>NW_027266290.1:2052500-2743158 GCF_022045235.1 Haliotis cracherodii | reverse complement strand
AGATGATCGCTGTCTAGACTTTGTCTAGATATTAACACATTATATATATCGTAGCGTCCTGTGTAATAACAATTACCTGTCGTAGTACCATAACAAATCATATCTGGCACGTGCTCTACTGATGCCAGTAAGAACTATTTTATCATTACATACACAGTACGGAGGCATACTGTAAAACCAGGGTTGTGATGGGGTCTTGGGCTGGGGTTATGGGCTGGGGTCTTGGACTTGTTTGGATTCACATCATATTTTTTCTGTCTGAAGCTGAAGCTTAGAATGAAGACGTGATTAGTGACGCACATATAAATATAGCTGTGTAGGATACAGATACATATTTATCATAATTTAACACTTTGATGAAGACTGCAACTAAATAAGTTTTCTAGCTTATTATTGTTATAAATATATCACAATGTATCAATGTTTATCGTCATTATATGTAAAGTACATGATTGTTCTTTTAGATAAATTATTCTTCATAGCTATACCACTACTATCGATGAATGATTTCACTGATTTTTTTGTAAAAATAAAGAATCCAAAATATTTCTCATTGGCTACCTGAAAGCCCACCCTGTACATATTCAAAGATGTCAAATGTAATGTCGTCTGCTAGAAAAATCCAGCATCTGTGATTGCTGCCATATTGGGTCCAGACTCTCTATTCTCCTGCAGCTGGGCAGATGCTATCACTTGTGGCAGATCCCTTTATTTAAACCATCGAGAAACTATTTTCTGCACTCACTATTGTTAATTGTGAAAGATACTTGTGATGTAAATATTGACCTGATGCTAGTTGGAAATGCAATTTTACCTAACCATGTGAACGAAAACATTTTTGGGAATGTACATACATATATAAAGAAAACAAAAAGGGTTGAGTGAGCAATGCGAATGTATATACGTTTCTCTATTTTCTTTCTTTCCTTTCTATCATTTAATTTATGAATTGTAAATAAGCATACATGTAAATCTATGGGAGAGGGCGTTCTAAGTTGTGATAACTTGTGCCCAATCCTTTTCATGAGAATAAAATATGTTTAAACTAAAAACAGATCCCCAACACAGTTTCGGGATTTTGTTTACATATTTCATCTGATAATACAAGAGACCCCATCCAATAACCCCAGCCCATAACCTCAACCCAAGACCCCAGACCCAATACCCCAGACCCCACCCCACCCCAGGTTTTACAGTATGCCCTATTCCGTAGTTGTCTCACATACAAACCCTGAAAGAAAGAAATCCATTACAGACCATGCAAGTCTGTAATAGTTGGCAAGTCTAGATTACCGAGTTTAAGAAAATGAATATTGTCTCTGGGCTCCTTTGTATTATATTTTATTAGAACAATTAAAGAACTCATTTGTAAAATATTTTCATTTCAGAGACTTGATGTAAGTCCACGAGTTTTAGCTCACCTGGCATAAGTAAATATGTTATCGCCAAAAGAACTTATTCAACATGTAAACAGATAACTCAATCATTTGGCGGTATGTTTTCAACACAAATAACACGACTATATACCATAATTTGTTCCTGAATCATTTGCATCCATCTAGCACCTTGTATGTCAAATGTTTTGAAAAATTATATTTCCCTTCTCAATATTTGATGAAAATAATATACTGATGTAGTTTCCGTTAGCCTTGCTCCAAGGCTGTATTGAAAGATAAATCCATGGATGTTGTAATTCCAATCTCCTAATAGGCATGTCTAGATTTGTTGACAACTTGTGTTTTTTGTTTACATTATCTGAAATTATTTTTTAAACTAATAAATCTTAGGGACTTGTGCAAGTCTATGTTTATGGTTGTATTCACGTAAAAACATGTGGGCATGATGTTTAAATCTGCGAAGCGACATTAACGAAGACAAACTTACATGGTTAGCCAATTAAATGGCACAGAATCACTAACAATTTATATATTTACAGATAATTAGACCCGTGAAGATCAGGGAAAGAATAGGTCTTCAGCAACCCATGCTTGCCGTAAATGGCGAGTATGCTTGTCGTATGAGGCGAATAACGGGATCAGGTGGTCAGACTCGCTGACTTGGTTGATGCATGTCATCGATCCCAACTGCGTGGATTGATGCTCATGATATCATATGGCTGAGATATTGCTGAGTGCGGCATCAAACAACAACAACAACAAAAAACAGATAATTAATTTGAGAACGAGGGGTATAAACATTATTATATTCGTAATCTATTAAAACGTTGTGTAAGTGGCATGTTTTAGAGGCAGGTGGATAATAAAAGCGGACCTTTACATCTGATTCATTTCGTAGCTATCAAACTCATGCCATGGAAGTCAAAGAACCAAACTGTTCTCTCCTTGTTTAGGTGCAATGTCATGTTTCTACGACGCCCTGGAATACGTTTAGGGGGAGGAGCATCTTTGGTATGTAGACAAACAGGAATGTGCTCGAAGATTAATATGTCGTCAACCCTTTTCATCAAACTAACATTTCTTCCTGTGCCGCTAAACTGGGCGTGTATCAAGCCTCGAAACGTTATCAACAATCTAACATCTTATCTCAGTTTGGCGTTGAACTATACTTAGAAAGTGATTACATTTCAAGATGCAGTTTTAGGTTGGTTGAACACGGCCCTATCCCAAGTACTACAGTGTGAGGCCGATAAGGAGTGTATTTCAGTTAAAATTGTATGTTATCAAACTGGCGGGACGATAAACCTCTATGCCTCCCTTGTTATAAAGTGTACGACATTCCTGGGCTAGTCCCCCACAATGTACAGCTGTAGTGTATATCTTTGCACATAGCTCACCCCACCCACGACATGCTCGGATATTCATCTGTGTTTATCTGAGACGGAATTGGAATGACAGGAGAAATATGTGCCTGACGCTGCTTAGTCGAATTGGTTTGTGGGAATGGTTCTTTAGTTCTTAAAATTGTTTTTTGGTTTCTATGTGTGATATTGTAAATATGACTTGCAATAACGTAACATATGTTATATTTGGGATAACACTTTCTTAGTAGGGTACCACTTCGCTATATAAGTGCAATAATCTTGGACGCGACGTTAAACCCAATTTCACCTCACCTCACCTTAGTAGGGTACAGATTCTAGTCCGTGGTTGGGTTGAATCCCATTCGGGATTTGAACCCACTCTCGGAGTAAGGCACCTAATCGCCAGCACACAGAGTCAGCAATCTCACCCACTCAGCCACCGAGGCTTTCACAAAAATGAAAGTCCGTCAACAGCTAGTCTAGATCACGTACTGTGTGTACCCCTCTGATAAGTGTAAATTGGCACGGATCCCATGGCTGAACGCTACTTTTGGGGGTTTGGTCCCATTCGGGATTCGAACCCACACACACAGAGTGATGGAACCAAAAAGAGTGCTAGAATCTGTACTTTACTAAAAAAGTGTTATGACAAATATAGCATCTCTTACATTTGACCACTTTCAAAATCGCATTGTGTATTCATGACTTGTAATAAATACACTATTAGTGAATGAGTGAGACTGAATTTTCTCCGTTTTTTTAATTGTTCGGGTCATATCTCAGTTTCTACGTTCTTAACACATTGTATCAACGTGCAGAATCGAGGCCGGCCTTCGGCGTGTCTAGCCAGAGATATAATATGTACATGCCTGTAAAGGGTTACGTCTTGATTATGACCAGTCGTCAATTTGCTGATAATTGCTGCAACCTGATTCCATGGGTATGCTGCGCTGGTGCTACACTGCGCCAGCGCAGCAAACCCAGAGAACCAGGCTGATAATCGCTGTTCTAGTTGTGCCAGGATCTGCTGAACGTGTATTCGAACCCAGAATCCACCCTTCTCTCATCCTTGGTTTGTCATCACCATACCCATATATGAATTTAGATTAACAATGTTTTACCTAAGTAAACCTAGGTTGTACTGTTTTTTATCACGTCGTTATAACTGATTTCATACAATGTTTAAATTTCAGTTTTTCGTTCGTCATTCGTCATTTAAGTTATGAAATCGAATGGTAATCAGTACTGTTATCTCCTACAGTGGCATTTCATCGGTGGGCGGGGTCTTTGTGGGCCTGGGTGGGTGTGGCCTGATGGTGCTCCTCCTCCTCTGCATCCACGCCTACTGCTGCCGGTACTCCCAGGACGTGTACACCCAGACTTGGATGGGGGTGAGTAGTTGCACCTGACTGTACTCCTCAATATCCAGTCCCCACACAGTTTAAGCACCCACTGATCATAGGTCCAACTCTCAGACCCGCTGTGAGTCTTGGTTTGTCAACACAATGCCCGTGTTCCCTGACCCGCTGTGAGTCTTGGTTTGTCAGCACAATGCCCGTGCTACCAGACCTGCTGTGAGTCTTGGTTTGTCAACACAATGCCCGTGCTACCAGACCCGCTATGAGTCTTAGTTTGTCAACACAATGCCCGTGCTCCCAAACCCGCTGTGAGTCTTGGTTTGTCAACACAATGCCCGTGCTACCAGACCCGCTGTGAGTCTTAGTTTGTCAACACAATGCCCGTTCTACCAGACCCGCTATGAGTCTTGGTTTGTCAACACAATGCCCGTGCTACCAGACCCGCTATGAGTCTTAGTTTGTCAACACAATGCCCGTGCTCCCAAACCCGCTGTGAGTCTTGGTTTGTCAACACAATACCCGTGCTACCAGACCCGCTGTGAGTCTTAGTTTGTCAACACAATGCCCGTTCTACCAGACCCGCTATGAGTCTTGGTTTGTCAACACAATGCCCGTGCTCCCAAACCCGCTGTGAGTCTTGGTTTGTCAACACAATACCCGTGCTACCAGACCCGCTGTGAGTCTTAGTTTGTCAACACAATGCCCGTGCTACCAGACCCGCTATGAGTCTTGGTTTGTCAACACAATGCCCGTGCTCCCTGACCCGCTATGAGTCTTGGTTTGTCAACACAATGCCCGTGCTCCCTGACCCGCTGTGAGTCTTGGTTTGTCAACACAATACCCGTGCTCCCAAACCCGCTATGAGTCTTGGTTTGTCAACACAATGCCCGTGCTCCCTGACCCGCTATGAGTCTTGGTTTGTCAACACAATACCCGTGCTGCCAGACCCGCTATGAGTCTCGGTTTGTCAACACAATGCCCGTGCTTCCAAACCCGCTATGGGTCTTGGTTTGTCAACACAATGCCCGTGCTCCCTGACCCGCTATGAGTCTTGGTTTGTCAACACAATACCCGTGCTGCCAGACCCGCTATGTGTCATGATTTGTCAACACAATGCCCGTGCTGCCAGACCCGCTATGAGTCTTGGTTTGTCAACATAATACCCGTGCTGCCAGACCCGCTGTGAGTCTTGGTTTGTCAACACAATGCCCGTGCTCCCTGACCCGCTGTGAGTCTTGGTTTGTCAACACAATGCCCGTGCTCCCTGACCCGCTGTGAGTCTTGGTTTGTCAACACAATGCCCGTGCTCCCAAACCCGCTATGAGTCTTGGTTTGTCAACACAATGCCCGTGCTTCCAAACCCGCTATGAGTCTTGGTTTGTCAACACAATGCCCGTGCTCCCTGACCCGCTATGAGTCTTGGTTAGTCAACACAATACCCGTGCTGCTAGACCCGCTATGTGTCATGGTTTGTCAACACAATGCCCGTGCTGCCAGACCCGCTATGAGTCTTGGTTTGTCAACATAATACCCGTGCTGCCAGACCTGCTGTGAGTCTTGGTTTGTCAACACAATGCCCGTGCTACCAGACCCGCTGTGAGTCTTGGTTTGTCAACACAATGCCCATGCTCCCTGACCCGCTGTGAGTCTTGGTTTGTCAACACAATACCCGTGCTGCCAGACCCGCTGTGAGTCTTGGTTTGTCAGCACAATGCCCATGCTCCCTGACCCGCTGTGAGTCTTGGTTTGTCAACACAATACCCGTGCTCCCTGACCCGCTATGAGTCTTGGTTTGTCAACACAATACCCGTGCTACCAGACCCGCTATGAGTCTTGGTTTGTCAACACAATGCCCGTCCTCCCAGACCCGCAATGAGTCTTGGTTTGTCAACACAATGCCCGTCCCCCCAGACCCGCTATGAGTCTTGGTTTGTCAACACAATGCCCGTGCTACCAGACCCGCTATGAGTCTTGGTTTGTCAACACAATGCCCGCCCTCCCTGACCCGCTGTGAGTCTTGGTTTGTCAACACAATGCCCGTGCTCTCTGACCCGCTATGAGTCTTGGTTTGTCAACACAATACCCGTGCTGCCTGACCCGCTATGAGTCTTAGTTTGTCAACACAATGCCCGTGCTCCCTGACCCGCTGTGAGTCTTGGTTTGTCAGCACAATGCCCGTGCTACCAGACCCGCTATGAGTCTTGGTTTGTCAGCACAATGCCCGTGCTGCCAGACCCGCTATGAGTCTTGGTTTGTCAGCACAATGCCCGTGCTACCAGACCCGCTATGAGTCTTGGTTTGTCAGCACAATGCCCGTGCTACCAGACCCGCTATGAGTCTTGGTTTGTCAACACAATACCCTTGTTTGTTGATTTCATCGAAGTTGTAAACTGCCAGGTCTCGCCAAGCTTCGGGCTTTCCTCCCTATATCACATCAACACACAAGGGCTCTTCCCTACGCTGTGCAGAGTTGCGTCCAATTGTCGAGATAGGATTCGATGATCGTGGATAAGGATCCCAGATTCCCCTGTTTGTGACCTGTGTCACTTGGAGCAGTCCTTCCTCATAAGGTGTTCTACACACAGTTTCACTACATGATGTCCTAAACACAGTGATGTTATATATAAGTTTATCCCGTAGTCAAAATGTTACAAACACAGTTTATCCCTTCGTCAAATACATGATGTTCTACACACAATTTATACCGCCCTCAAACACGCGATGTTCTACACACAGTTTCACCTTTCCTCCACTACATGATGTCCTAAACACAGTGATGTTATATATAAGTTTATCCCATAGTCAAAATGTTACAAACACAGTTTATCCCTTCGTCAAATACGTGATGTTCCTTACACACATTTTATCCCTTCGTGTAATACGTGACATTCTATATACAGTTTATCCCCTCCTGAAATACTCATGTTCCACAAACAGATTTTTATCTTCCTCAATAGGTGATATTCCACACAAACATTTTATCCCTTATAAAGGTGATATTTTGATATCTCTTACTCAAATACGCGATGTTCTACACACACTTCATAACGACCTAAAAAACGCGATGTTCTACACACAGTTTATACTGTCCTCAAATACTCAATGTTCTACACACAGTTTATACCGTCCTCAAATACGTGATGTTCTACACACAGTTTTTACTGTCCTCAAATACGTGATGTTCTACACACAGTTTATACCGTCCTCAAATACGCGATGTTCTACACACAGTTTATACCGTCCTCAAACACGCGATGTTCTACACACAGTTTATACCGTCCTCAAATACGCGATGTTCTACACACAGTTTATACCGTCCTCAAATACGCCGCCTTTAACCCATATGTAGGTCGGTCCGGCTCTGTTTACAGTCCCATGGACCCGTCCCAAACCTGAAGTGGAGGCAAATATAAAAATAATCAGAAAATATAGTTACACGTTTCAAACATACCAATGTAAGCAGATGCAACACAGTTGCCCGTATGAGGAGCACCTTACCAGTCCGACCATTTTGATGAGATTTGGACTGAAACAATGCCACATATGTAAGCAAGTAATGGCTACATAGATTGTTTGAGTAACGCCCCAAATGTGCTAAAGTTTTGACACATTGTTCCTTTAAAACCTTTGCAAAGGTTTATATATTCCTTTAAATAGTAGACCGCCTCCGTGGTCTAGTGGTAGAGCGTCCGCCCGGAGAGCGGAAGGTCGGCGGTTCGATCCCCGACCGCGTCATACCAATAGACGTTAAAAAATGGTACTTGTTGTTTAAGGGGCTAAAACAAGGACTGGTCGGTTCGGAGTCAGTGTCATGTTAAACTGCGGCATGGTATCTCAGTGAGCTAGCACGAAAAATCGGCATCAGTCCGGACTAGTACAAGCAGCCACACAAACACACGTACATGCACGTCGCTATATAAGTGCAATAATCTTGGACGCGACGTTAAAACCCCATTTCACCTCACCCCACCTTTAAATAGTAAGCTTACTTAGGTGGACCCAGAAGGGGGTCCTCCACCCCACCACCCTTCCTTTTTTTTAAAACCACTTATGATATTTTGGACCCCTCCCCTTTAAAAGCACTGGATCCGGCCTTGTGCTTAGGTTTGACAATGATTGTTCCGTCAGAGACAAAGGTTAACAAGTAATTGTTTCTGGAAAGAAATTGACATTCCATTCAAACACGGAAGTGGGGAGTTACTTAGACAGTGGTATAATTATAACACATTCGTTGGCTCAGTCGGCGATACCGTGACCTCAAGAGACGTCAAGGTCACACAAAGTCATGGTGCAGATAACAAAGTCACGTGACTTTCTCTAGTCGCTAAATAGCCAGATACAGCATAAAAATCCAGTAAAGGTATAAAAAACAGTTTCACATTAACTGACAACAACATTATGATTCTTCAAGCGTAAGTGTAACATCAATCACAGCCATCTTCAAATTCCGTTCCACTCAAAAAACTGCCAGTTTACAAGACAGGAAATATCAACACCGAAACGTTGCCCCTAGCAACATCCTAACAACGTGAGCGCTGTTGAGTTAAACCCAAACGAACCTTACCGCGGGACTCGACGAAGGTAATTTACTGTTACGGGAGGAACATGTATGATGAGATGGTGCTTCTTGGCTCTGAGATTTAAGAAGTGTTCATCCCCTGTCTCTGGGAGGATGCCAAACCCACTGGTGACTATTTCAGTCTCCTGGAACTCTGGGTTCCTTGCTACGGCAGCATAATGGCCGACCAACATGCCTCCAGATATAAACAAACTTCACAAAACCATGCAATGGCGTTAGATCGATACAACATGTGCCCACTAACTTGAGCACCATTGTTAGACTCGTAGTGTAACCCGCACTGAATCCTACAATACACCTCTTCCTGTTGGACTCTCTTAAACCAAATCGTTGTAGACAAAACGGCGACTGACTTGATCCTGAATAGCGGATACATCTGGTTTTAATGCAAGACATAGCTGCAGTATTTCGGAGGAAATCTATAGTAAACATGTCTAAATGTGTGAAACGATTGCTTTCGTGGTATTGTTAACAATGATAGTATAAATACATTATCACTATCGGGGCCTGGAAACAATTTACTATAGCCCCACCCAAGGATACTTTTTCAGTGTTTTTTGTGACTGTTTTTGCAGATGCATTTATCGAATGTCGTGTCCATGAATCTTCTTAATCAATAAGGGGCACGGGTGGCCCAGTCGTCTAAGGCACAGAGTTGCGTCCCTTGAGCACGCCAGAAACCTATGATTGTGGGTTTGAATCCCGGTTCGATCCTATTATGTTTCTAGGTTTGTCAGCACCATACCCGGGCTCGTGGGTTTCACCAAAGTGGTAAACGTCTGAGACCTGCATCAATTGGGGCTTTCCTCCCACATTAAGCTGACACGCCGTGATATAACTGGACTAATGTTAAAAGAGGCGTTAAAAACTCACTCACTCACTCACTCTTAATCAATGACTTAAGATCACATAATATTTGGACGGTCATTTTGTGACTCATGTCATTCGAGTCCGGCTAAAAAGAAGCCTGGGTAGAGAATAGGTCAAGGTGCGAAGTTGGCGAGCGGTCTAAAGCGCCAGGCGTTAATATCGTACCCATTTGGTGATCAGGTACGCGATATCTGAAGTGGATGTAAACACCTTCTAACGCCCGTAGACAGCATGGGATGTATATTCCATAGGGAGTTGAGAATGAAATCTGGAGTCCATACAGATCCACTAAGCTGGCAACAAATATAAAGCCGCATTTGAGCAGAGCAGTCTGGATAGGTGCAGTATATAAATGTATAATTTATGATAATAATGGTGGGAAACTGTGGTGTGAAACTTTAGCATGAAACCCTGATAAACCAAGAATCAAAATCAGGGAAAAGAGGCGATTCCGAGCAACGACCTGGGCCCACTTGCACAAAACGATCTTAACGTGTGTTTAGCGCTAAGATCGCTTTGTGAAAGTGGGCCCAGGCACGCCCAAGGACGCAACTGTTCACATATTCTCCTCAGACAACTGGGCCACCCGTACCCCGAATCCAAACAAGGTGAGGTGAAGGGGGATTTAACGTCGCATCCAAGATTATTGCCCTTATTTAGCGACGTGCATACACGTGTATGTGTGTTTGTGGCTGCTTGTACGAGTCCGGACTGATGCCGATTTATAGTGCTAGCACACTGAGATACCATGCCGCAGTTTAACATGAATACCCCACTCAGACACAGTATACTGACTCCGAGCCGACCAGTCCTTGTTTTAGCCCCTTAATGCCGAGCGCCAGACAGGGTAACAACAAGTACCATCTTTTAACGTCTTTTGTTGTGACGCGGCCGGGGATCGAACCCCGGACCTTCCGCTCTCCGGGCGGACGCTCTACCATTAGACCGTGGAGGCGGTCAAATCCAAACAAGCTATACTAGACAACAACTAGGCACAGTATACTGACTCCGAGCCGACCAGTCCTTGTTTTATCCCTTTAATACCGAGCGCCTGGCAGGGTAACAACAAGTACCATCTTTTAACATGGATAGCCCACTCAGACACAGTATACTGACTCCGAGCCGACCAGTCCTTGTTTTATCCCTTTAATGCCGAGCGCCAGGCAGGGTAACAACAAGTACCATCTTTTAACATGGATAGCCCACTCAGACACAGTATACTGACTCCGAGCCGACCAGTCCTTGTTTTATCTCCTTAATGTCCAGCCCCGGGAAGGTACTGAGTAAAGATGATGTGTTTCGTGTTCTTTCGGTGTAATTACTTGTTTAAAGATACATTATAATATCTGGCGCAGTCATAAGCAACTGAAACACAACATCCTCATCAGCCCAGGGGCGGCTGAGAAATGCGTGAGTCAGAGTGTGAATTTAACGCCGCTTTGAACAGTTTTCCAGTTGTAGCACGGCGTGTCAGAAAGCCCGAAGTGTTACAGGTCTCAGACGTTTACCGCGAGCATAGGGCTGACAAACCTCGAAACATAATCGGGGCGAACCGGGATTCGAACTCATGACCATAGGTTTCTGGCAGCGAATTGCGGCGCCTGTGACGACTGGGCCACCAATGTCCCCGTTGACAATGGAGATCGAGTGATTACAATATGCTTTGTTTGTTTGTTGTTTAACGCCGTCAAAGCAATATTTCAGCTGTATGACGGCGGTTTGTAAATAATCGAGTCTCGACCACACAATGATTGACGTTATGAGCATCGATCCACGCAATTGGGATACGATGACATGCATCAACCAAGTCAGCGAACCCCACCACCCGATCCCGTTAGTCGCCGCATGGGTTGCTGAAGATCAGTTCTAACAGGGATGTTTCATTGATGCTGGTCGTAAGAGGCGACATGACCTTGACACCTTATTTGGTCAGTGGAGCGGTCGGGTAGCCCAGTGGTTAAAGCGTTCGCTCGTCACGCCGAAGACCCGGGTTCGATTCCCGACATGGGTACAATGTGTGAAGCCCATTTCTGGTGTCCTCCACCGTGACATTGCTGGAATATTTTTCTGAAAAACCATACTCATTATTTGGCCGGAGCAAGTATTCAAATGCACGAGAAACAGATGTCATATTTTCTGGCAGTTCATGTTCTCTCCTCCTCTCCCTTCCTAGTGGACCCGTGAAGATTCAGGGGTAGAATAGGACTTCAGCAACCTATGCGTGTCGTAAAAGGCGACTATGCTTGTCGTAAAAGGCGACTATGCTTGTCGTAAGAGGCGAGTAACGGGATCGGGTGGTCAGGCTCGCTGACCTGGTTGATGCATGTCATTGATCCCAATTGCGTGGATCGATACTCATGATATTAATCACTGGATTGTCTGGTCCAGACTCGATTATTTACAGACCGCCGCCATATAGCTGGAATATTGTTGAGTGCTGCGTTAAACAACAAACCAACCAACAAATCATCCTAGTAATTAATGACAAGCTTCAGTTGCTGAAGACCTATTGTCTTCCCGGATCTCCACGGGTGGTTACAATATGCGACTTGGCTGATTGTGTGTCACCGGCCTGAATAATTTTCCTGTTTTCAAACCCCTGGTTTGCCTGACTCTGAATGAATTATTTACAGACCTCTGTTGTATGGCTCGGATAATGCTCACTGCAACATAAAACAACATTCATTCACACACTCAGAAAGCTACAACCAAAATATCTGTCTATGGTATAACTGGACAGCTATTCTGAGGAACATGTTACCAATGTGTTGTACATGACGGTGTATAAATTGATGTTGATGTTGATGTTGATGTTACAGGGAGAGGTTGATGTGGAGGAGATCCCCAGCTACGCCGTCATCCAGAAACCATCATCCCTTAAGAGGTCTGACTCGGGTTCCAAGCGAAATGGCCGCACTCTTGAAAAACATGTCACCCTATCACCGGATACGGAACTGAGAGAAGGCTCAGGTCACGTGACAATAGCGCCCTCTGGCGGTTCACCCCGCATGGATACCGTTCACCAGATACCAATCCAGCACTCTAGCCAATCTCACATGTACAGCCAGCAGAACAGCTACGCGGGCCAGACACCAATATACAAGCCATCGGGTCCAGGATATGTCCCGCCCATGCAGCACCCCCTTGGGCCGCCTTTCGCCCCTCCTTCCCCTACCCCACAGTATCCAATCCAGGTATACCCCATGAGGGGCACCTCCTCCACGTCCTCGTCAATCAGGTATGGTTTTGACGACGACTACGACAACCCAGCAGAGTCAACACCGATGTTGTCCACCCACACTGGAACTTCCTCTTCTTCTTCCTACCATACTCAGATAAGATCTTCTTCCAGCTCGCAACAATCCTCTGCCATTCATACCAAAGGAGGAGCCCGAGCCGAAGACATTGATATTCCCGAGCCCCAACCCCTCGTGTACCCCTCGGCCAAGCGACCTATGACCTTCGAGCAGACGTCCTCATCCAAGATGAGCGTCTATGACAACGTATTGTCAGCCTACCCAGAGGAAAGCGCGGCTTAATCACGTGACTGATTGGCCTGTCGGGTTTATACAAAAGACGATCTCAATTCAAGGTTCAGTTCGGATTAGGAAATCCGATGAGGAATTTGCAGCATTGCAAGTGCTGGGTGTGTGTTAAAAGTAAGATCAAGAAACGAAATTGATGAAGTCCACAATTCACACGAAACGAGAAAATCGGATTCTGAAATGAATCATTTACATCAAGTGATGCGTATGTGATGTTGATAAACTGAAACATCAATATATATCAATATATATCAGAAACCACAGGGTATTTTCCACACCATGCCGTGCTGTCAACAATAAAAATGATACGAGCGTGTCAGGAAGTGACGTCGATTAAACGTTTAAACGCCTTGATTGAATGTGCTCCTTCGAATGACGCTTCCAAATGTTGGATTTTATTAATATTGGAATATTTTGTGACGAAGATGCTCTTTTTAAATTCTCTAACTACGCATGTGTAAAGGAGCGCGTGTATCCTCGAAGTCACAAGACAAGAGGAAGACGAAATATCCACACAAAAAAAGAACAATGTCATTCTGAAACAACCGGCATGCCCATTGCGCATGTCAGGATGTGATGTCATCGCGTGAGTGTGTCCCTAATCCTGCCATCTTGCCAAAGCAATATTCCAACGAAGGATATTGTGTTACAATGCATTGTCTCAAGCTAACATTCATCCTTATATAGAGTTGAGCAGTTGAAGTTTAATTTGTTGAATTTATTCTGTTACAATGTTTGTTTTGTTTCAATATTCAGTTTGTATATTTCGTCACAGCGCCACAGGGTACACCGTATGTCGTGAGGAGCGTACGATGTGTCCAAGATATGCCAGATTTACCCATAGTACATGTATGGGTATGGGAAAAGCCTACTCGGTCTCCCAGAACCCAGAGAATAAATTAAAAACGAATCCAACTCAAGTATAGAATAATTTGGCAAGTCAAGATTGCCTAAACTCCAGAAATTAAGCAAGGTTGTGGGTTCCAATAGGATTCTATTTTTTAAGATTTTAGATATATATTTTTAAATGGCTTTATTTCTAGATCTAAATGTTAGTCTAGGGAAAAGCCATCTGGCCATTGTCTTGTGGTGACCCAATTTCAACGTACAACTATAGTGTTACGATATATCATATGATTACTTAAATAAACGTTTCCACTAGTGAGTGAGAGAGTTGGGTTTAACGCCGCTTTTAACATTATTCCAGTTATATCACGGCGTGTGAGTTTAATGTGGGAGGAAAGCAAGAAGTGATGCAGGTCTCGGACGTTTACCACTTCGGTGAAAACCACGAGCACGGGTATGGTGCTGACAAACCTAGAAACATAATCGAGGCGAACCGGGATTCGAACCCACAATCATAGGTTTCTGGCGTGCCCAAGGGACGCAACTCTGCACAGCGAATCACGGCGCCTTAGACGACTGGGCCACCCGTGCCCCCCAGGTTTCCACTAACCAATGCCCAATGCATACATGTTTGGTGAGCAATCTGGCATATCGCCCTTTCATGGATAGATGTTTTGATGTAACAAACTTCAATGGGCAATGGAACAGAATTATCTGAAATAAATCTCGAATGCCACTATCATGTATACTACTATGGATATAACGAACAAACGGTATCAGTGAGTTTCGCTTAAATCGAACTTCGATGTACACGTAATGATAAATTCGTCTTATAAGAACTTCGCTGTACACGTTTTGATAACTTGGACATTTAAAAACTTCGCTTTGAAAACGATGGTTAGTTCGTTATATCCGAACTTCGCGGTATACATGGTGATGCTTTGTATATATCAGCACGTTTCCGTTTACATTGTGATGATTTCGTAATATCCGAATTTAGCTGTCATGTGGTGATAAATTCGTATTATGGAAGATCGTTGAACATGTACATGTAGTGATAGGGGAAGAATAGGTCTTCAGCAACCCATGCTTGCCGCAAAAGGTGACTATGCTTGTAATAGGCGACTAACAAGATCGGGTGGTCAGGCTCGCTGACTTGGTTGATACATGTCATCGTATCCCATTTGCGTGGATCGATGCTCATGATGTCAGCCACTGGATTGTGTGGTCCAGACTCGATTATTTACAGACTGCCGTCATATAGCTGAAATATTGCTGAGTACGGCGTTAAACAACAAACAAACAAACAAACAAGCATGTAGTGATAACTTCGTAATATCAGAAGATAACCGTGCATATTGTTATTTTGCTAATGAAGCGTCACGCCAAAGACCCGGGTTCGATTCCCGACATGGGTACAATGTGTGAAGTCCATTTCTGGTGTCCCCCGCCGTGATATTGCTGGAATATTGCTTAAAGCGGCGTAAAACCATATTCACTCACTCACTCACTCGTTATGACGGACGTTGGCTGCAAATACCAAATGGCGAAGTGTCGTTGTTTCATTCATATCGAATATCAAATGGAATACTTATAGGACTCGTTGTAAAATATTGGAATAAGCCAACTTCATTTACTTAATACAAATTCGACATAAGACTGTGCGATTTTATTGTACAAAAATATATTCTCCCCAGCAACGAGAACAGCATGACATTTAAAAAATCAGCTTTGCAATATTTTCCATATTATCAAAAAGCAATCAACTCAATCCGACTTTTTAGTCGCGCCCATGTTTCTAACTTCCTCTCAGTTTGAGGGTGACCAAGATCCTCTGTCGTCACGTGACTGAGTAAACAGTAAACAAGATAACACCTTTTCGGGTCAGCTTGTTTACAGTTAGCACGATTATATTGACTGACCACAGATACACGGCTTGTTGGGGGCCGCGAGGGCTTTACATATGGCCCCAACCATGGATACTGAACGACACCACGTTGTGGAACTACATTGTACATGGGCAAACATCGGTCATGGAGTGTGTCTCATTTCTTCTGACATTTCTAAAGGTCGGTCACATGCCAGAAATGCGGCCAACAGGGGGCGCGGCATGTGGTACACGTGCACATGAGGTCGTGTCATTTGGTACATACGTGTAGTCATAATCATCATAATAATGCACCCATATTTGGTAATTGACTCGCAATATTGGCCCGGCACAAGCAGACACGTCTTCACGTCCGATGGTAACGACTTTGCTGTTGCTAAAAGTTTCAATATTCTCTCCCAACACGACCTTTTCATAAAATTTACATGGCTCGGTTCACACTGACGGTGCAAGTATATATTTGAGTACAGTAACAAATAGTCCGGGTTCGATTCTCGAAATGGAAACAATGTGTACGTGACGCTTATTCTTGGTGTCCGCTTAAAAGTGGCTGAGAAACATATTCATTCTTCCCCAGTGCCTCGTTCCCTAGTGGGGTAGCCGAGTGGTTATAGCGTTCGCTTGTCACGCCGAAGGTCCGGGTTCGAATCCCCCACATGGTCACAATGTGTAAAGCACATTTTCTTATGTCCCCCGCCGCGATATTGCAGGAATATTGCTTAAAGCGGCATAAATCCTCACTCACTCACTCACTCACTCACTCACTCACTCACTCACTCACCCACTCACTCACCCACCCACTCACTCACTCACTCACTCACTCACGCACTCACTCACAAGGGACAACTATGGTGAACCAGGTGGTCACACTAGGATCATAAACTGACCGTCATGACTGTCTTAGTAGTACTGTAAGGTGGCTGGTTCATTCAACAATCCAGTGTAACGCGTTTTCTATCCCCCGCCACGAAGCTGAAGGGGGATATAGGAATAGGTGCTATCCGTCGTCCTGCTGTCCGTCCGTCCGTCCGTCACGTTTCGCTCTCGGAGCAGAACACAACATTATTTTTGGCGTTTCCATAGCAACGACCTTGACGAAACTGAAAATGGCGTTTGTGCTCCTTTTGGGAGCAGATCTTGAAAAACGTACAATATTTCTTCACCAAAGTTAGCACATAGATAGTTCTTGTGGTAAACTGGTGCCTTTTGATAGTTTAATCGGGATTTTTGAAAACAATATTTTTGGAGTTTCCATAGCAACGACTTTGACGGGACTGAAAATGGCGTTAGTACTCCTTTCCGAAGCAGATCTTGAACCTTGACCTTGCACACAACCGGACATTTTGACAGGGGATATGAGTATTTCATGCTTGTGTTTGTAGCAGTCCAGGGGAATACAAACTGGGCCATGCTGATACCATGTATCAGAGATTGTGTTGTAGTGGAGGCAGCATATGCTTCACACCCGCTCTCGTTAGTCTTACTGTGCCCCTTGATCGAAGACGTACCGCCCACGTAGACCACTTTAACATACAAGCCCCTTCTCCTCTTGTAAACACCCCCTAATAAGCACATGCCCAAGCCCTGATAGTAAACACATTCCCATCTAATAAACTCGCCTCACCCTGTCTCCGAACCCACCCTGTACCAAACACGCCCACCCCCACTATCTATCATCATCAATATGCCCATCTGAGTATATATCGTCTATATATCCATCTAACTATCTATCCATCCATCATCAATATGCCCATCTGGGTATATATCGTCTATATGTCCATCTAACTATCTATCCATCCATCATCAATCTACCCATCTAGGTATATATCGTCTATATATCATCTAACTATCTATCCATCCATCATCAATCTGCCCATCTAGGTATATATCGTCTATATATCATCTAACTATCTATCCATCCATCATCAATCTGCCCATCTAGGTATATATCGTCTATATATCCATCTAACTATCTATCCATCCATCATCATTCTGACCATATATCTAAGTATATATCGTCTATACGCATCCCCTCTTCAGCTCTAGCAGCCTATTATCATCCCTCTCTTCAGCTCCAGCAGTCTATACTCATCTCCACTTCAGCTCTAGCAGCCTATACTCATCCACCTCTCAGCTCTAGCAGCCTGTACTCATCCCGCCCTCAGCTGTAGCAGCCTCTACTCATCCCCTCTTCAGCTCCAGTAGCCTATACTCATCCCCTCTTCAGCTCCAGTAGCCTATACTCATCCCCTCTTCAGCTCCAGCAGCCTATACTCATCCCCTCTTCAGCTCCAGCAGCCTATACTCATCCCCTCTTCAGCTCTAGCAGCCTATACTCATCCCGCCCTCAGCTGTAGCAGCCTATACTCATCCCTTCTTCAGCTCTATCAGCTTATACTCATCCACCTCTCAGCTCTAGCAGCCTATACTCATCCCCTCCTCAGCTCTAGCAGCCTGTACTCATCCCCTTCTCAGCTCTAGCACCCTATACTCATCCCCTCTTCAGCTCTAGCAGCCTATACTCATCCTCTCTTCAGCTCTAGCAGCCTATACTCATCCCCTCTTCAGCTCTAGCAGCCTATATTCATCCTCTCTTCAGCTCTAGCAGACTATACTCACCCCCTCTTCAGCTCTAGCAGCGTCTAGCTGCCTGTGTCTTTTTGTTCAGTCAGTATCTATATTATGTTTACATCTAACTTGATCGGGCCAAAGCTTCTCGCTGGTATTATTATTCTTATCTGTTTCTTTCTATGTCTATGTATCTATCTACGCTGTATCTGTCTAGTCTCTAGTCTTACAATTTCACACAGGCCATGGCCACTGAGAGATCCAGATGTATCCAGATGTATCCGGATGTTTCCAGATGTTTCCAGATGTATCCAGATGCATTGCAAACAATTGTGTGCCTTACAAAAAAAACTCGAAATAAATTACGTTTGTTCACATTCCTCGCAATTAGGAACTGCTTCACCCGGTGAAACTCTCCGTAGACGAACGCCTAGTCTCCGAAAAGATACAATTTTGATAGAAACAAGCAGCAACATTTAAAATGAAAAGTCCCAGTGAGATTGAAGTCTCAGAACCTGTGGAAAATCTAGACTTGCTTCATTTAGGGCTGTAGCATTGCAGTAAGCGCTAGGCGGAAGGGAAAGAAATATGTTCATAGACTGGGAGCCAGTCTAGCCACCAAGTGCCAAACTGTCGAGGCAACCATTCTCGGAATCCAGGTTACCTCAGCTGTGTGGGTACCAAACTGGCACCACCACTCCTTGATATACATGTATACAATGTTCTGTTTCTGACTCAACTGCAACCACGTGATGAACGTGGACGCCATCTGCTGACTTCGCCAGCTACGTCCCTCGCTCATTTGGTAGAATGCCATCGCAGCTACACTTCGCCCTTTGTGCAATTTGACAGCAGAAATAACCAGGCGAAGTACATGGTGGAGAATACGTGTTGACTGAAAGAATGGAAATATCATGGTCACATTGACCTGGTCGGCAACAGAAATACAATGGTGTTTTTTAATGACAAAATTGCGGTTATGGCGCCATACCGACAGAATGAAGAACGGTACATGTTGTGTCGCGGCAAGTGTGTACATTCTTCGTGAACTTGTATAATATATGTGTGTATGTGTTATTCTTGTCATAATGTAAATATTTGTACGTAAAATAGATCTACCAGTCCTAGTGAGGTATTTAGGATCCCAATTACCATATTGCAATGAAACATTATTTGGTGAGGTCGATTCATTGACAGGTATAAATGTAAGTGATTTCGTCTCTCTTCCATAACCCAGAGCACATATTTTATAAAACATTCACCACCCACCCAACCACCCATCCTCCCCAGTTAAAAATCTGTTATAAATCGAGGAACCCGTGAAGAATAGGTAGAATAGGTCTTCAGCAACCCATGCTTGACAACTTGTTCTCTTTGCGTTTATCACCTACAATTTATATATTTACAGATACTTACACCCACGAAGATCCGGGGTAGAAAAGCTCTTCAGCAACCCATGCTTGCCGTAAAAGGCGACTAACCGGATCGGGTGGTCAGGCTCGCTGACTTGGTTGATGCATGTCATCGTATCCCAATTGCGTGGATCCATGCTCATGATGTCAATCACTGGAGTGTCTGGTCCAGGCTCGATTATTTACAGACTGCCGTCATATAGCTGGAATATTGCTGAGGGTGGCGTTAAAAAACAAACAAACAAATATTAATCGAGGTTTCCTTTATAGAATTATATTTATTTGACCTCTATTTAACGCCGTAATCCTAATCGCTTGGTAATCGCTGATCTATTTCAGGGACCATATGTTAGTCTGGTGTGTGGATTTCTTGTGCCTAGAGGGGCGGTCGGGTAGCCTAGTGGTTAAAGCGTTCTCTCGTCTAGCCGAAGACCCGGGTTCGATTCCCGACATGGGCACAATGTGTGAAGCCCATTTCTGGTGTCCCCCGCCGTGATATTGCTGGAATATTGCTAAAAGCGGCGTAAAACCAAACTCATTCACTCACACTCTTGTGCCTGGGAAAGAGTGGCTGAGGCGTTCTTAGAATAACAGAAGGCTTACGAAACGGGGATAGCTGGGTCGACCTGACACCTCATCCCGTCATGGATTAATATCAGTTTCCCATACGCCACTACTTGGGGTAGACTAACATCTAGTCTTAAAAAAACTGTGATTGATGCATGTCACCGTATCCCAATTGCGTGGATCGATGTGCATGATGTCAATCACTGAATTGTCTGGTCCAGACTCGATTATTTACAGACCGCCGTCATATAGCTGGAATATTTCTGAGTGCGGCGTTAGACAACAAACAAACAAACAAACAAACAAACGAACAGTAAGAGCACAGCTAGGAGTCTTTCCCTCGTCACCAATCCGTTTATTTTCACATCCATTGTGACCAATCGATTCACATTTTATTCGCTTTTTATGACACGCGTTACGCATAACTGGAATCGTCACGTGACCATCCATGCTGACAGGTCAAAGGTCATAACGGAGACACACGGTTTGACTATCTGCGGGCTTTGGATTATACGTGAATGCAAGGTATTCAAAAACAAGCCCATTTAGACCATGCTTGCAAGTAGCAAAACAGGAAAGGGACTAATCCTTGCTCTGATAGCATATTTTAACCCCGTGACTGACAACTTAAGCGGCGAATGTCTGTTCGATAGATAAACATGCACTCGGGTAAATCTAAAAATACCCCGTCTGTATACAGCCACGGGGACGGTTATAGATATCGGTCGGAGTACTCGTTAGGAAACATGTAGCTAAAAGTCAAGGAAACTCGTTAGGAAACATGTAGCTGAAAGTCAAGGAAACTCGTTAGGAAACATGTAGTTAAAAGTCAAGGAAACTCGTTAGGAAACATGTAGCTAAAAGTCAAGGAAACTCGTTAGGAAACATGTAGCTGAAAGTCAAGGAAACTCGTTAGGAAACATGTAGCTAAAAGTCAAGGAAACTCATTAGGAAACATGTAGCTAAAAGTCAAGGAAACAAGTCACATTCAGGACGGAATCCCATACAAAAAATTCCGGCAAAAGAAAGTATGGATTAAACATAGATTTGAACTAGACATTACAAACGTTATTAAAACGTTACAAGGCTGAAAACAGACGCCGAAACACAGCAAACTTAAGGTCCGAAACACAACGCTGATACCAGTATCAAATACATCGCCATCGAATGACTATTTTCTGTATGTTTTATTCTTAGCTACCATCTACACTCTTTGCCCCGACAGCTTGTGTGACTTTCCATCTTTCATCAAGAGAAAATAAATATTATGAAATACATTAAACCTCGAGTTGCTATGGTAATTAGTCATGAATACGAATTCTCGGAGTTAATTGAATTAATTTGATATTACCCACATGTTTTATATGAAATGTTTGAAAACGATGCTTTCAATATGTGGTAATACGCTCCATCACGTACGTTCTATACATTGCTTCCCTCGTTTCACACACATGGGACTTTTCCGCTGAATGATCTTTGAACGTAGACCTTAATCAAATGTGGTAAATTCTTTTAAATCAAACGAAACATTTTTTGTCCATGTTTTATGGTTGCTTCTTTTTTATCCATCAAGCCGCGAATGATGCGTGTTTGAATTGTCTCCCTTTACGTCAACAGTAGTTATCTTCCCTTTTTGCTTTTTGAATTTTCGGTGTACAAAATCCTGACTTTCATCTGCGAGTATCCACGCACATGTTCCGTGCCATCTGTGTATATATTTGTATATTAACAAATAAATATGTATTTCGCGTAAGTTTTTGCACGTTTTGAGCTTCCTCATTTTTAACGGACTACCGTTTTTACTCTCATTATATTCAGATCCGTTTCTCCAAAAACGTATATAGATATTTGTATATATACACGTCTTTGGTTACTCCGATTTGGTGCCTCTCTCTGTATCAATATCTGTAAAGTCCTTGTTTGTTTGTTTGTTTGTTTGTTGCTTAACGCTACACTCAGCAATATTCCAGCTATATGACGGTAGTCTGTAAAAAATCGAGTCTGGACCAGACAGTCCAGTGATTGACATCATGAACATCGATCCACGCAATTGGGATCGATGATATGCATCAACCAAGTCAGAGAGCCTGACCACCCGATCCCGTCAGTCGCCTCTTACGACAAGCATAGTCGCCTTTTACGGCAAGCATGGGTTGCTGAAGACCTATTCTACCCCGGATCTTCACGGGTCGTCAAGTCCTAGTTGTGAGTGAGATGTGTTTATGCCACATTTAACAATATTCCAGCAATATTACGGCGGTGAACACTCGAAATGGGTTTCACATCCTCCATAAGAGACCGTGGTCTAGTGGTAGAGCGTCCGCCCGGAGAGCGGAAGGTCCGTGGTTCGATCTCCGGCCGCGTCATACCTAAAGACGTTAATAGATGCTGCTTATTGTTACCCTGCCTGGTGCTCAGCAAGAGGGGGCTAAAACAAGGACTTGTCGGCTCGGAGTCAGTATACTGTGTCTGAGGTGTATTCATGTTAAACTGCGGCATGGTATCTCAGTGGACTAGCACTATAAAATCGGCATTAGTCCGGATAATATAAGCAGCCACACACACACACACACACACACGCGTGCATGCATGTCGCTATAAAAGCGCAATAATCTTAGACGCGACGCTAAACCCCATTTCACCTTACACCCTCAGATGACAGCTTTTTTTAAACGATTCGGTTAAATTTCTTTCATTTCCTCCTCGATACGGGGCGGTTGGGTAGTCTAGTGGCTAAAACTTTCGCTTGTCACGCCAAAGACGCGGGTTCGATTCCCCACATGGGTACAATGTGTGAAGCCAATTTCTGGTGTCCCCTGCCGTGATATGGCTGGAATATTGCTGGAATATTGCTGGAATGTTGCGAAAACAACATACTCACTCTCTTCACCTTGATTTCATAATGTTGATTTTCACAAAAGAAAACCTGTACATATCTCAAACGTTCTCTCCATAGTAAACCATGGGTTTCAGAAACGATAGCTTGTGTATATATTATCGACAACATGAAGTGCGTGGCCTTTGTTTTTCTCCATTCGGAACTACCCGTTTATGTTCTTTTTTGTCTCCACGGTGATGAGCTGATTAGAAAGCTCACCAGATGTGACCGCGTCATGAAATTGAATGTCTTTTACATGGCATGAGATTGGCGTATGTCTGAAGATATGTAGCTGCCCATATGATTGGTGGACAAGTGGCTTAATGTGTCCCTTGGCTGCAACATCTATTGTTCGAATACCAGGTTCGTTTAGATTATGATCTGTCAACACAATACCCATACTCGTTCGTTTTACCCAACCCGTAAATCTACGATCTGCGACACGTAACTTGGGCTCTTCCAAAATGTCGTTGAACCACAGGACATCCCCGGACATCACCTGACATCACTTGAACTGCCATATCAAAGACAATATGACATCTGTTGCTCGCATTTGAATACTTACTCTGACCAAATATCAAGTCGCCTCTTACGACCTGCATGGGTTGCTGAAGACCAATTCTACCGCGGATCACAGCTGTTGCTGGCATTTGAATATTTGCTCAGGCCTACAAAAGTGTTAAATGTCTGTATTTGAAATATGTATTATCGGTTGCTGGAATGTTGCTAAAAGCAGCATAAAACCATACTCACTCACTCACATAACGGTATCAAAGTCACATTCTTGCAATGCTACATAGACACTGAGGTTGTATTCAGATTCTGAAATGTATATCGTCTATTACTACTCTTCCCTATGATTCTATTCCAAACCCTCCTGTAGTTTGACAAGGTTCCAATAACTGGATACAATAAGCATCTGTGGGTTTTCACCATAGTGCCTTATGAGTGAGTGAGTGTGGTTTTACGCCACTGTTACCAATATTCCAGCAATATCCCGGCGGGGGACACCAGAAATGGGCTTCACACATTGTACCAATGTGGGGAATCGAACCCGGATCTTTGTCGTGACGAGCGAACGCATGTAAGTTGTGTGTCATCGAACTATGAAGAGGTGGATCTGGAAACAAAATACTCACCATTGAATTATCTAGTCCAACTTTTTGTTTGTTTGTTGTTTAACGCCCCACTCAACAATATTCCAGCGCTATGACGGCGGTCTGTAAATAATCGAGTCTGTACCAGACAATCCAGTGACTGATTTCATCAACAACGATACGCGCCGTCAAGGTACGATGACTCTCAATCAACCAAGTCTAACCCTGTCCATCCGAACCATTAAGTCGCCTCTTACGATCAATATAGGTTCCTGGAGACCAATCCTAACCAGGATATTCACAGACTAAAAGGCTGCCTCCGTGGTCTTGTGGTAGAGCGTCCGCCCGGAGAGCGGAAGGTCCGGAGTTCGATCCCCGGCCGAGTCATACCAAACGACGTTAAAAGATGGTACTTGTTGTTACCCTGCCTGGCGCTCGCCATTAAGGGGCTACAACAAGGACTGGTTGGCTCAGAGTCAGTATACTGTGTCTGAGTGGGGTATTCATGTTAAACTGCGGCATGGTATCTCATTGAGCTAGCACTATAAATCGGCATCAGTCAGGACTAGTACAAGCAGCCACACACACACTTGCATGCACGTCGCTATAAAAGCACAATAATCTTGGAAGCGACGTTAAACCCAATTTCACCTCACCTCACCTCACCTCACCTCACCTCAACTCACCTCATAGACTAAAAGCTCCAGAACAGCGCGATATTCTGCCAGTCCAGAGGGAAGTCTAAATAGAAGCGCACTTATAATACCTATGCGCCACCACTAACACCCACTCAAAAGTAGAAGTGCGTTTTGCCTGGCATATTATATGAATGGGGTATTCCCTTCGGAAACATGGGAATATCTTAAGTGTGTCCCTTTGCCCTTATAACACAAGTAAACTATCAAAGAAGTTATCTAACCTGAAAGCAAAATATTTTTGTTCAATATGTCTGTGTGAATGTGTTTCATTCTTTGGTTGTATAACATTGAAATATCGCTGTCAACACAACCAGCATAAACAACAGAAAAACATCCATCAACAGCGCTATCACATACTGTAAACAAATAAACAAACTCAGAGAAAACGCCATCACAACATCAACATTTTCCCAAACATCAGCATCAACAACGAAAGACCAGCACCTGATCTAGTCCGTGTAGGCGTGGACCCGTGAAGATGCGGGGGTAGAATAGGTCTTCAGCTACCCATGCTTGACGTAAAAGGCGACTATGCTTGTCGTAAAAGGCGACTAACGGGATCGGGTGGTCATGCTCGCTGACTTTGTTGATGCATGTCATCGATCCCAATTGCGTTCATCCATGCTCATCATGTCAATCACTGGATTGTCTGGTCCAGACTTGATTATTTACAGACATATACATATATATTAAAGGAGCCAAGAGACTTTCTTCAGTTTCAGATGCCAGATACTGCAGTAATCTATACTTGCCAAACATTATAGACTTGCTTGGGCTGTATTGGATATATTTATTTCATGGTCTGCACGACAGACTAGCGACATCGGGGTGCAAAATGTCGGGAACTGGCGCTAAAACGAATTTTAACTTTGAAAGTAGAAACACACTGTTTGGGCCGTGGGCAAGTTTAGGGTCAGGTGGGTCATAGTTGACTTGCATACAATAACGACATGATGTAGAGTGAGGGTTCTTCTATCACGATCATGAAAGACAGGAAAAACTGCAATGACAATAATATTCATACTCCACTAACGGCTGTCATGTTTCACATTTCAAGGACAATTGCATCGTTTCACAACAGTGAGTGAGTGTGATTGTACGTCTCCTAAAGATAGTGAGTGAGTGAGTTTGATTTTACGCCGACTTTTAGCAATATTCCAGCAATATCACGATTGGGGACACCAGAAATGGGCTTCACACATTGTACCCATGTCGGGAATCGAACCCGCTCTAACCACTAGGCTACCCAACCGCCCTCTTCAGATATATCCCACCAAAGACTTCGCGCCTTGTGCATGTGGAGAAACGAACCCGGGTATTCGGTGGGCCAAGCAAACACTTTCACTCCTGGGCTGCCCAACTCGCCTCCAACAAACGTGACACTTGCACTGTGACACCTGCACCGTGACATCTGCATCGTGACATCTGCACCGTGACACCTACACCGTGACTCCTACACCGTGACACCTGCAACGTTAACCTGTACCGTGACACCTGCACCGTGACACCTGAACCGTGACACCTGCACCATGACACCTGCACCGTGACACCTGAACCGTGACACCTACATCGTGACACCTACATCGTGACACCTGCACCGACACATCTGCACCGTGACACCTACACCGTGACATCTGCACCGTGACACCTGCACCGTGACACCTGTACCGTGACACCTGCACCGTGACACCTGCACTGTGACACCTGCACCGTGACACCTACGCCGTGACACCTACACCGTGACACCTGCACCGTGACACCTGCACCGTGTCACCTACACCATGACACCTGCACCGTGACACCTACACCGTGACACCTGCACCGTGACACCTACACCATGACACCTGCACCGTGACAAGGACACACGGGAACGTCAAGAATAGGCTTCGCACATTTCATTTTGGGATTCGAACCTGGTGGCTAGCGATAGTTTTCACCACTACGCCACCACCCTGGGCATTTTAGAATACTGACAACTTAATATACTAGAGTATCAGGAAAAGTTCATCTTTATAAAGTGATACAACATTTTAGGAGTGGGGATATTTAAGGTCTCCAAACATTTTTTTAAATAATATTTTGAATTGTATCATCAACTGCCCGGCAAAAGATGGGGGGTACAAACGAAACAAACAAAAATGGTTAATAGATGGTGACGTTTTTGATACGGGTATTATTGCCTTGTTTTGGACCTTAAGCTTGAAGTGTTTCGGCGATGTTTTTCATCCTAGTAACGTTTTGATTACGTTTGGAATATTGAGGTCAAATCCAATTTTCAAGTGCATACATCCTTTTGCCATGTGGGTTATGTTGTATGTGCTAACAAAAGAACAATGACTACTAAACCATTTTCCACAGTCACATTTCCATGGCAACCATTGAATTCCTGTAAACAGACACTCGGGACTATGACAGTGATGCAAGGTACTCATGAATAATTTGTTTATAAGATTGTGGTATATGGTTAATAAAATACAATACCCTCAAAACGTGCGTATATTTTTTTCTATACAGTATATTAATTCATCCAAAAAGTAACAATCAGATCAATTTTAAATAGCTGAGCATGGGAAAACTTCCAATAATCAAATTAAGTCCTTGAAAGGCATATAAAAGTGATACACATGAGAAAGAAAATTTATGGATTATGGAGGAACACATCGTTTCGGGGTATGTGCTACTCCTTCATCAGGTGGGAGGAAAGCCCGAAGTGATGCAGGTCTCAGACGTTTACCACTTCAATGGCACCCACGAGCACGGGTATGGTGCTGACAAACCTAGAAACATAATCGGAGAGAACCAGGATTCGAACCCACAATCATAGGTTTCTGGCGTTCCCAAGGGACGCAACTCTGCACAGCGAATCACGGCGCCTTAGACGACTGGGCCACCCGTGCCCCCCATCCTGTCTCCCCTCTGACATACACCACGTACCTAGAATTTGTTGTATGAATAGTAGATTGAGGTAGACACAACGTATCGTATCTCATACGCTAACGATGAAAACAGAACAATATCAACGTGCAATTGTATTATTCATATCAAGAGAAAATTGTAAAGCCATGTTGTTGTTTTCCAAAATGGTTGTGTGTCCAAATGACTACTGATTTCTAATTTCAAAAAATTAAATATATGATCAACATAAAAATTAATTTGGTTGTTGTGTGAAGCCCATTTCTGGTGTCCCCCGCCGTGATATTGCTGGAATATTGCTAAAAGCGGCGTAAAATCAAACTCACTCACTCACTCACTAATTTCGTTGTATTTACATGTTAGGGGCATTTAGAACTGAAATGATATGATCATACCTTCGGTAGATTAGGAGAAGAAGAGATTTTAAGTTTCAGACGCACGGACGGACTGACGCCGGACGAAAACCAATGACATAATTTCATAATGACGTCAAGATGAACTAAAAAGGCAAATTACGTCTTTCAATCGTACGTTGATATCATACATAACACGTTTATGTAAACAGAATAAAATCACATTCATATATCTTCAAGACCAACGTGTAACAGCCATCGTCGATTCACAGACCGAAACGAACAACAGGGAATCAAAATCATTTCTCAGCCACACAGGGGGCACGGGTGACCCAGTCGTCTAAGGCGCCGCGATTCGCTGTGCAGAGTTGCGTCCCTTGGGCACGCCAGAAACCTATGATTGTGGGTTCGAATCCGGGTTCGCCCCGATTATGTTTCTAGGTTTGTCAGCGCCATACCCGTGCTCGTGGGTTTCACCGAAGTGATAAATGTCTGAGACCTTCATCACTTCGGGCTTTCCTCCCACATTAAGCTGACACGTCGTGATGTGACTGGAATAATGTTAAAAGCGACGTTAAGCCCAACTCACTCACTCTCAGCCACACAAGTCTTAGAAGCGTACGTAAAATGTCAGCGTCATTCAGAAAGGCTGTTTCAAATCCAGCTGCTCTTTTTCTTCATTAAATCAAATAATCTATGAGGGCTTGCAGGGCAAATATTTGGGACAGCCGGGAGCTGTGTTAAACGTCCGATATACCCTGTAGGTGAATACTTGGCACGGGAATCTCGGTCAAACAAATGACCGACAATCGCCTTCCATCTGTGACATAAAATCGATATTGATGGATTTCGTACACCACTAGATATCCAATCACGTGACTTCTTAACAAGCACTAAAAATAGTGGGGAAACGGTCTGCAAGGTTCTGAAAGACTTACGTCAAATTGCAACATTGACTTCGTTTCAGTCGATCGTACTTCGCTGCGTTTGATCAAATCGAGAACAACATCTATCTGTACGATTCCTGACAAGCAGCCGGCGTTCAACGTGCTATCTATCTATCTATCCTCTATGTATCTATCTATCTATCCTCTATCTATCTATCTGTCCAGCTATCTAGCTAGCTATCTTGCTAGCTATCCATTCTCTATCTGTCTATCTATCTATCTACCTAGCTTCTATTCATCTATATATATATCTCCTTTATATATATATATATAGAGAGAGAGAGAGAGATCTTCTATCTATCATCTATCTATCATCTATTTATGTATATATATATATATATATATATATATTTAGATATAGATATAGATATAGATATCCTCTAATTATCTATATCTATCCTTTATATATCTACATATCTATCCTCGATCTATGCTCTATCCATCTATCTATCCTCTATCCATCTGTCTATCCCTCCTCTATTTAACTATATAGCTATTTTCCATTTATATATCTATATATGTACTCCATATTTATCTATCTATCTATCTATGTATGTCACCAGCGTCAATACTTCTCAGGTATGCACACACTAGAGAAGAACGTACACAACCTGTGAAGTACTTACGATGACAATCACCTAAGTTTAAAGACTTCTGTAGCTATATGTCTATGGTGTACCCAGCCTTGGGTTATCAAAACAACTTCACCCGAGCGTGAGGCCAGCCGGATGCTCCTCTGTAGGGGCATCGGGTGGGCCGTGTTCACCCTTCTACCCGTTCAATCACCCGAGCGGTGCTGGCCTCTAACCCCAACCTTTACCTATATGAGTGAGTGGGTGAGTGAGTATGGTTTTACGCCGCTTTAAGCAATATTCCAGCAATATCACGGCGGGGGACACCAGAAATGGGCTTCACACATTGTACCCATGTCGGGAATCGAATCCGGGTCTTCGACGTGACGATCGAACGCTTTAACCACTAGGCTACCCGACCGCCCCTTTACCTATATGATGCGAACGATATTTGTGATTAATAAGCAATAAATGCAACTATTTGAAAGTTACATCTGATACCATGATTCCATGGCTTTGTCTGTGCTCGTAGCGTTCATTGTGCTTAATTCCTTACCTCTGACTATCGCTGTCAGCAGTCAACAGATGTCGGTCTATTTACAATGATATGTATATATGTATGTATGTGCGTGTCAGTAGGTCACCATTTGACCATATTGGTGTCACGCGTTTGTTTTACCGTAAAATAACAATAAATACTGTCTGCATTATATCGTGTATAAAAGTTCTTTCAAAAGGACGTGGCATATCATTAGGCATCGTTTTTGGTAAACTTGACAAGTCACGTCTTTGAATGGCAATTACAAATAAAACACATAAGAGGGAGAAATTATGGATGTCAATTTCTTTATTATGAGGAACACAACGTTATAAAAAACGAGTATGTGCTTATTCCTTCATCGGGGTTATGCCTTCATCACCTGATGAAGAAGTATGCATATACTCCGAAACGTTGTGTTCCTCATAATCAGGAAATTGATATCCACAAATTCTCTATAAAAAATGTCAAGTTTCATAAATATGACTTCTTTGGACAATGACTTTAGAGCTTTGGACATCAAGTGACATAGTAGATATCGTCAATGATATATAACTGTATACGCTATAAATGCATACGGCCACTTTGATGAAGGAGTGAGTGAGTGGGTTTGGTTTTACGCCGCTTTTAGCAATATTCTAGCAATATCACGGCGGGGGACACCAGAAATGGGCTTCACACATTGTACCCATGTCCGGAATCGAACCCGGGTCTTCGGCGTGACGAGCCAACGCTTTAACCACTAGGCTACCCGACCGCCCCCTTTGATGAAGGAACGCAGTGTATACATACCAGCGTTAGTGTACTGACGCTGAGAAATACATTGTATGACTAGGCGACTATGCTTGTCATAAGAGGCGACTAACGGGATCGGGTGGTCAGACTCGCTGACTTGGTTTTTGCATGCCATCGTATCCATGGATCGATGCTCATGACGTCAATCACTGGAGTGTCTGGTCCAAACTCGATTATTTACAGACCGCCGTCATATAGCTGGAATATTGCTGAGTGTGGCGTTTAACAGCAAACAAACCGTGTATGACTATAGAGGTGATATTCAAGGTTTAAAAGTATTATTTCTTAAAGAGGATGCAGACACTTTACGTTTAGGTGAAACATCTTGAGTCAACTGTTCGTTTTTTCGCTACACGTTTAACTATAATTAGCCCAACAAGCCCTGCAACCAGCATCTCGAAGCGTTGTTGCAAACGACCGATCTCTAATAGGTAGCCCTGTCTTATCTCAAGCCTATAGGGGCAATGATGTAGCCTTGTGGTGTTTGTGTCCGATCCTCACGCTGTGATAATTCTGGAAACGCTTGACATGTCAAAAAACCACTCACTCACTCACCGGTCCACTCACTCACTCACCGGTCCACACACACACTCACTCACTCACTCACTCACTCACATATAGTTTGGGGCGACAGTCCAGGTCCTGTGGATTTCCCGCCGTTAGGTTTCATGATGTCAATCACCGGATTGTCTGGTCCAGACTCGATTATTTTTTCAGACCGACGTCATATTAGCTGGAATATTGCTGAGTACTGCGAACAACCAACAAACAAACAAACAAAACTCCAGCGGATGTGAAAGATCAGTTCACCACAATGTCCTTGACGAAGATCAGCTTTCCTATGTATGTACAAGGACTTGTCGCTGTGTTGTGATAATGGGTGATGAAGGGAAAGAGGATTATTTCGCTAATTGCCGATGCGCTAATACATAATTGAGTTTCCATGGCAATAATTACGCATAGAACTGTGTGATAGGAACAGGAGTTATGTAACACATGTTAAACCATTATCATGACGTCACGCAGTTGTTTTTGAAGTAGAGTGGTCATTCACTGGTCATTCTGAACTCGCTCATTCTGAACGTGCATTTTAAACAAGAAGAATGGACGCAACTGTAGGTTATCATGCAACATTATAGAGAAATTATATATCAACCATAACATGTTTAAGTCAGAAAAATCACTCAGTCGTTTGTTTGTTGTTCAACCCCTCACCCTATCAGCGTTAATTTACTGTTAAGTGTTGGCGTCCATTTGTCCTTGCTAATCACCTATCTATCAGCGCCAATTATATCTTGGCTTCCCTTGAAAGTTTCCACCTTTGCTATCTTATTACTTTTGTTATTGACCCGTCAAGATCCCGGGTAGAATATGTCTTCAGCAACCCATGCTTGCCGTAAAAGGCGACTATGCTTTTCGTAAGAGACGACTAACGGGATCGGGCGGTCAGGATTGGTTGATACACATGTCATCGTTTCCCTATTGCGTGGATCGATGCTTATGATGTCCAGACTCGATTAATTGTTTACAGACCGCTGCCATATGGCTGGAATATTGCTATTGTTCTTTGCCTCATAACATTTTAATCACCCGATGACGGAGTAGGTATATATATTACGAAACGTTGTGTTTCGCATAATAAAGAGGTTGGCATCCATAAATTCTCTTCCTCGTGTGTATCGCTTCTTAATGCCTTTCAAAGACACGTATATGGCGACGGTCTGCACACATTCGCTCGATTGTGGACCAGACAATCCAGTGATTGACATCATGATCTACTCAGTTGGGATACGATGAAATGCATCAACCAAGTCAGCGAGTCTGACCACCCTGTCCCGTTAGTCGCCTCTAACGACAAGCATATCTGAACCCGGATCTTCACGGGGGGTCTGAATAATACGGCCTCAGTAAATGCGTATGCTTCAACCTACATCAGAGACATTCCCAACTACTTGTGATAAATGTCTATGTGTTGATTCAGGAATGTATTTCATTAAAAAAACATTAAGGGAATCATATAGCGTTTTATTCAACAAAACGACATCGACAACCACAACAATAACATCACGTGACTGGACAGCAGCTTGAGGTCATAGACTGACCTACTTGGGCGCATGACCTTTGACACGTGACCCACTTACCTATATATGTCAACACGCACTTCGCACAGCAACAAAGAAAATCAGCTGATAAAAGAACTGAGAGTAAATTTAACGTTTGCCCTTTAGAAAGCGAACTGCTCCTATCTACTCCAACAAAAGAAACAATTACAAAACTAGATCACATGTGGGTATTTCTAGATTTTCTACAGTTACATTAAATCGGTTTGGCTCCTTTCTTCTCGTCTTTCGGCGGGCCGGGCCTTTGTTTCCAAACCAAAGCGAGAACAGAGTCGGTTTCTCTACAGCGTGCACGTGCAATTACGCGTGTTATCAGAGCAGTAAGGTCATGTATTGTGTGGACGCTGGACCTATTTATACAGATGATATTCATGAGACTGAACAATAACAAAGTGCTATTGTTTACAGATAATCTAAATCAGCCTTCCGTCCGTGATTTGAATTGTTTCTGTGGGTAATGCTGTTTATAAATACAACCATATTTGGCGTGCTCTATCACACAGATGCAGTGAGTGGGGGGTTGGTAGACTAACGCTTAGTCTCTGAAAATATATTTTTGATAGAAACAAGTAACTACATATAAATTAAAAGGAGTACAACTGCGACTTGTGATTCAGACGTAAACCTGTGGAAAATCTAGACTTGCTTCATTTAGAGTCCATATGACAGTAAGGGCTAGTCGGAAGGGAAAATATTATTGTTTAGGGGACTGTGAGACAGACTAGGAGGTTGGGTTTGAGGCGCCCGGTAAGTTAGTTATATCACGACGTGTCAGCACAATATATCAGCAAAATTCCAGCTATATGACGGCGGTCTGTAAATAATCGAGTCTGGACCAGACAATCCAGTGATTTACATCATGAACATTGATCCACGCAATTCGGATCGATGACATGGTGCATCAACGCGTTAGTCGCCTTTTACGGCAAGCATAGTCGCCTTTTACAACAAGAATAGTCGCCTGTCACGGCAAGCATGGGTTCCAGAAGACCTATTCTAACCCGGATCTTCACTGGTCCCCTCTGCTATGTGGTGCAGGTCTTAGACGTTAACTCACTAACTAAACTTGAATTTTACCGTACTAACTTATTACTACTTATTTATTCACCTGTGTTTCATACAGTTTTGTTTGTTCATAAATAGTCCTGCTAGTCCGTCGGGGTTCGATGAAACGAAATAAACAGTCACCGAGCCTGACCACCGATCCATTAAGTCACCTCATAGGCCTACGACCAGCCTGGGTTTGTGGGGTCTTACTTTAAGCAGGGTTATCCTCCGTGCAGTGTAGGTAAAGATGAATATATCGTGAAAACCAATATCTGTAGTCGTGGACTTGCTGATTTTAACATTTTTCCCTCATTTTATGGTACCAGGAATTCCCGTATTTAAGCCCCGGACCTAATTACGGAAAATAGTTTCTTACTCATTGTAAGTATGTTATCCGAAAATAAGCCCATGGCTCACTTTCGGAAGGACTAACGCGTTCTTACCTGAATAGTGGACGCCTTTTGAAAAAAATCAAAACTGTTAAATAATTTGAACTTAGGAAATATATAACATGAATTTTAACTTTGAACTGGAAATACCTTCACAGAATATAAACCTTGAACTTGCACTTTCAGTTGAATGCACAATAAAAAAGATTTGCCTCGTGTAGTGCATAGCCACGTATTAACTTTCGAAGGGAGTTAAGTTAGGAATTAAAGAAGATCACTCCAAAATAAATAACCGAATTTACGTCCATGGGCCTAAATATGGAATTATTTTCGCTTTTAGGCTCATGAGCGTAATTACACGTGGGCCTAAACACGAGAGGCCCCGGTAGTACTTGAGTACACTGCGAAAGTAAGTGAGTGAGTGAGTATGGTTTTACACCGCCTTTAGAAGTATTCCAGCAATACCACGGCGGGGACACCATGTGGGGTCTACGAGTCTTCGGGGGCACGGGTGGTCCAGTCGTCTAAGGCGCAGCGATTCGCTGTGCAGAGTTGCGTCCCTTGGGCAAGACAGAAACCTATGATTGTGGGTTTGAATCCCGGGTCGACCCGATTATGTTTCTAGGTTTGTCAGCACCATACCCGGGCTCGTGGGTTTCACCGAAGTTGTAAAAGTCTGAGACCTGCACCACTTCGGGCTTTCCTCCCACATTAAGCTGACACGCCGCGATATAACTGGGGGTACCGTTAAAAGCGGCGTTTAACCCAACTCACTCACTCTGATGGTCCCCGCCCAAAACACTGACCCACTGTGCGGTGACTGGTGGACCAAATATAGATAGGATGTGTTGTTATTAAGGTGGCTCTCCTGGTTATCTGGATGGTTGTGAGACAGCATTATTCTCTTTAAACTGCCAAAGGTACCCGTACAATCATGTCAATATTTTCCTCTCACACAAGAATGAAAGCATGGCGTGTTCTCCATACATGCTCATTGTTGTGGCAAATATCGTTCATGTAGTGTTAGTTTTAATTTTAAGTGCAAAGAGTTGGTACTCGATAGCCGTAGTTTAAACTTGGTGTATAATGTGAATCGAGAGAGAGAGAGAGAGAGTGAGTGAGTGAGTGAGTGAGTATGGTTTTACGCCGCTTTTAGCAATATTCCAGCAATATCACGGCGGGGGGAACACCAGAAATGGGCTTCACACATTGTACCCATGTCGGGAATCGAACCCGGGTCTTCGGCGTGACGAGCGAACGCTTTAACCACCAGGCTACCCGATCGCCCCCTGAGTGAGAGAGAGAGAGAGAGAGAGAGAGACAGAGAGAGAGAGAGAGAGAGAGAGAGATTGGGGTAGAGAAAGATTGAGAATGAGATTGAGAGAGAGAGGAGGGAAAGGAAGAGAGAGAGAGAGAGAGAGAGAGAGAGAGAGAGAGAGAGAGAGAGAGAGAGAGAGAGAGAGAGATTAGGTAGAGAAAGATTGAGAATGAGATTGAGAGAGAGAGAGGGGAAAGGGAGAGAGAGAGAGAAATATTAAGAGAGAGAGAGATATATAGAATGGGGATAAAGAAAGATTGAGAAAGATTGAGTGAGGGGGAAAGGGAGAGGAGAGAGAGTTAATCATTGTCTTTTTAACAAAACTTTCAGGTAACAGAGGACCTTTAACTCTCGCTGTCTCGTCGCTTAATTCTCATTTCCTTGATGAATACATCACTAAAGACCTTTCCGCCAAGCTTTAGACGTAGCCATCCTGATATCCGTGTCCGGGAACTGTTACAAGTGAATGTTCACCTAATGCCCGGTATATTACACAACATATGATACGAGATACTGACCCATTCGTAACACTCTGACACAAGCAGAACAACTACTTATATTAATAGTCGGGAATCGAACCCGGGTCTTCGGCGTGACGAGCGAACGCTTTAACCACCAGGCTACCCGACCGCCCCCTGAGAGAGAGAGAGAGAGAGAGAGAGAGAGAGAGAGAGAGAGAGAGAGAGAGAGAGAGAGAGAGAGAGAGAGAGAGATTGGTTGAGGGGGAAAGGGAGAGGAGAGAGAGTTAATCATTGTCTTTCTAACAAAACTTTCAGGTAACAGAGGACCTTTAACTCTCGCTGTCTCGTTGCTTAATTCTCATTTCCTTGATGAATACATCACTAAAGACCTTTCCGCCAAGCTTTAGACGTAGCCATCCTGATATCCGTGTCCGGGAACTGTTACAAGTGAATGTTCACCTAATGCCCGGTATATTACACAACATATGATACGAGATACTGACCCATTCGTAACACTCTGACACAAGCAGAACAACTACTTATATTAAAAATCCTCCCAACTAAGCTGAAAATGCGTGAGTTTCGTGCAGTATTATATACTATATACATGTTCTGTCGTCTGCAAGAAAGAGGAATGTCTTATCTCTTGGTCACGGTATTTTAACCAGTGTCAAGTATCAAGGAAAATAATAACAGATAAAGGTAAGAATATGATGAACGTTACCACACGTGTTCGTGTAGGACCATCCTCGATTATCAAGGGTATTTTATAACTATTCAATCTTTTTACCCTGAACACATTAATCACCATTGCTTCGAATTGAACCCGAACAAAATGACGCTAAATGAGCGTGAGGCATCCTGAGCCAGGTTAGGGATAGATGGAGGGTGTGACGTCACTTCCGCTTGAAGCTATGGTGGCGAATGGATCCACTGTATTTTCATGATAGAATTGAATTAAAATGCACTGGATAATCTTTCTTTAATCTCTAATACTTGCAAGTTTGTATCCATTGGCATCAACCAGTACTACTAAAATGAGTTAAATAAGCAATCATCAGCAAGTCTGCGACTACAGGTATATCTATCTGTTTTCACTCTGTTTTCGCGGATATACTGTGTCCGAAAAATGAAGATTTATGCAAACTGTAGTCAGCCATAATAACTCTACTTTGTCAACACAGGCACTTAGTATAGTATACTCTAGCCTGTCTCGCAGTCCCTGAACATATTACTTCCCCATCTGTCCAACACTGTAATGATATAGTTTAAATCAAGCAAGTCTAGATTTCCCACAGGTTCCGAATCTCACTGGGGCTCCTATTCAATTTAAATGGAATTATTGTTTCTATCATAATTATATATTTTCGGAGACTGTTTTGAACATAAGTATAAGTATGCTTATGTAGATTGTCACTCGCGAATGGAAGCTATGAACAATTAGTTTGGAGAAATACTATTTCACTTCTTGAAAAACTGTATCTAAAGGGTACATATTTGATGTCTACTAGACGTATACATGACATACGTCCAAAGCATACAGTGTTCATACATCTACAGCTAGTTCAAGATCAGAAAAGGGGCTTCGTATACTACGTATTCTCCGGAATGAATGGTATTTGAATCCCACAAGCAAATAGGATTATGTTTGTTTTGTTTGTTTGACATTTAACGCCGAAGTCAGCAATAGTCCAGCTGTATGACAGTGGTCTGTAAGTAAACGAGTTTGGACCAGACAATCCAGTGATTGACAGCACGAGCATCGATCCACGCAATTTGGATACGATGACATGCTCAATTAAGTCAGCGAGCCTCTTACGATAAGCACAGTCGCTTTTGCTGAAGACCTATTCTAACCCTGATCATCATGGGTACAAAACATATTAACTTCGAGTCCTTTTCGCCTTCATTTAGTGGTGTTTTGGATGAGCCAAAGTTGACCGTATTGACCTACAATCTTACCACTCGGAAAAAATATATTTTCAAAGACTCCACGTTCTTTTAACCATAATTTGATTCAGCAGTAATGCACTGGTAGATGACCAGAAGATCCTCAAACTCACTCACTCACTCACCCACTCACTCACTCACAAATTTCATTCTTATTGATATCAGCTTCCTTAAAAGAGACCGCCTCCGTGGTCTAGTGGTAGAGCGTCCGCCCGGAGAGCGGGAGGTTCGGGGTTCTATCCCCGGCCGCGTTTATACCAAAAGACGTTAAAATATGGTACTTGTTGTTACCCTGTCTGGGGATCGGCATTAAGGGGCTAAAACAAAGACTGGTCGGCTCGGAGTCAGTATACTGTGTCTAAGTGTGGTATTCACGTTAAACTGCTGTTAGGTATCTCAGTGAGCTAGCACTATAAAGCGGCATTAATCCGGACTAGTACAAGCAACCACACACACATACACATACACACACACACACACACACACACACACACACTCACACACGTCCATGCACGTCGCTATATAAGTGCAATAATCTTGGACGCGACGTTAAACCCAATTTCAACTCACCCCACCCCCTTAAATGACATGTATTAAGGTCACTGCTTTGAAAAACAATTTAAGTTTACATTTCCTCAAATCATGTCAATATCAAGGAAAATGGGAACAATAATCTATTAAACATCAACATATGGACATAGATATATTTGCACGGAAGATAAAACTTCTTTGTTTAATATCCGTGTCGACATATCCGTGTATTTGCACAATGCTTGTTAACAATAAACATCTCCGGGTCGACTCTCTTTCCACAAGGATGTGAGATCAAGGAAGGAAGCATGATGTTTCACTTGGTGTTTCGTGCATACTTAACTAATGTCATCAAACATACCGTACTCCACCAAATAAGCGTTCCGCGATGACGGAAATAAGGAGAGCTTGAGACCTTGTGGTAGAGACTTGTGATGATGTCCTTGTGATGGAGCCTTGTGTAGGAGCCTTGTAGTAGACTCTTGTGGGATATAGGCTTGTGGTGGAGCCTTGTGGAGGAGCCTTGTAGTGGCACCTTATGGGAGACTCTTGTAGTGGAGCCTTGTAGTGGAGCCTTGTGGTTGAGCCTTGGGGTAGAGTCTTGTAGTGGATCCTTGTCGGAGAGCCTTGTGGGAGAGTCTTGTAGTGGAGCCTTGTAGTGGAACCTTATGCGAAAGTCTTGTAGTGGAGCCTTGTGGGTGAGCCTTGTGGGAGAGTCTTGTAGACTTGTGGGAGTCTAGTGGAGGAGCCTGTTTGGAGCGTCTTGTAGTGGAGCTTTGTGGGAGAGCCTTGTGGGAGTCTAGTGGAGGAGCCTGTTTGGAGCGTCTTGTAGTGGATCTTTGTGGGAGAGTCTAGTGGGAGTCTAGTGGAGGAGCCTGTTTGGAGTGTCTTGTAGTGGAGCTTTGTGGGAGAGTCTAGTGGGAGTCTAGTGGAGGAGCCTGTTTGGAGTGTCTTGTAGTGGAGCTTTGTGGGAGAGCCTTGTGGGAGTCTAGTGGAGGAGCCTGTTTGGAGAGACTTGTAGTGGAGCTTTGTGGGAGAGCCTTGTGGGAGTCTAGTGGTGGACTCTTACAAAATTTGGGATATGCATGTGGTGGAGCCTTGTGGGTGAGCATTGTATTAGGACCTTATGTGAGAGTCTTGTAGTGGAGCCTTGTGGGTGAGTCTTGTAGTGGAGCTTTGTGGGAGAGACTTGTGGGAGTCTAGTGGAGGAGCCTTGTGGGTGAGTCTTGTAGTGGAGCTTTGTGGGAGAGCCTTGTGGGAGTCTAGTGGACGAGCCTGTTTGGAGTGTCTTGTAGTGGAGCTTTGTGGGAGAGGCTTATGGGAGTCTTGTGAAGGAGTCTGTTTGGAGAGTCTGGTAGATCTTTATAAGTTAGTTTTGAGTGATATCAAAGAAACTACAGTGACACCGGTTACACCATACGATGTCACAAGACAAATCAATGCAATAATATTTTGGTATAAATTTAGACGCTCCTAAATGTCCTTGTCCGAAAAGCGGGGTTTCCGGATTAACAGTGTCCGAATTATCGAGGTTTGATTGTACATTATTTACCACACCGTATATATCATACACCGTGTGCAGTAGGTCAAGCCTGTCTTCATGAACTGGCTGGCGACAGCAGGATGTTAGCTTTCCGGGCGTTTAATGGAGCTGTTATTGGATAACATTCGCGTCAAATATACAGTGACTCGGAGTAAAGGTAGTGTTAGAAAGGCAGGAGTGAATGTGAGTTTGTTCTAGCTTGGTAAAATAGGTTTATGCTTCTCATGACCGCCCGTTCGCAGAGCAACCTAGCAAATTAACACAATTTTTCATACAAATATGTGATAAATCATGTATAAAAACAACCGAAAACATGGAAAATGCACTTTCAAGTAGCTATTGAATCGCTGAAATGTGAAGCGAAAATATCAAAAATTAAAATGAAAATGTCAAAAACAAAAACGAAAATGTCAAAAACAAAAGCGAAAATGTCAAAAACGAAAATGAAAATACAGAAAACTATTTTCCACCGCGGTGAAAACTATTCCCACCGCAGGGCAACCTAGCTGAAGACGCAATGGCCTTGGCTCGCTCTCGTCATTTTCCAACCGCAAGGAACGTTGAGACCCGTGAAGATCCGGGATAGAATAGGTCTTCAGCAACCCATGCTTGCCGTAAAAGGTGACTATGCTTGTCGTAAGAGGCGACTAACGGGACCGGGGTGTCAGGCTCCCTGACTTGGTTGATGTATGTCATCGTATCCCAATTTCGTGGATCGATGCTCATGATATTAATTGCTGGAATATTGCTAAAAGCGGCGTAAAACCATACTCACTCACTCAATCCCCCATTCGCTCATTGGTCTCTCAGTCCGACAGGTCCTCGATTGATTTTTTATTTTTCTCATTAAAAAAAGACCAACTGAAGATGCTGTTTGAATGCATATTTGAGTTCGCAAGAGAACATATACGTTCCTTTTATGAGGCGATCTTTCCCAATATTCTCTATAATGTTGTTAATGACGCCCCAAAGACCTCTGAATTCATCTGCCATTTAACAAATAGATCCAAGTTTTACTAAACAGAGCGGCAAAAGAAATTATACCGAGTTTGTTTTTACGTAATTGACAATTGAAAGAACTGTCGTTTAATTTGATGAATTTTATTTAACCATCACTCATTCCTGCAACAGTTTTTATATAGTATTTTGAGGCTGGGTAAAAATAAATTAGTTAAATGAAGACTGGGGTAAGAAATGAATTTGTAACCCTATGACACCTACCATGTATGAAATGATGTAAACTTGTGCAGAAAAAGGCAAATTAATAATTTTACAGGATAAGATAAGTCAATGATGTCAATTATCAGTTATAAGAATTGTTTTGTTTTGTTTTAATCAAATTTTATTTTGATATTTAAAAAAGATGTAGAAGTATTCTTTGAGTGCTGACTAAGTACAGTTAATTCTTCTAATATAATATCGCTATATTTTAAATTGAAAATCAAATATGTGATAAACTTAACTAAGAGGAAAAGTTTCTTTCGCTCCTCAACGTGGATAAAGAAAGGAAGCCAGGCTCTGACGTAGAATTGGGGGCACGGGTGGCCCAATCGTCTAAGGCGCCGCTATTCGCTGTGCAGAGGTGCGTCCCTTGGGCACGCCAGAAACCTATGATTGTGGGTTCGATTCCCGGATCTCCCCAATAATGTTTCTAGGTTTGTCAGCACCACACCCGTGCTCGTGGGTTTCACCGAAGTGGTAAATGTATGAGATCTGCATCACTTAGGGCTTTCCACCCACATTAAGCTGACACGCCGCGATATAACTGGAATACTGTTAAAAGCGGCGTTAAACCCAACTCACTCACTGAGGTAGAATTAAGATGCGACGACTGGTCAAAGTTACACATGGACACATAAACATGTAAACAACATATATTTACCGAGCAAATCTATCTGACCCACGACCTTTTTCCACTGACACATGCATGCGACAGTGATGAACTCTCGCTGACCCTGACGCATACCTACATGTGGTAATTAAACACCTGTGTGATCTGGCCGCATGTTGCCATCACCCTGTCGTGTAGCCTACAGCACGCGTGAAACGTGACCCGGCCCGGTGACTTGGTTGATTGCGTGTCATCATATCCCAACGTTGGCGTGGATCAAACAATCATCCAGTTTTGTCTGGAACAGATTCAAAGTTTTACACACTGTTAAAGGCAGACATAGCTGGAATATTGCTGACTGCGGCGTAAAACAGCATGCAAAGAAACGATAAATAAATACTATGCTATAGCTTATGCAATTCTTGACAAATAATATAAATATAGACACACAAAAAAACAATAAAAGGATAAAATGGATATAAATTAATAAATAACTATCCCTTACAATGAAACATACATACATACATACATACATACATACATACATACATACGTACGTACATACAGACATACATACATGTGTAATTAACGCCACACTCAGCAGTATTCCAGCTATATGACGGCGGTAGGTAAATAATCGAGTCTAGACCAGACAATCCAGTGATTAACATCATGAGCACCATTCCACGCAATTGGGATCGATGACATGCATCAACCAAGAAAGCGAGCCTGACCAACCGATCCCGTTAGTCCCATTTTACGACAAGCATAGTCGCCTTTTACAAACATGGCATGCTGAAGACCTATCCTAACCCGGATCTTGACGGATCTGTTACACTCAGACTGTGAATCAGTCATTTCGGGAAATGACTAAAACTTTCAGCCATTTCGCGAAATGATCAGAAGGGTTAGTCATTTGATGAACCGACTCATTTTTCTTGCTGTTTCGCGAAATGACTAAAATTCTTTGCCAGACCTGAATAATTAGGAAGTTAACAAAAGGCCCAATTTCCATGTTCTGTTTACACTGGCCACACGTCACTCAGACACATGTCACCGGCTTGTTGTCACTCACCGAGCAGATCATTTTGTGGGGCAATTTCAGCCATGCTGACAGCAGCTGTTGCATTTCAATTTGACTTGAAGCACATGCACCTGTAAGTTACCTTAAAGTTCAAACATACCAAAACTCCAGACGCTACAGACAGTTTATTATGTGCCTAAGGCCATAGGCCCATATCACGAACGTGATGTAAATATATAAAATAAACTGTACATGTTGAAAATGCGGACAGGTGATGTGAGGTGAAATGGGGGTTAACGTCGCGTCCAAGATTATTGCACTTATATGGCGACGTGCATGTGTGTGTGTGTGTGTGTGTGTGTGTGTGTGTGTGTGTGTGTGTGTATGTGTGGCTGCTTGTACTAGTCTGGACTGATGCCGATTTATAGTGCTAGCCCACTGAGATACAATGCCGCAGTTTAACATGAATACCCCACTCAGACACAGTATACTGACTCCGAGCCGACCAGTCCTTGTTTTAGCCCCTTAATGCCGAGCGCCAGACAGGGTAACAACAAGTACCATCTTTTAACGTCTTTTGATATGACGCGGTGGGGATCGAATGGCGGATCTGCTGCTTTCCGGGCGGACCACTAGACCCCGGAGGCTGTCAAAATGCAAATGGAGTATGACACTATCGTGTTACAGGTTTGTTTCTTATCTTAGCACTTGCTATGATAGTGATATGTTCAGCAAACAGGTGATTACACCCCTATAGTTACATTTACATGGTGTATTCCTCACCAGCAGTCTACAAGCGGGGACACTGCTTGTTTGTGCATGTTGTGGTGACAAGTGTTTGTTTGTTGTTTAACGCCACACTCGGTAATATTCCAGCTATATGACGACGGTTGTAAATAATCAAGTTTGGATCAGACAGTCCTGTGATTGACATCATGAGCATCGATCCACGCAATTCGGATACGATGACATGCATCATCCAAGTCAACGAGTCTGACCATCCGATCCCGTAATCCGCCTCTTACGACAAGCATAGTCGCCTTTTACGGCAAGCATAGTCGCCTTTTACGGCAAGCATAGTCGCCTTTTACGGCAAGCATAGTCGCCTCTAACGACAAGCATAGTCGCCTCTTACGACAGGCATAGTCGCCTCTTACGACAAGCATAGTCGCCTCTTACGACAGGCATAGTCGCCTTTTACGGCAAGCATGGGTTGCTGAACAGCTATTGGGGTTAGGTAGTCGTGGTATTAGATTGTTGCGGTTCGTTTACACTTAGTATACCCGACAGCCTAGACAACTTGACCCCGTTGAGATCCGGGTTATAATAGGTCTTCAGCAACCCATGCATGATTGTCGTAGTGAGGCGACTAACGGGATCGGGTGGTCAGGCTCAGTGACTTTGTCGATGCATGTCAACGTATCCAAATTGCGTGGATCGAGGTCAACCACTGGATTGTCTGGCCAAGATTTAATTATTAACAGACTGTCGTCACATAGCTGAAATATTGCTGAGTGCGGGGTTTAACAGAAAACAAACAAACAAGGAAGTGTTTTTGTTGTTGATTATAGTGGGATTTTTGTTTTCTTTTAGTGTATGTGTGTGTGTGTGTGTGTGTGTGCGTGCGTGCGTGCGTGCGTGCGTGCGTGTGTGTGTGTGTGTGTGTGTGTGGGGGGGGGGGGGGGGGGGGTCAACCCCGTACACCGACCTCAGTCTCACCCTGATCAAGATGGGTTCAAGTGGTAGGACGGGCCAGTCACCCTCTCAAACAGACACGATACATTTTTTACTCCATCTAAAAATAGCAAAGTCGACACGCAATGTTTACCGGTGTACCGCCAGCACACCTAAAGGTATGGAATCGACGTCAGGGTGTGGTTTCTTAATGACATTAAAATGAATCAGCGTGCGATATGTCACGTACATTGAGAGAGTTGGGTTTAACGCTGCATTGAACCGCACTTCAGTCATATCACGGCGTGTCAACTTCACGTGACAAATTGCCAACATGAAGCAGGTCATTGTCCCTTACCCATGGAATCCTCGAAAAGACATTGTCGAACTGTCGCAGTCACACAAAAAATGGAACGAACGAATGAACCAAAGCGCGAGGATGCAACGCGATGACAATGTGAAAACGCGACATTGTGAAAACGGGACAATGTCCCATATAGGTTTCCATACTTACCGCTACATATACAGTGAAACCAACTTGCATAGATTTTGTACTGACAATCAAGGATCATAATCAGGGCGATTCTGGTATTCTAACCCTTTACCAGAGCATCTCAGCACGTTGAATGAATACCAATTACACGTAACAAATCCTCGGTTATCCAGGGTTATATATCTCAATTATATTATGATAAATACTCTGGACCCATTCGCCACCATACTTCGTTTCCGAAGTGACGTAACCAACCCCATCTCTCCCGTCTCTTAAGTGGCACGACCGCCTCCGTGGTCTAGCGGTAGAGCGTCCGCCGGGGAGTCCGGAAGGTCCGGGGTTCGATCCCCGACCGCGTCATACCAAAAGACGTTAAAAGATGGTACTTGTTGTTACCCTGCCTGGCGCTCGGCATTAAGGGGCTAAAACAAGGACTGGTCGGCTCGGAGTCAGTATAGTGTGTCTTATATTAGTGGGGTGTTCGTGTTAAACTGCGGCATGGTATCTCAGTAAGCTAGCACTATAAATCGTCATCAGTCCGCGCACGCACACATACACACACGCACGTACGCACACACACACACACACACACACAAACACACACACACACACACACACACACACACACACACACACCATGCACGTCGCTATATAAGTGCAACAATCTTGGACGCGACGTGAGACCCAATTTCACCTCACCTCACCTCACCTCACCTCACCTCTAAAGTGGTCACCGAATTTCTCTTGCTCATTCGAGTCAATTTGTTTGCACGTCAATTTTCGTGCCGGGCTCGAAACGAATGGCAGCGAATGGGTCTAGAGTATTCATCTGTTGTTACCCTGCCTGGCGCTCGGCATTCAGGGGCTAAAGCAAGGACTGGTCGGCTCATAGTCAGTATACTGTGTGGTATATTGTATACTGAGTGGGGTATTCATGTTAAACTGCGACATGGTATCTTACTGGGCTAGCACTATAAAACCGGCATTAGTCCTAACTAGTACAGGCAGCCACACATCCCCAGCTCGTCGCTAAATAAGTGCAATAATCTTGAACGCGACGTTAAACCCCTTTTCACCTCACCTCACCAGAGTAAAAATCATAATTAAATGGAAATATGATACTCTGGATAATGTCGTATGTTCAGTTTAACACGTCTATTAATTTGATGTAGGAATGTGGAATTTTAATATTGGAATACATGCATAAAAAACAATTGTTATGTTACATATATCATAAGATATATGTACACATTCATAACATAGAGAGTTAATTTATTCAATTTCGTATCTGTGCCAAGTATGTGTGCATGGTATTTAGTTTCATGTTTGGAAGCTATGTGCATAGTGCAATGTGAGTGTATAGATATGTGACACGAATTTTGATAGGGAAATTCTGAGTGAAGTGGCGACTGAATGTGAGTTTGTTGACGTCATACGTAGTCCATATTGACGCTAATTTCACGCATTTTAACTTCAAATTAACATATACATATGCATTTACATGATGAGTCAGTGAGGTTTACGACGATTTAAACAGTATTAAACATAATCGGGGCGAACCGGGGTTTGAACCCACCATCATAGGTTTCTGGTGTGCCCAAGGGACGCAACTCTGTACAGCGAATCGCAGCGCCATAGACGACTGGGCCACCCGCGCCCCCTTCTGTGGTGTGGTGGTTCGATCCTCTGGCCGCGTCATGCCAAAAACCGTTAAAACATTGTACTTGTTGTTACCCTGCCTGGCACTCAGCATTAGGGGTATAACTGAGTGAGTGGGTGAGTGAGTTGGGCTTAGCGCCGCTTTTAACAGTATTCCAGCTATATCACGGCGTGTCAGCTTAATGTGGGAGGAAAGCCCGAAGAGATGCAGGTCTCAGACGTTTACCATTTCGGTGAAACCCACGAGCACGGGTATGGTGCTGACAAACCTAAAACATCATCAATTCTGGAATTCAAACCGACGATCATAGGTTTCTGACACGACTGATGCCGTCTGTTTCCCTTACAGTTTCTTCTGACTTTTGAGTGGTCTGCATACGCTATTGCATTTTTGACAACCTAAACACACTCATAACTATGGACTCCTAGAAGGATCATTATCGCCTTGCTTACATACAAAAACAAACAAAAAGACTCAAAATTAACTGAAGCGGACAATGCGACAATGTCCCTCCTTGGATTCCATACATAAAACATCATATATGCGCACATGTATATATTGACATTACGTCCGTCTGTGTTACATATATGTATGTAAATATTTAGCAGACAATAGCGCATGCGGTAGGCGTAAACAATTGACAGAAAACACGCAGACGGTGTATGATAAAATCAATCCGTTCACGTTATACTGAACCCAATACGGACGTAAATCACACTTCCACCGAATTGTTATCAACATCAAGATCTTCACCAGTAAAATATACGCTACATTAAGTATACATGTGTACCTGGTCACGATGTGCTGTTGGCGGTTGTTGTGACGGCGGCCTTGACTACGACCTCAGCAGTGTCCATGCAGTATACGATCTCGTCGGCAGGGAATATGAAGAACCCAGGGCCCGGTTACACAAAGCCATCTTAGCGTTAAGACGATCCCTGCCATGCTTTAACATAAGCATACGGCAGTCGTAGCGCTAAGATCATTTTGGAGAACGCGGCCCAGGTATCACATGTCTCAACGCTTACTTTGTGGTATGAGGTGAAATAGGGTTTAAAGTCGCGTTCAAGAGGTGAGGTGTGGTGAGGTAGATGGGGTTTAACGTCGCGTCCAAGATTATTGCACTTTTCAGCGACCTGCATGCACATATGTGTGGCTGCTTGTACTAGTCCAGACTGATGCCGATTTATAGTGCTAGCCCACTGAGATACCATGCCGCAGTTGAACATGAATACCACACTCAGGCACAGTGTACTGACTCCGAGCCGACCAGTCCTTGCTTTAGCCCCTTAATGCCAAGCGCCAGATAGGGTAACAACAAGTACCATCTTTTACGCTTGCACGTGTTTGCACATATGTTGAGTTACTGGGTATGGTGTTATACCTCATTCAACCATATCATGACAGGTTACAGCAGATTCGAACCCAGATGCTTGGCGTGACGATCCAACACTTTAACCACTCGGCTACCTACGACCCCTAGCAGATGGTGTGTTGATACTGGGGCATAGGTCTGATGGATAATAATGGAACCCAGCAGTTTCAATATCATTAATATAAGCCAATATAAGCAATATCTACAAGCCAGTAGGCAATATCTGCAAGCCTGTATGCAATATTTTCAAGTCAGTATGCAGTATCTGGAAGCCAGTATGCAATATCTGCACGCCAGTGTGCAATATATGAAAGCCAGTATGCAATATCTGCACGCCAGTGTGCAATATATGAAAGCCAGTATGCAATATCTGGACGCCAGTGTGCAATATATGAAAGCCAGTATGCAATATCTGCAAGCCGGTATTCAATATTTGCAAGTCAGTATGCAATATCTGAAAGCCAGTATGCAATATCTACAAACCAGTCTGCAAAATCTGCAAGCCAGTATGCAATATTTGCAAGCTATCTGGAAGCCAGTGTGCAATATTTGCAAGTCAGTGTCCAATATCTGCAAGCCAGTATGCAATATCTGCATGCCACTATGCAATATTTGCAAGCCAGTATGCAGTATTTGCAAGCCAGTATGCAGTATTTGGAAGCCAGTATGCAGTATTTGCAAGCCAGTATGCAATATTTGCAAGCCAGTATGCAATATGTGCAAGCCAGTATGCAATATCTACAAGCCAGTATGCAATATGTGCAAGCCAGTATGCAATATCTACAAGCCACTATGCAATATTTGCAAGCCAGTATGCAGTATTTGCAAGCCAGTATGCAGTATTTGCAAGCCAGTATGCAGTATTTGCAAGCCAGTATTTATACACCAGGAAACACCAGCCAGGAACATAGGTAAACAGATCAGGGGATGAGGAACACTGCTTCAGGCAACCACATCAGACATGGCTACTTAGCTGACTAAGCTTTCTGCTATAATCAAAGAAATTCGTCCAGCTGACAAGAAAAGCAAGCTAAGGGTTTTATTTGACCATTACTCTAGATCCGCACAAAGCATACCTCAAAGCCAGGGCAAACACTAATCTCATTAATCATGTATTGTGAAGCTTGTCCTCCAGGTTCAGAGACCGGTCAGAAAACACAGTGGGAACCCACATCACAAGGTCACGCCTCGGTATTACTTCTCCAGATCACTGACTGACGTGTGCCAAAACTATGTCCCTTGGCGTCAGGGTAATATTTACGTGGTTCATCCCCCTGTTGGCCACCGGCCAGGCTGCAGTTGACCTTTAGTACATTGGTCAAGTGGGCATTGCTCCACAGTCCTACAAACATGCTTTTGCTGTCATTAAGCCTATGTTCTTACGCAATACACCATTCTCAAGGCGAGGTGCGGTGATATGGGGTTTAACGTCGGCTTCAAGATTATTGCACTTACAGATGTGTGCATGGTTGCGTGTGTATGTGTATTGTTTAACGCCACACTCGGCAATAATCCAGCTATACGACAGCGGTTTGTAAATTATCGAGTCTGGACCACACAGTCCAGTGATTGACATCATGGGCATCGATCCACGCAGTTGGGATACGATGACAAGCATTAGCCAAGCCAGCGAGTCTGACCATCCGATCCCGTTAGTCGTCTCTTTACGGCAAGCATGGTCTGCTGAAGACCTACTCTATCCCGGAACTTCATGGACATAGGTATATGCGTGAGCGTGAGCGTGTGCGTGTGTGTGTGTGTGTGTGTGTGTGTGTGTGTGTGTGTGTGTGTGTGTGTTTGTTTGTGTGTGTGCGTGCCTGAGTGTATTATTCCCGTTTCAGAGTACTAGATATTTGAGACACCATGCAGCAGTTCAACATGGATACCCCACTCAGACACAGTATACTGACTCCGAGATGTGAAGCAGGGAAACAACAAGTGTCAACTTTTAACGTCTTTGGGTATGATGCAGCGGGCATCGAACTACCGACCTTCCGCTTCAGGCAGACGCACTACCCGCTACACCACCATCAGGGGAACGAGTCCCTGGTATGACGTATATCACGGTTCACATGTGACATACAGCAACAAGAACGTGCTCATCAGGGATGTTGTCTTATCACAAAGCCAAAAAACGTATATTATTTTGACAAGTGTATATATAAGACTCGGTTGTAAATATGAAAGTAAAATGAAAAGATATACGAACACACACACACACATGTACACAAACACACACACGCACATATACACACAAACACACACGCACACGCAAACACATACGATCATACACACAAACTAACATACATACACAAACACAGGAACACACAAACAAACACACGAACACAAGCACGAATACACACAAATACACACATATACATACACAATCGAACATACACAAAAACACATACATACATACACAAACACATACACACTCGAACACACACAAATATATAAACACTTGAACATAAACACACACAAACACACATAAATACACATACATACATACATACATACATACATACATACATACATACATACATACATACAAATACAGACACATACATACACACACAAACACACACACATACATACACACACAAACACATGCACACACGAGCACACACATACATACACAGTCGAACACAAACACACAAATACACACACATACATACACAAATACGCACACACATGCGTACACACTCGAACACAAACACACGAACACACACAAATACACATACATACACGAAGACACACAAATACAGACAAACACACACAGACATACAAACAAACACACTCGAACACAAACACACGAACACACCCAAAAGCACACACATACATACACGCAAACACACACTGACACAAATACACATACAAACACACACACATACGAATACACACACAAATACACACACGAACATACACACACAAACACATGCACACACGAACACACACATACATACACACGAACACAAATACACACACATACATACACACACAAAAAACACAAATACACACACATACATACATACACACACAAAAAACACAAATACACACACATACATACATACACACAAAAAAAACCACAAATACACACACATACATACATACACACACAAAAAACACAAATACACACACATACATACATACACACAAAAAACACAAATACACACACATACATACATACACACACAAAAAACACAAATACACACACATACATACATACACACACAAAAAACACAAATACACACAAATACATACATACACACAAAAAAACACACAAATACACACGCACATACGTACACACTCGAACACAAAATACAAGAACACACACACAAACACATACATACACGAAGACACACAAATACATATACACACACAAACAAACACATACGTACATACACACTCGAACACAAACACAAACGAACACACACTAATATACACACATACATACACAAACACATACACAAACAAATACAAACACACACAGACATACACATACACCACCAAATCCTACACCCCACCCACCAATACAAAATATAACAAGTAAGGTGTATGACGGGACGGGCTGACATCTTCCTCAACAGACTATGTAAATTATTCAGGGAAATCTTGTCGCCATAGTCCTGAAACTATAAATAACCCAGAAGACACGCAATATCTTGTCCGCCTTACATAGAAACAGGTAATTCATTCCTGGACATGACTTGGAACCTCGCTGGTACACATTGTTAGCATGCATCCGGGTTATCATCCCGGATTTAAATATTCAAAAATAATGGGGTACTCAAACAATAGAATGACGTCATCGTGTTCATTCTTTATGCACCTCTTTCTCGTCGTTTTAGCACCCCTTGACATCGTCACCATTAACAGCGTGATAATATGATATACTGTTATAAGCAGTGTTAAAACACACTCACTAAATATACAACGCCAAAGCCAGAGAACAATGAGTGTCGATTATCTCCCGACACAGATGCAATTGGTGAATAGTTGTGAAAATTGTATGAACGGACTGAAAATCATTGACGCCAGGTGTCGCGAAAAGGGTAAGCATGTTCTGCTCTACCGGTACCTCCCGCCGCTCACACAATTTGCATAAGAAAGTAAGTGTGTGTTTGCTGCCTAAATTAACGGCCTGAATTATATTATACGAATTACATGTATATGATGAAGACTAAACTGTAGTCAGTAGTAAGAAATATGTGAAACAGCTCACGTTTGGATGATTGTTTAACACAACTTAATACTGGCTGGTACGTTAAATCGAATATGACCCGACCGTCTCCGTGGTCTAGTGCATGATAGAGCGTCGGCACGGAGAGCGGAAGGTTCGCTTTGAATATAATGTATTGATATCACATCTCACTTTTAATATTATATACTTACATCACATTTCATTTTTAATATCATAAGCACCGAATCTCACTTTGAATATTATAAACATCGATATCATTTCCCACTTTGAATATAAACTATTGATATCACGTTTCACTTTGAATATAATGTATCGATATCCTTTCCCACTTTGATTAGTTTCTATTGATATCTATTCTCATTTTAAATTGCATAGATTGATATCATGCCTCATTATCATTATTATTATCATCTCATCATCATTATTATTATTATTATTAGTTCCCCAGTTAAACCGACCCGTGAAGATTCGGGGTAGAATAGGTCTTCAGCAACCCATGCTTGTCGTAAAAGGCGACTAACGGGATCGGGTGGTCAGGCTCGCTGACTTGGTTGATGCATGTCATCAATCCCAATTGCGTGGATCGATGCTCATGATATTAATCACTGGATTGTCTGGTCCAGACTGGATTATTTACAGACCGCCGTCATATAGCTGGAATATTGCTGAGTGCGGCGTTAAACAGCAAACCAACCAAACAACCAACCCAGTTAAACCCAAAATATTCTGCATCTGCTGACGCTAGGTTCCTGGTGTTCGACACCGCCATATCCGTGACGTCATTCCGGGAACGCAGAAGACCAAAACATCAACATAAAATTATTACTTAAAATTATCGATTGAGCGCGAGATGGAAATACATACCTGCCCCCTCATTTTCCTTCTCAAACACTGCCGTATATACACGTCTTTATCATTCATTTCGTAACCTACCTACACATCGTCATCGATTTCTTCCAAACTAAAGACCGATCGATCTGAAACACCCTTTGGGGATGAATGGATGCGGTAGACATGCCTACGACAGCAGGCTGTTAGTGCATTGACGCAATGTGAGCCTTAGATGAATGATGCTGAGCTTGTCCTGCACGCAGTAACCTAAGCTATATAGGTACCTACATATCTACCACAGTGGGATGGGGTGAAATGTTCTCGTTAAACTGTCAGTGAGAAGATGCAATAACGTTATTGACAAATGAATAGGTGCGGTGTTGAGAAGTACTTGGATGTCGAGTCGTGATCAGCATCACGGTCGTTGTTTACAGCACGTATCCTGTTAATCAGTATTTTACTACTATATTATGTAAACTTATTGTTTGTGTACTCCAAAAAGAAATAAAATTACATATAAAAAAAAATAATTATGTTTTAGTAGAATTAAGGAATTGCCTTTGTCGGGATGGTCAGCACGTATCCTGTTACCGGGTAATCAGTATTTCAGTACTATATTATGTAAACTTATTGTTTGTGTACTCCAAAAAGAAATAAAATTATATATAAAAAAATATTTCACTGTTTTAGTAGAATTAAGGAATTGCCTTTGTCGGGATGGTCAGTGGAATATGATCCATCAATCGTATGTTGAGGCTTAGGCTAATATTTATTTCCTGACATAACATTATCTTATTTAAAATATATATCTAAAAATATATATTTTATAATCTAAATGGAGCCCCGAACAATGCTTAATTTCAGAACTGGGGCAAAGTAGACCATTCTACAAATCATTCTAAACTTGAGTTGGATTTAACCTGTAGCAGTCCCTATACCTAATATGAATTATTAAGATAATATTATAAACCCGAGATGTATTTTCTCTCCCTCTAGTATGTTCCGAATGCACAACGCTCGCTCTCTTTTCTTGTACCTTTCTGCAGCAATATTTCAAACTGTCATTTTCTTGTTGCATTTTGTTTGTTTGTTTGTTTGTTTGTTTGTTTGTTTGTTTGGGGTCATGTAAGACATTGTGACGTCAGATTGCTCAGGTCTTTAGTACAGTGAGTATCATAATATGAAGGTGTACTCGTTTTGTACTACAACTAATTAAAGGTTAAGGGTCGCCCGATTCGTTCATATTACTATAGTTAATTTGGCATTGCATAGTAGATTAACTACAGTTAGATGAAAGAAGCGGGTGATCCTTTACTTTTTTTAAGTAATATATATACAACGGATGCATTACAGGAATTCACGGATCCTGACATCAGTTTTATAAATTTAGTCTGATACAGATCGGAAGATCACCTGTGTGTAGCAACAATCACTTACTTATCCATACCTATTATTTAACTGTAGAGTGAAGAAGCGATCTCTTCTGTATCTAAACCGTATCGCGATTGTAACAAAATCCACACTTATTTGGGGTAGTGACGTCATAGCTATAATGACGTCATTACACATTCATTTTCCGGGGCGCTATATGACAGGGTTCCGATGCACAAAGCGATCTTAGCACTACGATTATCGTTAGTCTATGCACGGACTTGTATAACTTGTTATATAGGTCCGTGGTCTATGTTAAAGTTTAGGAGTTACGAGCGTCTTATCGCTAGGATTTCTTTGTGGAACGGGCCCTAGAAGGTTGCAGATGAGAACGCCGCACTCAGCAATATTCCAGCTATATGACAGCGGTCTGTAAATAATCGAGTCTGGACCAGACAATCTAGTGATTGACATCATGAGCATCGATCTACGCATCTGAGATACGATGACATGCATCAACCAAGTCAGCGAGCCTGACCACCCTATTCCGTTAGTGGCCTAGCTCTTACGACAAGCATAGTCGCCTTTTACAAGCATTGGTTGCTGAAGACCTATAATTTAAGTATAATACCCCAGATCTTTACGGGTCCCTCGTTTGATATCGTGCCATACCGCGAGGCCCAGTTTAAAGACGATTATTCTTTAAAAAACTTTTTAATATGGATTTCTTTGGAAACGGTTCTGTCCGGATTAACGGAGTTTCACTGTATATCGATGTCGCGGTTGTTGTGTCGTTGCTTAGACATGGGTGTTGTCATGGTGTAGTTGTATCCTATTTTCGTCCTATCTCCTTTAGATACCAGTATTGCTACCGGGTTATATATAGGTCCTACTTGTTTCGGGTCTAATGTCATATAGATTGTCTATACGTGCTGACCAAAGACGTCTCCAGCTGCTTGCCCCGTTTCCTAGCAACCCCATTCTGTGTACATTTGTTTAGGCGAGTTTCCGCGACTGCAGCATGTTATCAGTGTGTCCAACAATTGCTAGCTCTTTATGACTTGATAACCATCTAAATCGGGCAATCGTTTATTTAACCCCAGGGCTGTTTGGATACCAGATTCGAACGTGTCTGGTGTTGTTAAAAAATAAGAGATCTGAAGGATTTACTTATTGTTAACTACATGAACATTCTTTCATTCTGAAATTTATTTATTTATTTGTTTATTTGTTTATGACCTACCATGGTGCACGTGACACTTTAATCAACTATTTCTGTCTGTCTGTGACTGGTACCCCTGGTCGGAAGAGGCGAATTAATGGATCGGGTGGTCATAACATCGGTGACTTGGTCAGTTCCATCTTATCGCCTGAGCGACCGTTGCTCAAATCAAACACCGGATTGTCTGGTCCACGCCTCCATCACATAAGCTTGAATATTGCTGAGTGTGGTGTTAATCAACAATGATCCCCAAAACAATTTGATGAGATCTATCGTTGGTTTGTGATGGAGATATATATATATCAGAGTTCGAAAAGACATGAACGTGACAGGCTGTGGCAAAAATACACCCTTCGGGGTGGTCGGGCGAAAGATGTCGACATTCACTTACTGTTAAAATATCGATTTTATTTGGGTTGTATTAATAGCAACGAAACCAATTCGTCTTCATGTATAAAAAGGGGACAAGCATTTGTGGATGATTGTTGTTGTTTTAAAACAGCAGCTAGTCTCATAGATACCGCAGAATGGGAAGCTTCAAAATCACTTTATCCCATGATCATCGAATCTGTGCCATATGGATTCTTGTGCCATTTTATCCAGCAGAAAATAATGCTATCATTTGAAATAAAATTACCATTTCTGAGCATGAGTATTCATAGAAGTTAGAAGTTTAAGAGAACACAATATGTATTAGCGGAATCTTTCGCCGCTCTACCAACCAGGCACGACAACGCTGACAACGCGGGACGTGATATCTGCCCCGAAATGGCCTCTGTCCTCAACTGGCCTCGATTTGTTGTGACGGGGATTTACCTAGTCACGTGACCTCTGTTTGTGTTGCTGTGAGACTTTCTAGTCACGTGGTCTGACGTCAGCTTATTTCCGCCATCAGGAAAAAGATAAACATAGCAGGCGAAAGGACTGAAGAAGAGACAGATTCTCGCCCTCAAGCTCATTTTGGCGGAAGGAAAACCTGCCAGACGTTGACATATTTCAAGATTAAACCTGCACTTGTGTTTGCACGAGCTGACAAGCTGCGAAGGTAGGTTTAAAGAAATTTATCCTTTCTCGACGGCACATGTTTTGAGAGGGGCATCGGGCGCACGGGAGACAAGGCGAGGTGGAAAAGCAGGTTATATTTACCCCTATTTTCTTTAGAACGATGGTATAACGTAACGTGACATCCCACTAGCAAGACAGTGTTCACTGCAACCTAACGAGGTTAATATATATTTTATACCCCATGACAATAACATGCAAATCAACTTTTTCATCACAATGACCTTTGTTTTGAAAATGATGTCAGATTCTGTAGCTTCAAAACAAAGAGCGCGATGTCAGTCACACTTCGCGCCTCGGTACAAATAATCTCCTCATCCCTATACTTCAAACATAGCAAAGACAGCGTTGTGTGGAAGGTAGATGTAAGAAAACATGGATTCAGACAGTTGAGTGTCTGTTGGCCAGCATCAGGCCAACCAGCTGCTTAGGACTCGATTTAATCAATGATGAGCTTGCTACAAAAGCCGTCTGCCAGGCCATGTCTGACGCGACGTCCACTCATGTCTACTGTGCCTATGCATTTCATTTAAACACTTAATCCAGAGATAACTCCGATGGACTCAGATCCATTGTTTTACCTGGATGGGGGGAAGATGTTCTAATGCCAGTGGGAGATATATATTCTATTTATAGACCAACCACTGCATGAGAATACATCGCGCAGCCAAGTTGCTGTGTAAGCCAGCTTGTGTGTGTCTAAACCGTGAACAGTGTTTTTACAGTTATCTTACATTTGAAGCTGTAGTGAATGAAGGCGGCATATACTGTTTTGCGGCAACCAAACTGACTTTCGATCGATATTGATGGACAGCCTCATGCATCAAAAGTGTGACTCATGGTAATTTGCGATCTCATTATCGTCTCCGTGGGAAGAACAGGGTAGTGACGCACAGAAATCAAAGAATCCGACTTGTTCGTGAATTATTTCAGAATAGTTAGTTTGAATGCACTTGTCTGTCTTGTGTCATGATGAGTGCAGATGAATTTAGTTGTACGGAGAGTTCAGTTGAATTGTCTCTAAACATGATTAATGTGTCACTCAGTTTTATTGACGTATGTAGAGGGGATCTGACCACGATGTTATGCTGATAAAAAATCTATTTGCATGACCTTAAATTACTTATTATCAATTTATCTCAATATCTGCTTGTCTTTCTTAACCTAATTTCCCAAAGAGGTCATATAGAAAACAATGTTAGACCAATCCATACATCATATTATTGTTCTGAGTATGGTATATCAGTAAAAATTGGCTTTGCAAGGAGAACTTAAATTTCACTGACTTCAGGTCCAATGAACAAGAAGGGGCTTTGATGTTTAGTTCTATATCTTTGCATTGAATGAAATCTTAAAATACAATGGAATTTAAAAAAATATGGACTTTTTAAGAAAATCCCAATTTTGAACAATGATATGTTTTTCCCCATAATTATTTACCTGCCGAGTCACTTTGTTTGGAGACCGGTGCAGATCCGGGTTGAGAATAGGTCTTCAGCCACCCATGCTGTAGGTTACGACTAACAGGATCGGGTGTTCAGGCTCGATGACTGGGTTGATGCATGTCATCATAACCCAATTGTGTAGATTGATGCTCATGATGTCAGTCACTAGATTGTCTGGTCCAGACTGGATTATTAACAGACTGTCATCATATAGCTGGAATATAGCTGAGTGTGGCGTTAAACAACAAACCCACCCACCTAGTTTTGAACCCGAGATAAATCCAGTATTTGATCAGTGCAATATTATCCACAATATTGAGGCTTCCCCTGGGGTCAGGATCAGAAGGATCCCCAGTACCTCATTTTATTCCAGGAGCCAGTTGAAATTGGGATTGAGTGATTGTGATCTGTGGCTGACTGACTCTGTGTCAAACTGTGGTCTTACATTGGCAGCGTGAATCATTGATGATATGATAAACCACTAGTGAGTCTGGTGGTCCAGATAGGATGCTTTACAGGCCACTGTTATTCCTCTCACTGTTACCAGGCTGTAGAAGTGCTGGTGTTTTACACAGCACAGGGTCTGCTGTTTTCAGAATATTTCTAAAGCGGTTGTGGAGTAGATTTGACAATAAGTGTATGTTGTATGAGGGGGCACGGGTGGCCCAGTCGTCTAAGGTGCCGCGATTTGCTGTGCAGAGTTGCATCCCCTGGACGTCAGAAACCTATGATTGTGGGTTCGAATCCTGGTTCACCCCGATTATGTTTCTAGGTTTGTCAGCACCATACCCGTGCTCGTTGGTTTCACCGAAGTGGTAAACGTCTGATACCTGCATCACTTCGGGCTTTCCTCCCACATTAAGCTTACGCGCCGCGATATAACTGGAATACTGTTAAAAGCGGCGTTAAATCCAACTCACTATGTTGTATAATGGTTTTATCTTTGTTGAACTTGATCAGATACTGTCAGAGGTAGGGCTGGACGAGTGCAAATTTTCTACCCGGGTACCCAACACCCTGTTATCCAGCCCCACTCAGGTGCCGGTTCATTGGTCTTCAGCAACCCATGCTTGCCGTAAAAGGCGACTATGCCTGTCGTAAAAGGCGACTAACATGAGGCCACTAACGGAATAGGGTGGTCAGGCTCGCTGACTTGGTTGATGCATGTCCTTGATCCCAAGTGCGTGGATCGATGCTCATGATATTAATCACTGGATTGTCTGGTCCAGACTGGATTATTTACAGACCATCGTCGTATAGATGGGATATTGCTGAGTGCTGTGATAAACAACAAACCAACCAACCAAGATGGAGGTCATGGCATTAATCTGTTGACAAGATAAGCTTACGAGGCATGTTGATCACTCATGAAGCAGACTCTATGAGCCACATGATTGACACCTGCAGCAAGGTGCCCCCACCAACATGTCGCCGCTGCACGAATGCATTCATCCTGGCTGCAACTAGCACAGCTGGAATGTGCATGGAAAGCATGTACATCAGTCACCACCATTAACCTGCTTGTCTCAGGTTTTGCTTGTTTTTGTTCAATGTTGCACTCAGCAACATTCTCTCTACATCACAACAGCTTCAGCCTTGTCAATATTGGAGTCTGGACCAGTCAATCCAGTGATGGCATGTGGTCCTGCGCACAGGTCACAAATCAGATTAAGTTAAGTAACATCGGATGGGCGTCCGTGTTCGGCAGTTTGGCTCCTGGGTGTTCCTAGGGCTTCGGTCCTGCCCCACACTGAAGCACATGTAGCACATGTGGTGTCTCCTTAGGCAAGTGACTTTGTTCGAATTGCGCCTCTGTTCACCGCGCAGTGAATGGGTACCTGGTACGATGAGATGGCATTAGTTGTTAACCTTAAAGTGCCTAACAGGCAGCTTGGGTTGTAGACTCCCCAGGGAGCTGAGAATGATTGTTGAGTACACACTGATCCATTGACCAGGGTAATAAATCTCTAAACTCTTAGAGCATGATTATGGAATACAGCACCATATTGATTGATTGATTGATTGATTGATTGATTGATTGATTGACATTATCTGTGATCAATGATCCACTCTGCTTGGGTACAATGACATGCAATCAACCATGTCACCGAGCATGACCGCTCTGCTCATTAAATTGTTTTCACACAGCAAGCATTATTAGCATTGATTAGGTTGCTTGGGACCTGTTCTCACCCAGAATCCCCGTGGAGCTTGTGTCAAGTGTTCCATGAACAAAGGAACCTTTGGTAAGAGATTTGGTGGTACTGTGTCAAATATTTGTCAAATCATTCATTAAACTTAAATGTTAATATTGATCCAAATGGGAGAAAAAATCACTTTGACTGAACATTCATTCAATTGCATCTTGCAAACTGTTAACAGGATTAAATATTTAATTATTACTGTATTATAACTATGAAAAAGCTGCAAGATTGGCGATGTGGTGCTGAATAATAATCACTCACAACTCATTATATATCAGAATTAATTTGTTTTTATTCTTTTTTTTTAGTGTTCATTAGCATGATTAGGGCTGTTACAATTCACTTGCGTATTCGGTGAATCGAACCGTAACCATTCATGAATTGAATTCGTTATTTGTGACCGATAGAATCGAATATTTATGAATATGCAGTCATGTTCATTTACATACCCTGTATCTAAAAATATCCATAAGAACATATTAAATGCATAGATTTCCCGAAAGACAACACTCTTATAACATTTAATTTGACAGTAATGTGGTCACTGGTCATTGTCGTATTTGAGCAGATACTACCACCTGGATAAGTGCAGTATATAAATGTATAATATATTAATAATTAACAAACCATGTCAAATAATTTGTGTTGCTTTTGTTTCATTGAATATAACAAATAATACATCAACTGCTGACTTGTAATTGTATTCATGAATAAATATTCATATTCGTTACCCTATATTCGTGATACAAATCGTATTCGCCTCATAGTGTATTCGGTGCAGCCCTAGTGTTCATAATCAGGTCAGATTAACAAAACAGGGGCAGGGGGTAGCCGAGTGGATAAAGTGTTCGCTTGTCAGGTCAAAGGCCTGGGTTCGATTCCCCACATTGGGACAACGTGTGAAGCCCATGTCTGTTGTCCGTTGTCGTGATATTGCTGGAATATTGCTGAAAGTATTCACTCACTCTCTCATGATCTGAATATTAAAATGCGATCGCACTTCTAGTGTATGTGAGAAGGTCGACTGGTGCGATATCAGTTGTTCTCTCTAGGGCATTGCCTGCGTGTCTAGCTTAAGACTTCTCATTAGGCCATGTAAAAAACCTTCTTGTTACTCTTAACTCAGCAGTGTGGAAGGATTTACTTTTTTATATTATTTCATTTATCAGGTTATAAATCGATTATAAACACCATGATTCTCATGTACCATCTGACTTTTTGGGGCTCACATCCTGTGTCTTGAAATATGAATAAATCGGCCCAGGGCCATGGAGATCACGGCTAGGTTCCCCTGCGTAACCATTACATAGATAACAGCAATATTGGTCATTTTAAGGCTCTTCCTGTCCCTGTGAAGTTTCGGAACTACTGTGGGTATTGGTTGGTCACCGGATTATGGAGACAATTGAATGGGTGGGCCAGTAGACTGTCTGAACTATGATAAGACCGTCTCCGTGGTCTAGTGGCAGAGCATCCACCTCGGTTAAAAAAGGTTTGTGTTTGTTTAGATATAATTATATCATAAATTCTGCAACAGGGGCGGGGGATATAGCCATGTTAGTGCCAAACTCTGGATCTCATCTGTTTTTCCTGTCGGTCAGTTTTGTAAACAAACTAAGACAATGTGAAAGGCCTTTATGGTAACAGCATGGCAGAGTGTTTACATGGAGTTGGTAACATGGCTAATCAATTATATCATCTCTGTTTAGATCTGTAAGGGTATAGGGGTTTATCTAGAGCTGCTCAGGAGGTAAATATTCTGCTCCAAGTCTGGAGCAAATGTCAGTAAAAATCTCAAATTGTAAATATAAAATTCCCCATTCATGTTTTTAGAGTTATAGCTAATCATGCTAATGTTATTACTCTGTAATTAGCTGTAGAGGTAACTATATTACTGAAAACAGGATAATTACAGAGGAAGACGTTTTGATGCTTAGTTTAACATTATTGCAATGTTAAAATACCTCAGAATTTAGGAATATATGAGCTTTCAAAAATCCAATTTCTGAAGAAAATAATTATTTTTTACTCAATGTTAAAATACCTCAGAATTAAGGAAAATAAGAGTTTTAAAAAATCAAATTTTTAATAAAATAATTATTTTTTACCCAATTTTCCTGCCAGGGCACTTGGTTTAAAATCCTAGATCCCTGGTGGATCTCCATAAACCTAATGATATTAGCATCAACTCCATGATCTCATCCAAGCATCTTACAACATTCTGGGCATTGATGTTGAATAAATTCTGAGATTTCTTTAATTAACAACACAGCTGATCAATACCCACATCTTGACTGTGTCAGTTTCTAAAGACGGAGTTTGTGTTTTCTAACCCTGTGTATGAATTAGGTCGATGAAATCATTGAGGACGTAATATTGTTAATTGCCCGTGGAGCTCATCAATAAAAGACTTTATGATTCTCACACAGCGGAACAACTGAATGATAGATTCTAAACCCACAGCAAACAGCAAGAGACGAGTATGTTCCGAGGGTATTATCACACATAATATTGAAATAGACCGCCGTGATCTGTGAACATGCCTTTCATGTAATGCCAGATGATGGCTCCTGTTGTGGCATAGTGAGAAGTCTTTGAGTCCGAACGTTTCATCATCGAAGATGTGACTGTTTATTGCTGGGGCTGATATCAAAATTGATCTCATTGTTTTTTTGCCAAATGATTTCTTGAGGGCCAGAGATGCCGTCAAATATGGACCCTGTTAAAAGGGAATCTAAAGTCTTACATGACATCAGCATTCCAAATAGCTGCCTGCCTGGCCATTTGTTTTCTGGGGAATCCAGTGGATATGCCGATTTGTTTTCAGAAACCTGTGCTTGTCATAAAAGCCGACAAACAGGATGGGGTAGTCAGACTCACTGACTTGGTTGATGCAAGTCATCGTGTCCAAGTGGTGTAGGTCATTGCACATGGATTGTCTGGGACAGACTTGATTAAAATTTACTGACCGTCGTCATATAGCTGGAATTTGAGTGTTGGGTTAAACAACAAACAAACAAGCTCAAGCAACTTCAAATTGATTGGGTTATGGTGACTTATTTTTCATATTTTCCACCATGACACAGCATATCTAGAGCTCTACCAGGATTCAAGTCCTAAATGATACTGCTATATGCCTGGGGTGGTCGGGTAGCCTAATGGTTCGTCACACCGAAGACCTGGGTTCGATTCCCGACATGGGTACAATGTGTGAAGCCCATTTCTGGTGTCCCCCGCCTTGATATTGCTGGAATATTGCTAAAAGCGGCGTAAAACCAAACTCACTCACTCACACCTGCTATATGCCTGGGTGCCATTGTACAAAGCGATCCTACCACTAAGGTGATCGTAACTTCCATACCTTAACATAGACTTATGACAGTCATAGTGATAAGGTTGTTTTGTACAACGGCACCCTGACCCGTGAAGATCTTCAGCAACCCATGTTTGCCATAAATGGCAACTATGCTTATTGTAAGAGGCGCCTAATGGGATCAGGTGGTCAGGCTCGCTGACTTGGTTGATACATGTCATCGATACCAATTGTGTGGGTCGATGGTCACGATATTAAACGCTGGATTGTCTGGTCCAGACTTGATTATTTAAAGGCTGCCATCATATAGCTGGAATATTGCTGAGTGTGGCGTTAAACAACAAATAAACAAAAACCAACAGCACCCTGGAAGATCACCACAAAATAGAATCATTCTCAATGGTCTCAATGGTCTTCATTCAGCATCAGTACTGACCTTGTTTTGGTGAGTATTGGGGAAATCACACAAATCTGTTGAATTTAATACAGTCGTGCCCCGCTTATACGGACTTCAGATATCCGGAAACCTCGGTTCCCGGACGATTTTCATTCAAAACGAAATAATTACTATACAAATATACCCGTATAGCCGGAAATTCAGTTTCCGGAACCGGGCGGTCATTTTCATACACAAAACACTGAAATGCACTCAAAATTGTCTTACTTATCCGGACAATACACTTCCGCTGGTGGAAATCCTTTGATTCGTGAGAAGTCAATTAACCAAGTGACACTGAGTTACGTTTGAGACGAGCTTGTTTATTGTACATGTAATCCCCTTCGATAAATATGGCGTCTGTGGAGGTCAGAGGTCAAAGTTGACCTTGATTACGTATTACGAGAACATTAAGAGGAATTGTTTTATATCTAGGGATTAAGATTACCTTGTGTATTTTACATAATTGAAGGGAAGTAACTCTTCCAGTAAGAAGCTGGTTTCAGTTATATGGAAATTCGTTTATACGGACGAATTGTGAAATGACGCAAGTGTCCGTATAAACGAGGCACGACTGTAGTAGAATCAATGAGGCTCGCTGATGCTATTCCCAGATTCAATTGATTTGAGTGATTTCTCTGACTTTAACCATGTTATGATTGATGATTTTGCATCCTGGCCTATAGTTGTGACACTGGTTTAATTTCTGCACGTTCAGCGAATTTGTGGCTCAGAATCAACTGCAATAACATTGTCAGAATGGATTAAAAATACTACTCCTAAAGAAGTTAAGGACCACTGATTCTTTCATATGACTACAGTTAATCAATCATGCCAAGACGGACTATGTATAGTAATTAGAAAGAATCGTGTCTTCCTGAACTATATTTAGTAGCGTATAGAGATGGTCTACAAACTACAGACTTCAGCATGTGTGTACAGGAGGACTCTGTGTGTCATGTCCTATTGTACAGAGACCCGTAGAGATCCGGGGTAGAATAGGTCTTCAGGTCTTCTTCAGTAAAAGGCGACTATGCTTGTCGTAAGAGGCGACCTACAGGATTGGGTCAGGCTTGCTGACTTGGTTGATACATGTCATCGATACCAATTGTGTGGGTCGATGGTCACAATATTAAACACTGGATTGTCTGGTCCAGACTTGATTATAATATTTACAGACTGCCATCATAAAGCTGGAATATTGCTGGGTGCGGCATTAAACAACAAACAAAGAAACGAACACATCATCAGTATTCATGATCAGTATTTTTGATCAGTATTCAACTGAAAATAAATGTAAGCTATAACTTAAATGTTAGCTATGTACACTCTGTTTTGTGTTTGTCCATCCCCATCCCAAACAAAGTATGGTATTGCTAAATGGAAACAGTCTGTACGAATAAGAAACATGGGCACCTTTTTCCAATCACTTGCCCAGTAAATGGGCTAAATATTCGTGAACTACATTCAGTGTGCTGTACTGGATAAGTCTTGGCTTCCAGGTAAACAGGCTCAAAAGAAATGTTACAAGGTACGTAGAAAATTCAATAATGGCAGCTGTCACCACCAGCTGTTAGGAAGACAGTATTTGTTGATTGTTAATCATTGTGTCAATTTCCTTTATAATCTGAAACTGTTTGTCCTACGAGCGTGGTGTGTGTGTTAGTGACCTGATGATGATTATTTAGTTACGGTTATGAATCGTTATTATGGTTATATTTATGTAACAGTCTGATGATTTTGAAAATTTTAACTTTTTTTAGAAAAAAAACATGCAAGGAGTAACCATGGTAACTAATAGGTGGTTCATTGAATTGTTACATATACTTGTAGGTAATGTTCACCATGACATTTAAGAAATTTTTTATTGATAATTGTTGGTGGTAGGCAAATTGTTGACTGAAGGTGAAGAGAAATAGTTGAAGGGGAAATTCATGGTACACAAACTACACATACCGTATTCGATGTAATAAGCGCCCCGCTCTAATAAGCGCCGACGGCGATATTTGCTAATACGTGTATATTGGCAAGTGAACAATCCCAATTAGCACTCCTTCCAATTGATCAATGTACACAAGACTTATTTATTCGAGTATAATGCGGAGTCGTGTTTTATATGCATCCTTAATTATGCGGCAATTAAATTCTGGAAAAATATATCTGTTGTATATTAACAGTTCAGGCCGTCAGCCTTAACAAAGAAATGTATCTTTCAACTCTGTTTTTTTTCCCACCAAAATAATATTTCATTAAGAGCCCCCTATTTCTAATTTTGAGAGCGCCCTGGGCGCTTATTACGTCGAATACGGTGTATCGTGGAATTGGCTCAATCTTTAAGACTGAATGCGATATGTCAGCTTACCTATGTGGGAGGCAAGGCCACAGTGATGCAAGTTGTAGGTGTTTACCACTTTAATGTTTGTTTGTTTGTTTGTTAAACGTTGTACTTGGCAATATTTCAGCTATGTGACAGCGGTTTGTAAATAATAGAGTCTGGACCTGACAATCTACTGATTGACAAATTGAGCATCGTTCCATGCATTAGGGATACAATGGCATGCATCAACCGAGCCAGCGAGCTTGACCACCCGATCCCGTGAGTCACTTCTTATGACAAGCACAGTCGTCTTTAGATGTATCATTGGATATCCTATTTTCAACTATTATTCCACTGCGAATATTTAAATATATTACTATATTAGCATTAGTATTAGACAATGTTAAAAGAAAATTAAGTTCTATTTATATTTCTGTTCTTTGTCTACTTTAAGCATGTCAGGAGAAATTACAGTAATATTCATGTCATTCTGTTCACTGTTGACTTTAGGAGGAATTATTCGTGAGTACATTTATAGATCATTTAGGAGTCGTGTTTACCGCCATCAGCTGTTCATTTCATTGGCATGCAGGAGACAACAATCTGCCGTTATCAAATTTCTAGGTCTTCGACAATGTGTGCTTAGATGGGAATTTAATATATTCATGAAATATCGACTGTTGTAAATGGTGTTACAGTTTGTTGGCAAAAAATATATTATTTACATTCCAGACTGAGACGGTACACAATTTCGCTGTCTATTTCCATGGTAGTGCATTAGGTATCAGAGGAAATACTATGGAATTTTCCTGTATTAAGAAATGGCAATTCATGATACAAGGAATATTGCTCAAGGTTTTCTTTTTTGTTTAATTAGCAATAATTAAGTCGCTTATCTATGACAACAATGCGATAATATCGTGGAAACATGGCCTAAGTCAATCCCTGGAAACCTGAATAATTACCAAGCTTGAATAACATCCATTGACACTGACTGTGGAAGTTGAGAATTGATGTAAGAACTTATATGTTGCAGGGTGTGGAATAATTTTATAACCCGAAAAGACAGTCGGGCTGTTTGAAGGTGTTGCCTGCCCACCTTCAAAGTTACCCACCTGCATTCAGACATTATAAATAGTGAAAAATTGCAACAAAAAGTAAGTTAGAATCATGCAAACAATAACTTGAGAATCAACAAGGAGTTATCAAAAACTGAATACGTAAGCAATCTTAAAATTATCTGTCAGACAGTCGGGCAGTTGGAGGAAATATTTCGTGCAGCCCGATGCAAAAGTTACCAGCCACGGGCAAGCAGGCAGTTATTTCAGAACTGGTGTGTTGTCATTTTTAACAAGTATCATTTTGATTTGGGTTCTAATGCTTTGAGCCAATGATCATGTTGAGTATTTAGTCACATATTTTAGTTTCGGTTATTAATAGTTTTCTGTGGTTTTATTAATATATTTTTATTCCCTTGGTCCAGTCTTTTTGCATTTATTAATTGACCATTAACCCCCAGAGTATCTTGAATATTGATTCCATCAGCTGATCACTTCCAGTGTAAGTTCTTGGACATCGCCAAAAACTGGCGATAACGTTGTATAAACAAACAAGATAAAATATCCACTCCTTCCACACTTGATATTGACATGTCCAGGCTGAAGTACATCTAGCTGTAATCGTTGGTAATCATGGTAAAGGTTCAAGTGTATCCTCAAGTAATAAGTCTCTACTAACATAAGTACTTAGCACTTGTCAAATATAATAAGAGAGTGGAAATTCTCAGGCCTGATTGGACCGTGGCTTTGATTGGAGTTGAAGTTGAGTGAGGGAGAAATGGGCTTCACATAGTGTATGCAATGCATGTGTGGAATTGAACCTGGGCCTCGGCGTGACGAGCAAGCGCTTGAACCCCTGGGCTACCCCCACCCCCCCTTGGGGTGTATGTTCATTATGAAACCTTATTAGTGTTGGAATTGACCCGTGAGGAGAGAGGGTAGAATAGATCTACAGGAACCTTTCTTGCCGTAAAAGGTGACTATGCTTGTCCTAAGAGTTGACTGACAGGATCGGATGGTCAGGCTCGCTGACTTGTTTGATACATGTCAATCATGTTGATTCATTCCAATACTGCTTTATAATGTTGACCACCTCCGTGGTCTAGTGGTAGAGCGTCCGCCCGGAGAGCGGAAGGTCCGGGTTCGATCTCAGACCGTGTCAAACCAAAAGACGTTAAAAGGTGGTACTTGTTGTTACCCTGTCTGGCGCTCGGCATTAAGGGGCTAAAACAAGGACTGGTCGGCTTAGTCAGTATACTGTATCTGAGTGGGGTATTCATGTTAAACTGCGACATGGTATCTCAGTGAGCTAGCACTATAAAGCGGCATCAGTCCGGACTAGTACAAGCAGCCACACAAACACACACACGTACATGCACGTCGCTATATAAGTGCAATAATCTTGGACGTGACGTTAAACCCCATTTCACCTCACCTTAATAATGTTAATATGTAGTTTACATGCAGAGTTTGTAATGTACATGATGTAAAATATGAAATATAATAGCTTAGCAAGTCTATGTCGGTTTCTTCAACTTATCAGGGTTGATTTCTTATATATTTTTGTAGTCAATTTCACAAAGGAAATTAAAAATATTTTCATTTTAGAGCTTGAGTGTAAGTCTATGTATGGTTCTTATGGAAATTCCACAAATTCGGAAATGCTCCGCCACTGTTTCTTTCCGATATTGCCAAACAGTGATAGGAGTGTTCCTTGACAGTTGTCAACATGCCTTTGTTTACACTCGGTGGGACTTGCCTGTCATAGGACCTCACGACTTGACCCGACACAGGCTATAAATAGACACAGATCAGCTGAGCCGACGCAAGATGTAAAACTTCCTCTTCTGTTTGTTTCTGTAGGATATGTCAGCCATGTTGGGTTAGAGGAAATCAAGGTTAATGAGAATGCATTGACCTTCTGGTTGTGCTGCACTCGATGTTGGGTTCAGTTTGTCATTCAAATGCGTAATTTGACTGTTTGTAAATGGTAGCTTAGACTCTATAAAGTAGGTGGCCTACGTGACGTATGTCTCACGAAGTTATTTGACATGAAGTGTTTTTAAGGACTTAAGTGATTATCTGTGAGGAGTTTAAGCAGAGAAGTTTTTGTGAAGGAAGTTGCCTAGTTTTACTGTAATAAATCAGATTTTCCTGAGTTTTTCAAAACATTTCTTTGTTTATACTGATGATTAGGTGTAACAACAACGTGAGAGGTGGTCATGTATTTCAAGGGGGTTAGAGGTTTGTGATGCACTACATACTGAAAATAATGATCCTCCGCTAATGCTTGTCATATTTTTGGATGACCCTCCCATGTCTTTATACATTTTTGCATGTCCCTCCCCGAACAGACGCAATGCAAAAGTACTGTATATTTCATCATAAAATGTCCCATGACCTGCCCCAAGTATGTGCATCAAGTTTTATGACCCTCCCCTGGAGACTATCATATTTTTTGTGACCCTCCCCCGATTCCCTCAGACACCCACCCTCTGTAAGAATGGACCAGTTCCAAGCAAGTGATTTTTTTTTATAAGTTGATATAAATATTCTACAAATATTCTACATTACCTTGTTCCTTTGTGAAAGTTCTTATTTAAATGGTGGCACCAAGTATATGTATTATTATTTTTTGAAAGATAATTTGTAATATTGAAAGACAATTTGTAATATTGGAAGATAATTTGTAATATTGGAAGACAATTTGTAATATTGGAAGATAATTTGTAATATTGGAAGACAATTTGTAATATTGGAAGATAATTTGTAATATTGGAAGACAATTTGTAATATTGGAAGATAATTTGTAATATTGGAAGACAATTTGTAATATTGGAAGACAATTTGTAATATTGGAAGACAATTTGTAATATTGGAAGATAATTTGTAATATTGAAAGACAATTTGTAATATTGGAAGATAATTTGTAATATTGGAAGATAATTTGACAGTTTCAATGTATTGTAGGAATGAGTAACAAAAGACCTTTTTCTGTTCTTTAACATGTGTTGAGGCCACCTCCATGTGTAGAGGCCACCTCCATGTGTAGAGGCCACCTCCATGTGTTGAGGCCACCTCCATGTGTTGAGGCCACCTCCATGTGTTGAGGCCACCTCCATGTGTTGAGGCTACCTCCATGTGTAGAGGCCACCTCCATGTGTTGAGGCCACCTCCATGTGTTGAGGCCACCTCCATGTGTTTAGGCCACCTCCATGTGTAGAGGCCACCTCCATGGTCTAGTGGATAGATCGAGCATCTGCCCAGAGAGCAGGTTGTTGGTTCAGTCCCAGCTGCATCATTTTTGATGCAAAAAATGGTATTTGTTGTTACCCTGCCTGCTGCTTAGCATTTAAGAGATAAACGAAGGACTGGTTGGCTTGGAATGTGAATAATGTGTCCGAGTAGGGTAGGGGTATCTATGTCAGAAGCCAGGGATGGGGGAGTTCATATAAACACCTACACTTCATCACCCCACCCCCCTGTTACACCTTCCAATCCCACCGACCCTGTTAAACCTCCCTAGCCCACCACCCTGTTAAACCTCCCCATCCCACCACCCTGTTAAACCTCCCCAGCCCACAACCCTTTATAATCCTCCCCATCCCACCACCCTGTTAAACCTCCCCATCCCACCCAACCTGTTAAACCTCCCCATCCCACCACCCTGTTAAACCTCCCCATCCCACTCAACCTGTTAAACCTCCCCATCCCACCCAACCTGTTAAATCTCCCCACCGCACCACCCTGTTAAACCTCCCCATCCCACCACCCTGTTAAACCTCCCCATCCCATCCCAATCTGTTAAATCTCCCCATCGCACCACCCTGTTAAACCTCCCCACGACACCAACCCTGTTAAACCTCCTCATCCAGCCCCACCCTGTTAAACCTCCCCACCCACCCCATTAAACCTCCCCACGACACCAACCCTGTTAAACCTCCTCATCCAGCCCCACCCTGTTAAACCTCCCCATCCCACCACCCTGTTAAACCTCTCCATCCCATCCCTATCTGTTAAACCTCCCCATCGCACCCACCCTGTTAAACCATCCCATCGCACCAACCCAGCTACACCTACAAAGACTCATAATGACTTGGATTGGGAGAACTAAATGGCTTCCTGTCCTGAATCTAGTCCAAAGCCACTTAGTTAACTACTGTCTTGTTGACTTTGACTCAGGGTGGTTTTCCCTGTTATGGTATCTGTCAGTACTTGGCAGCTAGTGTGGCCACCCAATCAAATCCATGCTGATAGTGATAATCTCCATTGGATAAATTTCAATATCAGCTCATCGTCATGAAACTGAAACCTGACTGGAGTGACTTTACTTATAAACTGTTGTTGAGATGATAAGGCCCGTGATGTAATTGCAGATCAAGAATAAGTAAACATTTCCCTTGCCAACAGTTCCTGCGGACTGAGTAGACCGAAAGGGCAATCAGAACACTATTGACCTACGCTATCAGCTGAAACAGGCTTGGGCCGTGATCGCTAACCCACTCCACACCAGCCTATCAGGGAAACACATCCCATCCGATCAGATAACCCAGTACAGCCACCTTGAAACATGTTGTTTGAGGACCTTGATCATGTTGACCCTGAAGAGTCATTATGTTGAGGTGATCTTAATCTCTGCAGAGCTATTCCTGATAATCTGTTAACACATGGTTCATCTGCCACCTCAGCATGTTCGGGCCATGGCTTTCCCAGAATGTATGCATATCAGAACAGGGTAGCTACCCTATATCGTATATGGTTCAGAGAAGAAAGCAACTGTCACTGCTCAGACAAGCAGGCAACTTCACTTGTGTTCACCGCTGCTCAGACAAGCAGGCAGCTGTTCACTTGTGTTAACCGCTGCTCAGACAAGCAGGCAACTTCACTTGTGTTCACCGCTGCTCAGACAAGCAGGCAGCTGTTCACTTGTGTTAACCGCTGCTCAGACAAGCAGGCAACTGTTCACTTGTGTTCACCACTGTTCAGACAAGCAGGCAACTGTTCACTTGTGTTCACCACTGTTCAGACAAGCAGGCAACTGTTCATTTGTGTTCACCACTGTTCAGACAAGCAGGCAACTGTTCACCACTGTTCAGACAAGCAGGTAACTGCTAACGTCAGTTCACTGCTCAGACAAGCAGGCAACTGTTCACTTGTGTTCACCGCTGTTCAGACAAGCAGGCAACTGTTCACCACTGTTCAGACAAGCAGGTAACTGCTAACGTCAGTTCACTGCTCAGACAAGCAGGCAACTGTTCACTTGTGTTCACCGCTGTTCAGACAAGCAGGCAACTGTCGCTGCTCAGACAAGCAGGCAACTGTTCACTTGTGTTCAACACTGCTCAGACAAGCAGGCAACTGTTCACTTGTGTTCAACACTGCTCAGACAAGCAGGCAACTGTTCACTTGTGTTCATCACTGTTCAGATGAGCAGGCAACTGTTCACTTGTGTTCACCACTGTTCAGACAAGCAGGCAACTGTTCACTTGTGTTCACCGCTGTTCAGACAAGCAGGCAACTGTTCACTTGTGTTCACCACTGTTCAGACAAGCAGGTAACTGTTCACCACTGTTCAGACAAGCAGGCAACTGTTCACTTGTGTTCACCGCTGTTCAGACAAGCAGGTAACTGTTCACTTGTGTTCACCACTGTTCAGACAAGCAGGTTACTGTTCACTTGTGTTCACCACTGTTCAGACAGGCAGGTAACTGTTCACTTGTGTTCACCACTGTTCAGAAAGCAGGCAACTGTCCCACCATGCCTCAGATAAGCGGGTGACAGACAAGCACTTCATAACCAAGCTGCCAAAGAGAAGAAGCAAAAGGCTCAGAAAATGCATCAAATGCTTTGGACAGGAGAGACTCACAGTTCACATGATTTAGCATGGAGTTCTTGAATATCTTTAAATATGATTGTCAAAATAATGTTTAAAGATTATGGTATATACGTACCTTAAATTTTAGCAATTGTATTAATAGGTCACACCACTTAGACCCTGGTGTCTGGTCCTTGACATTATAAGCTTGTAAGAAATTCTGGCTATTTCCACAACAGGACAGTGGGTCCTTGTGTACTAAGATATAGGTGATGTCCCTATGGCGTTCTGCTGTGATTAAAATTTCTCACACACATGTTCCTAATTGACATTTCATATTCTTAATGGAAAATTCAGATTTGATGAGAGCAGGCTTGTAGATCAAAGTAATGGGAAGTAGTTATCAAACAACATGTTTCACAGTGATAAGCGGGGCGATCGGGTAGCCTAGTGGTTAAAGTATTCGGTTGTCCTGGGTTCGATTCCCAACATGGGTACAATGTGTGAAGCCCATTTCTGGTATCCTTCGCCGTGATATTGCTGGAATATTGCTAAAAGAGGCGTACAACCATACTCACTCACTCACTCACTCACTCACTCACTCACTCACTCAGCAGTGAATGAATGGGGTGAATGGGTACCAAGTTGGATGAAATGCCTCTATTCACCCAGCAGTGAATAGGTACCGGGTTGGATGAAATGGCTCTATTCACCCAGCAGTAAATGGGTACCGGGTTGGATGAAATGGCTCTATTCACCCAGCAGTGAATGGGTACCGGGTTGGATGAAATGCCTCCATTCACTCAGCAGTGAATGGGTACCGGGTTGGATGAAATGCCTCTATTCACCCAGCAGTGAATGGGTACCGGGTTGTATGAAATGCCTCTATTCACCCAGCAGTGAATGGGTACCAGGTTGGATGAAATGCCTCTATTCACCCAGCAGTGAATGGGTACCGGGTTGGATGAAATGCCTCTATTCACCCAGCAGTGAATGGGTACCGGGTTGGATGAAATGCCTCTATTCACCCAGCAGTGAATGGGTACCAGGGTTGGATGAAATGCCTCTATTCACCCAGCAGTGAATGGGTACCGGGTTGGATTAAATGCCTCCATTCACCCAGCAGTGAATGGGTACCAGGTAGGATGAAATGCCTCTATTCACCCAGCAGTGAATGGGTACCAGGTAGGATTAAATGCCTCCATTCACCCAGCAGTGAATGGGTACCAGGTAGGGTTAAATGCCTCTATTCACCCAGCAATGAATGGGTACCAGGTAGGATGAAATGCCTCCATTCACCCAGCAGTGAATGGGTACCAGGTAGGGTTAAATGCCTCTATTCACCCAGCAGTGAATGGGTACCAGGTAGGATGAAATGCCTCTATTCACCCAGCAATGAATGGGTACCCGGTTGGATGAAATGCCTCTTTTCACCCAGCAGTGAATGGGTACCAGGTAGGGTTAAATGCCTCTATTCACCCAGCAGTAAATGGGTACCGGGTTGGATGAAATGCCTCCATTCACCCAGCAGTGAATGGGTACCAGGTAGGGTTTAATGCAGTGTGACTGGCACCTTATGGGTTGTATGGGAGGTGAGAATGAATATAGAGTGCACACTGATCCTTGAGGGTGGATATAGATATTCAAGTCTGGACCAGACAATTCTCAGATTGACATCATAAGCATCGATCTACACAATTGGGATACAATGACACTACTACGCGATCCCATTACATGATTTGTTTCATCTTCCGACAAGCATAGGTTGCTGAGGACAAGTTCTAACCCAGATTTTCATGGGACTACGGCCTTTAAATATTCCACCTTACTGCATGCTACTTCCTCATGATAGCCTTTGTTCTTTTAACTCTAATCTCTGTCGCGAAGACAACTCTTATCTTAAGTGTGATGGGTTTTTCCACCACATAAAACAGCACGTTCCCTACTGACCCACACAGTTTCTCCAAGATAACAAAATATCAGACAATTCTGTGATAGACATAATGAGCATCGATCTACACAGTTGGGATATGATCATGATGATGATATGAATCAACCAAGTCAGCGAGTCTGACCACCCCATCCCGCTAGACACGTCCTACAACAAGCATGGGTTGCTGAAGTCTAACCCGGATCTTCATTGGGGCATGCCTATTGTATCAGCCTACAGGTCTGGACCATGGGGTGTGTTGTCCTACCCGACACTGTTAACAGTTTGTGAGGTTGCTTATGCTGTCAGTCACTGGTTTGTCTGTTCCATACTCAATTATTTAGTTTTCTAAGATTTTGCCGACACAGCATAAAATGACACACATTAATTCATTTTAAATTATGTTATAAAAACAAATTTTCAATTTCAAAAAGTATATACGGGTACAGTAAACTACTTTACAACGAACTCACTTATGACGAACTGACTGATATACCGAACTGTTTATTTTTGTTTTCCCATCCATTTGCTTTATATATGTACGATCTACATTTATGACAAACTAAAATTAGTGGTCTTTGAGTTCGTTATAACTTAGGTTTTTGTATTTAAAAAGTCGAACCTTTCTACTTGTTCTCTTAATGTTTACATACTTAGCCCAAACCAATTTAATATCCCGTTACAACTTTCATAGAAATTTGTGAGCAAATATAAATAGATGCATGGGAAAGAAATGGTAGCAAGGTTGATTTGGCATCAATTTACCTTAAAACGAACTCTTGAAATAGAAGTTTTACCAAAATTTCAAAGAAAATAATGTTAAAACAAACTTATTTTCAATCAAACTCAGCATTTTTTACTATATTTTTTCAATTTTTGAAGACTTAAGCCATTTTAGGGTCTACTCCTTTAAAAACCAAGAAAATGGCTTAACCATAAGAATAGTCTACAGGCGAAATAAATGTGTTTGATGGTGGAGGATTGCTGACATTATTACACGTACACTTCGATGTATCGTTGCTTCTACTCCTGGTAATTAGAATTCAGGCAAGCCACCAGACTAACTTGATGTGAATTCCAAATAGGCTTTCAATTACATAGTGCTGTACATGCTAATAAGCCCTGAGTCGGGGGTCGACCTGGAGGACTGCTGTACCAGACTGGGGAGGTATTAGTGTATTGATGCAGGCCGGACATGCTGCCAGCTAGAGATAGCTGTGCTGGTGTTGGCTAGGAAATTATAGAGCATAGGCCGATCAGATTGTTCAAGATTTTTTAAATTTGGGAGTTAATGATTGGTTCTTGAGAGGAATCTCATTAAAATGTTCTTAAAAATAATATGTTTTCCATCATGAATCGTTAGAATATTGGAGGGAGCTCTGTAATAATTTTTGTTGTCATCATCATCATCATTGCTGTCATCACCATTGCATCAACATCCACTTATCGTTATCTTTACCATCATTGCCGTTAACACAATCATCATCATCATCATCATCATCATTGTCATCATCATCATCATCATCACTATCATCATCATTGTCATCACATCATCCTTGATGCTCTGTTTAACAGTACATAGTGTGTCAGTAGGGAAGAAAGCCCTGGATGATCTAGAGGCACACAGGTTGTCCATCTTGTTGAAAACCATGAGCATGGAGTGAGTGAGGAATTTGGTTCAACACTGCATTTCCATCACTAGGAGGGGCACAGGTGGCCCAGTCGTATACCACAATTTGCTGTACAGAGTTACGTCCCTTGTTCATGCCAGAAACCTATGATTGTGGGTTCGAATCCCGGTTCGCCCCAATTATGTTTCTAGGTTTGTCAGCACCATACCCATGCTCGTGGGTTTCACCGAAGTGGTAAACGTCTGAGACCTGCATCTCTTCGGGCTTTCCTCCCACATTAAGCTGACACGCCGTAATATAACTAGAATACTGTTAAAAGCGGCGTTAAACTCGACTCACTCACTCCGTCACTAGGACCTTGCATTAAGACTAGCATCTTGCAGTTCCTTGTACTGTGAAGACAAGCAGCTCCACCAACCACTCCCTGTATCACCATGGGAGAGAGGCAGACAAAAACACACTGAAAAGTGATGCCATACACTGACATTTGCCACATTTAGTTCTGAAACTATTCAAGATGTATTTTGTATCTCTACAGTAAGACAGTCAAATCAAAACTAGATATATCCCGATGTGTATATCACATCAATGATTTGATTTGACTATGTATTCGTGAAACCCCTACCAATTTTGGTATATCCTGTCATGAGATGAGTAAAGGTGTTATTTCAGTATAAAGGGTTTGATTGTGATGTCGCATACCTTCTACTTTATGTAAGTACTCAACTTTGAGGTTATTTTTGTTACCTTTGAAAGAGTGAGGGCAACAATCAAAAAAAATGTTTTTAAGTTTGTTTGTTTGTTTACCGCTGCTCTCAGCAATATTCCAGCTATATGACGGCGGTCTGTAAATAACTGAGTCTGAACCAGACAATCTAGTGATTGACATCATGAGCATCAATCCACGCAATTTGGATACGATGACATGCATCAACCAAGTCAGTGAGTCTGACCACCCAATCCCGTCAGTCGCCTCTTACGACAAGCATAGTCGCCTTTTATGGCAAGCATGGGTTGCTGAAGACCTATTCTACCCCGGATCTTCATGGGTGTGGAACACAAGTACGCACACACAGTGAACGATGAGATACTGTGAATCATGAAATTAATGCGTAGAATGGGAGTGTCCCTTACTTGTGAAATATTTTTATCTGGGGGGTATTTTGGGGTACGTCGTGTATAGTCATTGGATTCTTTTTGTCCATGTGAGATTTTCAACCGTCAGTATCTGTACCGACCCACAAACACCATCGTCTTCCTACAAGACCATTCTCTTGAGTGCCTCCAAGTAACCACAGTAAGACGCCAGCACTTTGAGAAATCCATCAAGTAAAACTACAACCAAATAGATTTCTTTGATCAATTTGTTAGGATATTGACCAGCGAATTCGAGAGTGAGCAAGGCCTGGTCCTACGGAGGACATAGGACATCGATGTCCTCTCCTAATATGATTCACCCCAGGTAAGACTCGATGCCATTGTAGACATTGCCAAGATGTGTGATAACTGTAGGTGGCGATAATTAGAGTTTGGTTGCTATAGCCCCAGTGACTTAGACAGAACACAACATGGAGAAATCAATGAGATATTTATAAACGGCTCCATGGGGTTCTATTTTGGACTGATTGAAGACAGTGGTGAAAACCTTAAGAGGTTACACAGGAAGGATTTCTCAGTTGTATATGAAGGTGCTATTCCCGTGTCAAATCTCGGATCTGTTGATAGGAGAACTCGGCAGCCTGATACGCAGACAGTATGTATATTCTCGTTTCAAATATTTAGACTGCCGTGTGATACTTCTTGTCATTGTGATGGAAACAACAGCTGTCAATATTTGTTGATTTGACAAGAATTTTTATATGATTATTGTTTGTCACAATATTGGAATTTATGGGAATTTGTTTTTATCATATATTTTTTATCGATCGTCAATTTTATTTTTGGCCAAAAATTATGCTCATAACATTTGTGTAATGGATTCTGGATGACACTTTTGCATTCAGAATTTGTAAAGTTTTTTTTATTAAGAACATGATGAATAATATTTGTGTCGAGTGGGCGATCATATAGCCATGTTTGTCAGGTGTATCCTTGAGATTGTTGTGATGCCAAGTGTGTAGTGGCATTGAACATGTTGTTGTATTCCAAATAGGGCACCTAGCTAATACTATTTTCATTGAGGAAACTCACACTAAACGTGGGTCATATTCATGTCACATCATAATAGTTTAATTGTTTTCTGTATTGCAAAATTTATTTGAATATTTTCCATTTTGTTTTTCATTTTTTAGCACTAGTTTTGCATATGTATTGATTTTGCAAATATGTTACTTCAAATAATCCAATTTCAATCCGAAAAAAAAATATGAACATATCCAACGAGTGAAGTAATTGTTCCTGCCATAGCTGTACATAATGTCCCTGACAATGGTAATGTTTAAATTTGCATTAGAATATTCCTAAATGCTTTTCTCTGATACATGTGATAAGGCCCAGAAAATTGTATATATTTTTAAATTGTTTGTATACTGGTATACAGTTCCTTCTACATGTTCCAGACACCTGTGTTTAATGTACATGTTGATGGGGCCCGTGAAGATCTGGGTTAGAATAGGTCTTCGGAAAACCCATGCTTGTTGTGAAAGGCGACTATGCTTGTCGTAAGAGATGACTAATGGGATCGGGTGGTCAGGCTCGCTGACTTGGTTGATGCATGTCATCGTATCCCAATTGCGTGGATTGATGTTTATGAAGTCCATCACTGGATTGTCTTGTCCAGTCTCGATTATTTACAGACTGTCGTCATATAGGTGGAATATTGCTGAGTGCAGCCTTAAACAACAAACCAACAAATAAATGATGGGGTGGTGGGTTACACTCACTCACTCACTCACTCACTCACTCCATGTTAACTGAATTGAATACAATTTCAAGCTTGGACAATATTCTGAAATTTGTTTTAATTAGTATCAGCTTCAGACCCCCTTGCGTTGAACCACTCAGAAAGGTAAACATACCAAGACTTTTGAGCCACGTTCCCCAAACATGGCCGAGACAGTGAGCTAACATCAGCCTTAAACTTAGCACAGGGTGGACCCACTGAACGTCTTTTTACATTAAACCAGCCGAAGGCGCATGACATAGGTGTATTGTCACCTTAGCTAACTTAGAAATAGGTTAGTTGCGAATGTTTATCATCACAACAAGTAGAGCGCGACGGCAGCCTTGAAAAAGTGTTGAGTGCTTCACTGCGCATGATTATTAGGGTTAGTTGGGGCGTTAAGTCACGCAGTGATTCTTTTGTACTTTGTAATATTGCAGTAAATGTTATTTTCGCTAACTTATTGTTAAGTAATTGGATGTAATATTTACTCAGCAAACAGAATTTCAGAGAAGCTTTGTTAATTAAATAAAAGCATAAATATGAATGTTTGTTTCTCATTGAGTGCATAATCGATATGGATTGTTTTGTTAAAAGTGGTCGTTTATGCTAGTTCAAAGAGATATTTTAAGCTGCTTTTTTAGCGTTCAGAAATATGTATTCCTGTGTGAATGTAGTGATTGTGTGGTATGGTTTCCATGCGTTAGTCGACTACGTATTACCGTATGCATATATAAGAGATATAATAATAGACTAATCTTGTCTAATTTAACATGATTTATTATTAATAATATGAAAGCTGATATTCATTATTATTTTATGGACGCCAAAAATATATTTTTTTCATTCCAATGGTTAGGAGTAATGTTTAAAGAATTGAAGTGAAAATTGTGACCTTAGACTCAAAACCTAATCACCTGTACAGTCACGGGGTTTGTCTGTCTCCACCACTTTGAAATGATTAACCCCAGTGACGTTAACTCTTGAAATACTTGTGCTGAGCCTTGTCAAGTGAATTCTCTCCCCACCCCCACTCTAGGGGCGGTCGGGTAGTCTGGTGGTTAAAGCGTTCGCTCGTCATGCTGAAAACCCGGGTTTGATTCCCGACATGGGTACAATGTGTGAAGACCATTTCTGGTGTCCTCTGCTGGAATATTGCTAAAAGTGGCGTAAAATCAAACTCAGTCACTCACTCACTCACCCCACCACCACGCACCCACCCATCCACACACCACAAGGTGAAACATAAAATGTAAACCTACTTCATCCAACCCCTCCCTCCAATGACGTTTAACATGTTTAAGGCTAAAAATACAAGATGTGTTCCACCCGACTAGACTCTTACACACTCGCTTACACTGAAGTCATGGAAACGCCCGACACCCAGCCTTTTATTATGTTATATAAATAACACTCATATTAGAATGATTAGGGAATCACTTATGAAACAGGTTTGTGATTTGAGCCAACCATCTGTCTCTTTTGAGGGAGTTCATGCTTTGTGGTTTTGTCGACATGTTGATATATAGAGAATCTCGCCCGAGTCTTTTGATATGAAATATGTAACACAAGTTGACAAGAGTTTAAACGTTTAAACTTTTTGATGGATGATGATATGTTTGGTATCAAAAGACATCAGAGGTGAGGTGAAATGGGGTTTAATGCGCGTCCAAGATTATTGCACTTATATAGCGACGTGCATGCACGTGTATGTGTGTGTGTGGCTGCTTGTACTAGTCCGGACTGATGCCGATTCATAGTGCTAGCACACTGAGATACCATGCCGCAGTTTAACCGAGCCGACCAGTCCTTGTTTTAGCCCCTTAATGCCGAGCTCCAGACAGGGTAACAACAAGTACCATCTTTTAACGCCTTTTGATATGACGCGGCTGGGGATCGAACCCCGGACTTTCTGCTCTCAAAGACACCAGAGACTTGTGTGTACAAGGTGCAGCTGCCAGCTCTGCAGTGGCAGAGAGATTATTGATGTCATTTAATTAAGTGAGAACTCGCCTGGTCTGATTCCACTCTGTACAGTATTCTAGTTATATCACAGCGTGGCAGCTTAATGTGGTAGGAAGGCCCTAAGTTTTGTAGACCTGAGATGTTTGGTGAAACTGACGAGCACGGGTTTGGTGCTGACAAACCTAGAAACATATTCGGGGCGAACCGGATTCAAACCCACAATCATAGGCAATGGTCAGTTGTCCAAAAAGGACAAGCACCAAAAAATATTTACTGGTCTTGTTGGATCTCTGACTTAGAGAGAATGGTGCTTAGAGTTCAGACTTGATCTATTGCTGAATTCACTCTGTCCCCAAAATAACACTAGACCATTGGACCACCATTTATTTAATGTTTCTGGCCCTTAAGCAAGGTTAAGAAAATATACCAGACTCTGACCAGCGGACCAGTGTTAGTGTCAAACAATAATCTTGGACGCGACGTTAAAACCAATTTCACCTCACCATGCTCACCTCACCTAGTGTCAAACAATGCATAGGTTTTTAGCATGCCCAAGGGACACAACTCTGCACAGCAAAGTGCAGTGCCTTAGATGACTGGGCCACCCGTGGTCTGCAAAGCATTGTGATGCAATTTCATTGTAGAGATATTTCCATGGAGATATCTCTAATTTCACCAAGCGACATGTACCATGGAAGCCAGTTTTGATGCCCTAGACAGATGTAAGTTGATCATGTTGATAGCAAGGCAAGTAAAGTACATTTATGTTTTTTGAAAGAACAGCATCCTCTGGAGGCCGGGTTTTGTGATCTGTGATGGAAACTTGATATGGTTGAAAGACTTATCTATTTGTCGGTATAGATCATTTATAAGATATTGTTAGAAACCTTTAGAACATAGACCTAAACTGATGGAATCAAACACTGACAGTCTTTATTCCCTGGGGAGTCTGTGCAGAATATATCCTTCCTGGAAGTGTCTGTGCAGAATATATCCTTCCTGGAAGAGTCTGTGCAGAATATATATCCTTCTTGGAAGAGTGTGCAGAATATATCCTTCTTGGAAGAGTGTGCAGAATATATCCTTCCTGGAAGACTCTGTGCAGAATATATCCTTCCTGGAAGAGTCTGTGCAGAATATATCCTTCCTGGAAGAGTCTGTGCAGAATATATATCCTTCCTCGAAGAGTCTGTGCAGAATATATATCCTTCTTGGAAGAGTCTGTGCAGAATATATATATCCTTCTTGGAAGAATCTGTGCAGAATATATCCTTCTTGGAAGACTGCAGAATATATATCCTTCTTGGAAGAGTCTGTGCAGAATATATATATCCTTCTTGGAAGACTGTGCAGAATAAATATCCTTCTTGGAAGACTGTGCAGAATAAATATCCTTCTTGGAAGACTGTGCAGAATATATATATCCTTTGAAGACTGTGCTTGTTGTAAGAATCTGTGCAGAAAATATACTTGTTGTAAGAGTCTGTGCAGAAAATATGCTTGTTGTAAGAGTCTGTGCAGAATATATGCTTGTTGTAAGAGTCTGTGCAGAAAATATGCTTGTTGTAAGAGTCTGTGCAGAATATATCTTGTGTGGTTACCATGGTTATGAGATGTATCTCTGTGATAGTTGATGTACTGTCCCTACAACTGTATAATATTATTCTGGTATTCTGATGAGCGTTATCCAGTCTCAAGACATACCTGATCCCCACTCAATTATTTCCAGACCACCGTCGTATAGCGGGAATACTGCGGTGTTTAACAACAAACAAAACACATGTTGTCATAGGAGCTAAGTGGTCAGGCTCAGTGGCTTTGTTGATTGTCTGTCATCGCACCCTGACATGGGGGAGTTGTTCGTGTCATCAACCACTGGTTTGTTTTGCGCAGATTCCGTTTACATTTACAGGTAGCCGTAATGTATCTGGACTATTGTAGACTGCAGCGTTAAACAAAAATCACTTCTTCCAAGATAGACCTCTGGCTAGTGGATAGAGTGTCTTCCTGAGAGCTGAAGGTCAGCGGTTTGATCCCCTGGCTGCGTCATACCAAAAGATGGTAAAAGATGGTACTTGTTGTTGCCCTGCCTGGTGTTCGACATTAAGAAAGTAACACAAGGATGGTCATCTTGGAGTCAGTGTACTGTGTCTGAGTGAGATCTCAGTAGGCGAGCACTATAAAACCGGCATTAGTCCGGACTAGTGACCCGTGAAGATTCCGGGGTAGAATAGGTCTTCAGCAACCCATGCTTGCCACAAAAGGTGACTATGCTTGTCGTAAAAGGCGACAATTGTGTGGATCGATGCTCATGTTGTCAATCACTGAATTGTCTGGTCCAGAGTCGATTATTTACAGACCGCCGTCATATAGCTGGAATATTGCTGAGTGCGGCATAAAACAACAAACCAACCAACCAGACTAGTACTAAGCGCTACACACATACATTCTTGCATGTTGCTATTTAAGTGCAATAATCTTGAACCCACGATGAGGCCCCAATTCACCTCACCTACAATAGAGTCATTTATCTGCAGATCTGTCGCCATTTCCCCGGGTCACAGAAGACGCTGTTCTGCATGGGTCTACAACAACTGTTGGCCTGGGATGAGTCATAGCATTATGAGGAAGACAAGATATTTGATATGTCTTGATTTCCATGTATGGAAATGTTTGAGTCATACAAGACTGTATGTAAAAGTGGCAAGGGCAACCATAGAATCTTTACAAAATCCTGTTTGCAAATCGATTGACTCTGAAAAAGCAATAAAACGGGTTATTGATTGACACTACTAAATTGTAGATGAGTCAAACGTTGAGAGGCATGTTTGTAGAGAAGCAGGGATTTGGCTGGGTCAGCAGTTTTAGCTTTACCCAAGTATATGTGTATTTGTTTGTTTGTTTGTTTGTTTGTTTGTTTGTTTGTTTGTTTGTTGTGTAACGCCATACTCCGCAATATTCTGGCTATATGACAACGGATGTAAATACTCAAATCTGGACCAGACAATCCAGTGATTGACATCATGAGCATCAATCCACAGAATTTGGATAAGATGACATGCATCAACCAAGTCAGCGAGCCTGACCACCCCACCATCCCATTAGTTGCCTCTTACGATAAGCATGGTTGCCTTTTATGACAAGCATAGTTGCCTTTTATGACAAGCATAGTTGCCTTTTATGACAAGCATAGTCGCCTGAGTATAGTATTGGGCATGTTGAAGTCTGATGGGTATATACATAGCATTTCCGTCCTTCATTAATTATAGCTGCAGTCCCAGGTGGCCCTGCCCGTGAAGGGTGCTTTCGCTGTGTAGAGTTGTGTCCCTTGTTTGTGCCCGGATCCTATGACTGAGGTATTGTTTTTAAAGATTTCTGTTTGACTCCTGTGTGGCTCTGTTTTGCTAACTGTGTTATTGGGTCAAGTGTTTACACGAAAGGATCTAAACTATGTTGTGGGGTCAAGTGTTCATCACATCACATTTCCAAACTGTGTCTTGCCTATTTTTAGTTGCCGTCCATCCGTCTGTGTTTGTTTATTTGTTTGGAATGGGTATAGTGTTTCCGCCTTTCATTAATTATAGCTGCAGTACCAGGTGGCCTATCTCATGAAGGTGTTGCTTTCGCTGTGCAGAGTTGTGTCCCTTGTTTGTGCCTGGATCCTATGACCTTGATGACCTGGTTTTTTGGGTTTTTTTTAATTATAGTAGTAGTAGTAGTAGTAGTAGTAGTGGTAGTTAAAGGATCATAGGTGTACTATATATTTTTGAATATCATGGAATATATACATAACCAAAATAATAAGCATTTTTTTGGGATATACACATATTTTTGTAGTGAAGACTGAGCACTCAATTCCATAAAAATATCCTCAAAAATAGTCCTGATGACCCTACCTTCTTTGGTTCAGTGTCTGCACATGTGAGCACTCTCAGTGGAGCACAGGTAGTTCACCAAGTGCACGGAGATTACCTCACTATTTCACTCAACCACTTCGGTTGTGCAGCTTTACACCGGTTTCCATGGTTATAGAATGAGTATTAATATTACAATGCATCAGCCATATTGCAGTCATATGAAAAGTTTGTATGTGTTAACAGATCTCCAGATAACATTTTGAGCAATTGAGTTTTTACTCTCGGGTTTCTATTTTAATTGGGTTATTACATTTTTCATTTGGTAACCAATATTTTTTAACTTATCTATTCAACACTCTTTCTGGTTTTTCCCAAAATAAGTGAACATTTTAAGATTTTGAAAAAATGAAATAATATTTTAGATGTATATAACTGTTACAGAAAGTAAATTAGTTCATAGTTGTGTTTTGGAAATTAGCTCCTTGGTATGCATGCTGAAAAAGCTTCAGCTGTTTTTATACATTTGATTTTTTGTATTTAATGCATGTGTTTCTGTACGAAAGTTAATTGAAAGTAATTGGGTTTTGAATATTTTGGGGGAGTATGTTTACGCAAATACGCTGCTTATCTGTAGCTCTGTGTTAATTCATTTCTATCATCATGATTATAAATACAATGGACAACCAGTAAGCCGTTTTATTAAACTGATACATCTAACATTGACTTTTGCCGATCTGTCAATGAACATTAGATAACTCAAAAGAAGTTAATGAACATCCAATTCTTTCATATTACTATTCTAATATGAAAGAATTGGGCGTTCTTTAACTTCTTTTGAGTAATTATATACACGTGATATATATACAAAGAAACATAAAAACTTGTTAAAGCACTAGAGATATTCTATTTCCCCTAAAATATTTATACTTTGATTAAAACCATAATAAATAAAAACGATATTGCAAAATCATTACAAAAAAACTATTAACTGAATATAACCGCAGCTGTATTTTTTTCACCCCAAAGAAAATAATCATATACTATGAACTCAAGCAGCGGAGAGTTGATACTTAGATCAAGCTCCAGATAGCGGAGAAGATTACTTGCAATTTTCATCCCGTGGATATTTTTATCTCCACCAGACACACATACATTACTGATTTTCTTACTGGCCAAGATTTAGTTTTCTGGTCTTAGAATAACACGCACACGTTCCCCACAAGACTATACAAGGTTTGTATACAAGACCCTAGCTGATCTAGTATCTGGTCTGTTTTATTTGTGCGGAACATCTCCGAACCGACTGCAGCCGAGCAAAGTACTCCATGCTGCTCAACTTGTAAACACTGTATGAAGGTCAAGGTTACCTGCACCTATTCGAGGGCCTGATAAGCTGGTGTGTGTCAGTTGGAGGCGGCTGTGGGTTAGTGCTGTGTTAAAGGTACAACCGCTCTGTGAATCAGCTGTGGTGCACCAACCAGATTCTCCTAGCCTGAATATGGCATTTGCTTGGATTTGTTAGTGGTAAATTTGGCTGAAGTCCAAGCTAATTGTTAATGATTGACTCAGCAGTGGAGTTGTTGTGAGGTACTATTAGTGTTTTGAGCGGGGATTGGGGTGGTGTGTGTCTGTGGGATGGGGGGGGGGGGGGGGGGGGGGAGAGGATGAGCATGATGAGGGGGTTCATTAGGAATATGGTAAATATGTATTGAGGTACCTTGCATTGTCAAATAGTTCACTGTTGTAGAATCAAGTTGATATGTGTATATTTTGGTGTGAAGTTATAAGTGCCGTGTTCAGCGCGTTCATGTGTGAGTGAATATTTTGTGATGTTGATTAGGATGATTAGAGAGATTAATGACCCTTGAAGATCTGGGTTAGAACTGGTCTGCAGCAGCCCATGCTTGTCGTAAGAGACAGCTATCGGGATCGGGTGGTCAGGCTCGCTGACTTGGTTGATGCTTATCATCATATCCCAATTGCTTTGATCGATGCTCATGATATCAATCTCTTGATTGATTGTCTGGTCCAGACAGCCATCATATAGGTGGTATATTTCTAAGTGTGGCAGTTAAACCACAAACAAACAACCAAACAAAGAGTGAGTGAGTGAGTTGGTTGGTTTTGGGACGCTTTTAGCAATATTCCAGCAATATCAAAGCGGGGGACACCAGAAATGGGCTTCACACATTGTACCCATGTCGGGAATCAAACCTGGGTCCTCGGCGTGACGAGCGAACAAAGAGTGATAAATATGCATGAAGGTGGTGCATTGTAAATCATGTTTATTGTAAAATCCGGGGGATATTTATATATTGTTCTATGTAATTGTCAATGGCTATTGTTGCTTTGTTCAGTGAGTTCACTGGGCAGTGAGTGAGTATTGTTTCATGTGAGCTCAGCAATATCTCAGCAACACCATGGCAGCCTGTAAATAACTGATTTTATCATGTATCATCAACATGGTCAAGTGTTAATTTGTTATTCATTGATACATCAATCGTACACCCCTCTCATACTGACAACTTTGTATGGTGGAGTCAGACTGGGTTTGTGTGAGTAAGTGAATGTTGTTTCAAGCCACAGTCAACAATACTGCGGTTATGTAACAGTCATCTCCCCAAGGGAGTTAACTGACTTTAAAACTCTTGTTTCCACCCTTGCCGAACTAGGCTGGAATTTCTGGGCTTGATTGTAGCGCCACCAGGGACTATTACGAGTTATAGCCCTCATATAGCCCTCCTATAGACCAATCTGATTCCACCTCTCATATCACGTGCACTTGCTTCAAACAAAATGGCGGTGCCCAGTCATGACGATCGGATCGATAATCAAAATCTATTATGTAATAAAACAGGTCTGAAGTGGAGCAACTTTGATTAAAAACATGAAAAGATTTGTAAAATATGTGTTCATGCTGAGTTGGCGGTACACATGTTTTGCAAATCCTGCAATCAACCGAAATCTGCACGGCAGGATGCACAAAGTGGATGTCGACTTAGTTATGAGATTGTGATTGGACTATGCATAGACTCGTTAGTCCAGCCAACGTGTAACTCCATAATACCAGCCTAGTTTGGCAAGGGTGGAAACTGGACTTTTATAGTCAGTTAACACTCTTGCCTCGTGAAGATGTGTAACGGTAGCCTGTGAGTAATCGAGTCTGGGCCAGACAATCCAGTGATTGATATTTTGAGCAACAATCCACGTCATCATGATATGATGCTATGCAATCCACCAAGTCCTGAGACTGACCACCTGATCCATGTGGGCACAACGACCAACAGAGGTTGCTGGGGACCTGGAATCCCCACGGTAGCTGGATCAGCGTCACACACTCCAGTGCAGTGATGACATAGCAATACACCACTGTCACTGGAAAATTTGCATATCACATGGCTGGACTTTTGTCTTGTTTGTAAACAAACACGCTTATTCTGAAATCAGAGCTGACTGGCCTATGAAAGCTGTTCAGTGCGTTTTGCATATTGTTGTGCATAATTATATTCTATATACAGTCGTCCCTCGACTTAACGCTCCTCGATGTACTGCTACTCTGGATGCACCCTGGGGTAAACCATGGCTCCCAAAAATGTGAGCATGACAATGCACTTTATACATCAAAGTGGCTTGACGACACCAATGTATACAAAGGATAAATATGCCATTTGAAATAGTTTTCCTTATTTTAGGATATTTTCTCAATGAAAGTTGACCATTTTGTGACATATGTGTATCTAATTGGGTAGACTTTTCAGAAATGAAATCGATGAAAAACGTGTAATGTGTTTAATGGACTGTGTTAGATGTGACGAATCACTAGCCTTTGGCAGAGGTACTGGGTTGACCCCAAGGAACTCTGGGTAGGAGGGTTATCAGGGTCACTGATGTGTGTTGGCTGGTGAAATTTGGAATCCCGGGAATACGTAATATTATTGCTTGTCATAAAATCCTACTCTCTGATTGGTTAATCACAGTCTTTGTAAAACCCATACAGATTGGCTGGCCGGCCCATCAAGACATTGTGATCGAGTGACTAAATTTGATGTAATGACATTATAAAGTATTGGTTATAAATAACCAGAATGCATGAAGGGCGTATCCAAGAAAAGAATATAACATGTTGATGTATTTCGACAACATGGGTCATAATACCTGGGTAGCATATGTTCGTAACATTTTATTTTCGCATGGTTTGGGATTTGTATGGTTAAACCAGTCTGTTGGGGACAATTGTAGATAAAAACTGGATGTCAACACTCAAGTAGTATCCGATATGTAATGTATAAAGAATATAAAACACTGTTTGAACCTGAAAGATATACAAAACATATATAGCTAACATGTAGACAGTGTTTTTATTAAATTAAGATGTAATGTTTTATCTTTACGACAGGATGAGGCAATCTATGGAATCATGTTTACGAATGTGTCCTGTTTGCAATATGTCTGTTGAAGATGAATATCATTTTGTATTGATCGGTAAATAGTATACTGAGCTGCGTAAAGTTTATTTGCCAGAATTGTATTGGAAATTTCCAACTATATATAGATTCAAAAGTTTATTGTGTACAACTCAGGATAAGTTATTAAAACGTCTGCAATATTATGTATATTATGCATACAAAAAAAGACATGAAGTCGTAAAATCCATGTAATGTGCTTGACATTGTATTATTGGCATTGCATTTCTTGTATGTGGGCCAATGGCCTACACGCAAGTAAACTAATTTTGCCTTTGACTATTGATTCATAATGAAAGGAACCCATACCTTTGGGGCAACCAGTGCAACCTGCCATGACTTCCTTCTGGATGGTTCACTACTGGCTACATGGCACTCTGCTCAACCAATCAGAGAGTGGTTCTAAAGTGTGATCCAAATCATAACAAGGAAGTAAACAGTATTGCTGTCAGTTTGACTGGTAATGCTTGCAATGTTTACACTTTTTCAAAGTTATATTTAATACTTGTTATAAGGACTGGCAACTGAAGCGGATTGTTTTGTTTGTCCGGTGTTCTCACATTAAGCGTCTGGCAAGTCGGCCATTAAATTTCCACACCCTGATGTGTCAATAGCAGTGCATACTCTTAGCATGCTTAGGGGACCTTTCAGCTCACGAAGTCACATAGGTGAGGTGAAATTGGGTTGAAAGTCGCGTCCAAGATTATTGCACTTATATAGCGATGTGCATGCACATGTGTGTGGCTGCTTGGACTGATGCCGATTTAAAGTGCTAGCACACTGAGATACCATGCCGCAGTTAAACATGATACCCCACTCAGACACGGTTTACTGACTCTGAGCCGATCAGTCATTGTTTTAGCCCCTTGATGCTGATTGCCAGACAGGGTAACAACAAGTACCATCTTTTAACGTCTTTAGGTATGACGTGGCCAGGGATCGAACCCTGGACCTTCCACTCTCCAGGCGGACACTCTACCACTAGACCACGGAGGCGGTCACAAAATCCAATAGATCTGTATTGTAACACCAGTGAGCTTGGTTTAAAGTGGCAATGAATGGTTTCATACGATTTATTAGCTTTATCAAGTTGATAGGCCCCTCATGACACAGGTTGATGTTTACCACTTCACTGAAACCTTTGGTGCCAACAAACCGAAAAGTACCATACCAAGAAACACCAATTCTGGGATTAAAACCCATGTTCATAAGTTTCTGACATGCCCAAGGGACACAACTCTGCAGAGCGAAATTGCAGGAACTTATACAACTGGACTGCCAGTCCCCCCTGTAACCCATGTTACCATGGTTACATCAGGGTCGAAGAGTGGGTCCTTGGGTGATGGCTCTATTATGACAAGCTGGAAAAGCCAGTTTGGGGTTTAAAATCTTGTTTTGATAAATTCTTCCTTGCCCTTTGTTGAAATGAATTTTTCTGTTTTATTTGGTTTGTTTGTACCAGATCTAAACCAGTTATTTTCAAAGCTATGGCTGATACATTGTTTATTGATCAATGTCCATGATGTTAACTTTATATTTTCATCCCTACTTCCATCATTCTAACAAGGGATATTTTTTGTCTTTCAGGTACGGCTGCCCAATGATTCCAAACTGAAAACATTCTTCTGATGTGTACAAGAGACCAACAATTGTCCATCTAACAATCCCAGTCACTGTGAATTCACAGCCCAAACAGAGTCATCAGTGGCCTAGTCCTCAGCAAGATTCATCTCCAGGATCAAGCTCACCATCGTGAGGCCCAAGTCCAGCATCACCAGTACAGGTCTAGAGACAGAAGAACCTCATCCATCGGGCTCCTAATTTCTTCCCTCTGTCTTGGTGAATCTGCCTCCCTGTGGTGTGAGTGGTTGCACTGACAATCAGACTGGCCCCCCTGCCCCCCCACGACTAGCAGACTGGCCCTCCTCCTAACTCCCCTGCTGCACAGCCAGGGTCCATGTCTGTCAGCTCGAGGCAGGATGGTGAAGACGTTCCAAGCCTATCTTCCCAGCAAGTGTCACCGCACATACAGCTGTGTCCACTGCAGGGCGCACCTAGCAAACCATGATGAACTCATATCAAAGGTGAGCACTGCTACTTGATTCTCAGACCTGTGAAGATTCCTGGGTAGAATAGGCCTTCAGCAACCCATGCTTGCCCTAAAAGGTGACTATGCTTGTCGTAAAAGGTGACTAAAGGGATCGGGTGGTCAGGCTCGCCTACTTGGTTGATGCATGTCATCAATCCCAGTTGCATGGATCGATGCTCATGATATTAATCACTGGATTGTCTGGTCCAGACTTGATTATTTACAGACCGCTGTCTGTGTGCGTAGTTAAACAATAAACCAACCAACCAACCTTGATTCTCAAGTCTTATGACAACCATTGTGTTTGCCCCAATGTTGTCATGTGATTATCGGAAGGGATCCCCAGTTTCTTGTGTGGTTGTAAGAATCCCAACCCCTCATGCTAGTGAAGATCCAGGTTAGAATAGGTCTTCAGCAACCCATGCTTGTCATAAAGGCGACTATGCTTGTCGTAAGAGGCAACTAACAGGATCAGTGTGTCAGGCTCGCTGACTTGGTTGATGCTTGTATCCCAATTTGCGTAGATTGATGCTCATGATGTCAATCACTGCATAGTCTGGTCCAAACTTGATTAGTTACATAATGCTGTCATGTAGCTGGAATTTTGCTGAGTGCGGTTTTAAACAACAAACAAACAAACAAAAGTAACGTTTTCGTCGTAAGAGGTCAGGTGGACAGGTTCTTGCCTGTTTTGTGTGTCATCATAACTTGATGGTATGGAATGTTGCTCGTGTAGTGAGCCTGTGGTTTGCCTACGCCAGACTCAAATAATTAAAGACTCCCTTGATATTCCTCGAAATGTTTTACTCAAGCAGTGCTCAGTAATCATAAGACGTCCCCTGTCTCCCATGTGATCCTACGACATCATCTGTCTCCTATGTGATCGTAATAGGTCCCCTGTCTCCCATGTGATCCTACGACATCATCTGTCTCCTATGTGATCGTAAGAGGTCCCCTGTCTCCCATGTGATCCTACGACATCATCTGTCTCCTATGTGATCATAAGATGTCCCCTATCTCCGATGTGGTCGTAAGAGGTCCCTTGTCTCCTATGTGATCGTAAGACGCCCCCTGTCTCCGATGTGATCCTAAGATGTCCCCTGTCTCTGATGTGATCGTAATATGTTCCCTGTCTGCGATGGGATCGTAAGAGGTCCCTGACTCCTATGTGATCTTAGGATGTCCCCTGTCTCCCATGTGATCCTTTGACGTCACCTGTCTCCTTTGTGATCGTAAGATGTAAGAGGTCCCTTTTCTCCTATGTGATCGTACGATGTACCCTGTATCCCATGTGATCGTAAGATGTCTGTGTGTCCCATGTGAGCGTAAGACATCCCCTTTGTCGTATGTAATCATAATAGGTCCGACTGACCTACAAGGTCCCGGTATGTTATGTAATCATAAGAGGTCCCCTGTATCTGTGTGATTGTAAAAGGTCCCCTGTGTCCCATGTGGACGTAAGAGGTCCCCTGGTTCTGATGAGGTTATTGCATTCTCTGGCAGTGCAATGGTTTATCAACTCCAGGCCATGTATCACTGCACACTACACAGCAGCTCACACCCCAGGTCAAGGTAGCTGACCGTCACTGTGATGTTACCTTGGTTACTACTCACCTTCCCCATCATTCACCTCATCACTTACTGTATTCGACGTCATAAGCGCCCTGCTCTAATAAACACCCACGTCGATATTTGCTAACATATTGGCTAGTGAACAATCCCATTTAGCACCCCTACTGATTGATCAATGTACACAAGACTTATTTATTCATGTATAAGACGCACTTGTGTGTTATGTGTACCCTTAATTATGGGCAATTAAATTCTGGAAAACATATCTGTCGTGTATTATACGCATAGATTCTTCTTTTGTATCATTTCAGCCTGTCAGCATAAACCACAAAATTTACAATCTTTTAACTCAAAATTATATTCTAATGAAAGCGCCATATTTCAAATTTTGTGAGCGCCCTGGGTGCTTATTACTTCGAGTATGGTATGTCATATCTGATGTTTTCCACATGCATTATCAGCCTACGTGCAGATACATTGGTTATTTCCAGTTAACATGAAGCCAGATATTTATGTATTACATAATGAGAAGTTATTGCCAGAACTTTGTCCAAGTACAGAAGGTTACTGGCCTGATGGAAAATTAGTAGGCTCATGTGTCATGAGTCAGTTTAAAATAGGCTGCTTGTTCACGAGAGTCAGACCCATGAGGATCTGGCTTAAAATTGGTCTTCAGCAACCCATGCTTGTCGTAAGAGGCGACTAACGTGATCAGGTGGTCAGGCTCGCTGACTTGGTTGATGCATGTCATCTTATCTCAATTACGTGGATGAATGCTCATGTTGTCAATCACTGAATGGTCTGTCCAGAGTCGATTATTTACAGACCGCCGTCATATAGCTGTAATATTCCTGAGTGCGGCCGTAAACAACAAACCATCAATCAATCAATTCATCAGTGGAACATATTTGGACCCATGTCTGCAGCAAATGTCAGTTCCCCATTGGGAATAAAAAACAGTTCTCAATTTATATCTTAAGTGATGGCTTGGTCAAGGTGACCTTCACTGAAAATAGGACCATTAAAGAGGAAGTGGATTAATATTACATTATTGCATTGAATACAACATTAGGGTACATCTGAAATTAAGAAAATATGAAATCAAGAAAAAATAACAGTTTTGAACTAAATAACAGTTTTTTTCCAATTTCCCCGCTAAGGGCACTTGGTTGAATCGTGGCTAAGTCCCTGAGGCTAATTATTGCTAATGAAGCTTTCACATTAACATGGTCATTTTGCTGAAGATCCTAAATTTACATCTACTTGACTGACTTTGTATGTGTGTCAGTCCCTGAATCCCTAAGGTTATATTCAAATCCCCATTTAAGCACTTGTTCAGAGATGGAGTTGTCACAAGAGTAGAAAATGTCTGTTGCTTGAAGGATTTAGCACTTGTACTTGACTGAGAGTTGAGTGAATGCTAGTGGCGAGTATTACATTATATTAACGGATGTACTCGGTGTAATGAGATCAGTGGAATAACTGCTCAGACAGCCGACCTACTCTCTTGATTCCTGACCTCACACCACTCGTACAGTTATTACCTATTGGGGTTTATGTGATCGTGAGCGATGCAGTGGACCGTATTGAATACGCCCAATTAGCATACAGGAGTCCTCTTACAGTGAAACGGGATACTTGAAACCTCTTATTGTGGGGTCTCTTATGACAACAGATGGTATTGTTGGGTCTCTTATGACAACAGTAGGTATAGTGGGGTCTCTTATGACAACAGTATGTATTGTTGGGTCTCTTATGACAACAGTAGGTATAGCGGGGTCTCTTATGACAACAGTAGGTATTGTGGGGTCTCTTTCAACAACAGTAGGTATTGTTGGGTCTCTTCAACAACAGTAGGTATTGTGGGGTCTCTTATGACAACAGTAGGTATAGTGGGGTCTCTTATGACAACAGTAGGTATAGTGGGGTCTCTTATGACAACAGTAGGTATGGTGGGGTCTCTTATGACAACAGTAGGTATTGTTGGGGTCTCTTATGACAACAGTAGGTATAGTGGGGTCTCTTATGACAACAGTATGTATTGTTGGGTCTCTTATGACAACAGAAGGTATTGTGGGGTCTCTTATGACAACAGTATGTATTGTGGGGTCTCTTTCAACAACAGTATGTATTGTGGGGTCTCTTATGACAACAGACGGTATTGTGGGGTCTCTTTCAACAACAGACGGTATTGTTGGGTCTCTTATGACAACAGTAGCAATTGTTGGGTCTCTTATGACAACAGTATGTATTGTTGGGTCTCTTATGACAACAGTAGGTATTGTGGGGTCTCTTTCAACAACAGACGGTATTGTTGGGTCTCTTATGACAACAGTAGCAATTGTTGGGTCTCTTATGACAACAGTAGCAATTGTTGGGTCTCTTATGACAACAGTATGTATTGTTGGGTCTCTTATGACAACAGTAGGTATTGTGGGGTCTCTTATGACAACAGACGGTATTGTTGGGTCTCTTATGACAACCGTATATAGCAGAATACTGCTATTGACAATGGTGATTACAAGTTACAAAAATGTATTTCAAGTGAAATAGTTTTTGTGGCACTAAACACCATTATGTGGCATACAGCGTCCACTGATCAGTCCTGAAGTTACTTCAAGAAATTGGCAAAAGACGTCAACATAAACTTATCCTTTTTCTTGAAATTCAAGTTATCTGTACATCCCAGCAGTCCTTTATTTGCTTGTTGCCTTAAATACAAAAAATTAGTTTTGCGGCCTTATCTAGATTTTTACAATACAGAGATTACAGGTGAGGTGAGGTGAGGTGAAATGGGGTTAAACGTCGCGTCCACGATTATTGCACTTATAGTCCTTGTTTAAGCCCCTTAATGCCGAGCGCCAGACAGGGTAACAACAAGTACCATCTTTTAACATCTTTGGTAGGCCTGGGACGAGCCCAAATTTACTACCCGGATACCCACACCCCTATTACCCGACCCTGCCTGGGTACCCGCTGTTGGTGTCAAGAGATACAAAATGTCCGATTGGGAATAGTTTGACAGTAGCCCTGGCAGATACATGATTAAAACGATGTGGTCATGCATACACTGAAGTTGACTGAAGTTTGAGCTTAGTTCAAACATATTTAACTCAGAAGGAACGTGTTCATAGTCATAAAGAAATGCGAACATAAGAGACTTAAAATTGCCGTGTAACCATGTAGTTATGTAGTGAATTATGGTCATGAAACAATATATCACGTGACTAACCACGGGTCCGGGTAGTCCTGTGGTTACCCGAGTTACACGTCCCAGCTCTAATCTTTGGTATGATACGCCCTGGGATCGAACTCCGGACCTTCTGCTCTCCGGGCGGATGCTCTACCACTGGACCACGGAGGCGGTCACAGATATTACAAGTTGCAGACCAACTAGATAAATGCTAGACAAACTGAATGCTGGACGCCTCTTCTAAGCTTCTACTGCCCCACCTAGGGCGATACATGAGGACTATGTTCTTACTCAGAGCTCCAGATAATCTGTGTGTTTGCGTAAAATATGCAAAATAAATCACCATTACCCTAATAATTCGTTTCATACATACAAATATGCATTAATATTTTTTTAAATCCAGTGGTAGGAAAACACAGCACATATTTTCCCAGTTTATCCTCTTCAACTTACTTGTATTTTTGTACAAATCTATCTGATCAAATACAGGCATCACACGTACATGAACTCATTTATTGTTGATTAGACATTTACAGTAAACTGTGGTTATAACGTACCCAAAGGGATCACTAATTTTAGTTTGTTATGATTGTAGTTCATTATAAGTAAGTGTGCAGCATATAGACAGCAAATGGCCGGGACCAAAAAATAAGTCTGTTATATCCATCTGTTTGTATAAGCGTGTTCGTTGTAAACGTAGTTTACTGTATATTGCTGTTGTCACTTTATGTATCGTGTACACATGACAGATACAAATTAGAAACAGCAATTTGAATTATTTAAAACTAGAAATATCCATTAAGCAGGACCTAAGGAAGTAAAAACATTGAGGTCGCAAAGAAAACTCTCAATACCTAATGTGAATGATTACCGTATTCGACGAAATAAGCGCCCAGCTCCAATAAGCGCCCACGGCGATATTTGTTAATATATTGGCAAGTGAACAATCCCAATTAGCACCCCTTCCAACTGATCAGTGTACACAAGACTTATTTATTCGCGTATGATACACACTCGTGTGTTATATGAACCCTGAATTATGGGCAATTTAATTCTGGAAAAATATATCTGTCGTACATAAACATATCAGGTTGTCAGCTTAAACCACAAAATTTATCTTTCAACTCTGGTTTTTTCCACCAAAACAATATTCTAATAAGAGCCCCCTATTCCTAATTTTGAGAGCGCCCTGGGCGCTTATTACGTCGAATACGGTAATCCAAACAATTTCTGGAGCTCTAAGTGCTTACCTAACTAACCTTTACAAAATTATTGGTTAATTTTAAGGGTGAAAACACAGTCAAGCACTGGATAATTAGTAAGTTGACTGTAAATTAGTAATGTTGATTACTTACTTCTGTCATATTTTTAATGAACGTTCTGGAAATAATATCGAAACATGTCAATACACTTTCAATAATGCAATGCCAATTAGTTACGGTACACCCTGTCTGACAGTGTTAGTGCCTCGTGTAGTGGACTAGTGGTGTTCACACTTGACTAGTGCGTTGTATGAACACATTGGCTTGATTTTCTGTGAGTATCGAGCCCTGCAGAGGCAAGCTGGGATTTGTCCACTTGTGCATGGTATCACCAACGCCATGGTCGAGTAAATAGAGCCTCTCCAGAGAGAAGGTCGGCAGATCGATCCCCGTCCCCATAATACCAAAAGACGCTTCAAGATTGTTCTTGATGTTGCCCTGGCATTAAGGGGCTAAAACAGAAGGACTGGTCAGTGCAGTGTCAGTATACCAGGTCTGAGCGGGGAATCCATGTGAAACTGTGGCATGGTATCTCAGTGGGCAGGGGGGCGGTCGGGTAGTCTAGTGGTTAAAGCGTTCGCTCGTCACGCCAAAGACCCGGGTTCGAATCCCAACATGGGTACAATGTGTGCAGCCCATTTCTGGTGTCCCCCGCCATGATATTTCAGGAATATTGCTAAAAGCGACGTAAAACCGAAACTCACTAACTCACTCAGTGGGCAGGCACTATGGAACCGGCATTAGTCCAAACAAGCACATAGACACACACCCATGCACCTTGCTATAAGTTTAATGATCTTCAACACATTAAACCCCATTTCACTTAAACTCACCCTAAGCATGTCGTCCCTGCCGTTATAGTGCTAGAATATTGAAAAAGCGGCGTAAAACCATGCTCACTCACTCATTCAGTATGGTATGTTGTGCAACGACTTTGGGCTTAATGACAGCAACAGCATGTTTGTAGGACTGTGGAGCAATGCCCACTTGACCAATGTACTAAAGGTCAACTGCAGCCTGGCCGATGGCCAACAGGGGGATGAACCACGTAAATATCACCCTGACGCCAAGGGACATAGTTTTGGCACACGTCAGTCAGTGATCTGGAGAAGTAATACCGAGGCGTGACCTTGTGATGTGGGTTCCCACTGTGTTTTCTGACCGGTCTCTGAACCTGGAGGACAAGCTTCACAATACATGATTAATGAGATTAGTGTTTGCCCTGGCTTTGAGGTATGCTTTGTGCGGATCTAGAGTAATGGTCAAATAAAACCCTTAGCTTGCTTTTCTTGTCAGCTGGACGAATTTCTTTGATTATACGAGAAATCTTAGTCAGCTAAATAGCCATGTCTGATGTGGTTGCCTGAAGCAGTGTTCCTCATCCCCTGATCTGTTTACCTATGTTCCTGGCTGGTGTTTCCTGGTGTATAAATACTGGCTTGCAAATACTGCATACTGGCTTGCAAATACTGTATACTGGCTTGCAAATACTGCATACTGGCTTGCAAATATTGCATAGTGGCATGCAGATATTGCATACTGGCTTGCAGATACTGCATACTGGCTTGCAAATACTGCATACTGGCTTGCAAATACTGTATACTGGCTTGCAAATACTGCATACTGGCTTGTAGATATTGCATACTGGCTTGCAAATACTGCATACTGGCTTGTAGATATTGCATACTGGCTTGCAAATACTGCATACTGGCTTGCAAATACTGTATACTGGCTTGCAAATACTGCATACTGGCTTGTAGATATAGCATACTGGCTTGCAAATACTGTATACTGGCTTGCAAATACTGCATACTGGCTTGCAAATACTGCATACTGGCTTGCACATATTGCATACTGGCTTGCAAATACTGCATACTGGCTTGTAGATATAGCATACTGGCTTGCACATATTGCATACTGGCTTGCACATATTGCATACTGGCTTCCTGATATTGCATACTGGATTGCAGATATAGCATACTGGCTTGCAGATATGACATATTGGCTTGCACATATTGCCTACTTGCTTGAACATATTGCATTCTGACTTGCAAATATTGCATGCTGGCTTGCAGGTATTGCATACTGGCTTTCAAATATTTCAAACTGGCTTTCAAATATTGCACAGATGTAGCATACTGGCTTGCACATATTGCATACTGGCTTGCACATACAGCATACTGGCTTGCACATACAGCATACTGGCTTGCACATATTGCATACTGGCTTTCAAATATTGCAAACAGGCTTGCACATATTGCTTTCTGGCTTGCAAATATAGCTTACTGTCTTGCACATATTTCATACTGGCTTGCTCATATTGCATACTGGCTTGCACATATTGCATACTGGCTTGCACATATAGCTTACTGGCTTGCTCATATTGCATACTGTCTTGCACATATTGCATACTGGCTTGCTCATATTGCACACTGTCTTGCACATATTGCATACTGTCTTGCACATATTGCATACTGGCTTGCTCATATTGCATACTGTCTTGCACATATTGCATACTGTCTTGCACATATTGCATACTGGCTTGCTCATATTGCATACTGGCTTGCACATATTGCATACTGGCTGGCTCATATTGCATACTGGCTTGCACATATTGCATACCATCTTGCAGATATTGCATACTGGCTTGCACATATTGCATACCACCTTGCAGATATTGCATACCATCTTGCACATATTGCATACCATCTTGCAGATATTGCATACTGGCTTGCACATATTGCATACCATCTTGCAGATATTGCATACTGGCTTGCACATATTGCATACTGGCTTGCTCATATTGCATACTGGCTTGCACATATTGCATACCATCTTGCAGATATTGCTTACTGGCTTATATTAATGTTGTTGAAACCGCTATGTTCTATTATCCACCAGACTTATGTCCACCCACTATCTACTTGTGTAGTGTAGTGTAGTGTAGTGTAGTGTAGTGTAGTGTAGTGTAGTGTAGTGTAGTGTAGTGTAGTGTAGTGTAGTGTAGTGTAGTGTAGTGTAGTGTAGTGGTTAAAATGTTGGATTATCACATCGAAGACCCGGGTTCGAATCCCCACTTCTGCAATGGGAGATTCTGGTGTCCCCTGTCATGATCTAGCTGAAAGAGGTGTTCAACCATGTATTCACCCACTCACCATGTGCTTGCTGTACGCTCTCTACATCACTGATTAACAACAATCTGATTTCAGGAATATTAAATGATGTTTATCTCTCAAAATGATTGTTGGTTCCCAGTCAGGATCTTAAAGTAACCTTTGCCCAACACCAGTGTATCTTAGTACAGAATTGGTCTTTAGCAACCCATGCTTGTCGCATGTCATAAGAGGCGAATAACGGGATTCGGTGGTCAGGCTCGCTGACTTGATGCATGTCATCGAATCCCAATTGCATGGATCAATGCTCATGATGTTAATCACTGGATTGCCTGGTCCAGACTCGTTTATTTACAGACCATCTTCATATAGCTGGAATAATGCTGAGGGTGGTGTTAAACAACAAACAAACAAACAAGTCAAGCATTTTCCATCAAAAGAGATAAATATTTCAGCGTGATCAGTTATGGATTTTTTTAATAATGTTCATTTTGATTTATCAATTAGCTTTTTATAGGAAATCGGAAAATTTTAAACAATTGTATAACATGTTGGTAACTAGTAGTCTGAGATTTGCAAACCAGTTTTTAAGTAATATTGTTATGTATATCATCAAGACCTTATTTGTCCTAATGTCATGAGGCTTACAAAAGATTACAGTAAAAGATCATACGAAAATGTTGATGTTCATCTTGGCACCAAAGGTTGACCTTTAATATTTGGTTTGTTTCAGTCGTTCCAAGGCAGCCAAGGCCGGGCGTATCTGTTCAACTCAGTGTAAGTATCTCCGTGTCTCGTGGGAGAGGGGTGCACATAGCAATCAAGTGTATGTGATCCGGAAGTATTCTCAGAGCTCCAGATAAGCTTTTGGTTTTGTGGGTATTTTACCCATGCATTTTAAAATCATTGGGTATCAGTAATTCTATCTGGGTATTCAAATTTCTGTTACCCACTAGTTTTTACACATGTGGGTATTTAAGTTATACATTTAATAACACTATTCATCTAGTCCCTGCAAACTGGTGTCGTGTGGGTTCCAGAGCTTTATAGGACTCAAAAATTCCACGATATTCCAAGAAAGTGTGATGGCAAATGATCATGATTTAACTGTCATTGTGGAGTTTGGCAAGGTTGACGGAATGCCAGTTTATAATTTCAAAATAAGTTGCTGATTTGCTAATCGAATACGCAGGGTTACTTCACAATATTTTGATCATACGCACAAGTTTTATTTTTGTAGCGTATCTGTTATGTTCGTTGCGTATTTGATACGCTTGGATTTTATCCTACTGTGTATCTCTGCATTTCTGATGCGTATTTTACGCAGATACGCTGCTTATCTGGAGCTCTGATTCTGTATGTTGAAGGTGAGGTGACGCGAAATGGGGTTTAAGTTTTTGTCCCAGATTATTGCACTTATATAGCGACGTGCATGCACCCGTGTGTGTGGCTGCTTGTACTAATCCATATTTTATAGTGCTATCCCACTGACATACCATGCCGCAGTTCAACATGAACACCCCACTCAGACACACTATATACCATTGTATACTGGCTCCGTCATATAGCTGGAATCATTGCTGAGTGCAGTGTTAAACAACAACAAACAAACATAATATCCTAATTATTGGCACATGCATCGACACTGCATCAGGGTCAAGGTCAAACTGATGCCCCAACTTCACACTTCAAAATCACCAGGATATTTTTCAAATGAGGCAGACCTTATACTACTCTAAAGATGTAAAGGACAACCCGATTATTTCATATTACTATAGTTATTATGCCATGCCAGGTCCTTAACTTCTTTTGAGTAGTATAAAATAAATCAGGACTCAATCACGATACCATGGAATGACATATAAGCTATGGTCGTGATAATATGAAAGAATTGGAGGGGTCCGTAACCTCTCTTGAGTAGTTTATAATATTGTGATTCATTGAAGCTGAGGACCCGTGAAGATCCGGGGTAGAATAGGACTTCAGCAACCCATGCTTGCTGTAAAACGCAACTATGCTTGTCGTAAGAGGCGAGCAGCGGGATCGGGTGGACAAGCCTTCTGGCTTGGTTGATGCATGTCATCGTATTCCGATTGTAAATTACTGGATTGTCAAGCTTGCTGACTTGGTTGAAGCATGTCATTGATCCCAATTGCATGGATCGATGCTCATGATATCAATCACTGGATTGTCTGGTCCAGACTTGATTATTTAAAGACTGCCGTTATATGGTTTGAAAATTGCTGAGTGTGGCATTAAACAACAAACAAACATTGAAGCTGAGCCAAAATCCACAATCACTGAGTGAATTGTTTGGCACATGTGTAGGTCGTACCTTTAAACTGAGCTACCCCTTGAGGTAATTTCAGAACAGGTAACCTTTCACCCGGTCTGACATTTGAAAGCCTCTGCTTTTTAATGGGCTATTCTAGTGCATGTGTTGTGTAAATGTCGGCCTGTCGGTTACAGTACACAGAAGCCATGTGCCCATTCATTTAGCAGTGGGGGGCGACTAGGTGCAGGCTGCACTGTGGCCGAGCTGAAGCACATTAGGGGCTCCTAATGGAGTAGGTTGCACTGTGGTCAACTGGAGCACATTAGGGGCGACCAGGTGCAGGTTGCACTGTTGCCGAGCTGAAGTTGATTGGTTGATTTGTTGTTTAACGTCGCACTCAGCAATATTCCAGCTATATGACGGCGGTCTGTAAATAATCGAGTCTGGACCAGACAATCCAGTGATTAATATCATGCTTATCGATCCACGCAATTGGGATCGATGAAATGCATCAACCAAGTCAGTGAGCCTGACCACCTGATCCCGTTTGTCGCCTTTTACGACAAGCATAATCACCTTTTACGGCAATCATGGGTCACTAGTCAGCCCTAATGTGCTTCAGCTTGACCACAGTGCAACATGCACCTACTCCACTAGTCAGCCCTAATGTGCTTCAGCTCGACAACAGTGCAACCTACACCTAGTTGCCCTAATGTGCTTCAGCTGGACCACAGTGCAACCTACACCTAGTCGCTCCTAATGTGCTTCAGCTTGACCACAGTGCAACCTGCACCTACTCCACTAGTCGCTCCTAATGTGCTTCAGCTGGACCACAGTGCAACCTGCACCTAGTTGCCCTAATGTGCTTCAGCTCGACAACAGTGCAACCTACACCTAGTTGCCCTAATGTGCTTCAGCTGGACCACAGTGCAACCTACACCTAGTCGCTCCTAATGTGCTTCAGCTCGCCCACAGTGCAACCTGCACCTACTCCACTAGTCGCTCCTAATGTGCTTCAGCTGGACCACAGTGCAACCTGCACCTAGTTGCCCTAATGTGCTTCAGCTCGTCCACAGTTCAACCTACACCTAGTTGCCCTAATGTGCTTCAGCTGGACCACAGTGCAACCTACACCTAGTTGCCCTAATGTGCTTCAGCTCGCCCACAGTGCAACCTGCACCTACTCCACTAGTCGCTCCTAACGTGCTTCAGCTGGACCACAGTGCAACCTGCACATAGTTGCCCTAATGTGCTTCAGCTCGTCCACAGTTCAACCTACACCTAGTTGCCCTAATGTGCTTCAGCTGGACCACAGTGCAACCTACACCTACTCCACTAGTCGCTCCTAATGTGCTTCAGCTGGACCACAGTGCAACCTGCACCTACTCCACTAGTTGCCCTAATGTGCTTCAGCTGGACCACAGTGCAACCTGCACCTAGTTGCCCTAATGTGCTTCAGCTCGTCCACAGTTCAACGTACACCTAGTTGCCCTAATGTGCTTCAGCTGGACCACAGTGCAACCTACACCTAGTTGCCCTAATGTGCTTCAGCTCGCCCACAGTGCAACCTACACCTACTCCACTAGTCGCTCCTAATGTGCTTCAGCTCGTCCACAGTTCAACCTACACCTAGTCGCCCCTAATGTGCTTCAGCTGGACCACAGTGCAACCTACACCTAGTTGCCCTAATGTGCTTCAGCTCAACCACAGTGCAACCTACACCGAATCATCCTTTGAATGTAACTGAGCAGTGTTCATCTTCCGAGGCAAGAGAGTGAACTGACTATAAAAGTCCAGTTTCCACCCTTGCCGAACTAGGCTGGAATTCCTGGGCTCGATCGTAGCGCCACCAGTGGTTCTTATGAGTTATATCCCTTCTGAGCCTCTCCTATGGACCAATCCGATTCCATCACTTACATTTGTTAATTGAAAATCTAGATCTATATTGTGATAAAACAGGTCTGACATTGCAAAGTGCATCAAATCACGCGAGCACCTTGATCAAAAACATGAAAAGGTTTGACAATATCTGTTGACGAGTTGTTGGTGTACATGCTTTGCAAATCCTGCAATCAACCAAAATCTGCACGACAGTTTTTGACGAGATTTTGATTGGACTATGCATAGACTCATTAGTCCAGCCAAAAAGTAATAGCCAGTTAATTCGCTTGCCTCGGGAAGATGAGCAGTGTTATATATTCAACATGACTGTTGTTGCTGAACTGAACATTTTCACTTTGTGGTGGGTGTTTTGTTAATCATAATAAGAATATTTGACAAATCTTACCAAAAACAAAGATGCCGTTTTAAACATGGTTGACGACTGTCACAACAGCTTCATCAACTTGCGTAAACAACTGACCACACTTGTCTAAATGTAGCTCTCTAGTACATAATGTATTGTGAGTTTTGTTATATATATGATTCGTTTGTTTTTGTTTTGTTTGTTGTTTTACGCCGCACTCAGCGATATTCCAGCTATATGACGGCGCTCTGTAAATAATCGAGTCTGGACCAGACAATCCAGTGATTGATATCATGAGCATCGATCCATGCACTTGGGATCAATGACATGCTTCAACCAAGTCAGCGAGCCTGACCACCCAATCCTGTAAGTCGCCTCTTACGGCAAGCATGGGTTGCTGAAGACCTATTCTACCCCAGATCTTCACGGGTCGTTACATACCCGTGCTCGTGGGTTTCACCGAAGTGGTAAACATCTGAGACCTGCATCACTTCGGGCTTTCCTCCCACATTAAGCTGACACACTGTGATATAACTGGAATAATGTTAAAAGCGGCGTTAAACCCAACTCACTCACTCACTCACTCACTCACTCACTCACGGGTTGTTATGTATGTGAAACGTCATAACAATACCCTCCAGATAAAAATATGTCACTTTGTGACTGCAAGTAAGGGACACTCCTATTCTATGCATTAATTTCATGATTCACAGTATCTCATCGTTCACTGTGTCTGTGCATACTTGTGTTCTACTCCCATGAAAATCCGGGGTAGAATAGGTCTTCTGCATCCCATGCTTGCCGTAAAAGGCAGCTATGCTTGTCGTTAGAGGCGACTTATGGGATCGGGTAGTCAAGCTTGCTGTCTTGGTTGATACGTTTCATTGTATCCCAATTATTAGGATCGATGCTCATGATGTAAATCACTGGATTGTCCAGTTCAGACTTGAATATTTAGAGACTGCCTTCATATAGCTGGAATATTGCTGAGTGTGGCGTTAAACAACAAACAAACTAACTAACTAACTTGTGTTCTGATCCATCTGTGTACAACAAGAGTTATCCCCCCTACTGTCCCTGGAAACTGAATGTGGCCCTTTTCTCCAGTGTTAACGTCGGTTGCGGACCAGCGGAGGAGAGGGTGTTGCTGACGGGGTTGCATGCCGTTGCGGACATCTACTGCGAGTGCTGCAAAACCACACTGGGCTGGAAATACGTGAGTTGCCTCTGACTGTTTCAACCCATCACATAGCTGCAAACTGTTCCGAATTTTTGGTATTTTTTTTTCGAATTTACAACTGACTTACGAAAATACAATTTCTTCCTTTTAATTCATACAAATAATATGCCAATGAATGATCAAAATCATAAGGACTAATTTTTCATTAACAAGATGAAGGGAGGGTAATTATTTAGTCTTACATTGTCGGTTATGAGCAACTTTAAAGATCAGTTCGTAAGACTTCGTAATTTTGAAGAAGCCCATTTCTAGTGTCCCCCGCTGTGGTATTGCTGGAATATTGCTAAAAGCGGCGTAAAACAATACTCTCACTCACTCATTCACTCACTCACTCACTCACTCACTCACTCACTCACTCGTACCTTTGATTGAATGTCCTCATACGCTGACAATTGGATTGTTGCTTTTATCAATCACTGGGTTGTCTGGTTCAGACTAGATATATATATACAGGCTGCCGTCATATAGCTGGAATACTGCTGGTTGCGGCGTTAAACAAAAAAACTGTTATGGAACTTAGAAAATATGACTTGATGCGGTTCTTTGTGGTTTCAGGAACATGCATTTGAATCTAGTCAGAAGTACAAGGAAGGGAAGTTTATCATCGAACTGGCACACATGATCAAAGACAACGGATGGGACTGACTCCCCCCCTCACACACCCCCTCATCATAGGTCATGTGATCTGTTACCATGGTTACAGTGTATCGGTGTACCCGTGTGAAGTATGATTGTGTGACCCTCCACATGATTGGACTGTCTTGATTGGGAGGAACACAAGACGGTTTATTGTGAGTCAATGGTGGCAATGTGTCCGCAACTCGAACTGAATCCACGTAGAGCTGATTCTGGAAGAGACTAGATCCCGAGTTTGAGACCCGTTTTTAACATGGCAGACATCTTTGTACTGTCTGGATGTCACGTGAGCAGTGTCGGCTTTCGGAGGAAATGTCAAGATTACCTTCAGACCTTTTTGTCGTCTGCATATTGTGAAGTACTTTTTAATCCTCACTTGTAGACAAATCTTTGTGAATGTACTTTCGACAGGCTTACAGTGCGTTTCAAGATTTGTCATCCAGTTCCTAAATCTGCAGAACTTGACCTTTTCAGTCTGATTTTCATTGGAACCTCCTTATGTTCATAGATTCTAGGGGTGTCATGATACGTCTACCTCACGTGTTGAATCAAATCAAGATAATCGAGTCACGATATGGCGAATATCGTGATACTCAAGTTCCGCTGTTTTTGTGTGAAATTTTCCACGTGGAAAACAATGTGTTTAACAATAGGTTGTTGCTAGCGACCAGGTAGTGTGTAACTCACATTTAGTTACTTCAGGCGTGTTCGGAAAGAATGTTAATTATGTTATCAGATTAACGCTTTGTCTTGTTATAGATATAAATTTAAGGCTAGCCCTGTTAATTACCAGGGTGAGTTGTTGCAAAATTTGTAAATATTACTTTAAGATTTGTATAGAATTATTGAATGAATCAATCTATGGGTAGGCGTATCATGTATCGTATCATTGGATATAAATTCACAATGTAATACATTGGCGAAGTATCACACCCCAAATAGATTCACAAAACAGAATCATTTATCTTTACATGAAGGATTTCGTACAGTTCAGCTGAAAAGGTTGATATACGAATAAGTTCAACGATTTCAACGATGCAGATTAAGCAAGAGGCCTGGTACGTGAAACTATGTTGGCCTTGGTGGAAAAAACTTCACTCTGGACTCACAAACTCGGATCAGCTCGTTAACTTATTCCTCGACAACCCCAGTGGGAGACCCTAGGGAGTTCCATTGTGCTAAACGTTTCAATTATCTGTGATTTTTTTCTTGACAAATGTTGTACATATCTATAGTAGCAACTCAGTGCTATTCTTGTCATCAATAGTCTACAGCTGTCAGTGCAGTGTCAGTTGCCACGGTAACAGTCGTATTGTTAGTCAGTCTGCACGGTGCATGGTCGGCCATTTTGTTTGTCAAGGGTGCTTTCAGTTTAACAGCTTGGCCATTATGTCATAGAGCAAGTTTTATTTGGTGACAAATTTAGTGTCGATATGAATATGAATATTGTTTTTCATTTAGAAAATGAAGTACCAAAACAAATATGCATATTTCTCAGTGTAAATAAGTTTATTTACTGACTGATTACAGTTTTCCATAACTGACATATACAAAAAAATTTATTAATCTGCCAAATATTGAAATTTATTAATGGTCATAGACTATGAAGTTTAGCATTATTTGAGTACCATGTTATACTCGATAATAAGATGTTTTGTAGTAATATTTTCAAAAGTTTCATCTTCAAGGTGATAGGTAACACACTTACAGACCATGATCCATTATTGGTCAGGGATGGAAATTAGCTCTAGCATGGACACTTCATATATATTTAGAGTCCATGTCTCCAGCCCCCTCCAACCCTACCCCAGTTTTGTTAATGTAAAAGGTAAGCAGAACTGCAAACATTTTGGGGGTATTGCTATATATTATCACTATTGGGGCAGGTAGACGTTCTTGGTTGATTTCCATCCTTGTTGGATACATCTGTATCGTGCAGGGCTGACTGTAGTATTTCTCAATTAGCGTGAGCAGGTTTTACACCGGTAAGATCTGTGTTCTAAGCTACATCACTTCATCGTTACACAAGCTAACGCTCGTGTATCTTGTTACACGTCAATCATATGGGTCTGTTGGACAGCATTCACAAAACTGACTCTTCATGCCATACTCATTATCATTATCATCATCTTAATCATCACTTGTCATGACCACCATTTTCATCAGTTTCCGAATCCAGAATCATCTTTATTTCATCATAACAGTCATTATCACATGTTTGCCATTCTCATTGTAATACGATATCCAAATTTTATCTCATTTCATTCGCAATCATATTCAATCCTTCATCGCAGACAAGCAACAGAAATGTCATAAAACACCACTATGAGTAATGTAATTAATAACTTCCAGCCAAGTCAGTATGCTAGAATAGGATTTAATTTGTTTGTACTTTGAGTTCCTTTGAAGCTTAACAATACTAATCGTGCTAATGGAGGTTTTCTTTGTGATATGCCTTGGTAACGTGCTAGGTGATTGGGAGTCGTTTCATTAGTGACCCTGTCGTAGTTTGTGGAGGATGTTTTCGTCAGTACTCCACTAGTTGTATGTATTCACAGATGGTGAAATGTAGTGCTTACAAAACTGTGACGTACTGCTCACGGTGTACCGTAAATCTGGAAAGTTTTGCGAGCAGGATAGTACTGAGAAAACTATGTGTCAAACACACTCGCAATAGCCTCATGACGCAGTTATATTTTCAGACCAACACCTAACAAGAAACATAAGGATGTATATTTTGCTTATTCACTTCACATTGTCAAACCAGCAGGAACATGATTATATAAATAATTCCTCAAAACTTGTTAACTTATTATCCATTGTCACGCTCAGGAAAGTTCACTAACCTGACACACCTTGTCAATTTCCTTAGGTAACACTGTAGTCCAGACATCGCTATCCTTTTGTTAGATAAACACGCTACTTCAACCTTCCTTGTCAACAGGTGCGGTCGGGTAGCCTAGTGGTTAAACCGTTCTCTCATCACACCGAAGACCCGGGTTCGATTCCCGACATGGGTACAATGTGTGAAGCCCATTTCTGGTGTCCCCCGCTGTGATATTTCTGGAATATTGCTAAAAGAGGCGTATAGCCATACTCACTCACTCCTTGTCAACAACAACAACAATGCATGTATCTGTAGTTAAAACAAACACTGACCGACACTGTCCATCCCACTGGTTCCACTCATAAACAATAACACATGCAAAAGCGACCCTCATCTTTGGTAATCTCATCGCCATGGTGATGCAGTAGTTCCAGACGCAGTTACGGCTATTGTTACCTGCTCACAATAATTTATTGGCGCAAAACTTTTCAGATTTACTGTAATACACACTTGGGTTTAATACTTTCCCCTACACTGTATCTTATTGAAGTGTTCATTATAGACCGGGAAGTACAGTAGTACGACTGCACCAACCACTATGGAGAAAGGGTATATGTGTTGTATATATTGTCAATATTTCGTCATCCGTGAAAATAATTGATACATTAGCAGTGATAGGACTCATTAAAATCACTAGTTTATATGGTAGTGACTATATACTACTTTATGCCATGACAGATTAACTAAGAATCAGGTGGTTCTTATCATTTTTGAGTAGTTTAAAAAATGTTTTTGATATTTTAGGAATTTCGTCACCTTAACTGGATACCTTAAGCTTGTAAAGTGTTGAAAATGTGTCTTCTGGCTCAATTTACTTCTAATGAAAACGAGAAAATATCCAACAATTTTCAAGCTAACATCAAAATCAAGCATGTTTATGGTTTAATGTTTTGTTTTTTATGAACAAAAACACCTAAGGCCGTAATGAAAGAATTATTAGATTTTTAACCAAAACACCTCACTACCAAACAACCCTTCATCTCCTGTTAAACCTACAGTACCCACAGATGAAGAAACTTTCTAAATAATAATAATAAGTGCATTTATGATGCGCCAGATTCCATTCACCAAGTGGATACTCATAGCGCTACACTGTTATTACCCCGGTCAGTGGATCAGTGAGCACTCGATTTTCATTCTCAGCTCCCTGGGGAGTATACAACCGAAGCTGCCACTGCCAAATGTGGTCCCTTTCCTTAGTTGAAGTGCCTGTGGGGACGCCGGGTTAGAACTGGTCCCCAGCCACCTATGCTGGTTGTAAGAGGCGACCAAATGGATAGGTGGTCACTGTTTGTGACTTTGTTGATGCATGTCATCATACTCAGATGACGTGGATCGGTGCTCATTATATCAATCACTGGATTGTCTGGTCCAGACTTGATTAATTACAGACCGCCATCATACAGCTGGAATATTGCTCAGTGGCTAGGAACAGCATTCACTCACTCACACAAACACAGACTGATTCCACCAAACAAACATGTTGAACAACAAACAAACACAAACGTTTGATTAAGCACAGCATAGACACAGTCCCACCAAACTTTCATGCATCATGTGACTCACCTCCAACATTAAGATTTGGATAAAAATCTAATAATCTTATATTATGCAGGGGCACGGGTGGCCCAGTTGTCTAAGGCGCCGCAATTCGCATTGCAGAGTTGCGTCACTTGGGCACACCAGAAACCCATGATTGTGGGTTCGAATCCAGGTTCACCCCGATTATGTTTCTAGGTTTGTCAGCACCATACCCATGCTTGTGGGTTTCACCGAAGTGGTAAACGTCTAAGACCTGCATCACTTCAGACTTTCCTCCAACATTAGGCTGACACGCCGTGATATAACTGGAATACTGTTAAAAGCGGCATTAAACCCAACTCACTCACTCACTCTTATTATGACCTTGAGTGCTAACTGTTCTTGTTTAAGGAGCCTATAGCAATGATCCTGTAATTGCAGTTGTCTGGGAACCAGTTTTATATTGAGAAATATTTGGCTCCGAATCTGGACTGGTGAAGTATTGATGATGATATTGAGCATCAGGCATGCAACTCCAGCAATTATCAACATAGCTGTATCTCAAGGCATCGCGGACATTCCAAATCATACCCAAACATTCTATCATAAGCAGACATGGCTTTCGTTTAGATCAAAGTCGTGAGAATAGTTTCCTTACAACTGTCTGTGACTTTCGTTGGGCTTCTCTTGATAATGAAGATGTTTATGGTAATGACTAACCGTGTGATATTATGTATTTTACAGTTACAAATTTCCCCAAAACTGCTGATGTTTCCATGGAAACACTTCTTAATTTATTGAAAATGTTTGTCTTAAACAGTAATGTTTATCTGTTGAAGTAGCATTTTAATTTCTGTGATCACATTAGCTAGTAGCAAAAAGGCACTGATAGTCCGTTTCAAAATATCAACAATTTTCAAACAAAAGTTATTGCTTGATGTTTTTGAAAAAGAAATTAGCATCATTATTAAAAAAATGAACTTTGATATAAAGAACGTGACGAAATCTGGCCATACAGTCAGGTAAAACAGTATATATATATATATATCTGTGTTGTGTTCATTAAGGCAGGGGTGGTCTTAGTGACAGGCTTTTGTTGATTTAGAAGAGCCTCAGTGTGATATCTGGTAGTACATGTGTGATGACTTGCCTTATTGCGACAAAGTCTACGCTTGACAACAGGTCTGCATATTCCGTGGAGGGGTGAGGTAGCCTAGTGGTTAAAGTGTTCGCTCGTCACACCGAAAACCCGGGTTCGATTCCCGACATGGGTACAATGCGTGAAGCCCATTTCTGTGTCCTCCACCGTGATATTGCTGGAATATAGCTAAAAGCGGCATAAACAATACTCACTGAATATTCTGTGGAGGAATTCTGTCTTTGGTGAAGCATAAAGTGAATCTGTTTACTTCATTATCCCAAATTGAGTCAGGCCCATCTTTATTCAAAAAAAAGCTTCTTCGTCCATTTTGATTTTCATATCTTACAGAATTACGATACATTTTCTGTGTCAGCCACGTTACTTTAAATGTTTCATCAAATAGTAAAATTTGATTTAACACTCACTCTACCAAATTTACAGTAATTATGAAAGTGGGTCCACAGGTGTTATGAGCAGAATGTTAGCCACTTTGCTTTTTCTGTCCGAGGTGACATTAATGTAAAGCATTGTATAGAAGTGCCAAATTTTATTTTGCACAAGCAATGTTTTAGTGACTATAGACGTCAGACTAAAACTGTTGTATTCCTTTTTTACCATAGAAAATGGTAGCTAATGTTGCAGCCATAAAATTTCCAAGTCACATGATGGGATTCAAACCATGGACCCTCTGATCTGAGCGCACATCCGAGATCTGCCTCGTCCATATGACCAAAGAAACTATTAAAACGATTCATATCTCTTCAATCCTCCTATCAATATGCAAGCATCACACATGTACTGTATTTCCTCAGTTAGACGCCCAGGTGTCTATTAATTTCTCACAAGCTCTACTCTGACTCTATCAGAGGCCTGGACGCTCTTCTGTTTAGTGCTGACACATTGGCTACTCCCAACCTTACCGAATCCCAAATTCTGCAGTCTAACAAAGGGTCCATTTGCAGGAAACTTAATAATCATCAACATATCAGACCCGGCTTCCAAGGCAGAGCCTATGAGCCAGCATCATGTAGAAGCAGGCATGTATTGGAGATCCGGTGTTTAATAGAGGAATACGGTATTTAGCTACTGGTTGGTCAGTATAGCCTTACACTCGATGTCTAGCTCTAGTGCTGCTGTGTTAATTATACTCATGTGATAGCTCTCACCTTGGTCAACTGAACTAGTCTATGTTGTATTTTAGGTGGGGTATATGTTTTTTTGTGATGTATCTGTAGAGAATGCACTGTTTTCCTTAACACTGTGGAGGTTCTGGTTGAAGTTGTGTGCATGTATATGTATGGGTAGTGTTGTGTGTGATCATATTAACCCTTTATATTCTTCTGAGGCATTTCTCTTTGTTTCCTAACACCTTCCTTTTGAGTACACAGTTACTGAAATCTTTAACGTCCCATCCTTGGCACGCAAGGACTAATTACCTGTTGCCATGGTTGCACACTAGATCCAGTTACGAACCCGTTGCTTGTCAGTTGCGTAATGAAAAATGATACTATTATCTTGGGATTTTGAACAGTTGTCTCCCTTTGATGTCAAATTAGCTGGAAATGCCAGTTGACCTGGCCCCGTTTCACGAAGTGACCTTAGCTCCACGATTGTCATTAGCCTATGTTACAGGATGGGAGTTAGATCACCTTAGTGCTAAAATAGCTCCCTGGAATGGGCCCCTGGGCCTCGTTTCACAAGGTGATATTACACTACGATTCTCGTAAGTATATGTGAGAGGATGGAGTACAAAGACCTTAGCGCTAAGATCACTTTGTGGAACGGGGCCTTGTACCTTGCAAGTCAACCACTTTCACTGACATAACCTCTTTCCATCCTCCAAGTTGCGTGGATCCATGCTCATGATATCAATCACTGGATTGTCTGGTCCAGACTCGATTATTTACAGACCGCCGTCATATAGCTGGAATATTACTGAGTGCGGTGTTAAACAACAAACCAACCAATCTTTCCATCCACATGTGGCTCAGTCAGGTCATTCGCTGCAGTTCATTGTGCACAGTTGCCTCCCTTTACTGTGCCAGAATCTTATGATCATGGGTTGAAAGCCACATTGGCAGTGACTTTGTATCTAGGATGTCAGCATATTCCCATGCTCGTGGGTTTCACCAAAGTGGTAAAAGTCTGAGCTGCTTTATTTTGGACTGTATTCTCATTTTTGGCTGAGGTCCTCTGGTGTAACTGGAATACTGTTCAAAGCAGCTTACACCGATGTGGTAAACGTCTGAGACCTGCATCACTTCGGGCTTTCCTCCCACATTAAGCTGACAGGCTGTGATATAACTTAAAAGCAGCATTAAATCCAACTCACTCACTCACTCACTCACTCACTCAAAGCAGCTTAAAACCAACCTTACTCACTACACAATGACTAACCTTATTGTCAGCCTGTCAAATTGCTTAGAACCCTCTGTCAAACCAATATTATTTCCCAACTTCTTAAGCTGACCAACCACATATAAGACTTTGTCCTTTTCTCTTTGTGATTGGCTACAAGTATCAGTGCATCTAGTGTGTTGCCATGGTTACAGGGAATCTACTAACCAATAGTCAGGAAGATGCTTGACCTCGTTAACTGTAAATAATAACTGCAAATTTGTTTTGTTTTATACCGATCAGTTCTCAAAGATTTGTTTCCTTTCTAAAGGGATGTGTTTTCCAGCAGGACTTTTTGAGGTTCTATTTTACAATGCATGTTATTAAGCTTGGACTTGTTTCCTGATTGGTTGTTACCATGGTAATGAGGTAAACTTACACAGCAGGTTTTCAGATTTCGTAACAATTGGTATTTTGTTTCTTTGTCTTTTCTTGCTTATATTTATCTTAGCTCCTTTTCTTTTTTTTTATATTTTTGGAGACTTGAACTATTTTTGTTGCGGTTCCTAGTTGGCATCTTGTAGCTGATACAATCATTGGTCACACACCCAGCATTTGAGTCACTGCTTCTGGAACAATACTGCAAAACGGTGCCATCACCTGTATAGAACCCACTGTCATATATAGCTGAAACATTGCTGACACGGCCCCTCTCACTTACTCACTCACTCTACCAAAGTAAACCATTATTTCAAATAGAACACACTGTCATATATAGCTGAAACATTGCTGACACGGCCCCCTCTCACTTACGCACTCACTCTACCAAAGTAAACCATTATTTCAAATTCTTCATCAATTTCACATCTCAAGGTGTCAATATAATAAAATTTGAAATAATTGGTTTACACCTGTTGAAAATATAGACTACTACGCCATACTGACATTCAAATGTACCACTCAACATTTCTAAGGACCAAAATTGTTATCTTTAGTCAAAGGCTTGTTCCTTAGCAAATGTTGAGTAGTATATTCTAATAGTTATTCTAGTTGTTTTGCATCACAAGCTTTTATTCCATAAGACATCTTTTCAAATCATGAATCAGAAGACAAATTTCTGTTGAGTTTATATTTTGAAAAACAAAATCAACCAATGTCATTGATGCACAAGAAAAATTAAATTTCATTTTATATTTCATTGCATTTATTTTTGAAACATTGCAAAAAAAGGAGTTACCGTATTCGACATAATAAGCGCCCAGGGCGCTCTCAAAATTAGGAATAGGGGGCTCTTATTATAATATTATTTTGGTGGAAAAAAAACAGTTGAAAGATAAATTTCGTGGCTTATGCTGACAGCCTGAAATGTTTATGTACGATAGATATATTTTTCCAGAATTTAATTCCCCATAATTAAGGGTGCATAAAACACACGAGTGTGTATTATACGCGAATAAATAAGTCTTGTATAGATTGATCAATTGGAAGGGGTGCTAATTGGGATTGCTCACTACAAATATATATTAGCAAATATTGCCATGGGCGCTTATTAGAGCGGGGCGCTTATTACATCGAATACGGTAATTGAAATTAAACTATCCTTGGATGGAGCATCCTGTATGTGCAGCTAACAAATCTGTTGATGTAAACACATTAATTCTGTTGTGGACAGTTGTGCAAAACAGAAGCTAACTGGACGACTAATAACAAATCTACCAGCTATTGGTAATGGGAATTACATGTGTAGATAGAGGTCATTTCTCGGTCAACTAAAGGGACCGTCTCAAATGTTTTTGTTAGCAACTAAATCATTGAGGCCATGATTTGAAATGAAAGTCATGGAAATATTGTGACATCAATCATTCAGCAACTCGACTGTTGAGATGGTCCCTTTATGAAGTCAATCACTTCATCACTATGGGATAACATCAATATTGTATGTCTTCGGGGCAATAATCAAAAGTAAAAGTTACAGCCATGTATTCATATGGAAATTTCATTGTATGCTATGCCTACATTTAAAATTAATTCAAAGTTAGAGAATGTTTAAACTAACCTTTGTTACCATTGTTGAAATTAACTAAATCAAGATATGTGTGGCTTGCCATGGTTATATTCATGGACCTTTTCCATGCAAAACCTGCCTACATCCTTTAAACTCTTACTCCTGTGGTTCCACAACCTTCATCACACTATCTCTATCTTTGTCTCTCTCTCTCTCTCTCTCTCTCTCTCTCTCTCTCTCTCTCTCTGTGGCTCCTTTCTCATCACGCTCTCTCTCTCTCTCTCTCTCTCTCTCTCTCTCTCTCTCTCTCTTTCCTCTCTCTCTCTACCCGAAGGGGAGTTGACTCAGCTCCTTTGAACATGATGTTGTATATGTCTGTCTACCATCAGTCATTAATTTATATATAACAATGTACGCTTAATTGCGGTACAATAAATACCAGCATAACATGCCTGTGTTTGTTTTGTCTAAAGTGCTTAAGTTGAGTCGCATGGCTCGCAGGATCTGCTTGTCATGGGTTTGAATGCAAGATTGTCCTTGGTTTGACGGCACCGGACCTATGCTCATTGGTTTCAGGAAGTGGATATCGAGTGGATCTGCCCGAAGAGTGGAAGGGTGGCAGTTCGATCCCCTGGCTGTGTGGTACCAAAAGATGGTACTTGTTATCCTGCCTGGCACTTGGGATTAAGGGGATAAAACAAGGATTGGTCGGCTCGGAGTTAGTGTACTTTGGGTATCTATGTTAAACTGTGGCATTGTATCTGAGGGGGCTAGCACTATAAAACCAGCATGACTGGTATTAGAATTACACAGCACACACGCACACACTAACGCCCCCCCACACACACACACGCAAACACACTAACACATTAACACACACACACACACACACACACACACACACACACAACCGCCTCAGTGGTCTAGTGGTAGAGCGTCCACCTGGAGAGCGGAAGGTCCGGGATTTGATCCCCGACCGCGTCATACCAAAGACGTTAAAAGATGGTACTTGTTGTTACCCTGTCTGGCGCTCGGCATTAAGGGGCTAAAACAAGGACTGTTCGGCTCGGAGTCAGTAGTGGGGTATTCATGTTAAACTGCGGCATGGTATCTCAGTGTGCTAGCACTATAAATCGGCATCAGTCCGCACTAGTACAAGCAACCACACAAACACACACACGTACATGCACATCGCTATATAAGTGCAATAATCTTGGACGCGACGTTAAACCCCATTTCACCACACCTCACGCACCTCATGCACACACACACAATGTTAAACACAATTTCACCTTACCACCATCTTCATAAAAATGGTAAGCATCAGCGACCTGTCTCACTCGGGCTTCCTCCTGTATCAGCCTGACCTGCCCTGATGTAACTGAAGTACCGTACTGAAGTGGCATTAACCCAGCTAACACACCGGCCCACTAAGTGGAAATAAACTTGGACTGGAGCTCATGGATCGAGAGAAGCCTGATTTAGTGATTGTGTTGACATCTCTTTCTTGAAACACCTGAGTGAGTGAGTGAGTGCGTTGGGTTTAACGCCGCTTTTAACAGTATTCCAGTTATATCGTGGCGTGTCAGCTTAATGTGGGAGGAAAGCCCGAAGTGATGCAGGTCTCAGACGTTTACCACTTCAGTGAAACCCACGAGCACAGGTAGCGTGCTGACAAAACTAGAAACATAATCGGGGCGAACCGGGATTCGAACCCACAATCATAGGTTTCTGGGGTGCCCAAGGGACACAACCCTGCACAGCAAATCGCGGCGCCTTAGACAACTGGGCCACCAGTGCCTCCTTCAAACACCTGAAGGATTCTGGGGCGGAGATGTCCCGAGTACCTTATGCTTGTCTCCCTGTGGAGATTCCGGGGCAGAATAGATCCCCAGTGACCTATGCTTGTTAATGCAGTGTTTAGACTCTGAGACAGTGGTCTATACTGGTGGATCGTTGTTTCAGAACACACACATACATAGAGAAAATTAATATCAAATGGTCGTTCCCCAATCTCCGCTTCTTCGCCCTCCCCCATCACACACTGACTTTGAATGGCAGTCCACCAATGGAATTGATTGCAGTAGAACAAGCACCTGCCGGGGGCTGACACTCAGCTTTGTGTGACCAAGTCATTGTGAAGCAGTTGAAGGGCCATATGATCAAATCAGTTGTAGGGCAAATCGATAGCGAGAACCTGGTTGTACAACATAGTGCCAAGACCAAAAACAACAACCATGCATGGGGCAACTCTGATGCCGGCTATGTAACATGAGGCAACTCTGATGCTGGCTATATAACATGGGGCAACTCTGATGCTGGCTATACAACATGGGGCAATTCTGATGCTGGCTATACAACATGGGGCAACTCTGATGCTGGCTATACAACATGGGGCAATTCTGATGCTGGCTATACAACATGGGGCAACTCTGATGCTGGCTATACAACATGGGGCAACTCTGATGCTGGCTATACAACATGGGGCAACTCTGATGCTGGCTATACAACATGGGGCAACTCTGATGCCAGCTATACAACATCTGGCATTTCTGATGCCAGCTATACAACATGGGGCAACTCTGATGCTGGCTATACAACATGGGGCATTTCTGATGCCAGCTATACAACATGGGGCAACTCTGATGCTGGCTATACAACATGTGGCAACTCTGATGCCAGCTATACAACACAGGGCAACTCTGATGCCGGTTATACAACATGGGGCAACTCTGATGCCGGCTATACAACATGGAGCAACTCTGATGCCAGCTATACAACATGGGGCAACTCTGATGCCGGCTATACAACATGGGGCAACTCTGATGCCGGCTATACAACATGGGGCAACTCTAATGCTGGCTATACAACATGGAGCAACTTTGATGCTGGCTGTACAACATGGGGCAACTCTGATGCTGGCTGTACAACATGGGGTAACTCTGATGCTGGCTATACAACATGGGGCAACTCTGATGCTGGCTATACAACATGGGGCATTTCTGATGCTGGCTATACAACATGGGGCAACTTTGATGCTGGCTATACAACATGGGGCAACTCTGATGCTGGCTATACAACATGGGACAACTCTGATGCTGGCTATACAACATGGGGCAACTCTGATGCCGGCTATACAACATGGGGCAACTCTGATGCTTGCTATACAACATTGGGCAACTCTGATGCCGGCTATACAACATGGGGCAACTCCGATGCCGGCTATACAACATGGGGCAACTCTGATGCCGGCTATACAACATGGGGCAACTCTGATGCCGGCTATACAACATGGGACAACTCTGATGCTGGCTATACAACATGGGGCAACTCTGATGCCAGCTATACAACACAGGGCAACACTGATGCCAGCTAAACAACACGGGGCAACTCCGATGTTACTCCTACCATACCTTTTATGATTAATCGATTATACAAAATACATGGAATCCTTAAACTCCGCTGGACATACCCGACGTTAAGTGTACTGGCGTCAGTACACTACAACACATACACAATGGTGCTGTTCCTATTGAAATTCCATTTCTATCTACTGAAGGATGAGTGAGTGAGTTGGGTTTAACGGCGCTTTTTAATAGTATTCCAGTTATATCACGGCGTGTAAAGTTTGTTGAAATGGTCCGAAACTTCCATCAATGAACCCTTTCTTTATTTCTATACAGGGTTCATATTGCATTGAACCAGTCCATCAACTTCTTACTTCAACTATATATCAAATTATACGTTTTGATGAAATGATCATCTGTGACCTCTGATCTTGACGGGGTATGGGTCCAGTCAGCACTTCTCTGGGGTGAGTGACTGTTGTTTCACGCCGCAATCAGACATGTTCCCATGTAACCATGATCACGACAGCATGTAAATAATTGAGTCAGGACCAGGCAAATATGTAACTGAAAGTGAGTGAGTGAGTTGAGTGTAACGCCGCTTTTAACATTATTCCAGTTATATCACGGCGTGACAGCTTAATGTGGTAGGAAAGCCCGAAGTATTGCAGGTCTAAGACGTTCACCACTCCGGTGAAACCCACGAGCACGGGTAAGGTGCTGACAAACCTAGAAACATAACTGGGGGAACCGGGATTCGAACCCACAATCATAGGTTTCTGGCATGCCCAAGGGACGCAACTCTGCACAGCGAATCGCGGCGCCTTAGGCCACCCGTGCCCCCTGTAACTGAAAGCACGAACAACGCCATCGTGGTAACCAAAGTTACAAAGGACGTAGTTGAGCTTTTTATCAGGCTTTTACTGAAGTATCCTTTACTATGTCTTGCAATATATTTCCAAATTATTCCAAATAATTTATATTTAATAATTATTTTGTATTCGAGCTACAGACGACACCTCTTATTGATAATCATGATAATAGAGAAACATGTCCCATGAAAATCCCTTATCCCCGTTTAAGTAAGTGAAATTAACACTACGACTATTGTAAGTTATTGTAACATCACCTTCGTTATGTAGTAAATGGAGCATCTTCCCTAGGCAAGGGAGTTAACTGACTATAAAAGTCCAGTTTCCACCCTTGCCGAACGAGACTGCAATTATGGAGTTACATGTTGGCTGGACTAACGAGTCTATGCATAGTCCAATCAAAATCGCGTAACGAACTAGACATCCGGTTCGTAAACAACGTGGATTTCAACGTGCAGATTTCGTTCGACTGAAGGATTTACAAAGCAAATGTATCGCCGACTGGGCATCGATAGATATTTTGCGAATTCTTTCATGCTTTTAATCAAGGTGCTCACGTGATTACATGCACTTCGCTGGGTAAGACCCGTTTTATTACAATATAGAGCCTGATCATTGAGCAGATCGTCTTGACTGGGCGCCGACATTTTGTTTGAAGATAATGCAAGTGATATGAGAAGTGGAATCTGATTGGTCAATAGGATGAACATAGAAGGGACATAACTCGTAATACCCAGTGGTGGCGCTACGATCGAGAATGGAAATTCCAGCCTAGTTTGGCAAGGGTGGAAACTGGACGTTTATAGTCAATTACGCCCTTGCCTCGGGAAGATGTGGATAGAACGTCTGCCCGGAGAGCGTAAGGTCGGATATTCGATCCCCTGTCCGCGTCATGCCAAAAGACGTTAAAATATGTTGCTTGTAACTCTGCCTGACTGGTCGGCTCGGAGTCAGTATACTGTGTCCGCGCATAGTGTTCATGTAAAACCGCGGAATGGTGTCTCAGTGGGTTAGTACTATAAAACATGCATAAGTCATGGATTAGAACAAGCGGCCACGCACACGCGTGCAGAAGTGAAATAATCTAGAACGCGAATTTAAACTCCAATTCAAATCACCTCAACGTAAGTCTGTGTTTAAGCACGATCGTCTTAGCGCTCATCTCGCTTTGTGCACCAGGGCTCAGTTCAACAGTATCACCTTAACTTCTACTTTTCGCCTCAACTGCCAAGATGACATGCACTACCTGTGTGACATGGGTGAGTGTGCTGGGCTTCGTGTCGTGTGAACAGTAGCACGTCTACTTTGCAGCTTGTCAAGTTTGAGTGAGTGAGTATGGTTTTAAGCCGCTTTTAGCAATATTCCAGCAATATCACGGCGGGGGACACCAGAAATGGGCTTCACACATTGTACCCACGTCGGGAATCGAACCCGGGTCTTCGGCGTGACGAGCGAACGCTTTAACCACTAGACTACCCGACCGCCCCTCCATCCATGAAGATGGGTACAATACAGGGAAGGATGACCCTTCCTATGCCACCGTAAAGAGGTGGGTTGTAGAGATTAAGCGTGACAAGGGAAGCCTTGAAGACGATCACTGGAAGGTATACATGTGACGTCGGCAATGCTAGAAAAGATCCAAAGAACCAACGATATGGTGATGGCCGACCGGCGAATGACTGAGCGTCATATTACTAGTTCAGTAGGAATTTCCCTGGAGACAGTTCACTGCATCACGCAGAAACATTGGCACAGAAGGTATCAGCTCTTTGGGTTCCATTCCGAAAGCTTCTGCCATCAGTTCAAAAACGGGGGCACGGATGGCCCAGTCGTCTAAGGCGCCGCAATTCGCTGTGCAGAGTTGCGTCCCTTGGGACGCGCCAGAAACCTATGATTGTGGGTTCGTATCCCGATTCGCCCCGATTATGTTTCTAGGTTTGTCAGCACCATACCCGTGCTCGTGGGTTTCACCGAAGTGGTAAACGTCTTAGACATGCATCACTTCGGTCTTTCCTCCCACATTAAGCTGACACGCCGCGATATATCTGTAATACTGTTAAAAGCGGCGTTAAACCCAACTCACTCACTCACAGTTCAAAAACGCTCCAGAAACATGTCTCGTGATAATCAAGCCCTGTTTGAAGGTGACCCAGGAGGTTCTTGCAACTATTTGTGACTGTAGAAGAAACCTGGGTTCACCACTTCCAGTCCAAACCACAATCTGCAAGTACTTGACCACTGCACGTTCATCAAGTTTGTCAATTTATCTGCTTCTTTCACTGATGTGTCACAGCGAAGCAATTTGCTCAAATGACTCAGGTTTTTTGGCTATGCCTCTATGACATCTTGTAGTGTCTACTTCTCTCACGTGAAGCGTAAACCTCATCAATCAATCCTCGTATATGGCCTTCCTATTCAAATGTTTTGCGTTAATCCGAACATGGCTGTCGCTGCCCCCTGGTGGCATGGATTGATGCACACACTATCGACCAAGGGACATAACTCTACAGCAGCCATGACAGGCTAGCGGGTTGTTACCGGTTATGTATGACGTAAAGGGCCATGTAATTAGTCTCGCTGGACTTGGCGTTGTTCAGAAACTGCCTTACAATGGATATCGATAATCCCACCACCTGTGCAGATTATAACTCTTGCTGGTGGAGCTGGCACCTACTCGGGGCAGTCTTGATTAATTCACTGCAGTGATGTACGACTCTTGAGAGAAACAATGCCAAATGGCGATTCCAAGAACTCCACCTTTACAAATTCTGAAAGAGTATCGCAATTTACAGTTTTGACTTGTCAACTTTTATATACATCAGACAGTTCAATGCGACGACTAATCACCCACTTCCCACCACAGTGACATCACCCCACTAGCCCCCTTCCCACCACAGTGACATCACCCCACTAGCCCCCTTCCCACCACATTGACGTCATCCTTCCCACCACATTGACGTCATCCTTCCCACCACAGTGACGTCATCCTTCCCACCACATTGACATCACCCCACAAGCCTCCTTCCCACCACAGTGACATCACCCCACTAGCCCCCTTCCTATACGACATCACCCCACTAGCCCCCTTCCCACCACATTGACGACATCCTTCCCACCACTATGACGTCATCCTTCCCACCACAGTGACGTCATCCTTCCCACCACAGTGACATCACCCCACTAGCCCCCTTCCCACCACAGTGACGTCATCCTTCCCACCACAGTGACATCACCCCACTAGCCCCCTTCCTACACAGTGACATCACCCCACTAGCCTCCTTCCCACCACAGTGACATCATCCTTCCCACCACATTGACGTCATCCTTCCCACCACAGTGACATCACCCCACTAGCCCCCTTCCTACACAGTGACATCACCCCACTAGCCTCCTTCCCACCACAGTGACATCATCCTTCCCACCACAGTGACGTCATCCTTCCCACCACAGTGACATCACCCCACTAGCCCCCTTCCTACACAGTGACATCACCCCACTAGCCCCCTTCCTACACAGTGACATCACCCCACTAGCCCCCTTCCTACACAGTGACATCACCCCACTAGCCCCCTTCCTACACAGTGACATCACCCCACTAGCCCCCTTCCCACCACAGTGACATCATCCTACTAGCCCCCTTCCCACCACAGTGACGTCATCCTACTAACCCCCTTCCCACCACAGTGACATCACCCCACTAGCCCCCTTCCCACCACAGTGACGTCATCCTTCCCACCACAGTGACATCACCCCACTTGCCCCCTTCCCAACACAGTGACAACACCCCACTAGCCTCCTTCCTATACAGTGACATCACCCCACTAGCCCCCTTCCTACACAGTGACATCACACCACTAGCCCCCTTCCCACCACATTGACATCATCCTTCCCACCACAGTGACATCATCCTTCCCACCACAGTGACATCACCCCACTAGCCCCCTTCCTACACAGTGACATCACCCTACTAGCCCCCTTCCTACACAGTGACATCACCCCACTAGCCCCCTTCCCACCACAGTGACATCACCCCACTAACCTCCTTCCCACCACAGTGACATCACCCCACTAACCTCCTTCCTACACAGTGACATCACCCTACTAGCCCCCTTCCCACCACAGTGACATCACCCCACTAACCTCCTTCCTACACAGTGACATCACCCCACTAACCTCCTTCCCACCACAGTGACATCACCCCACTAACCTCCTTCCCACCACAGTGACATCATCCTACTAGCCCCCTTCCTACACAGTGACATCACCCCACTAGCCCCCTTCCCACCACAGTGACATCACCCCACTAACCTCCTTCCCACCACAGTGACATCACCCCACTAACCTCCTTCCCACCACAGTGACATCACCCTACTAGCCCCCTTCCCACCACAGTGACATCACCCCACTAACCTCCTTCCTACACAGTGACATCACCCCACTAACCTCCTTCCCACCACAGTGACATCACCCCACTAACCTCCTTCCCACCACAGTGACATCATCCTACTAGCCCCCTTCCCACCACAGTGACATCACCCCACTAGCCCCCTTCCTACACAGTGACATCACCCCACTAGCCCCCTTCCCACCACAGTGACATCACCCCACTAACCTCCTTCCTACACAGTGACATCACCCCACTAGCCCCCTTCCCACCACAGTGACATCACCCCACTAGCCCCCTTCCCACCACAGTGACATCATCCTACTAGCCCCCTTCCTACACAGTGACATCACCCCACTAACCTCCTTCCTACACAGTGACATCACCCCACTAACCTCCTTCCCACCACAGTGACATCACCCCACTAACCTCCTTCCCACCACAGTGACATCATCCTACTAGCCCCCTTCCCACCACAGTGACATCACCCTACTAGCCCCCTTCCTACACAGTGACATCACCCTACTAGCCCCCTTCCCACCACAGTGACATCACCCCACTAACCTCCTTCCCACCACAGTGACATCATCCTACTAGCCCCCTTCCTACATAGTGACATCACCCCACTAACCTCCTTCCCACCACAGTGACATCACCCCACTAACCTCCTTCCTACATAGTGACATCACCCCACTAACCTCCTTCCTACACAGTGACATCACCCCACTAGCCCCCTTCCTACACAGTGACATCACCCCACTAACCTCCTTCCCACCACAGTGACATCACCCCACTAGCCCCCTTCCCACCACAGTGACATCACCCTACTAGCCCCCTTCCTACACAGTGACATCACCCCACTAACCTCCTTCCCACCACAGTGACATCACCCCACTAGCCCCCTTCCCACCACAGTGACATCACCCCACTAACCTCCTTCCCACCACAGTGACATCACCCCACTAGCCCCCTTCCCACCACAGTGACATCACCCCACTAACCTCCTTCCCACCACAGTGACATCACCCCACTAGCCCCCTTCCCACCACAGTGACATCATCCTTCCCACCACAGTGACATCACCCCACTAGCCCCTTCCCACCACAGTGACATCACCCCACTAGCCCCCTTCCCAACACAGTGACATCATCCTTCCCAACACAGTGACATCACCCCACTAGCCCCCTTCCCAACACAGTGACATCACCCCACTAGCCCCCTTCCCAACACAGTGACATCATCCTTCCCACCACAGTGACATCACCCCACTAGCCCCCTTCCCACCACAGTGACATCACCCCACTAGCCCCCTTCCCATCACAGTGACGTCATCATAATAGTTCACCCTCTCGACATGAAAGAAATCTGATAAATTCTTGATTATATTCATGTGTTTGAAACCAGATGTTTCTGTTAAATCACAAATCGCAAAATAATTATTAGTTGGAAATATCATTTCTTTGGAAACCGATATGCATCGTAATATTATATGAATACAACCAATGTGTTGAATATATAGAAAATGAGTTAAGTTCTTCTTCTGTGAGAATCTTTGCAAGTTGGTTTGTTTTAGAGAATGTTGTAACTAATGGTAATACTAATGCTTTACTCGTCAAAACAGCATGATGAGAGGACGCATAACTACGTGTTATAATAATATCGAGCTGAACAACATGCGTAGAAATGTTTCCTTCTCTGGGGACTCCGTGACAAGTCAAGCTGACATATGATAAATGGCATATTAATTATGCCAGAAATAACAAGCATGTTATCGTTGCCCTGTGGCATGCATTTCCCGTTTCAGAGTCACCTTCTCAAATAAGGTCAGATGAGTTAGCTCCCTTGTGTTGCTGAAAGGTTTGGTGTTGGGAATATTAATTTCGAGCTTCTTTGTATTTGCATTTGTGTGTGAAGCGGAAATCATCCATACAATTCATAGAATCTAATTTACTTCAGAACAAAAGATTGTTTTATCAAAAACAAATAGGGATGGCCTTGGTAGATCCAGGGATGGCAGGGATAGATCCAGGGATTGCAGGGTTGTGTGGTGCATCTCATTGGGTAGTGGTAGATGCAGGGATTGTAGGGGTGTGTGGTGCATCTCACTGGGCAATAGTGGATCCTGGGATTGCAGGGGTGTGTGGTTCATCTCACTGGGTAGTGGTGGATCCAGGGATTGTAGGGGTGTGTGGTGCATCTCACTGGGTAGTGGTGGATCCAGGGATTGCAGGGGTGTGTGGTGCATCTCACTGGGCAATAGTGGATCCTGGGATTGCAGGGGTGTGTGGTGCATCTCACTGGGCAGTGGTGGATCCAGGGATTGCAGGGGTGTGTGTTGCATCTCACTGGGCAGTGGTGGATCCAGGGATTGTAGGGGTGTGTGGTGAATCTCACTGGGCATTGGTGGATCCAGGAATTGTAGGGGTGTGTGGTGAATCTCACTGGGCATTGGTGGATCCAGGGATTGCAGGGGTGTGTGGTGCATCTCACTGGGCATTGGTGGATCCTGGGATTACAGGGGTGTGTGGTGCATCTCACTGGGCAGTGGTGGATCCAGGGATTGCAGGGGTGTGTGGTGCATCTCACTGGGCATTGGTGGATCCAGGGATTGCAGGGGTGTGTGGTGCATCTCACTGGGCATTGGTGGATCCAGGGATTGCAGGGGTGTGTGGTGCATCTCACTGGGCAGTAGTGGATCCAGGGATTGCAGGGGTGTGTGGTGCATCTCACTGGGCAGTTTAAGTGTTCGGTCATCAGTTCCCCACATGGTACACTGTGTGAAGACTGCCAGAATATTGCTGGAATAATGCCAAAAGCAACGTACAACACTCCTTCACTCACTAACTCTCTAGTATTGTTAGTTCATTTTATATCTGAGTGCTATTTCAAATGGATGAGCTAATCCCACAATATGACATCTAATACCTAAAATTATTTAAGGATAAACAGAGCAATCTCAGCAGGGTTAGTGGCTAAAAATAGATTCACACAGAATGTGTCTCTACACATAACATAGGTTTTGCAGTACAGATAGTATTTAACCAGTAACAAAAGAAGGGTTTCACGGCACACATATACTTTTTCTATTTAAAAAAATAATTATGAATAGTTTATAAAATAACATGGAGCCCAAACAATTAAGGCAAAAGATAAAAAAAATAAAATCTGTTGTATCTAAGTATCTGGTGTTTTTTAACAATATAAGACTCCTTATGCCTGTAAAGTACCTAATGTGAATAGCTCTCTAAATATATCATATCAAATCACAAGTGAAGTTTTAATTTGGGTTGTATTTCTTTCAAAGATCCAAGATGGTGACCTAATGAATATCTTCCCATCCATAAGTTTAAATACATTTTCAAATATGTTTTCTACAAACATATAGAACATGTAAAATAGAACATGCTTAAACCATGACGATGATGTCATGCTATTGTTCTTGTCATTGATTCTGAACAAGAACTCACATGAAATTCTGAACATGCATTTTAACAAGTATTATTCAAAACTATAGAGAACCATCAACCATAACCATGAACATGGTTTACCGTATTCGACGTAATAAGCGCCCAACTCTAATAAGCGCCTATGGTGATATTTGCTAATATATTGGCTAGTGAACAATCCCAATTAGCACCCTTTCCGATTGATCAATGTACACAAGACTTATTTATTCATGTATCATACGCACTCGTGGGTTATGTGCACCCTTAATTATAGGCAATTAAATTCTCGATAATATATCTATCGTGTATAATACGCACAGATTCTTCTTTTATATCATTTCAGGCTGTCAGCATAAAAAACAAAATTTACATCTTTCAACTCTGGTTTTTTTTCTCACCAAAATTATATTCTAATGAGAGCCCCCTATTTCTATTTTTGAGTGAGTGAGTGAGTGAGTGAGTGAGTGAGTATGGTTTTATGCTGCTTTTAGCAATATTCCAGCAACATCATGGCGGGGGACACCAGAAATGGGCTTCACACATTGTACCAATGTCGGGAATCGAACCTGGGTCTTCGGCGTGACGAGCGAACGCTTTAACCACTAGGCTACCCGACCGCCCCTTCTAATTTTGAGAGCGCCCTGGGTGCTTATTAGGTCGAATACAGTAAGAGAGAAACTGTTGATTCTGTAAGAAGAAATAACAGACCCTCTGGATTTCTCCATCACAAATCACTTGAGTCTGACCACCCGAACCCGTTAGTCGCCTCTTACAACAAGCATAGTCGCCTTTTATGGCAAGCATGGGTTGCTGAAGACCTATTCTCTACACGGATCTTCAAGGATCCAGTTTTTCAGAACCTCTTCATAAAACAAGCCTTGCTGTACCTAGAGATGGAGATGTGAATGGATCGGGTTTTACGCTGTGAGTCCAAGAGAGTGGTCACTTGCGAATATATGACGACAATATGAATGCAATAGTATTTGTGTTGTTGGGAGATGAGCAAAATCTCTCGACATGTAACCGCCTCCGTGGTCTAGTGGTAGAGCGTCCGCCTGGAGAGTGGAAGGTCCGGGGTTCGATCCCCGGCTGTGTCATACCAAAAGACGTTAAAAGATGGTACTTGTTGTTACCCTGTCTGGCGCTCGGCATTAAGGGGCTAAAACAAGGACTGGTCGGCTCGGAGTCAGTATACTGTGTCTGAGTGGGGTATTCATGTTAAATTGCGGCATGGTATCTCAGTGAGCCAGCACTATAAATTGGCATCAGTCCGGACTAGTACAAGCAGCCACACAAACACATACACGTACATGCACGTCGCTATATAAGCGCAAAAATCTTGGATGCGACGTTAAACCCCATTTCACCTTACACCTCTCAACATGTTTGTGTATCATTTGAAACCTGACACCTAGTTTTGTGAAATATTTTCATTTACATGTTATAAGACTTATCTGTGTGGGTTTGCTGTGAACATTGTACCAGAAGACCATGTTCCATTGCATACTCATTCATAGACAGATCGCTGCTGACTGACAGCAGAGCTCCAGATAAGCTGGGCATCTGCATAAAATATGCATCAGACATGCAGAAATATGCAATAAAATAAAATTCAAGCGTATCAATTACGCATTGAACATTACAGATACGCTACAAAAATAAAACTTGTGCGTATCATCAAAATATTGTGAAGTAACCCTGCGTATTTGATTAGCAAATCAGTAACTTATTTTGAAATTATAAACGGGCATTCCGTCAACCTTGCCAAACTCCACGATGACAGTTACATCATGATCATTTGCCATCACACTTTCTTGTGGAAGTATCGTGGTATTTTTGAGTCCTATAAAGCTCTCGAACCCACACGACACCAGTTTGCAGGGACTAGATGAATAGTGTTTTTAAATATTTAACTAAAATACCCACATGTGTAAAAACTAGTGGGTAACAGAAATTTGAATACCCAGATAGAATTACTGATACCAAATGATTTTGAAATGCATGGCTAAAATACCCAAAACACCAAAAGCTTATCTGGAGCTCTGTGACAGTGACACTGACACAATGACACTGACGTTATGACACCTACAATGACATGACATGATGATCTCGACAGAGCTATAGATAGTTTTTTGGTTATTTGGGTATTTTACCCAGGAGTTTGATTTGGATTGGGTATTCAAAATCTTTTTACCCACCTGTTTCTTGACAACTTGGTTTTTAAGTTGAAAACCTGTTGCATAACAATCCCTGTAAATCATTTAATAACTATATTCCCGTCTGCGTCAGCGTGCATCTCCCTGTCCGCGAAGCCATTTTTCTTTGCAAAACCTAGAATTGTAAGAAAGGCACTATTTTTTATCACCAATAAGCGAATAATTAAGTTACACCATGTACACTGACTATGCACGATGTGCTTTTCAATTGACATCTATCAGTATGTTTGTCGCAGAAGCTTTTCCGAATGTAACTGTTGGTAAGTGAATTTGGCGACGGGTTGATGCACAATAATTTTATCTAACAGTTGCAATATACAGATTAATATTATTTCAAAAGTATATTTATAGTGTTTTTTTTCATATTTGATATGCTAGGATTTGATTTGTCTGCGTATGTCAGTTTATTTAATGCGTATTTATGCAAATACGCATCTCTGTGATGACAATGACACAATGGCAATTGTAGAAAACGACTCAATATTCAAAAATATCATCATGACGTCTTCTCCTTTGCTAGAGTCGCAATTCTGACTTTTCTCCTAAATGGCAGCGGAATCATTTCGGTACACCTGTCCTTGATAAAGTCCACAGAGTATTTGTCTGACAAATGCATGATCACAACACTATCAACCTCATCAAATAAATGCGAGTTGGACACAATTTCGGACAAATGCGTGTGGCCCCGTTTCCGAGCCTGCTCAACATAATCCTTGCCAGTCGTCTCTTCAATGTATGTAGCCTCTGTTATTATGACCTTGACCTTCAACAGGTCAGGGGTTGGAGGTGAAAGAAATACTTCAAAGGTCGTGTCACCTGAAAGAGAGAATATGAGTCAAGAAGATTGAATGAGCATCCTGATAATCTCACTCACGACTAGCTTACATTGGTGCCAAAGTCTGGAAGGTGATTTAAGGTACAGACGTTTACTACAATATCTGAAAAACTATCGGACCTACTCCAGTCAAAGTTGGTATGAGATTATTAAACAGTCATACAAAGGTTGCACAGGAATCACGCACGCACGAATACGGTGTTAGCGTTGGGCATCTCAACGAGCGTGATTCCCGTGCAACCTTTCGAGTTGTGTTGATTGGTTCAACTGTGTCATATGGCCCTGTGATGCAGGGGTAGCATTATGCAGATGGCTGTTACATTAAATGCTCGTTCCACCCGTGATGAACAGGTCTGGTTGTTGATGAAATATAGTGATAGCTAAACAGACAGATTTTTTATTCATGCACCGATTGTCTTTAAATGTAATATCCAGTTATGTATGACTGTTTAATAATCTCATACCAACTTTAACTGGAGTAGGTCCAATAGTTTTTCAGATATTGTAGTAAACGTCTGTACCTTAAATCACCTTCCACACTATACACTGAAATGTTTATAGCTTAACTCTCTCTACAGCTTCACTGTCATATGTACATGCAAGTCGCTATAGAAGGTACATTTCACCTCACGGAAAGTCTGTGTTGAAGCACGATCGTCTTAGCACTAAGATACAAAACTGGTATTAGTCTGGACTAGTACAAGCAGACACATACACACATTCAAACAGACATGCATGCATGTTGCGATATAAATCAGGGCTTTCCACAACACACAAAAGTATAAAACGGACGCAGAAAAACATTTTACAGTTTTGTAATTCAAGGTAAACCCCTGTAAATACAATAACCTTGAACGCGATATTTAACCACATTTCACCTCACCTGATACAGTATTTCAGTTCTATCATGAAGGACCATTTAATTAATGTGGAACCCGTGAAGGTTAGAATTGGTCTTCAGCAACCAAAGCTTGCCGTACGAGGGATCGGGTAGTCAGGCTTGCTGACTTGGCTGATGTGTTTCATTGTATCCCAGTTGCGTAGATCTATATTCATGGTGTCAATCACTGGTTTGTCTGGTCCAAATTTGAATATTTACAGACCGCCATCATATAGCTGGAATATTGTTGAGTGCGGTGTTAAACAACAAACAATCAATTAATGTGGGCTGTACCCAAAAATGGGGCAGTTCACAGAGGAAAGATAGTGACACTGGTGCAGACCAAGGCTCAAAATAGGATTCGAACCCTATCAGCAGATCCTGGCAAACAAAGGGACACGACTGTGTAGCATAGTAGAAGTGAACTGTCTCACCAAGGTAGGCTATCTCTGGTGTGGTAATGGTGTCGTGTATCTGGACACCACTCCGGTGTAGGGCGCCCAGGTCGGTGCCGGGCTGGTCCTGGTACTCTGGCTTCAGCTGCTGGCTCGTCTTGTACACGATGTAGCCCTGGCTAGGGATGCGGTGGACCGTGGGGAACGACTTCACAGTGTACCCTTTAGGCAGCTGTAGGGGAAATGGTGGGGCATAGATTATCCAAACTGAGAGCCCTTGGCAGGAAAATTGAGAAAAAGTATTATTTCGTTCAAAATTTAAAGTCTTTGAAAATTCATTTTTTTCTTATTTTTGGAGGTAATTTAACAATGCATTGCAACACTGTATTCAATGCAATAATGTCAAATAAAGTCTCCGCCATGTGTTTGGTCCTGTTACCAGTGGACTACAAGTCACTCCGACCAAACCGTCATATTTGTTATAACTAAATCTAAAAGAAATGGAAACTTTTTAATTCCCATCTGGAATTGTTTACTGAGAATTAGGGCTGGCTAAAAAGATCTATAATCGGCATTACCGGTATCGTCCATGAGAAGAAATATTAACGATTATCAATATGGAAATTGTGTCATCAATAATATCTTACAAGAACAATTGTGATGAAATAAAGTTTAAACTTGCCAAAACAGACTTGTTATTGTCAATCATGGCAAATTGACAGAGATGGAAAGTACCGTATTCGACATAATAAGCGCCCAGGGCGCTCTCAAAATTAGAAATAGGGGGCTCTTATTAGAATATTATTTTGGTGAAAAAACAAAGAGTTGAAAGATAAATTTCGTGGTTTATGCTGACGGCCTGAACTGTTTATATACGACAGATATATTTTTCTAGAATTTAAATGCCCATAATTAAGGGTGCATATAACACACAAGTGTGTATAATAAATAAGTCTTGTGTACATTGATGAATCAGAAGGGATGCTAATTGGGATTGTTCACTAGCCAATATATTATTTTAGCAAATATCGCCGTGGGCACTTATTAGAGCAGGGCGGTTATTACGTCGAATACGGTAACTGTTTTTGTTTTAACTTAAATGTCTACAAAGTAACCCATCATAAATGTGTCACCACTCACCAGTGGCATGAGTGAGTGAGTGAGTTGGGTTTAACGCTGCTTTTAACTGTATTCCAGTTATATCATGGCGTGTCAGCTTAATGTGGGAGGAAAGCCCAAAGTGATGCAGGTCTCGAACGTTTACCACTTCGGTGAAACCCACGAGCACGGGTATGGTGCTGACAAACCTAGAAACATAATTGGGGCGAACCGGGATTCGAACCCACAATCATAGGTTTCTGGCGTGCCCAAGGGACGCAACTCTGCACAGCGAATCACGGCGCCTTAGACGACTGGGCCACCTGTGCCCCCCGTTTTTGTTTTAACTTAAATGTCTACAAAGTAACCCATCATAAATGTGTCACCACTCACCAGTGGCATGAAGTGTGTTGATTTCGTTCAGACTTGCCTATTTGCTTAAAGTTACTTCTCTGATATTAATCAATAACTGATCGATATTTAGTTAACAATAATCGATCTCTACCATCTGTATCAATAGCCAGCCCTACTGACAATTGCTGCAGATGTGTGGCAAAGTATTGGCCTCTGAGCAGGTCTAGGTTTTGTAAATCCCTGGTTTGGATTAACTAATAAAGTGATTATCAGGATTATTAACATAAAAAATAAACAAATATGGCTCCTGATCAAATCCTGACATCTATGACAGATATCAATCTAGTTTCTGATGTCTGTACCGTGCCTTTGTCAAGTCATGGCTTAATTCATGGTTCTTGATAATCACAAAAAACATGAAAACCATTGGGTAATCATGGTAATCAAAACAAAATGTTTGTACATGTGATTATCATGCTTGATTCTGAAAAATCCACACTTTGAGTTATGATGGTGCACCTTATTTTAAGTTTACCATGGTACGGAAATCAATTAAATCAAACTTGCATGGTCACTTGCAAATATAGACATGTAGACATACAAAGATTGTTTCCCACCAGTATATCATGTATATAGACATGTAGACATATAGGAACTGTTTCCCACCAGTATATAGACATGTAGACATATAGGAACTGTTTCCCACCAGTATATAGTGAGTGAGTAAGTATGGGTTTATGCCGCTTTTAGCAATATTCCAGCAATATCACTGCGGGGGACACAAGAAATGTGTCACTTGCGTATATAGACATGTAGACATACAGGAACTGTTTCTCACCAGTATATAGACATGTAGACATACAGGAACTGTTTCCCACCAGTATATAGACATGTAGACATACAAGAACTGTTTCCCACCAGTATATAGACATGTAGACATACAGGAACTGTTTCCCACCAGTATATAGACATGTAGACATACAGGAACTGTTTCCCACCAGTATATAGACATGTAGACATACAAGAACTGTTTCCCACCAGTATATAGACATGTAGACATACTGGAACTGTTTCCCACCAGTATATAGACATGTAGACATATAGGAACTGTTTTCCACCAGTATATAGACATGTAGACATACAGGAACTGTTTCCCACCAGTATATAGACATGTAGACATACAGGAACTGTTTCCCACCAGTATATAGACAGGTAGACATACTGGAACTGTTTCCCACCATTATATAGACACCTAGACATACAGGAACTGTTTCCCACCAGTATATAGACATGTAGACATACAAGAACTGTTTCCAACCAGTATATAGACATGTAGACATATAGGAACTGTTTTCCACCAGTATATAGACATGTAGACATACAGGAACTGTTTCCCACCAGTATATAGACATGTAGACATACAAGAACTGTTTCCCACCAGTATATAGACATGTAGACATACAGGAACTGTTTCCCACCAGTATATAGACAGGTAGACATACAGGAACTGTTTCCCACCAGTATATAGACATGTAGACATATAGGAACTGTTTTCCACCAGTATATAGACATGTAGACATACAAGAACTGTTTCCCACCAGTATATAGACATGTAGACATACAAGAACTGTTTCCCACCAGTATATAGACATGTAGACATACAAGAACTGTTTCCCACCAGTATATACAGACATGTAGACATATAGGAACTGTTTCCCACCAGTATATAGACATGTAGACATACAAGAACTGTTTCCCACCAGTATATAGACATGCAGACATACAAGAACTGTTTCCCACCAGTATATAGACATGTAGACATACAGGAACTGTTTCCAACCAGTATATAGACATGTAGACATATAGGAACTGTTTCCAACCAGTATATAGACATGTAGACATACTGGAACTGTTTCCCACCAGTATATAGACATGTAGACATGCAGGAACTGTTTCCCACCAGTATATAGACATGTAGACATACAGGAACTGTTTCCCACCAGTATATAGACATGTAGACATACAGGAACTGTTTCCCACCAGTATATAGACATGTAGACATACAGGAACTGTTTCCACCAGTATATAGACATGTAGACATACAGGAAAAGTACGAGAATCTGTACTTTACTAAGAAAGTGTTATCCCAAATATAACAGTTGTTACAGTTGACCACTTTCTAAATGGCATTGTGTGTTCATAGCTTTTGGCTATGCCAATTTACACTTGTCAGAGGGGTACACAAAGTATGTGATCTAGATTACCAGTTGTCAGACTTCATTTTTGTGGAAGCCTCGGTGGCTGAGTGGGTTAGATCGCTGACTTTGTGCGCTGGCAATTAGGTGCTTCACTCTAGCAGTGTGGGTTCGAACACCGGACGGGACTCAACCAAAAAAAGGCATACAGTTATAATATAGAAAGAAATATAAGTAATACAACCATATGTTTCAGTAAAACACTCTCACCTTGGCGACATCATCTGGACCGAGCGGCACAATGCTCATGTTGGTCAGCGCTGTGGTCGTCTCATCTATACTCTTGTATCCTTGGGCAACAGATTGGATGAGGTCAGGGAGGTGTGCGGGGACGTAGTAGTTAGGGCGGGGAAGACTGAACAGACTTCGCTTGGCGGCGTGGTGAGGCAGTGCCGCGATGTGGTCCATGTGACCGTGGCTGAACACAAACATCCCTGGGTCAGTTATGGCATCCTCATTAGTGTAGGGTATTATATCTGGCGTACAGCTAATATGGCATCTCAGCAAAACTTCACCAAGTGAAAATGACACCAATTTGCGAAAACGTCCTCTAGCCAAAAGGGAAAACAGCTACTACTGCCTGGCAAAAACGGCACTTTATTTTTATTTTACCATGGTACGGAAATCAATTAAATCAAACTCACATGGTCACTTGCAAACTACCAATAATAACTCTCTCAAGTTGACTACCTGATGAATACATCCCTGTAATTGATGCTCTCAAGTTGACTTTTTCGGATTAATACATCCCTGTAACTGACGCTCTCAATTTGACTACCTGATGAATACATCCCTGTAACTGATGCTCTCAATTTGACTACTTGATGAATACATCCATGTAACTGAAGTTGGCTCTCAAGTTGACTACCGGATTAACAGATCCCTGTAACCGTTGCTTCCAAGGTGATTACCTGATGAATACATCCCTGTAACTGATGCTCTAAAGTTGACAACCGGATTACCTGATGAATACATCTCTGCACCTGATGCTCTCAATTTGACTACCTGATGAATACATCCCTGTAACTGACGCTCTAAAGTTGACAACCGGATTACCTGATGAATACATCTCTGCACCTGATGCTCTCAATTTGACTACCTGATGAATACATCCCTGTAACTGACGCTCTAAAGTTGACTACCGGATTACCTGATGAATACATCTCTGCACCTGATGCTCTCTCTAGATGAGTAACCCATGTCAAAGGCCACCTCCAGATCGTTGGATTTCACCACAACGCTCGTCTCCATGCCTGCTATGGACCAGGCGAACACCCGGTATCGTCCACACTGGATCCATTTCTGAATGTCATCCATTCTCCTTCTAATGAAGTGTCTCCGGCACACTGGAAAATATGACAACCTTACCGTTCGGGAGGTTGAAATGAACAAACCCTTGTAACATGATTGCATCACAGACCTAATCGATTTCATTGACTTTCAACGAGACTCTTTCAACTTTGCGAAACATCGAGGGGGCGTAACTCTATTTGGCGATCTCACAGGAATAGAGTAACCCCCCTTTGACAAGGGGGTCGTATAAAGTTTATTTTGAGTAATAAATGCTGGTGTTCGTACAGAAATGCGACATGTGTCAGGTTTGATATCTCCATCTGCTCAGAGGGTTGAGAGTGTTTCATCTAGACGGCTACGAGATTCTACTACATTCTCGCGAGATTCATGACGTCGCCTTGACGACGATTCACTCTTGATCTAAACGGTCATCACCATTGCTGTCACTGAACTTGTCACACTCAGTATTCATCACTTGTCTACGTTGTATTGGGATCATGTCTACCTACGCTAATATGAACCAGTACGATAAAGGTATCTAGGTCTCATTGGTTCGGACATTTCGTCTCATTACACCCTTATTTCTTTGTTTTAATCAATGCATAGTAGCCCAACTCGAACAGATTTGTTTAGTTTCAATAACATTTCGATTGTGTTTTGTAGGTTTTTGAGCTGGCGATGTTGCCGTTTTGGTTTTCTCAGGCTTTGTTTCATGAAAGCATTGAACGTTCCCATGCATAGAACTGCTAGTGATCATCCGCGAAGTATTCGCGAGCGAAATTTTGAAAACAAAAAAGATCAAATAACCCCCTGGATGCCAGAGGGACATATATGTCACTCCTCTTCAACCCCCACTTTGAAGTCGAATAAAATTCAAAATACATCACACACACAGAAACACTTCACAGTTTTGAATAATGTGGGAAATTCCCTTTTCTGTGATACCTTTCACTGGCATTTTAGGCCAAGCAAAAGTACTGAAAATGACCTCTGAAAATTAGGTAAATCGTAAATGTCGCCATTTTTTACACATTACTAAATGACCACTCACTGCGTTATTTACAGCATGTTTTGAAAGCTAAATTTCGGATATTTAAAAAACCCAACTTTTTTATATGTCTTTCTTCTTTGCTGTTGCACCTGTAGATCTGATCATCAGATTCCCCCTGAACTTTGATATCTGGGCCCCTCCCCGCCAAGTAGGTTGAATCGGGAATAATAACATCATGTTTGTTGACTATTTTATTTCATCTAAGTGCATGTATTTTTAACACAACTTTTACCTGAGATTTGTATTCTTGACACCATGGTAGGTAATAACTACTATCGATAGCTAGTGACACCAGGCCGTTCTGTTCATTGTGTCTTCCTCTCACATTTCTCTAACAGCATAACACTCATCCAATGCTGCTTGTAACATACACGTCCACCACTTTCTATCTCTGTCTATAAATACTTCTCCACCTTCCTATCAGCGGGCTACGTGCCGATACTTCACCATCCTTGACCCCCTGTCTGAACTGCCTGCCTCCCACACCCCTACCCCCGTGTCCACCTCCGTGTCCCTCACCAGCCCCACCCTCCCCGATGCCTCCCACTTCGAAGAGATTGACCTCCACGAGGAAGTCACACAGCCCCAGTCCACTGTGAGAACCATCAGATCTCGTGTGACCGGCTTCTTCAGGAGTGTGTTCCGTGCTCGCAAGATGGACGCTTGAATCAGTGACATCTGGTGACATTGTCTTATTTAGATCACAGTGCTCTCTACATTTTAGACATTTTTGGACAAAATATGTGGCTTTTCTGGTTTTGTGCTTGCGCTAATTAAATCTGTTTATCTTTCAAATTAAACCTTTGTTCATTTTTCATAAGCTCGCCTAGGCCCAAGGTAGACGGTAATGGAAGCCTTGGACTGTTGGAGACAAAGGTAATGTTTCGGTTATTGTTTCGGGTGGTGTATTTGTTTCTCTCTCAGATAACAACACATTGATTCAGGACACCGAGCGTGTTAAGTCAAATTGTAAAGTCGCGATATAAGACACAACACCATACATGTAAATTCGACACTTGACATGTTAAAGAAATATTAAATGAATTATAAACCAACTGAAACATACTCAGTCGATTTGAGACAATTAATTAAGAACGTCGTTTGAAACGCTTCTACTTACAAGCAGAAAATAACATTTTATACTTTATGTTCATACCATTTGACATGTCCATCATATAATGGCCGTATTCGCCTTAATAAGACCACTTGGCCGGCAATTTGACAAACTGGGACGCTTATTAAAACCATAAAAACGAGTTAAATTTATATTCAGGGATAGAGCGGCATTGAAAAAATCTTAGCTCAAACGTCATTAAACCTTTAAAATGTTTCTATAATAGTTCAAATCCAGGTAATTATATAGCCCTTCTAAGATTCCGTGTTCTGTAAATATATCTAATATACTCATGAAATACAGACTGTTACTACCTTTTCGGTCTTAGTAGGGTGCGCTTACAAAGATTATTTACAGATTTACTAACTAGAGCAGGACGTATAATACGGCGAATTTGGCACTTGTGTTGTATCGATACGTATAACCTACTGATACAATCGTATCGCTCGAAGAATCGTTCCACAGGTGTAACGTGCCCAGAAAAGTATTATCCCACCATTCAGAATCTCATTTCCTGACAGTATTACCTAAAATTTTAAGTACTAATTTTATTTATGTAGTTCCTGTATTCCAAGGGTGGATCCACCATTTTTAAAGGGCAGGGGTGGACACTCTTTCAACATTTGCAAAACATCGAGGGGGCGTAACTTCATTTGGCGATCTCACAGGATTAGAGTAACCCCCCTTTGACAAGGGGGTCGTATAAAGTTTATTTTGAGTAATAAATGCTGGTGTTCGTACATAAATGCGACATGTGTCAGGTTTGATATCTCTATCTGCTCAGAGGGTTGAGAGTGTTTCATCTGGGCGGCTACGAGATTCTACTACTTTCTCGCGAGATTCATGACGTCGCCTTGACGACGATTCACTCTTGATCTAAACGGTCATCGCCATTGCTGTCACTGAACTTGTCACACTCAGTATTCATCACTTGTCTACGTTGTATTGGGATCATGTCTACCTACGCTAATATGAACCAGTACGATAAAGGTATCTAGGTCTCATTGGTTCGGACATTTCGTCTCATTACACCCTTATTTCTTTGTTTTAATCAATGCATAGTAGCCCAACTCGAACAGATTTGTTTAATTTCAATAACATTTCGATTGTGTTTTGTAGGTTTTTGAGCTGGCGATGTTGCCGTTTTGGTTTTCTCAGGCTTTGTTTCATGAAAGCATTGAACGTTCCCATGCATAGAACTGCTAGTGATCATCTGCGAAGTATTCGCGAGCGAAATTTTGAAAACAAATAAGATCAAATAACCCCCTGAATGCCAGAGGGACATATATGTCCCTTCTCTTCAACCCCCACTTTGAAGTCGAATAAAATTCAAAATACATCACACACACATAAACACTTCACAGTTTTGAATAATGTAGGAAATTCCCTTTTCTGTGATACCTTTCACTGGCATTTTAGGCCAAGCAAAAGTACTAAAAATGACCTCTGAAAATTAGGTAAATCGTAAATGTCGCCATTTTTTGCATATTACTAAATGACCACTCACTGCGTTATTTACAGCATTTTTTGAAGCTAAATTTCGGATATTTAAAAAAACAACTTTTTTTATATGTCTTTCTTCTTTGCTGTTGCACCTGTAGATCTGATCATCAGATTCCCCCTGAACTTTGATATCTGGGCCCCTCCCCGCCAAGTAGGTTGAATCGGGAATAATAACATCATGTTTGTTGACTATTTTATTTCATCTAAGTGCATGTATTTTTAACACAATGTTTGCCTGAGATTTGTATTCTTGACATACGTAATAACTACTATCGATAGCTAGTGACACCAGGCCGTTCTGTTCATTGTGTCTTCCTCTCACATTTCTCTAACAGCATAACACCCATCCAATGCTGCTTGTAACATACACGTCCACCACTTTCTATCTCTGTCTATAAATACTTCTCCACCTTCCTATCAGCGTGCTACGTGCCGATACTTCACCATCCTTGACCCCCTGTCTGAACTGCCCGCCTCCCACACCCCTAACTCCGTGTCCACCTCCGTGTCCCTCACCAGCCCCACCCTCCCCGATGCCTCCCACTTCGAAGAGATTGACCTCCACGAGGAAGTCACACAGCCCCAGTCCACTGTGAGAACCATCAGATCTCGTGTGACCGGCTTCTTCAGGAGTGTGTTCCGTGCTCGCAAGATGGACGCTTGAATCAGTGACATCTGGTGACATTGTCTTATTTAGATCACAGTGCTCTTTACATTTTAGACATTTTTTGGACAATATATTTGGCTCTTCTGGTTTTGTGCTTGCGCTAATTAAATCTGTTTATCTTTCCAATTAAACTTTGTTTATTTTTCATAAGCTCACCTAGGCCCAAGGTAGACGGTAATGGAAGCCTTGGACTGTTGGAGACAAAGGTAATGTTTCGGTTATTGTTTCGGGTGGTGTATTTGTTTCTCTCTCAGATAACAACACATTGATTCAGGACACCTAGCGTGTAAAGTCAAATTGTAAAGTCGCGATATGTGACACAACACCATACATGTAAATTTGACACTTGACATGTTAAAGAAATATTAAGTGAATTATAGACCAACTGAAATATACTCAGTCGATTTGAGACAATTAATTAAGAACGTCGTTTGAGACGCTTCTACTTACAAGCAGAAAAAAACATTTTATACTTTATGTTCATACCATTTGACATGTCCATCATATAATGGCCGTATTCGCCTTAATAAGACCACTTGGCCGGCAATTTGACAAACTGGGACGCTTATTAAAACCATAAAAACGAGTTAAATTTATATTCAGGGATAGAGCGGCTTTGAAAAAATCTTAGCTCAAACGTCATTAAACCTTAATAATGTTTCTATAATAGTTCAAAACCAGGTAATTATATAGCACTTCTAAGATTCCGTGTTCTGTAAATATATCTAATATACTCATGAAATACAGACTGTTATTACCTTTTCGGTCTTAGTAGGGTGCGCTTACAAAGATTATTTACAGATTTACTAACTGGAGCAGGACGTATAGTACGGCGAATTTGGCGCTTGTGTTGTATCGATACGTATAACTACTGAAACCATCCTATCGCTCGAAGAATCGTTCCACAGGTGTAACGTGATAGTCGTAGTGCCCAGAAAAGTATTATCCCACCATTCAGAATCTCATTTCCTGACAGTATTACCTAAAATTTTAAGTACTAATTTTATTTATGTAGTTCCTGTATTCCAAGGGTGGATCCAGCATTTTTAAAGGGGAGGGGTGGACACTCTTTCAACATTTGCAAAACATCGAAGGGGCGTAACTTCATTCGGCGATCTCACAGGATTAGAGTAACCCCCCTTTGACAAGGGGGTCGTATAAAGTTTATTTTGAGTAATAAATGCTGGTGTTCGTACATAAATGCGACATGTGTCAGGTTTGATATCTCTATCTGCTCAGAGGGTTGAGAGTGTTTCATCTGGGCGGCTACGAGATTCTACTATTTTCTCGCGAGATTCATGACGTCGCCTTGACGACGATTTACTCTTGATCTAAACGGTCATCGCCATTGCTGTCACTGAACTTGTCACACTCAGTATTCATCACTTGTCTACGTTGTATTGGGATCATGTCAACCTACGCTAATATGAACCAGTACGATAAAGGTATCTAGGTCTCATTGGTTCGGACATTTCGTCTCATTACACCCTTATTTCTTTGTTTTAATCAATGCATAGTAGCCCAACTCGAACAGGTTTGTTTAATTTCAATACCATTTCGATTGTGTTTTGTAGTTTTTTGAGCTGGCGCTGTTGCCGTTTTGGTTTTCTCAGACTTTGTTTCATGAAAGCATTGAACGTTCCCATGCATAGAACTGCTAGTGATCATCCGCGAAGTATTCGCGAGCGAAATTTTGAAAACAAATAAGATCAAATATTTAACCCCCTGAATGCCAGAGGGACATGTATATGTCCCTCCTCTTCAACCCCCACTTTGAAGTCGAATAAAATTCAAAATACATCACGCACACAGAAACACTTCACAATTTTGAATAATGTGGGAAATCCCCTTTTCTGTGATACCTTACACTGGCATTTTAGGCTAAGCAAAAGTACTGAAAATGACCTCTGAAAATTAGGTAAATCGTAAATGTCGCCATGTTTTCCACATTACTAAATCACCACTCACGGCGTTATTTACAGCATGTTTTGAAAGCTAAATTTCGGATATTTAAAAAACAACTTTTTTATATGTCTTTCTTCTTTGCTGTTGCACCTGTAGATCTGATCATCAGATTCCCCCTGAACTTTGATATCTGGGCCCCTCCCCGCCAAGTAGGTTGAATCGGGAATAATAACATCATGTTTGTTGACTATTTTATTTCATCTAAGTGCATGTATTTTTAACACAATGTTTGCCTGAGATTTGTATTCTTGACATACGTAATAAGTACTATCGATAGCTAGTGACACCAGGCAGTTCTGTTCATTGTGTCTTCCTCTCACATTTCTCTAACAGCATAACACTCATCCAATGCTGCTTGTAACATACACGTCCACCACTTTCTATCTCTGTCTATAAATCCTTCTCCACCTTCCTATCAGCGTGCTACGTGCCGATACTTCACCATCCTTGACCCCCTGTCTGAACTGCCTGCCTCCCACACCCCTACCCCCGTGTCCACCTCCGTGTCCCTCACCAGCCCCACCCTCCCCGATGCCTCCCACTTCGAAGAGATTGACCTCCACGAGGAAGTCACACAGCCCCAGTCCACTGTGAGAACCATCAGATCTCGTGTGACCGGCTTCTTCAGGAGTGTGTTCCGTGCTCGCAAGATGGACGCTTGAATCAGTGACATCTGGTGACATTGTCTTTTTTAGACCACAGTGCTCTTTACATTTTAGACATTTTTGGACAATATATTTGGCTCTTCTGGTTTTGTGCTTGCGCTAATTAAATCTGTTTATCTTTCAAATTAAACCTTTGTTCATTTTTCATAAGCTCGCCTAGGCCCAAGGTAGACGGTAATGGAAGCCTGGGACTGTTGGAGACAAAGGTAATGTTTCGGTTATTGTTTCGGGTGGTGTATTTGTTTCTCTCTCAGATAACAACACATTGATTCAGGACACCTAGCGTGTAAAGTCAAATTGTAAAGTCGCGATATGTGACACAACACCATACATGTAAATTCGACACTTGACATGTTAAAGAAATATTAAATGAATTATAGACCAACTGAAACATACTCAGTCGATTTGAGACAATTAATCAAGAACGTCGTTTGAGACGCCTCTACTTACAAGCAGAAAATAACATTTTATACTTTATGTTCATATCATTTGACATGTCCACCATATATTGGCCGTATTCGCCTCAATAAGAGCACTTGGCCCGCAATTTGACAAACTGGGACGCTTATTAAAACCATAAAAACGAGTTAAATTTATATTCAGGGATAGAGTGGCTTTGAAAAAATCTTAGCTCAAACGTCATTAAACCTTAAAAATGTTTCTATAATAGTTCAAAACCAAGTATTTATATAGCCCTTGTAAGATTCCGTGTTCTGTAAATATATCTAATATACTCATGAAATACAGACTGTTATTACCTTTTTGGTCTTAGTATACGTAGCAGGGTGCGCTTACAAAGATTATCTACAGATTTACTAACTGGAGCAGGACGTATAATACGGCGAATTTGGCACCAGTGTTGTATCGATACGTATACGTATAACCTACTGATACCATCCTATCGCTCGATGAATCGTTCCACAGGTGTAACGTGATAGTCGTAGTGCCCAGAAAAGTATTATCCCACCATTCAGAATCTCATTTCCTGACAGTATTACCTAAAATTTTAAGTACTTATTTTATTTATGTAGTTCCTGTATTCCAAGGGTGGATCCAGCATTTGTAAAGGGGAGGGGTCGGGATTTTCCCCCACCTATCTGGATCAGCCTCTGGGATACAACCACAAATGTCCTTCTGTTGTCGCCATGAACGCTACCGCATACAATCCAGGGGCCATCTCACAAGTATCCCGCGACAAGGAACCACCTCACTACCTACCAGAAGTTCCGTACAAAATGTCTGTTTTCAGATTAAATACTTTTTTAACACAATTACTTTCTTGTATGGGTGAGAATATCCACAATTATGCAAAGATAATCCAATAAAAGAATTTTAAACAAAAAAAACGCTGTGTTATGTATGTTTGTTGTTTAACGCCGCATTCAACGATATTCCAGTTGTATGAAGACTGTCTGAAAATAATCGAGTCTGGACCAGACAATCCAGTGATTGACATGCACATAGATCCACGCAAGTGGAATACGATGACATGCAATCAACCAAGTCAGCGAGCCTAACCACCTGATCCATTTAGAGCCTCTTCCGACAACCATTGGTTGCTGGTGGCCTAAACTGCCTGGCAACAGAAAGGATACACCTATGTTTGATGGTGATTGAAATGAAACAAACATGAAATGAGTATACGATGGTGATGTATTTGATATGGGTTTAAGTTTGCAGTGATTCCGCGACTGTTTTCAGCCTAGTAACGTTTTGATAATGTTAGTAATTGTTTGGTCAGATCCAATTTTCAAGTGTATACTTTCTTTTGCCCGGGGGTTTATTTTCGTACCGAATCCCCAGGGGCTTTGCAGTATATGGTTATTAGTCTCTTCATTTTTTTTTCTATATATTTTTTTTTTTTTTTCAGACACCGATTTGACTAGTATTCAATCAAACTGGATTTTCAATTTGATGCTATCACCAGTAATTAGTGCTTGTTATCAGAATCAGAACCCGATTGTTTCCCTTGATGTGCTTTGAGCAGTAGCCATCAGTTAGGATAGATTAGCCCTTTCATCCCCTTTCTGATCCAGCACCCTTACGATCATAAGAGTTAGGAGCATTTTTAAAGGGGAGGGGTCGAAACTCTTTCAACATTAGCGAAACATCGAGGGGGCGTAACTTCATTCGGCGATCTCACAGGATTAGAGTAACCCCCCTTTGACAAGGGGGTCGTATAAAGTTTATTTTGAGTAATAAATGCTGGTGTTCGTACAGAAATGCGACATGGGTCAGGTTAGATATCTCCATCTGCTCAGAGGGTTGAGAGTGTTTCATCTGGACGGCTACGAGATTCTACTACTTTCTCGCGAGATTCATGACGTCGCCTTGACGACGATTCACTCTTGATCTAAACGGTCATCGCCATTGCTGTCACTGAACTTGTCACACTCAGTATTCATCACTTGTCTACGTTGTATTGGGATCATGTCTACCTACGCTAATATGAACCAGTACGATAAAGGTATCTAGGTCTCATTGGTTCGGACATTTCGTCTCATTACACCCTTATTTCTTTGTTTTAATCAATGCATAGTAGCCCAACTCGAACAGATTTGTTTAATTTCGATAACATTTCGATTGTGTTTTGTAGTTTTTTGAGCTGGCGATGTTGCCGTTTTGGTTTTCTCAGGCTTTGTTTCATGAAAGCATTGAACGTTCCCATGCATAGAACTGCTAGTGATCACCGCGAAGTATTCGCGAGCGAAATTATGAAAACAAATAAGATCAAATATTTAACCCCCTGGATGCCAGAGGGACATATATGTCCCTCCTCTTCAACCCCCACTTTGAAGTCGAATACAATTCAAAATACATCACACACACAGAAACACTTCACAGTTATGAATAATGTGGGAAATCCCCTTTTCTGTGATACCTTTCACTGGCATTTTAGGCCAAGCAAAAGTTCTGAAAATGACCTCTGAAAATTAGGTAAATCGTAAATGTCGCCATTTTTTACACATTACTAAATCACCACTCACGGCGTTATTTACAGCATGTTTTGAAAGCTAAATTTCGGATATTTAAAAAAACAAACTTTTTTATATGTCTTTCTTCTTTGCTGTTGCACCTGTAGATCTGATCATCAGATTCCCCCTGAACTTTGATATCTGGGCCCCTCCCCGCCAAGTAGGTTGAATCGGGAATAATAACATCATGTTTGTTGACTATTTTATTTCATCTAAGTGCATGTATTTTTAACACAATGTTTGCCTGAGATTTGTATTCTTGACATACGTAATAAGTACTATCGATAGCTAGTGACACCAGGCAGTTCTGTTCATTGTGTCTTCTTCTCACATTTCTCTAACAGCATAACACTCATCCAATGCTGCTTGTAACATACACGTCCAACTCTTTCTATCTCTGTCTATCAATTCTTCTCCACCTTCCTATCAGCGTGCTACGTGCCGATACTTCACCATCCTTGACCCCCTGTCTGAATTGCCTGCCTCCCACACCCCTACCCCCGTGTCCACCTCCGTGTCCCTCACCAGCCCCACCCTCCCCGATGCCTCCCACTTCGAAGAGATTGACCTCCACGAGGAAGTCACACAGCCCCAGTCCACTGTGAGAACCATCAGATCTCGTGTGACCGGCTTCTTCAGGAGTGTGTTCCGTGCTCGCAAGATGGACGCTTGAATCAGTGACATCTGGTGACATTGTCTTATTTAGATCACAGTGCTCTTTACATTTTAGACATTTTTGGACAATATATTTGGCTCTTCTGGTTTTGTGCTTGCGCTAATTAAATCTGTTTATCTTTCAAATTAAACCTTTGTTCATTTTTCATAAGCTCGCCTAGGCCCAAGGTAGACGGTAATGGAAGCCTGGGACTGTTGGAGACAAAGGTAATGTTTCGGTTATTGTTTCGGGTGGTGTATTTGTTTCTCTCTCAGATAACAACACATTGATTCAGGACACCTAGCGTGTAAAGTCAAATTGTAAAGTCGCGATATGTGACACAACACCATACATGTAAATTTGACACTTGACATGTTAAAGAAATATTAAATGAATTATAAACCAACTGAAACATACTCAGTCGATTTGAGACAATTAATTAAGAACGTCGTTTGAGACGCTTCTACTTACAAGCAGAAAATAACATTTTATACTTTATGTTCATACCATTTGACATGTCCATCATATATTGGCCGTATTCATAAGAGCACTTGGCCCGCAATTTGACAAACTGGGACGCTTATTAAAACCATAAAAACGAGTTAAATTTATATTCAGGGATAGAGCGGCTTTGAAAAAATCTTAGCTCAAACGTCATTAAACCTTAAAAATGTTTCTATAATAGTTCAAAACCAGGTAATTATATAGCCCTTCTAAGATTCCGTGTTCTGTAAATATATCTAATATACTCATGAAATACAGACTGTTATTACCTTTTCGGTCTTAGTAGGGTGCGCTTACAAAGATTATTTACAGATTTACTAACTGGAGCAGGACGTATAATACGGCGAATTTGGCGCTTGTGTTGTATCGATACGTATAACCTACTGATACCATCGTATCGGTCGAAGAATCGTTCCACAGGTGTAACGTGACAGTCGTAATGCCCAGAAAAGTATTATCCCACCATTCAGAATCTCATTTCCTGACAGTATTACCTAAAATTTTAAGTACTAATTTTATTTCTGTAGTTCCTGTATTCCAAGGGTGGATCCAGCATTTTTAAAGGGGAGGGGTCGGGATTTTCCCCCACCCCCCGAATCAGCCTCTGGGATACAACCACAAATGTCCTTCTGTTGTCGCCATGAACGCTACCGCATACAATCCAGGGGCCATCTCACAAGTATCCCGCGACAAGGAACCACCTCACTACCTACCAGAAGTTCCGTACAAAATGTCTGTTTTCAAATTAAATACTTTTTAAACACAATTACTTTCTTGTATGGATGAGAATATCCACAATTATGCAAAGATAATCCAATAAAAGAATTTTAAACAAAAAAAACGCTGTGTTATGTATGTTTGTTGTTTAACGCCGCATTCAACGATATTCCAGTTGTATGAAGACTGTCTGAAAATAATCGAGTCTGGACCAGACAATACAGTGATTGACATGCACATAGATCCACGAAAGTGGAATACGATGACATGCAATCAACAAGTCAGCGAGCCTAACCACCTGATCCATTTAGAGCCTCTTCCGACAACCATTGGTTGCTGGGGGACTAAACTGCCTGGCAACAGAAAGGATACACCTATGTTTGATGGTGATTGAAATGAAACAAACATGAAATGAGTATACGATGGTGATGTATTTGATATGGGTATAACAGTTATGTTTGGGATATTAAGTGTGCAGTGATTCCGCGACTGTTTTCAGCCTAGTAACGTTTAGATAATGTTTGTAATTGTTTGGTCAGATCCAATTTTCAAGTGTATACTTTCTTTTGCCCGGGGGTTTATTTTCGTACCGAATCCCCAGGGGCTTTGCAGTATATGGTTATTAGTCCCTTCATTTTTTTTTCTATATTTTTTTTTTTTTTTTTTTCAGACACCGATTTGACTAGTATTCAATCAAACTGGATTTTCAATTTGATGCTATCACCAATAATTAGTGCTTGTTATCAGAATCAGAACCCGATTGTTTCCCTTGATGTGCTTGAGCAGTAGCCATCAGTTAGGATAGATTAGCCCTTTCATCCCCTTTCTGATCCAGCACCCTTACGATCATAATAGTTAGGAGCATTTTTAAAGGGGAGGGGTCGAAACTCTTTCAACATTTGCGAAACATCGAGGGGGCGTAACTTCATTCGGCGATCTCACAGGATAAGAGTAACCCCCCTTTGACAAGGGGGTCGTATAAAGTTTATTTTGAGTAATAAATGCTGGTGTTCGTACAGAAATGCGACATGTGTCAGGTTTGATATCTCCATCTGCTCAGAGGGTTGAGAGTGTTTCATCTGGACGGCTACGAGATTCTACTACTTTCTCGCGAGATTCATGACGTCGCCTTGACGACGATTCACTCTTGATCTAAACGGTCATCGCCATTGCTGTCACTGAACTTGTCACACTCAGTATTCATCACTTGTCTACGTTGTATTGGGATCATGTCTACCTACGCTAATATGAACCAGTACGATAAAGGTATCTAGGTCTCATTGGTTCGAACATTTCGTCTCATTACACCCTTATTTCTTTGTTTTAATCAATGCATAGTAGCCCAACTCGAACAGATTTGTTTAATTTCAATAACATTTCGATTGTGTTTTGTAGTTTTTTGAGCTGGCGATGTTGCCGTTTTGGTTTTCTCAGACTTTGTTTCATGAAAGCATTGAACGTTCCCATGCATAGAACTGCTAGTGATCATCCGCGAAGTATTCGCAAGCGAAATTTTGAAAACAAATAAGATCAAATATTTAACCCCCTGAATGCCAGAGGGACATATATGTACCTCCTCTTCAACCCCCACTTTGAAGTCGAATAAAATTCAAAATACATCACACACACAGAAACACTTCACAGTTTTGAATAATGTGGGAAAATTCCCTTTTCTGTGATACCTTTCACTGGCATTTTAGGCCAAGCAAATGTACTGAAAATGACCTCTGAAAATTAGGTAAATCTTAAATGTCGCCATTTTTTACACATTACTAAATCACCACTCACGGCGTTATTTACAGCATGTTTTGAAAGCTAAATTTCGGATATTTAAAAAAACCAACTTTTTTATATGTCTTTCTTCTTTGCTGTTGCACCTGTAGATCTGATCATCAGATTCCCCCTGAACTTTGATATCTGGGCCCCTCCCCGCCAAGTAGGTTGAATCGGGAATAATAACATCATGTTTGTTGACTATTTTATTTAATCTAAGTGCATGTATTTTTAACACAATGTTTGCCTGAGATTTGTATTCTTGACATACGTAATAACTACTATCGATAGCTAGTGACACCAGGCCGTTCTGTTCATTGTGTCTTCCTCTCACATTTCTCTAACAGCATAACACTCATCCAATGCTGCTTGTAACATACACGTCCACCACTTTCTATCTCTGTCTATAAATCCTTCTCCACCTTCCTATCAGCGTGCTACGTGCCGATACTTCACCATCCTTGACCCCCTGTCTGAATTGCCCGCCTCCCACACCCCTACCCCCGTGTCCACCTCCGTGCCCCTCACCAGCCCCACCCTCCCCGATGCCTCCCACTTCGAAGAGATTGACCTCCACGAGGAAGTCACACAGCCCCAGTCCACCGTGAGAACCATCAGATCTCGTGTGACCGGCTTCTTCAGGAGTGTGTTCCGTGCTCGCAAGATGGACGCTTGAATCAGTGACATCTGGTGACATTGTCTTATTTAGATCACAGTGCTCTTTACATTTTAGACATTTTTGGACAATATATTTGGCTCTTCTGGTTTTGTGCTTGCGCTAATTAAATCTGTTTATCTTTCAAATTAAACCTTTGTTCATTTTTCATAAGCTCGCCTAGGCCCAAGGTAGATGGTAATGGAAGCCTGGGACTGTTGGAGACAAAGGTAATGTTTCGGTTATTGTTTCGGGTGGTGTATTTGTTTCTCTCTCAGATAACAACACATTGTCGATTTGAGACAATTAATTAAGAATGTCGTTTGAGACGCTTCTACTTACAAGCAGAAAATAACATTTTATACTTTATGTTCATACCATTTGACATGTCCACCATATATTGGCCGTATTCACCTTAATAAGAGCACTTGGCCCGCAATTTGACAAACTGGGACGCTTATTAAAACCATAAAAACGAGTTAAATTTATATTCAGGGATAGAGCGGCATTGAAAAAATCTTAGTTCAAACGTCATTAAACCTTAAAAATGTTTCTATAATAGTTCAAAACCAGGTAATTATAAAGCCCTTCTAAGATTCCGTGTTCTGTAAATATATCTAATATACTCATGAAATACAGACTGTTATTACCTTTTCGGTCTTAGTAGGGTGCGCTTACAAAGATTATTTACAGATTTACTAACTGGAGCAGGACGTATAATACGGCGAATTTGGCACTAGTGTTGTATCGATACGTATAACCTACTGATACTATCGTATCGCTCGATGAATCGTTCCACAGGTGTAATGTGATATACTGCCCAGAATAGTATTATCCCACCATTCAGAATCTCATTTCCTGACAGTATTACCTAAAATTTTAAGTACTAATTTTATTTCTGTAGTTCCTGTATTCCAAGGGTGGATCCAGCATTTTTAAAGGGGAGGGGTCGGGATTTTCCCCCACCTATCTGGATAAGCCTCTGGGATACAACCACAAATGTCCTTCTGTTGTCGCCATGAACGCTACCGCATACAATCCAGGGGCCATCTCACAAGTATCCCGCGACAAGGAACCACCTCACTACCTACCAGAAGTTCCGTACAAAATGTCTGTTTTCAGATTAAATACTTTTTTAACACAATTACTTTCTTGTATGGATGAGAATATCCACAATTATGCAAAGATAATCCAATAAAAGAATTTTAAACAAAAAAACCGCTGTGTTATGTATGTTTGTTGTTTAACGCCGCATTCAACGATATTCCAGTTGTATGAAGACTGTCTGAAAATAATCGAGTCTGGACCAGACAATCCAGTGATTGACATGCACATAGATCCACGCAAGTGGAATACGATGACATGCAATCAACCAAGTCAGCGAGCCTAACCCCCCGACCCATTTAGAGCCTCTTCCGACAACCATTGGTTGCTGGTGGCCTAAACTGCCTGGCAACAGAAAGGATACACCTATGTTTGATGGTGATTGAAATGAAACAAACATGAAATGAGTATACGATGGTGATGTATTTGATATGGGTATCACAGTTATGTTTGGGATATTAAGTTTGCAGTGATTCCGCGACTGTTTTCATCCTAGTAACGTTTTGATAATGTTTGTAATTGTTTGGTCAGATCCAATTTTCAAGTGTATACTTTCTTTTGCCCGGGGGTTTATTTCCGTACCGAATCCCAAGGGGCTTTGCAGTATATGGTTATTAGTCCCTTCATTATTTTTTCTATATTTAAAAAAAAAAAAATCAAACATTATTCTTTACTTAATAACCTCAAAACCCCAGACACCGATTTGACTAGTATTCAGTCAAACTGGATTTTCAATTTGATGCTATCACCAATAATTAGTGCTTGTCATCAGAATCAGAACCCGATTGTTTCCCTTGATGCACTTGACCAGTAGCCATCAGTTAGGATAGATTAGCCCTTTCATCTCCTTTCTGATCCAGCACCCTTACGAGTTTGGTGCCCCTTCCCAATCAAACGCCCTCACACGATCCTTAGGGTTAGGTTCAAGTCAAGGATCTATATTTGCCTTTTCATTTCACATTGTAATGTTTCATCTATAACCATGATAACGATAATAACACAAAATAGTTACAGTTTTTACTATAGTAGCTGAGGCAGTAAATCAGCGTTAGAAATTGGCATACTAGTCGTATAGTCCTTGACAAACTGGGACACAGTGAACCAGTTCTTCCAGTCTACAACTCCGCTGAAACATAAACGTACTGGAGCTAAGATTTTAATTTACACAAAAGTTGTAAGTTTGAAACAGGGTACGTTGGAATACTGATCTACGCGCAAGCACTGGCCGTCAAGCCAAAACAAACTTTGATTTGTTTAGGGTTTTTTCTGCACATGGGAATCGTGCAACTCGCGACTTGAATATGGGTGAATCTCGGTCTCTGTGTAGACGCTTTCTTAAGAATTATGATATGTATATATAGACTGGCATTATACTAATTTTGGTATGAGTACACAATGCCATTTTGAAAGGGGTCAAATTTAACACATGTCATATGTGGGATAACAATTTCTTTGTAAAGCACACATTCTATTATCATACCTCCATGTCAGAATGATGAGATCTGATTGGTTCACGTGATCTTAATAGAATAAATCTCTTATACCCCGCTACGAACAAGTCAGGCTTCCGCGGATTTCAGAGCGGGAGAATAAATCACTTTTACCTCGCTTCAAATCAAGTTTTAAATTTGTATGAATTATTTTACAATATCATATTAAAAACATATCGGTAAGATCAATTCGTCGTAGCATGATCACCCGGGATACATGGGGTTTCATGCGTCCCACGTGTGTTGAGTATGGCGAGTGGTATAAGACCTAACCTGGGACGCAGAAACCCCCATGTACTCCGAGTAGTCCTGCTACAACTTATAGTTCTTTTTAGGCGCAAAAAGCTCTGTTTGATTTAAATTTTATGGAAATCTGCACAGCTCCCCCATAATCAGGGCGACTCTTGGACTGAAACCCCGACCATCAGATCCTGTCTAGTCTAAGGGACGCAACTCTGTACAACGAATCGAAGCACCTTAAACGACTGGAGTAAGTAATACAATGTTGTTTTACACCATAGTCAGATATATATATCACATCTGAGATTAACATGAGTGAGTGAGTATGTTTTATAGCAATATTCCAACTTTATCACGGCGGGGGACAAGAAATGGGTTTCATACATTTTACCCATGTGGTGAATTGAACCCGGGCCTTCGGTATGACGAGCGAACGCTTTAACCACTGAACTATCCCAACGTCTCACAGAAAAAGGATCATATGAATTTCAACTGCATAATCTTCTCAGGTGTTCGGGGTTTGCGACCTTCAATTAAATGCGATACAGAAACACACTCGGTTAATAATTTCATTTTTTTTTATCTCTGACTATTTTTTTTAAGGTGATCAGTGAAATATTTACAGAAGCATCACTTGATAATAATAAATCTAATATTTACAATGATATGTTGTGTTAGAGTGTCCAGTCTACATGTTCGTAAGCCTTTTCGCTTGCATATAAAATTTCCCATGCCTCGCGGCGCAAATGACTCCATTCCGCTTTCGTTTCCTTTTTAAGATTTACATACAACACATCGTCCTTCACCTTCGTATAACAACATGGCTGTGTACCAGAAGAGTTCCAACCCTTTCGAAGATGACGATGATGGGGATATGGCTTTTGGAGGATCTTCGTGGAAAGCAAATCAGCAGAACACGAGCAATGATGCAAATGAAAGACGAGAACAATTAATGCGACAGATTGATGAATCGGAAGCTCGACAACTTGAGAGTACACGACGAGCCCTCGCCAGTATTTACGAATCAGAAGATACCGGAATACAAACTGCTGAGGTTGGTTTGGACCGATTGTGTTCATCAAATACTCGGTAGTGGTTGATAGTTGCTGTTTAATTGTTTTCATTAGATTTGTCTTATGTGTTATGATGGTTAACTGGTGAAGGTTTGGATAGTAAGAGCTTTCAATAGCTCTGAAACATAACTGAAATATCTGCATTGTGACTATGAGTCATGGACAAGGTACTTCCGAAATCGTAGCTGAGTATGTTCCGCTTTTACTATCCGACATCTGGTGCAGTGGGGTAGCCCAGTGGTTAAAGCGTTCGCTCGTCACACTGAACACCCAGATTCGATTTCTCACATGGGTACAATTTACATGTGTATCATGATGTATGAAGCCTATTTCTGGTGTCTCCCGCGGTGATGTTGCTGGAATATTGCTAAAAGCGGCGTAAAACCATGCTCACTCACTATCTGTCTATCTATCTATCCATCTATCTATCCATCCATCTACAGCAATAGAAATTGGCACTAGTCCTGTGGGCCTTGCCAAACCGGCCAATAGTAAAGGTATCATAAGGACTAGTAGAAATGTGCCATTTATACATGTTTTTCTATATGTTATCATAATTAGGGCTAGTGGACTAAAACTGTTAGTTTCTATACCTGCATCTCTCTATCTGACATCTATTCAGTACTGTACTTTACCGTTTGGCACACCCATTTGGATTTTAATTGAGTAAGGCGTTAATCTAATGAGCCAACACTTTACCACAGGACCATTGGTGCTATCAATAATAATTAGTACTTGTTTACCTAGTGATCAGAACCCAATTGTTAACCCTGATGTGCTTGAGCAGTAGCCATTAGTTAGGATAGATAAGCCCTTTCACCCCCTTTCTGATCAAGCACCCCTTACGATCATTAGGGTTAGGTGCCCTTTTCCAATCAAACGCCCTCACACGATCCTTAGGCTTAGGTTCAAGTCAAGAGTCTATATTTGCCTTTTCATTTCACTTTGTAATGTTTCAGCTTTAACCATGATAACGATAATAACACAAAACTGTTACAATTTTTACTACAGTACCTGTGGCAGTAAATCAGCTTTAGAAATTGGCACTAGTACTATAGTCCTTGACAAACTGCCCAATAGGTAAAGGGTTTTGCTATATGTTATCATTATAAGGACTAGTGGGCTAAACATGCTAAAACTGTTAATTTATATCACTGTAAACTAAACTGATTATTCACTATAGTTATGGTTATATACCTTTACAGACATGACATGTATTTTGCTGATTGATAACACTTAACAGCAACAATTTGCCTGACAGAGGCCATTTGTTTCATAACCTAGATAATCCATGGGTTGATTTATCTTTGGGAGTGAAGCATAATGTCCACAGAGTCAGTTAAGACTATTAAGAGTGATCTGACTTGTCACTGATCATGTTGATCAGATCAGAATCTTGACAGCTGCAATGAACACGATGAATGAATGTTTCAGTCTAGTATCACCATGATCACACCTGTCTCATTACCAGTAACCCTTAACCCTTCTGGCTTCTGTTTCAGGAGCTGTCTCGTCAGGCAGAGACGCTAAACAACATTGAAAAGAAAACAGATGACGTCAATCGTACCCTCACATCATCTCAGAAACATCTTAACAATATCAAAAGTGTATTCGGTGGAATCAAGAATTGGTGGAGCGGTAGCAAGGACCCTAACCCGTTACCCCCGACAAAGTCAGAACCGAAAGCAAGTCCACTGAAAACAAAAGTCGATACCTACCGAGACTCTCAAGATACCTATTCATCAAAAGGAGTGGATGCTAGTGGTTTCTATGATGACAATGACATTGACAGTCGCTTCATGGCGGGTGCTCGGAATACAGGGGGTCCGAGACAACAGATGGTTCACAGGATTACTAACAGTGCACAGGAGGATGCGATGGATGAAAACCTGGGTGGGTATACTTAGGGGTGTAGCCATGGTAACGATTCACTGGAGATTGTATACTCCCGAGGGAGCCGAGAATGCAGTTGGAGTGATTACTGATCTGTTTGGTAATAGTGGGTACACTGAGGGCTGTAACCATGGTAACAATCTTTGGATATTGTATACTCCCGAGGGAGCTGAAAATGCAGTTGGAGTGATCACTGATCTGTTTGGTACACTTAAGGGTGTAACCATGCAAACAATCCACTGGAGATTGTATTCCCGCTGCATCATACCAAAAGACGTTAAAAGATGGTACTTGTTGGCGCTCGGCACACACACACACACACACACACACACACACACATACACACACACACACACACACACACACACACACACACACACACACACACACACACACACACACACACACGTGCACGTCGCTATATACACTGATGATGATGATGATCATCATCATGGGTACATAGTTATGTCAGGGTTCTAAATCTGTAAAATTAAGAACAAGTGGCAGTTATTTATGGACTAGGTAGATCATTGTCCATTGTGACCTGTGAAGACCCGGGTTGTAGGTCTACAGCAACCCATGCTTGCAGGAACAGGTGGTCGGGTGGTCAGACTCGCTGACTTGGTTGATACATGTCATCGTATCCCAATTGTGTGGATCGATGCTCATGATCTCAATCACTAGATTGACTGGTCCAGACTCTATTATTTACAGACCACCATCATATAGCTGGAATATTGCTGAGTGTGGCGTTAAACAACAAACAAACCAAAAGCAAATAACTTGCTCAGCATGCTCAGTGCATTTCTCCAAGTCTATTTGAAACTTGTTTTGCTTGTGTTCAAGACTCATCATGACATTCACTTGTTACTTCCAGGATTGATGAGTGATGGGATGGCGAGACTGAAGAACTTGGCCATGGATATGGGGGATGAGATTGGGCGCCAAAATGACCAGCTTGACCGCATTAACGTGAAAACTGACCGAGCTTTGCCTCGGCTGGAGAACCAGAACAAACAAATGAAGAAAATCCTGCACAAGTAAAGATCTGTATTAAAATTTTAAGGACAATCAGCTGAAGATGAATATGACAAAGATGTAGATACTTTTATTGATAACAACTTCTTTATTGTCTTTCAACATGTTCTTCTTTCAGCATGTTCAGAAGTGTTACCATGGTTACCTTGATCAAGATGTAGATTTAAACTGTAACATGTTTAAATCTTTATGTATTTCCTTTTGTTTATCATAACCATGATAACTGTTGGCTTAGTCTCTAAAGGCGGCAGTTTGCTGTGTAGAGTTGCTTCCCTTTGGTGTGTCAGAATCCTATGATTGAACTGGTTATTATTCATGGTTTTCTCATTGATTGTATCAAAGTGGTAAACTGAATCACTTCAGGCTTTCCTCCCTTATCAAGCTGACACACCGTGGTATCACTACAAAACTTCAATGCATCTGTACATGCAACTCACTCACTAACCCACAACTGCTGCCTTGAGTACATTAACCATGTGTTAAAATGCATTACAGATGAAGGGGGACTAGAAATATGATCCATTCTAATCTATCAGAACAATACCCTGATTGGTGAATTATCGGTAATATTTATATTATATATTTATAAAATTCAATTTGCGATGTCAGTTCTAAAGGTATCCATGGAAACAGCTCTAACTTATCATGTTATGTCTCTTTCAATCATCATTGTGTGAAATATATTTACATGTTCCTCGATATTCATTGTTTGTCAGAAATAATGCATCAGTATGGGCCAGCTTATTTAACTCATCTACAAGGAACTATGGTTCCTCAGTGGCCATCATGGCATTACACAGGACTCATTATTGAGGATTTCATGATCTAGCATGCTTACAGCATTTACAGTGAGATATTGACGTTTAATTAAACATCATATCATTCCAGTGTTTGATTTAAGGAACTTCATTTAACTTGCACCAGATGCGTGTTGATATGAAAACCTTGTTGCACCAGACAAAATAAGGTTGCACTCTAGTCCTATAAATTTATCAAGATAAAACATATATGCTTAAACTGAATAAGGACATCTCGGATGTCTGATGACTCATGATTTTACATAAATGTTACTGTAAAACGTAATAGGATGTGTACACAATCTTGAAGTACCCACAGTTTGATGATGTCAGGCCCCAAAAAGGATGAAAAATTACACATAACACCGGGATTAGTGATGTGGTATGGTACTGAAAGTTTAGAGGTATTCACTGTGTTCAAGGATCGTTGTTGTGCGGAAAAACAAGGGTAGTCAGACATTAATTTGAATTGTTTTAACATGCACTTGGTATAAATGTAGAAATAAATATTATTTTGCACTTTACAATAATAGGTTGAACTATATAGCTTTATATAGCTAAATCGAGCCCTGCATTCTCATTTTAAAAAGGTGAGGTCGGGTAGCCAAGTGGTATAAGTGATAGACAGGTTGCAGGATCAGTTTCTGATACTAGGATATGGCTAGACTGTGGCTTAGATCATTCAACCCTGCTCACTCCCTCATTTATTTTCAAAGTAATCGGCTTTGAAAACATCCTAGTTGTCTGTATTGTGGTTCTAGAAAGGTAAGATGTGTGTATTTATGTATATAGAGAGATGAGTTGTATATATTGTACATGTTTTGATATGATATGTTTTGGTTCTGAGGATATATTTGCAATCTAAGCCAATAAACATATAAGGCAACACTTGTTTGTTAATTCATTGAAAGATGCTGATGACGTTAAGTTTACCATGTTTACGAAATAAGTGGAATATGTTACTATGGTAAGTGGATGCACAGACAAGCAGCTTAGTAAAACTAAACATGATTGAGTGAACTGTCATGAGAGATAGCTAGCAAGTAGGGCTGGGTCAAGTCCAAATTTACTACTTGGGTACCCGACGCCCTAAACGAACATTTAGTCCGTGAAATCTTATATTACACAATACCCTTCTCGACTCTGAAATTAAAAAAATTCCCGGTGCTGATTTCATGCTGGAATAGAGCTAACTAGAGCTGGCTAGACTTGCTTTTGTATCCATATGTAGATCGTTGTTCTTTCCATATAATAAATATATTACAGTCATGGTACAGGTCTACCACCGCCCTATCAACTGACCTTACCCGTGTAGCTCTCAAGGGATGGGTACAAAATGTCCGATTGGGAACAGTTTGACCGTAGCCCTGGCAAAATGTATTTAGATACATGTATAAAATGATCTGGTCATGCATACACTGCAATTAACTGTTTTATCTGTATTCATACATATAAAAGTCAGAAATGTGAACATTAGTGACTTGTAGTCTAACCATATAGTTCTAGATCATTTTTGTCATTAACAATATATCGCAAGACAAACCACAGGTCCGGATAGTCCTGTGGGTACCAGGGTTCTACTCAGCATGCTCAGTACCACCCCCACCCAAGTACCTGAGTGTTCCGTCCCAGCCCTGCTAGAAAGCCGTTATTATAACATGTATAATGCTCTCTAAATGAATTAAAATATAAAGCATACTGTTTTTTGGCAGGGAGACAAGACCGTTTAGTCTGTATAATTGCTCAAAGCATGTTGTTTCACGGTCATGAACATCAGCTAAATTTATTATTCTCATGTTTTGTAGGAGTAGAATTATTCATCAGATATGTTTTGCAAATCATATGCTGCATGCAATCACTGTTCTATGTCAGTGAGTGACTTGGGTTTAGCCCCGTTTTTAACAGTATTCCAGTTATATCACAGCTTGTCCGCTTAATGTAGGAGGAAAGCCCGAAGTGATGCAGGTCTCAGACGTTTACCACTTCAGTGAAACGAACGAGCACGGGTATGGTGCTGACAAACCTAGAAACATAATCGGGGCGAACCTGGATCATAGGTTTCTGGCGTGCCCAAGGGATGCAACTCTGCACAGCGAATCGCGGCGCCTTGGACAACTGGGCCACCTGTGCCCCCGTTTACCGTATCAAATTCAACTGACTGCATTTGTGTTCTTTATGAATAGTTGTTCTTTAACAGTACTTCTTTCAATCTCATTTATTATTGAGCTAGATAATTTTAGGCTCACATGAACTTGATTATCCAGCATATGATTAGCTACTGTCATAATTAGACATGTTAGAAAATTATAAATTAGTAGACTGATCACCAACATTCCAAGTTATTTTTGTACAGACTGTTCCTTTTCATGTGTAGTAAGTACATTGTGTCCGATATGTTGTAGATAGTTTAATCAAGAAGGAACTGAAGGCATCCTGTATTTGTTCTGCTTTCGTTCAGGATACCAGGCTAGTGTTGTATTTTTGTATGCCCTCATATGAGAGGGTTTACTGACTTTGTAAGTCCATTCCTACCATGGTGGCATTAAGGTATAACATATTTCAGCTTTAGGTTCTACGTGAACCAGATATGTCCCATTGTTGCTTGAAACTTATCACGACTTGTACTTCGACCATGTCTAGTCACTCGTATTTGGATGTATTTGCCACGATGTATGCCACATTTTCCTTGTACCATGTGTACTATTTATCACACGTCCATTGTTGTTTATAGGCGAGGTTTGGCATGGACAACATTATGATTTCATGTTATCAGTATGGAAATAGCAAAGTTGTGGACTTGCTCCTGGACAAGTAAGCATTTAAAATTTCACTTGTCCAGCATATTGAGAAAAAATTATTTTTATCCCAAATGATTTTTTATAGCCCATTTTTATTTTGAAGAGTCAGTTTTTGTATCTCCATGGTTTTCCTGACAATGTCAATGAAGTCATCCATTGCTATAAAAGAATTGGCACATTTTGACTAAAGGTTTTGACTTTGAGGTTGGTTGTGTACAACTGAAGCTGATTCTTTTGTTTTTCCGATGTAACAAGTCGGTCAAGTTAGGTAATGATTTTCCACACCTCAAGTAGTATGTATGTAGGATTATAGGTATGTGTATGGTTTGTTCTTCAAGTAACAAGAGGGGCGGTCGGGTGGCCTAGTGGTTAAAGCGTTCGCTCGTCACGCCAAAGACCCGGGTTTGATTCCTGACATGGGTACAATGTGTGAAGCCCATTTCTGGTGTCCCCCCATCGTGTTATTGCTGGAATATTGCTAAAAGCAGCGTAAAACCATACTCACTCACTCACTCGAGTAACAAGGTGATGTGAGCGGGGCCTGATTCATTATGGCCAATTGTAACATTTATTGCTCAGGAGATTTATTTAGGACAATAATCTCAAACAAACCCTGACAACTTTTACAAATATAATAGAATGGATCTGGCATCACGCATACATCAGCTACATGGTGTAAGTGTTTACCTTCTGTGTTGTTTTTCCTCAAATCTCATGAACAACAAAGCCCCTGGTGGAACATGGTGTCGTTGGACTTGTTTTACACAGGAATAAATGTGATTCCCCAAGCAACTTTGTTTTGTCATTAAGAATATTGTATTGTTACCTTTAGCCTGCTGAATTGTTTTCACACCTCTTAGCCCTGACTGTTGGATTACTTTTAGCATAGGGCACTGTGAAGAGGGTTGGTGATTTCAACCAAGTCAGCGAGCCTGACCGTCCGATCCTTTTAGTTGCTACTTACGACAAGCAGGGTTGCTGAAGACCTATTCTAACCCAGAAATATTCACAGATCTGTTGATTATGTTTATGTATGTCATCCTACTATCATATCACGAGTCTATCTGGTCCAGATTTGATTATTTGAAGGCTGCCATCATATGCATTGCTTCCTTCAACAAGCTTTGATGTTCCTCGTCTCATGTGTTAGTATGAGCCTGTTGTTGTTTAATGCTGCGTTCAACAATCTTCCACCTATATCAGCTTTTGTTTTATAATCAAGTCTGGACCAGACAATCAAATGAGTGATATTGTGGGCAACTTTCCACATCGTCTGGGAACAGTGATATACAATCAACTTAACCTGACAATCCAATCCATTAAGTCGCCTCTTACCATCAGCATAGGTTGCAGAGGACCTATTCTAACCCAGAATTCCCACAGGGAGACCAGCATAGGTTGCAGAGGACCTATTCTAACCCAGAATTCCCACAGGGAGACCAGCATAAGTTGCTGGGGACCTATTCTAACCCAGAGTCCCCACAAGGAGACCAGCATAGGTTGCTGGGGACCTATTCTAACCCAGAATCCCCACAGGGAGACCAGCATAGGTTGCAGAGGACCTATTCTTTCCCGGAATCCCCATGAGGAGACCAGCATAGGGGCCCATGAAGATCCGGAGTAGAATTGGTCTTCAGCAACCCATACTTGCCATAAAAGGCAACTAAGGGGATCGGGGGGTCAGGTTCGCTGACTTGGTTGATGCATGTCATCAATCCCAATTGCGAGGATCGATGCTCATGTTGTCAATCACTGGATTGTCTGGTCCAGATTTGATTACTTACAGACCGCCGTCATATAGCTGGAATATTGCTGAGTGCTGCGTTAAACAACAAACAAACAAACCAGCATAGGTTGCTGGGGGCCTACTCTAACCAGGAATCCCCATGAGGAGACCAGCATAGGTTGATGGAGACAATATTTAACCCGGAATCCCCACAGGGAGACCAGCATAGGTTGCTGGGGACCTATTCTAACCCAGAATTCCCATGGGTGTTTCATTAGTAGTCTGGCAGGGAGTCCTCTATGTTATCCAGACCAGCAATACACCGGCCATATTGTGGCACCTTGAAGGTCAAGGTCAGGCAGGATAACACACAATTGGCCAACTCACACTTAAATCATTATAACAAGACCTGCCTCGAATTCACCACAGGTAAACCATATTTTCCATTGCAGGAACAAAGATGTTTCTTTCAAAATGTGACAGACAACTGAATCACCAGAAATAAGAAGTTTATTTTCCACTGAAAATAATAACGAGTGTACATACATCAACACATTCTGCAAAATATTAAATTAATGTTACATATATCTTCAGCATGAATAGTTAGCGATATGTGACAATTATCCTGATATCTACACGATTGTTCTGACCAAAAGCAACAGTGGTTGTTATTATCCTCTCTTAGTACGGTGTAAATACAACCATACACTCGCACACACAGGTACAGAAATCACTTCAGCTGTAATATACTAATCATCATCATAATGAATATAAATATCTATCTAGAGGATTTTAAAAAAATCCAAAATATTTTGGCAAAATATGTACCAGTATACACATCACTAAAGCTAAATCACGTTCAACCATGTCAGAAATTTATTAAAATGACAAATATTAAATATGAAATTATCTTTAACTTCATTAATCATGTTAAGACTAGTGTTGCTTTCAGTCAGAAGCTTGACATAAAAGGTGGGATGAAACGTTTATTTATAAAAAGTGATACAGTATGACAACAATTCAATAAGCATGGTAAGGGCCCTGCTTTGTAGCATTTTGGCCCTTTCCCTGCATAATCAAATTCATGTCACACAGTATTCATTAAAACCATTGCACTTGTGAATTACTTGTCCATATTGTATTTACATATATTTACCTCGATGCACAATGAAAGCTTGGAGATTACACAAATGAATATTTACACAGAAATTACAGATGATTAGAATTGGAATACAAACAATACTGACGACAGGGACCGAAGCTAATACAGAATGAGTGAGGTAAGTCAATCTAATACAGAATTAGTCAATAACAAGTAGAGATGGGATGATTCACCGATGCATTGCGATATTTAACTTCCTGATACAAGTATCAATCACAGTCGCACACTAAGTAAAAAATATCGATTCATACATATCGGATCGTGTACAAGGTATCGTGATACATATCGGATCGTGAACAAGGTATCGTGATACCTATCGGATCGTGAACAAGGTATCGTGATACATATTGGATCGTGTACAAGGTATCGTGATACATATTGGATTGTGATATGTATCAGATCTGTACAAGTTATCAAGTCACATATGGGATCGTGTACAAGGTATCGTGATACATATCGAATCGTGAACAAGGTATCGTGATACGTATCGGATCGTGTACAAGGTATCGTGATACGTATCGGATCACACAGTTGGTGTATCGTCCCAGCCCTAATAACAAGACTGATCTGAGGGTAAGTTGAAGGTGTTTACAATCAGAAGAATGTGAGGGTTTTTTTTACACCACCTTATCAATAGTCAAGCCACATTAAGCAGTGGATTCAGGCTTCATATGTAGGGATTCAAACCCAGGTCATTGTGAAGAGAGAGGACCTTAACTACTCGGCCACCTCCGTCCACTGATGAAGCGTGTGAATGGAAACAGTGTGAAATCATCTCTACCCGAAGCGCTCATAAATCTCCAACATCCCCATGATCCAAGTGAATAGGGGTGTTATTTGTGACACTATTGTACCTGCATCACTGCTCATCTTAAGAATCAAACCCAGGTCATAGTCAGGAACAGGGAACACACAACCCAGTATACTACCTCGATCCCTGTGTTCAAACAAGTGATGTTCACAGGGCTAAAATCACTTTCTGAATTGCCCCCCAAAAACGAAAAATTTAAAGAAAAAGGTTAGAGTAACTTCAAGTCTTCCTCCCAACATTACTACAGACATGGAGATAATTGTGTGATGAAGGATGTGAATAATGTTTGGGAAACTGGACAGAATCACAGCATGATGTTAAGTTGGAATTATGATGGAAATTTGCATGAATAGTTTGGTTCTGTAAATTCCATAAATTTCAAATGGCGTGAAGATGTTAAGAACAGAATTCACGAACTGGTACAGTTTCTTGTTTTGTGGTTATGAAAAGCACCAATTTGAGATTCTTGGACTAAATTCTTAAAACATGAAACACTGATGAACATGGCAGAACATAAAGTTTCAAACAAAATCTAAATAATTCTTTCTCTTTTGGAATGGCTCAGGTGGTTTCTCAAATAAACATAATTCATTCCCTCGTAGTGTGCAAGTTAATCAGTTAAAAAATGTTCTTATACACAACAAATCAGTTAGGGATCATGCATATTTTGGGGCATATTCTTTATTAGTGATGACAATTTCATAAAAAAATCCCCAAAAATATTTATGATCCCTAAATATTTTCGTTCGGTATATCTTGACAATAACAACAAAACAACAGGACCATTGACAGTGTATCTCTACACACTGGGTCGCGTACACATGGGGGACAGCAACATCAACATCAACATCAACGTGACTCTCAGAAAGTGAGTGAGTGAGTTATATCACGGCGTGTCAGCTTAATGTGGGAGGAAAGCCCGAAGTGATGCAGGTCTCAGACGTTTACCACTTCGGTGAAACCCACGAGCACGGGTATGGTGCTGACAAACCTAGAAACATAATCGGGGCGAACCGGGATTCGAACCCACAATCATAGGTTTCTGGCGTGCCCAAGGGACGCAACTCTGCACAGCGAATCGCGGCGCCTTAGACGACTGGGCCACCCGTGCCCCCCTCTCAGAAAGAGATATATAAATCACCCATGTTGTGTCTGCCATACATGACATAAAGACACACCTATAAACATTCTTACAATGGTAACTGCAATACTTTTAACTAAAACATAGTTTCAGGGTATTCACTGAGTGGGACGGGCCAACGGTCTTTGGATGCATTCTTGCAATTTAGTGACTATTTTCTCTTCTTAACACTTCTGGTAAACTTCATCCGGTATACCTGTTTTGATAAATTGAAAGTAGATTTCGACGGTCGATTTGCCCATGTTTCCATACCTGAGTTTGAGTTACCTGATAAAGACTTTGGTCCGAGTAAATCTATCTTCTGTCAGGGCTTTAGTGAAACTATCCCTTATCTGGGCTTTAGTGAAACTATCCATTATCTGGGCTTTAGTGAAACTATCCATTATCAGGGCTTTAGTGAAACTATTCATTATCTGGGCTTTAGTGAAACTATCCATTATCTGGGCTTTTGTAAATCTATCCATTACCAGGGCTTTCGTAAGTCTATCCATTATCAGAACTTTTGTAAATCTATCCATTATCAGAACTTTTGTAAATCTATCCATTATCAGAACTTTTGTAAGTCTATCCATTATCAGAACTTTTGTAAATCTATCCATTATCAGGGCTTCAGTGAACCTATCTCGGAACTATCTACAGCCAGAAACAAACAACACAACTATGGTAACCTGTATTGTTGCAGCAGCAACGATGTAGACACAACCTATGTACACCTCTCTGTACAACAACGTCCACACAGCAAGTCATGCTGGGATAGGCGGGGCACCTGTTTCACTGTACATCAAATACTCACATCAATATTCTGCTGACTACACACACATGAAGCATAACCAGAGGACAACATTGGTTTCATGATTAAACAACACTTTGTGACAGAAAACATTCTCACAAACACATTGGCACTTGAATATCTTGATCAGGAACTAGAATTGTCACGAGTGTGGACATCATAATAAGCATGTCTACCCACTACCATAGTCGTTCTGACCCCGATTTCTTGAAACAAAAATAAAATTTTACTCAAATCTCAAACTGGGAATGCCAAAAATATCAGCTGAGAATTTTTGTAAATCAATCTCAGCAAAAACTCAGCTGTTGGACGAGAGACAAGATGTATAGAATTGTTTCCACCCAAAACCGAAATCTAAGGAAAAAATCGTCATCCAATACATATTGCAGTGGGTTGTCACGATCGGTAAACCCCTAGAAATAACCTGTCTCCACAATCTCTGCTTATGTCTATTAGCAAATGCCATTATTGTCCGAATTAAAACTTAAGTTACCATGTAGGCTAACTTAAGTTACCATGTAGGTTAACTTAAGTTACCATGTAGGCTAACTTAAGTTACCATGTAGGTTAACTTAAGTTACAATGTAGGCTAACTTCAGTTACCATGTAGGCTAACTTAAGTTTTGCCTGTTTTCTAACTCAATTTGAGCAAAAAATTGACTCAGTTTTGTTTTAGAAGGTCAGACTTCGGTCATTATTTAACTAAGTTTGTTTCGAGAACTCGGAGCTTGGTGTAGTGAATATGTACACAGTCTAACTACGCTTACAACTGTATGGTGTTGGGGACACTTGCTAGCTTTCATATTGGATTTCAGGTTTGCAAAATTCAAGACAATCTGTTATTACCCCTCTGGTGGACTATTTTCTCCTGTATTTACAACTGGGCAAGAATATACAACTTTTTACAATCTACTACAATTTCATGCTTTCATTCTACATAATCTTCTGAAGGTTTTATTTTGTACACGCTTTGTGGAATGATCAAAAGATCAACTTCAAAATAATCTTAAAATACTACAACAAAAGTACACGGCAACTAGATTTAAATAAAGGACAGTTAAATAAAATTATCATCTTTTTCTCTAAAAATAGAGCAATCCGTCTGCTCTGTTTCAACCAAACCAAGAAACTATGGCGAAATGACTAAAATTGGTAACCTGATACATACATCTGTTACCATGGTAACATGTCAATGACAAAACAACATAAAAACATTGTTACCTGTTGCATAACTGTTACATGTAACCATGGTAACATGTCAGAGAAGACTGCACATGAAACCATGGTAACCTGTTTCAGACATAACTGTCTCCACAGCAACCTGTCAAAGACACTCTGGTAACAACACACAGCCACTTGGCTAGCAGTCCAAGACTAGAGGCATATCAAGCATATCTGCCCTGTGGCAGTGTTTCCATTCAAACATGCCACATCAACACAGTAACAATCAAATGTCATAGAAATAGCTTCAATGCATGCAAGGCAAATAAATAGCAAGCTCATTTGCAAATTAATACAATCTGGAAAATACAGGAGTCTTAAACAACGTTCGGAAAGGCATAGCGTTGTTTCCTCTGTAGCAATATCGAAATGCTTCGATTTCCATACTCCTGGGCAGATAAATCATAAAACATGTTTTAAATCTTGTTGCACAATCAGACCAAAACAGCCTATTGGCGGAATACACACGAAAAAAGTCTTGGTCATTGATGTCTACAATCCTTGCAGTCAGCATGTTGAAGCACTTGTGATTACAAACATGGTAAGTCACTCCTTGAACATTGTCTAACCCCTCCTAAGGAAAGCACTTCAGCACTTATAAAACTTGTCCAGATCCAGACCAGGCAAGACATGCTTACGAAAAGCATGCCATGTTCACTCATAGCGGGTAGGTAGACAGTCATTAGCAAGGCAAAGACAAGAGACATCTGAACATGTTCCTAGCTCCTCCTCCTCATCATCCATCCACCTTCTGCAGTCTCCTGTTAAAACTTCAGTACTGTCGCCTTGCATGTCACACGTCATGTCATGGCACTTCAGTTCTCTGTGATCTCACATGCGACACGTCATGGCACTTCAGTTCTCTGTGATCTCACATGTGACACGTCATGGCATTCTGTTCTCTGTGATCTCACATGCGACATGAGCAGTATCCTTTTAACACTTCAGTACTGTCGTATTGCATGTGACATGTCATGGCACTTCAGTTCTCTGTGATCTCACATGTAGCACGACGTCATGGAACTTAAATTCCCAGAAATCAACACCTCAAGACATCATGACAATCTGTTCTCCGACAGCCAACACCTTACATTGTCATTGTCATGCCACTCAAACATCAAGCATCTTACATCCCAAGACCTCATGGCACTTCAGTTCTCTGTGATCTCACATGTGACACGACGTCATGGAACTTAAATTCTCAGAAATGACGTGACACTTCTCTTCTCCCACACCACACAACATCTGTTCTCCGACAGCCAACACCTCACGTCATGACAATCTGTTCTCCGACAGCCAACACCTCACGTCATGACAATCTGTTCTCCGACAGCTAACACCTCACGTCATGACAATCTGTTCTCCGACAGCCAACACCTCACGTCATAACAATCTGTTCTCCGACAGCCAACACCTCATGTCATGACAATCTGTTCTCCGACAGCCAACACCTCACGTCATGACAATCTGTTTTTTAACATCCATCACCTCACGTCATGACAATCTGTTCTCCGACAGCCAACACCTCATGTCATGACAATCTGTTCTCCGACAGCCAACACCTCATGACATCATGACACTTCTCTTCTCCAACATCCTACACCTCCCATGAGGTCATGACTGATCCCCAGATTAGCTTCATGGTGTCATCTTCAGAGATAAATAAAGGAAGTGCAACACACTAAAATCTCTTGTTACATTTGCCCAGAACCATGGCAAACAGTGGTTCACACAGCTGAGGCCTGACACTTCACATCAGTGATTTTTCTCTGTACCGACTTCCACATCTCGTTGCATGCGTCTTTGTGGACACTATTGTTCCCGACATCTCTGACAAGGTCACTACTGTGTTGCAATGTTGGAAGTTAATGATGGAATGTTTCATGGATCTTTGGTCTCAACATGGAAGGAAAGTACGGAAATATTACCGAGTACACTGAGTCAAACATTTTGTTTGAATGTCACTACACCCTTTCAATACAAACAACACAAAATAAGTCTTAAAGAACAAATTTCTATCTTGTTGAGACATATGTTTCACAAACAGAAATCTTGTTCAAAAGGTCATGTCCTTGACCTGTGACATTTTGTTGACCTTGACCTAGACCTGAGCTGACCTTCTGAGACTACGACCTTGAGCAGCAAGGGACAGGAAGTAGTTCACAATGGCTGACTGATGCATCACCTGTTCTGTGGTTTTGGACATCATTTCTAGCGGGTTGGTGGTTGTGTCTTTAACTGCTGGGGCAAGCAAGGTTGGACCAAGGACAGTTGCCAGGTTGTGTATGGTCATCTTGTTCTCCTTCACATTCTTTGCAACTCTGAAATGACAGAAAAATGTGATTTTTCATGCTGCTTTTAGCTACACAATAGCAGACTAGAGTGACGGAGTGAAAGCTGTTTAACACCCAGCATAGGCGGATCCAGAAGGTGTGTGTGTGTGTCTGTGTGTGTGTGTGTCTGTGTGTGTCTGTGTGTGTGTGTGTGTCTGTGTGTGTCTGTGTGTGTCTGGACCCCCTCCTTCCTAAAACCAAATGTAGTACGTTGTAGGCAGTAATATTATCTGAGAGAGGATTTTGATATTTTGGACCCCTCAATTTTAAAAAATGCTGGATAAATTTCAGCACTCCCTCCCAAGATCTATCTAATTGTCTGTCCCTAACAGATATGAGGATTAAATGATAAAGAAAAAATGTGTCACCCGCTCCTCAAGTTATCCGTTTTCCAAAAGTTTCCAGATCCCTGCTTATTGTATTGACTTGTCACAGCGACACAATTTGCTTAACTGACTCAAGTTTTTGAGGATATACCTCCATGACATCATGTTATGTCCACAACAAAATATTTCACTATTTAAGAATTCCTTCAGTGTGAGGATCAATCAACCCCCTTGAAAGTGTTGGGTAAGCGACATGTCGGTGACCAATGCTAGCTACCTGACTAGATGCTCCAGCAGGGTGACGATGGTGTAGTAGTTGGCGTCGGGGAGGTTGTGGAGGAGACCCAGCATGCACTTCTCCTTAGCTTCCTTGTCCGATAACCCTGCAAGGGGAGGGCAGCGATCACATTAAAACATGACCAAATAAATACATCTATTCAGTGTTCCAAATTAACCATGGGAGTCAATAGGTCACTGTCATAAACCCAAAGTTAAAAGTTCAGACATTTCAGAGATCCCTAAAATGAAATTCTCAGCAAACCTCAAGGACACAAGGACTCAAAGATCCCCTTAAGTTAAATATAAACCATGTCCACATCACTATCAGTGATTCAAGAAGACAGCTGCAGTTTTAACTCCATGGGAGAATGGCATTCAAATGAATGAATGAATGAATGAATGAATGAATGAACAGGACATAGCTATTTATTTGTATTTCTACTGATCTTGCGTGGAAAAGCTGGAATAAATCTGTGAAAGATCAATTAAAAAGTGTGGTCTAATGAATACATAATATACTCCTGTCAAAATCAACAAAAACACAAATTCCAGACCAGACAAACCAGTGACTGATATCACGAGCATCATCTCATCTAGACTTGGGTACGATGACACAGGCTGCGGCTGACCAATCGTTTCATTAAGTCAGCTCTTACGACCTTCACATGTCGCCGGGGACCAAATCTAACCTAGAGTCCCTACGGGATCTGTCACATGTACAGAAGAGCAGTACTCACGTAGTGACTCCACGAAGTTTGTGTAGTTGGCCTCGGTGAAGAGAGGTTCCGGCAGCTCACGGAAGTACAGCTTTAGCATGCCTGTGACGGCATGGATGTCGCAGTCTGTCACCTGACTGGTCCCTAATCGCACATCTGGAAAGTAATGTCTTGATAAGTACTGTAAATCTTGAAATTAACGCGAGAGTGAATTAAATGCGAAAAATGCGAGTGGTCTTTTCTTGCATTAATTAACTTTGCATTAACATCTCCAAAAAGACTATCAACAATAAGACAGCCTCACTGCACACTTTGGATAGCAGACTTACTTACTATGGAGATTTAACGTGCGCTTTCCGACAGATGCGTATTTCGCACACGGGCCCAGCCAGGCCATTTAATGTGTTTCCGAAAGGAGCGAAAGTGGTGTGTGCAACCCAAGAGGGGGCTTTAGGGGTTGCTTATATAGAATTTGGGAATTTTTGAGATTTGGAATAGATGCCGATGGGGTTGGGGAGGAGAACTAAGGGAGCTGGGTATGGTGGATGTTTGTTTGTTTATGTGATTTTGATTTGGTAGATTGGATAGCAGAAATACCAACTTGAATATATCCATAAACACGGTTTATTGAGCAGCAGTTGTAACAAGTACATAACAATGTCATTTTAAGAATAGTAATTACACAATAGGCATCCAGTGAGTTATCACTGCTGGGGTCAAGAGTTCTAGCCACTCGTGTCAAACTGGGCATCAATGACCACACCAAGCAGTGAACTGTTGTTGGTTCAATTATCTTGCCTTTGAACTTCCTGAATGCCAGTCAACAGAATAAACATATAAACTGGGTGTTGTTTTTAGGAAAACACTATTTATTGTTATTACAGAAGTGTTTTACTCAGTGCTAATAAGCGGTGCTGTTTGTGTTTGATTGGAATAAGGTAAGGATATGTAGCTTTCAACTGGGGATGGGGTGGGGTGGGCGGTGTCGTATTGATATTGTGTCACATTTTTGGCTAAGGGTCAGCAGTCATATTAATTTGGAGATGCATTAATTTCAAGATTTACAGTATTTCTTAGATAAGCTAACTTTTCACTCTGTAAAAAATTAATTTTCGATTTTCGAAATTTGAGATCATGACCAGTAACATCAGTGTGTAAAAATTTATTTTTCTGACTTTTATGGTTTTTGAGAAAATTTGTCCCCTTGGAGAACCAGAAGGACGGACGGATGGCCAGACTGACGGGTGGACAACTCCGTTCCAATATTCCCTAACCCACTTTAAAAATAGATGAATAGAGTACTGCATTATGCCCACTGCTATATATCGTCTCCATGACAACCCGTCCCACCCCACATACTGCACACCACACTTCCAGACTTGTTTTAAAAAACCTCATATAGGTTATTCAAAGCTGGAGCAATAATTGCTGATTTTCTATTTTTCCTAGGTCAGACGATATTTTTAGAAACATCCCAGCCCCTCCTCTCCTCAGCAGCCATTGTGGCCATTCAATACCCATTTCAGCTCCCCTTTTACACACATAGATGCTTAGAATTCACTCTACCATCATGGCATCTCGAGGGCCATAGACAGACGCCAAAACTGACAGGGTTTATCTACGATTCCAAAATTGTAATTTTGTTCTAAATTGCAATTTTTTTAGAAGCTCCTATTTGATCAAATTCAGAGGTCTTTTAACATTCAATAATGTAATAGTAATTGTCATCCTTTACATTTTCTTTCTCAAGCTTCTTACTTTTATCAAATGCCTTCTTCAACCTCTGCACCTCGGACGTGACCCCCGACACTCGGTATATGCCTGTTTCGTCCAGGCCTCGTTTCTCCACTTCCTGTATGCAGGCTGTCACGATGGAAGGGACAGTCTTCCCCTCGCGGCGGGCCGACGTGCTGATCTTCACCCCAAACACCCCCGTCTTCTGCTGGGAGGGAGTCCGACGCATCGTACGGTTAGCTGGGGTGTGACGCACTGATATCACCAACGACACCTGGAACAGGACACACAGTGAATGAGTGAGTGAGTTTGGGTTTAATGGCACTTTTAAGATAACAGTGAGTGAGTATGGTTTTACGATGTTTTTAGCAATATTCCAGCAATATCACGGCGGGGGACACCAGAAATTGGCTTCACACATTGTACCCATGTCGGGAATCGAACCCGGGCCTTCGGCGTGACGAGCGAACGCTCTAACCACTAGGCTACCTGACCACCCCTTTAACAGAACAGTATTACAGTTATATGACAGAGTGTGCGCTTAATGTGAGAGGAAAGCCCGAAGTGATGCAGGTCTAAGACGTATACCACTTTGGTGAAACCCTTGGGCATAGGTATGGTGCTTACAAACCTAGAAACAGAATCCCAATGAACCAAGAGTCGAACCCACAATCGTGGGTTTCTGGCGTGCCAAGGGACGCAACTCTGCACAGCATATTGAGGCGCCCTTTGACAATTGGGCCTTTCATGTCCCCCACATGACATAGAGACTCAGCAGACAGCTAAGAAATGGACGTTCATTTGTTTGTTTCAGAGGTTAATCACGTGAGTCCTTTCCAACCTTGCAGTGCTGACATTCTCTTAACTGATATGTTTAAAACACCTGTAAAAAAATGTTTGCTACAAAATAGCTTACCGTATTCGACGTAATAAGCTCCCACGGCAATATTTGCCGATATACTGGCTAGTGAACAATCCCAATTAGTAACCCTTCCGATTGATCAATGTACACAAGACTTGTTCATTAGCGTATAATACACACTCGTGTGTTATATGCACCCTTAATTATGGACAATTAAATTCTGGAAAAATATATCTGTCGTACATAAACATTTCAGGCTGTCACTATAAACCACGAAATTTATCTTTCAACTCTGTTTTTTTCACCAACATAATATTCTAATAAGAGCCCCCTATTTCTTATTTTGAGAGCGCCCTGGGCGCTTAATACGTCAAATACGGTACTTAAATAACAATGGTACTTACGTCATTCATGGAAATTGTCTTTTCTTGAAAATTTGTCTTGAGCCAGGATTTACTCAGCTGAAATCAGAAGACACATCAGAATGGTCATTGTTTTGACTAATATCTAACTTCAAGACGAAAACCACAATGGAGTCATTGTTCCCTTTTATCTACAGTGCCCTTTTAACAGAGAAAACACGTACAGCACATGAAAGCGGGGATCTAACATCAGTGCCCCATGTTACAAAGCAGTTCTTTTTACATGACTCCTGTAAATCTATGTTAAAGTGCATGACTTACGTAGTGCTACGACTGTCTTAAGTCTATGTTCAAGTATGATTTACGTAGCACGATGGCTGTCGTAAACCTATGTTTCAGTAAATAAGTTACGTACCACTCCAATTGTTGGAAGTCTATACTAAAGTACATGACTTACGTGGTGCAACAGCTGTCTTAAGTCTATGTTGGAAGTATACGAGTTACGTAGCACGATGGCTGTCGTAAACCTATGTTTCAGTAAATAAGTTACGTACCACTCCACCTGTTGGAGGTCTATACTAAAGTTCATGACTTACGTAGTGCAACAGCTGTCTTAAGTCTATGTTAAGTATACGAGTTACGTAGCACGATGGCTGTCGTAAGTCAATGCTAAAATATAATGAAAGACCGCAAGTGAAACTGGTGATCTGAACAACGAAATGCTCCTGACCGTAAACACATCAATGTACCGTGGGCAGAATGGAACAAGTTCTCACCTCAAGAGCTCCTCTCCCTAGCAGCCTGTCCGACTGGTTGTCGACCTTCTTGTACACAAGCACGCGGAGTGTCTGACTCCCGTCCAGCTCCAGCTCGAAGTCCTCATCCCACGCCGGGTCTGCCGATGTCGGACAGATGTTGGTCCGTGCCTTCATGAAGAAATGATCGTACGAGTCCATCTCCACACAACAGTAGGTGTCTGAAACCACAGACATTTAGTTTACATCGATGTGTTGTCATTTCGGGAAGTTTTGATGATTCAAGGAATTGTTTTATTAATGTGCCATCTTTCTTAGGGCTATTTTACTGATTCAGGGAATTGTTTTATTGATGTGCTGTCCTTCTTAAGGATGTCTCACTAATTCAGAGAATTGTTTTATTGATGTGACATATTTCTTGGTCTGTTTTACTGATTCGGGGAATTGTTTTATTGATGTTCTGACTTTTTTAGGGATGATTTGGGTAATATTTTATTGAAGTCTTATCTTTTGGTGCTGTGATACTTATTCATGGAATTATTTTAAGGATGTAATGTCTTTTGGGGCGGTGTTTTTGATTCAGGGAAAGTTTTATTGATGTGTTGTCTTTTGGGGCTTTCTAAAAGATTTGAGGAACAATTACTGAAGCAGACAGGTATTGCCTAGGAACACTCACCACAAGGAGTCGCCAGGCCGTTCAGTTTGTGGACCGTGACGTTCAGAGTCCCATTCAGCACCTCCTCATCTGCAAACCCACAAAGTGACAACCTCAGCATGACCTCACATAAAAACCTCTGTGTCCTTTTAAAACTGACACTGTTATCATCCATGAATTAAGTAAATGACAAAATATCCTCTGCAGACATTACCAACATTCACCATGTATGTTTTTCAGGTCATTGACCCTAGAAATTGTTCAGAGGTAAAACATAATATACAAAATGAAAGTGATATATTTGGGAACCTCAAACATCCATACCAAGTTTAATATGTTACACGAATGCCATGAGTGAGTGAGTATCGTTTTACGCCATTTTTAGCAATATTCCAGCAATATCACGTCGGTGGACACCAGAAATGGGCTTCACACATTATACCCATGTCGGGATTCGAACCCGGGTCTTCGTCGTGACAAGCAAAGGCTTTAACCACTTGGCTACCCGACCTCCCCCGAATGCCATGAAGAATGATAAATGTCACGATTATGTTGATAAAATATCTTTGGGTGGCATATAGAAGCTGAAGTATCAGAGTTGACTGATGGATTTCAAGTTCTTTAAACCTTCAATGCAACGTTTCTTTATCAAGCAGGCTATTAATAAGTGGGTTCGACATGGTTATGCAGCCATCATAGATCATAGCATGACTGCCTACTGTGCTGACATGTAGCTTAGTCTCACATAGGTCGAAACTGTTCAGAAGGGATTAAAATCTGAAATACCATTAGACTTACACGATTCAGTGATGAAACTTGCACGTATGTGTTGCTATACACTGCTCTCAGCATCATTCCAGCTATAGGAGGCCTGTTAATAATCAAGTCTGGGCCAGACAATCCAGTGATTGATATTGTGAGCATTGAATGCCGTTGGGGTACGAAGTACATATTCAAGTCACCACCCTGACCACCCGATCTATTTGGTCACTTCTTGTTTGTTTGTTTGTTTGTTGTTTAACGCCACACTCATCAATATTCCAACAATATGACGGCGGTCTGTAAATAATCGGGTCTGGACCAGACAATCCAATGATTGACATCATGCGCATCAATCCATGCAATTGAGATACGATGACACACATCAACCAAGTCAGGGTCACTTCCAACATAGATTGCTGTGGACCAATTCAAACCAAGATTACACACAGGGCAACTCACAGACTAGCATAGGTTGCTGTGGACCAATTCAACCAAGATTACACACAGGGCAACTCACAGACCAGCATAGGTTGCTGTGGACCAATACAAACCAAGATTACACACAGGGCAACTCACAGACCAGCATAGATTGCTGTGGACCAATTCAAACCAAGATTACACACAGGGCAACTCACAGACTAGCATAGGTTGCTGTGGACCAATACAAACCAAGATTACACACAGGGCAACTCACAGACCAGCATAGGTTGCAGTGGACCAATTCAAACCAAGATTACACACAGGGCAACTCAAAGACCAGCATAGGTGGCTGTGGACCAATACAAACCAAGATTACACACAGGGCAACTCACAGACCAGCATAGGTTGCTGTGGACCAATTCAAACCAAGATTACACACGGGGCAACTCACAGACCAGCATAGGTTGCTGTGGACCAATACAAACCAAGATTACACACAGGGCAACTCACAGACCAGCATAGGTGGCTGTGGACCAATTCAAACCAAGATTACACACAGGGCAACTCAAAGACTAGCATAGGTGGCTGTGGACCAATTCAAACCAAGATTACACACAGGGCAACTCAAAGACTAGCATAGGTGGCTGTGGACCAATACAAACCAAGATTACACACAGGGCAACTCAAAGACTAGCATAGGTTGCTGTGGACCAATACAAACCAAGATTACACACAGGGCAAGTCACAGACCAGCATAGGTTGCTGTGGACCAATTCAAACCAAGATTACACACAGGGCAACTCAAAGACCAGCATAGGTTGCTGTGGACCAATTCAAACCAAGATTACACACAGGGCAACTCACAGACCAGCATAGGTTGCTGTGGACCAATTCAAACCAAGATTACACACAGGGCAACTCAAAGACCAGCATAGGTTGCTGTGGACCAATTCAAACCAAGATTACACACAGGGCAACTCACAGACCAGCATAGGTGGCTGTGGACCAATACAAACCAAGATTACACACAGGGCAACTCACAGACCAGCATAGGTGGCTGTGGACCAATTCAAACCAAGATTACACACAGGGCAACTCAAAGACCAGCATAGGTTGCTGTGGACCAATTCAAACCAAGATTACACACAGGGCAACTCAAAGACCAGCATAGGTTGCTGTGGACCAATTCAAACCAAGATTACACACAGGGCAACTCACAGACGTAATTCCACAGAACATTCTGCTCACCTTTCTGCATAAGTACAGAGCCGAACTTGTTGACCTGAGGTAGGGCCTTCGAGGTGTTGACCAGTTCCTGTACTTCATACGTGCTGAGGCTTGGGTCATCGTGCCCACCTACATGAGAACACCATCAACATCAGACAAACAGCCTCTCCTGGTGACATACATATCACTGAGGAATGTAATGGTCTACGGTTTGGGTTCTGCCAAGATCAATGCTGCAGTAATTTGTATGCCAATCTTGTTATCTTGTGGAAATTCGTATCAATAAACTGTAAAGATTTATCAAGATATTCTTACAGTCCTGCAACTTTGAAACAAATCCCAAATTTAATCAAAATTTCTTTTATACCGATTTTCTGGCCATGGTCACTCATTGGAATCCATGATAAATCCCTGGGCCCACTTGCACAAAGAAATCTTAGCGGTAAGCCTATGTTAAAGTATGGGGATCATCTTAGTGCTAAGATGGCTTTGTGCAAGTGGGCCCTGGTGTGACCCAAATACTAGGTCCTGTCTATGCACTGATATATTATCCAGTGGTCAAAATTAGGAAACAAGGACCTAGGGTCCTGGCTGTATTAGTTTATTTCATGGCACCCCTAAATCTTTAATTGTTAACATTGGGGTACAACAACGACTTTTTGTCATTTATCCTGACAATCTGATGCTGATTCCAACATTTTCCTCCCTGAACGTACATTTTCTACAGAGCGAGGTCAAGGTCTCCAGCCATTCTTCCCTCTCGTAGTCGGTGGTCATCAGCAGGGTGTGGACCTTCCCCCCCTCGTGGGTCAACTTGACCGCCAACTTGGGCAGTTGCAGGATCAGCTGGGCCTCCTACAACATGAGTTAGTGGACAGTGAGTGAGTGAGTGAGTGGGTGGGTGAGTGGGTGAGTGAGTTTTTGTTTTGTTTTGTTTTGTTTTGTTTGTTGTTTGTTGTTTAACGCCGCACTCTGCAATATTCCAGCTATATGACGGTGGTCTGTAAATAATCGAGTCTGGGCCAGACAATCCAGTGATTGACATCATGAGCATCGGTCCACGCAATTGGGATACGATGACCTGCATCAACCAAGTCAGCGAGCCTGACCACCCAATCACGTTAGTCGCCTCTTGCAACGAGCATAGTCGCCTTTTACGGCAAGCATGGGTTGCTGAAGACATATTCTACCCAGGACCTTCATCGGTCTTCTTAGTATTTACTCATTGAGTTAGTGAGTGAGTGAATGTTTTATTTTTTTTGACTGAGACAGAGAATGGGTGATTTAGTGGGTGAGTGAGGGTGGGTGGGTGAGTTTTAGTCTGAGTGAGTGAGTGAGTGAGTGAGTGAGTGAGTGAGTGAGTGAGTGAGTGAGTGAGTGAATGAATGAATGGGTGTTTCTTAGAGTGACTTAGTGAGGGTGGATTGTTATTTTTGAGTTGGTGGGTATATGGTAGAGACGTAACAATATGGACAGTACTTGGCAGGCAAATTACAACATCGTATCATTACACCACTTGAAGATAGGTGCAGGGAGGGGGGGTGGGGAGGGGGTGAGTAAAAGTAGGTGTGGATGGGTGAGTGAGGAAGTGTACGAGTGGATGGGTTCAAAACAAGTTGGGTTAAATATGGCTTTTCAGGGAATAACTCTCAAGTGATGGATGAAAGCCTTAAGTGATGCAAGTAATTAATGTTCACAACTTAGGAAAACCAGCGAGCATGTCCAACACTGACACTCCACGGGCCCTGCGCGTGGTCCCTCTGAGTACCTACCAGTTCATGGATCTTCCTCTTCAGCTTGTCCACACTGCGGGCGGCAGCTAGCCCACTGATGGACCAGTGCTTCGACTGAAAGACAACAACATGAGATGAGGCTTGGAGATACAAAGCAGCTGCGAGGAATATTTCAATGATATCACAACATTTCGTCTTGTTATGGGAGGAGATCCTGTCATGATGCAATCCTTGTCTTTAAGTGCAAGCTCACTAAGATGCCATGCCGCAGTTTAACATGAATACACCACTCAGACACAGTATACTGACTCCGAGCCGACCAGTCCTTGTTTTAGCCCCTTAATGCCGAGCGCCAGACAGGGTAACAACAGGTACCATCTTTTAACATCTTTTGGTATGACGCGTCCAGGGATCGAACCCCGGACCTTCCACTCTCCAGGCGGACGCTCTACCACTAGACCAAGGAGGCGGTTACATGTTGAGAGATTTTGCTCATCTCCCAACAACACAAATAGCCAACAAACTCCAAGCCAACCAGGAGCACAGGTGGCCCAGTCGTCTAAGGCGACGCGATTCAATGTGCAGAGTTGCCGCCCTTGGGCATGCCAGAAACCTATGATTGTGGGTTTGAATCCCGGTTCGCCCCGATGATGATTCTAGGTTTGTCAGCACCATACCGTGCTCCTGGGTTTCACTGAAGTGGTAAAGGTCTGAGACCTGCATCACCTCGGGCATTCCTCCCACATTAAGCTGACATGCTGCGATATAACTGGAATACTAATAAAAGCGGAGTTAAACACAACTCAGTCACTCCAAGCCAACAAGTCCTTGCGTCATTCCTTTAATGATGAGCGCAGGGAGGGTAACAAAAAGTACCACCTTTTAACATTTTTCGGTGTGACACAGCTGGGGGCAGACGCTCTACCACTAGACCACTGAGCAGGTCGGGGTGATCAAGAGACAATGTTGGCACACTGATACCAAACGCCAGACCTTTCTCATTAGAATCAGATCTTAGTTCTCGCTATCGATAAACAAAGATCTGAGGACATCCCATTACGGGTCACGTCAGAACGACCTTTCATCCGACCAATCAAAGCGCTGCTTACCAGATCATGAAAGTGACAGTCGGAATGTGTTTTCTAATCATGCAACTCGAAAACATTAACACTGTGTATTCCGAATGACAATTACGGCCCGTACGACTGAATACGTCAAAATTATCTTCTATCTCTCGCTTCTGTGCACAGTACGTGGGAAGTACTGCCATACAAGTTCAACCATATGTTAGACATTCCAGAATGTTTGTTTGTTCAGTTTTCAAAATTTTATCGAGAACTGTGTCAACATATTTTTCAAGCGCAGTCTGAAATGGAAGTCGCCAGGTTGAAATGAGTGCCGTAAAGCCCGAGAAAACTGCTTTCTAATTGGCTGATGTCGACTTCTTGTTAGTTATTTCAGTGGTCGCTCAAAGTTCGCAAAAGGTCGTTCTGACGTGACCCGTAATGGGATCTTTGTTTAGCAGCAGCAAGAACTTAGATCTGACTTTAATGAGATTGTTCTTGTTACAGATATATTTTACAAACAAACCTGGTGAGCAGATGGACTTTCTGTTCCTCACACAAGTTTGTATTTGCCAGAATAAAAATACCGAGCTTTTCAGATGTTGTTTTTGTTCAGCTGAACATATCTATAAGTACTGGGACAAAAAGTCTAAAAAGATTTCAAACAAATATATATTTATAAGGATGCCACTCCCGAATTCTGGTCATGTTCCCTATTCTGTGACTCTCAGAGTGAAGTGCTATGTGTAGTGACTCCCAGAGTGAAGTGCTATGTGTAGTGACTCCCAGAGTGAAGTGCTATGTGAAGTGACTCCCAGAGTGAAGTGCTATGTGAAGTGACTCCCAGAGTGAAGTGCTACGTGAAGTGACTCCCAGAGTGAAGTGCTATGTGAAGTGACTCCCAGAGTGAAGTGCTATGTGAAGTGACTCCCAGAGTGAAGTGCTATGTGAAGTGACTCCCAGAGTGTAGTGCTATGTGAAGTGACTCCCAGAGTGAAGTGCTACGTGAAGTGACTCTCAGAGTGAAGTGCTATGTGAAGTGACTCCCAGAGTGAAGTGCTATGTGAAGTGACTCCCAGAGTGAAGTGCTGTGTGAAGTGACTCCCAGAGTGAAGTGCTATGTGAAGTGACTCTCAGAGTGAAGTGCTATGTGAAGTGACTCCCAGAGTGAAGTGCTATGTGAAGTGACTCCCAGAGTGAAGTGCTGTGTGAAGTGACTCCCAGAGTGAAGTGCTATGTGAAGTGACTCCCAGAGTGAAGTGCTATGTGAAGTGACTCCCAGAGTGAAGTGCTATGTGAAATAAATCCCAGAGTGAAGTGCTGTGTGAAGTGACTCCCAGAGTGAAGTGCTGTGTGAAGTGACTCCCAGAGTGAAGTGCTATGTGAAGTGACTCCCAGAGTGAAGTGCTATGTGAAGTGACTCCCAGAGTGAAGTGCTACGTGAAGTGACTCACCACTCTTGCCTCCTCGTACTTTACTTCGTCTCTCAGCTCAGACTTCAGCTGTCCAATCTTCTTCTTCATCGCCTCGATATTCTCCTTATGACTGTGTTTCAAATCATCTAAAATTGTAAAAGAAATCTATAAGAATTACAAGACTGTGGCGAGGCGTGGCCTAAAACTTGGCAACATAATACATTGGCTTGGTCCTTTATTTTTCGGCAAATGAAAGACACAGCCTTTGGACTTTCACATAAGTACTGGTGTACTCAGAATGGCAGTATTTGATGTTTAAAATGACAGAAGGATGGAGAGGCATAGACGGATAGATGGAAGGATGGATACATGGAAGAATGGCTAGATGGACTGATGAAGGATGGATAGATGGAGAGCTGAAGAATAGATAGATGGACTGATGAAGGATTGAGAGATGGACTGATGAAGGATGGATAGATGGAGAGTTGAAGGATGGAAGAATGGATAGATGGAAGAATAGATAGATGGAAGAATGGCGAGATGGACTGATGAAGGATGGATAGATGGAGAGTTGAAGGATGGAAGAATGGATAGATGGAAGAATAGATAGATGGAAGAATGGCTAGATGGACTGATGAAGGATGGATAGATGGAGAGTTGAAGAATAGATAAATGGAAGAATGGCTAGATGGAAGAGTGGCTAGTTGAACTGATGAAGGATAGAGAGATGAGAGTTGAAGAATGGATAGATGGAAGAATGGATAGATGAACTGACGAGTGAGTGAGTGAGTATGGTTTTACGCCGCTTTCAGCAATATTCCAGCAATATCACGGCGGGGGACACCACAAATGGGCTTCACACTTTGGGAATCGAACCCGGATCTTCGGCGTGACGAGCGAACGCTTTAACCACAAGGCTACCCGACCGCCCAGATGAACTGATGAAGGATGGAGAGATGGAGAGTTGAAGAATAGATAGATGGAAGAATGGATAGATGAACTGATGAAGGATGTAGAGATGCATAGTTGAAGAATAGAGAGATGGAAGAATGGATAGATGAACTGATGAAGGATGGATAGATGAGAGTTGAAGAATAGATAAATGGTAGAATGGATAGATGGTAGAATGGAGAATAGAGATGATCGATGCAGAGAGGGATAGATGGCGAGATGGAAAAATCAATAGATAAAGGATGAGATGGATAGATGAAGGATGAGATGGATAGATGGAAGAATGGATATGAAATGATGGAGAGAAGCATAGATGATAGATTGAAGAAGGTGTACCAACCTTGGTAGTCGAAGTGTGTGTCTATTGTGAGTCTACACAGAGGTATGATCCACTTCACGTCAAAGTTCGAGGCTTTCCTGTAAAGGAAGAAAATCCCATTGATAAGCATTACAAAACTGTACACCGTCACACTCCAAACTTAGTGTTAAACTGGACAAGAAAAAGAACTGGAATCAAAGAACGGAAAAAATTCTTATCGGTTTTTTCAAAAAAAATATTTAGACTTACAGTTTTGAATAAAAAAATATGTCTGGCTTCGCAGCTGTAGCTGATAATATACCAAGTCTCCAAACAAAACCCAAGGGTCTTCCCCTCAGGATACCAAATGGCCAGTCCCTTATCTTAACACTGCATTCTATGCCTTATAGCCAATGTAAGAAACGCCCTTTTCTCTCTTGTTGATCCTGTCACAACTGAAATACAAATCACCTTTGCTGCATTGTGTATGCGCAAAAGGGAAGGGAAGCAAGACACTAATACTTGTGCAGCTAGTTTATAACTGATAGTGACTTCGTTTGACAACATGAAGATCTTATTATGATAAAATATGACAAATTATGGGAATTAGGCAATGAGGTAATAGAGGTAGGGTATTCACAAGAAGGATTAAAATATCATAATAGTATAACATAAATTGGGAAACTGTTACTACCAATTTGAAATTTTACAGTCTTTCGTATAAATAAATGCAGGGTGGTCTGTAAATAATCAAGTCTGGACCAGACAATCCAGTGATTGATATCATGAGCATCGATCCACGCAACTGGGATCGATGACATGCATCAACCAAGTCAGCGAGCCTGACCACCCGATCCAGTTAGTCGCCTCTTAGGACAGGCAGAATCGCCTTTTACGGCAAGCATTGGTTGCTGAAGACCTATTCTACCCCGGAATCTTCACGGGTCCAATAAATGCAGGGATGGAGACTGACCTGTTGTTGTCCTTCTTGGTGCAGACGAGGACGTCGCTGAAGAGGAAGATGTAGCGCACCTTGCGTTGACCCGACACCAGCTCCACCAGGAAACTACTCTTCACCAGGTGGCGCTTCTCCTGAGGCTGTAACACACACAATAACTGTCACCTGTTGTCCAGCTTACGTCATATACTGAACAAAAAACATAAGGGATCATGGATATTTTTTTCAGTACATAAACTGTAGCATACAGGAGATCACAAAATGCTACTTTATGTTCAAGTACACAGAAAATTGGTATGGGAATAAGAACCACTTCACTACGTTTTGGTCAAGTTGCCATAATTTCTTTGTACAGCAGTGAACTATGCAAGACGGGTAAAATGCAACTGAAAAACTAAAAATTATAAAAAAATATAAAATTAGCATGGCTACAAAAACAATCTGAAATGATTAGCCAGTGAAACTGTAGACTCAAACAGCATGATCATACAAAAAAGAAATCACACAGAGCGTCTTCTCATAGCATGGCATTTGGGTACCAGGAGTAGCTGCTGTTACTCTTTTCTATGGGAAAATCAACTGAAAAACAGAGTTATGTCCCCTGGGAACAAATGATACAAGCTCCTCACAGCGATATCCCGTTCGCGGAGCTCTCTATACCATGCTATACTATTGCTGCCACCAGTCATCGACTCCCCACAGTGATAGATGACCACAACCATGCTTGGAGTTGAACTTGCAGCCGATTGACCGTTATGTTTACAAACAAGTGACGAGTGTCGTGACGCCGATTACACTTACCCCTGCTAAATTACTTTCTTTCTTTGTCAATTTGAATTTCTATTTCATTAACACTTTCATGTAATTGATAAAGTAAGAATGTAAGGGGGAAGTGGGTTGATTTTCCGAACCAATCTGATTATACAAACAACAAAGTAAATTCATCTGGAAAACATGGTTAGTCGTAAACCTTTCCAAAATGAACTATGACGGCATTCCTAAAGACATAAACAAAAGTATGAACGTGACTACATTTGGGGTTCGAGGGCAAATTTCAAGATTCTTGTAATTGACGCGCCCACACTGGTGGCAGCGATGTTACCAAGAGTGTAACGAAGGTGTCACACGCTGGGAAGGAGCTCGCAAATGATAAAGGGGAGGTAATCCATGCACTGACCAGGGCTCCACTCTCCCGTATGGTGGAGGAGATCTCCTCCAGGTTGTACTGGGACAGATCGAGGGCCTTCCTCAGCAGCCGGTGGTCCTCATGGTCCTCGGGGGTGTACTTGATCAGGTCCTGCAACAACAGAGAGATGGTAACTTTTGTTTGTTGAACTGTTTGATAGGCAATACTTAGAAGTTGACGGATGACAAAGTAGACGCAATTTATGGACAGTCTTGCATGACAACAGTATAAGGATCTATACCGAAACGTCACCTTCACAGTTGCTAAAGAAAATTGTTATCCATAAACTGTGTCTACGTTGTGTTAGTTTGTTGTTTAACGCCACACTCAGCAATATTCCAGCCATATCACACTGGTCTGATCATACAATCGTACAACAAGCATGGGATGCTGAAGAACTATTCTAACCCAGATCTTCACGGGTCAAATGGTACGTATATTTCCGTCAAAGTTGGACTAATTCGTAATTTTGTCAATACCGCACCACTCTTCTGGTACACTTACATGGAGGACCAGGGCGTTCCTCTGCACTCTCTGAACAGGCTTGAACAGGGCATCTGTAGAAGATGCAGAATAGGTGAATACATGTCATATGTTACACATACAACGCCAACATACATGGAGTAGATTTGTGTCTAAAGTTTTTAATTAGAAAAGTTCCAAAACATATTCTTAACATTCCAAATATAACTAGAAAACAAACTACATAATTAAGAGCTTAATCAATAGACAATGAACTGAATAGTTAGTAGACAATGAACTGAATAGACAGTAGACAATGAACTGAATAGACAGTAGACAATGAACTGAATAGCCTGTATACCATAAACAAAATAGTCAGTAGACAATGAACTGAATAGCCAGTATATCATGAACAAAATAGTCAGTAGACAATGAACTGAATAGCCAGTAGACAATGAACTGGATAGACAGTAGACAATGAACTGGACAGACAGTAGACAATGAACTGAATAGCCAGTATACCATGAACAAAATAGTCAGTAGACAATGAACTGAATAGCCAGTAGACAATGAACTGGATAGACAGTAGACAATGAACTGGATAGACAGTAGACAATGAACTGGATAGACAGTAGACAATGAACTGAATAGCCAGTATACCATGAACAAAATAGTCAGTAGACAATGAACTGAATAGTCAGTAGACAATGAACTGAATAGACAGTAGACAATGAACTGAATAGACAGTAGATAATACACCAAAGTGCTTCTGTGTGCAGGATAATCCCACATGTCGTGTTTATGTGATTGACTTCAGTTTCCAGGCACATGGTTTCAATAGCTCCAGCACACATCATAGACATACCTTCCAGATTTGTTACTTCTTTGGCTTGAGAACCAAATGTCACTTTCTGAAATGAAAACAAACATTATCAAGGTTCATAAAGATATGAGACACTAAAATTCACAGCATTTCAAGGCTTTCAACCATCATTTTCCAGGCTTTTTTATTTGGGTTAGAGCCTCAGTGTATCAATATATTATTTCAAGCCAGCATACAACATATTAGACGTGTGACCTAAGAAGCAGTTCGAACACCACAAATTTACCAACAAGATTTACTTTCACAACCAACAAATAAAATAAATTAAAGCCATAAATTTTGATACTTTAAAAAACAAGTACCGTGGCGGTATATGTCTTTTTGTACAATTTCAAGGCTTTTCAAGGAAACGTTTTTACTCAAAAATAATAACAGATTCATTCAAAGCCTAAATCTAAAGCAGATCATGTTGTCTGTGTTGTGAAAAACTTACAGACAAATTTACAATTCCAATATGGCCGCCATCGTGGCCATGTCTAAAACTGGTTTGAAATTCTATAAGCAGTGATCACATTAGAAACTGACAATAACTTCATGTTACAAACATTATGTCAGTAGTGAAAACAGTTGATTTGAATTGTACCATGAACCAATTACATTTTGAAAACTGGTTTGGAAATTTAATGAGCAATGATAAAAATTAACAAGAAGCCAGCAATGATATCGTGTGTGTTTGATGTTTAACGCAACACTCAACAATATTCCAGCTATATGACAGCAGCCTGTAAATAATCAAGTCTGAACCAGACGATCTATTGTCGTTGAGGCATGATGACACACAATCAGCCAAGTCACAGAGCCTGACCTCTCTGTCCAGCATAGGTTGCTAGGGCCTAATTCTAACACAGAATCCTATGTAGTCAATAGTCAATTGAGAACCAACCATGTAACATTTCCTTAAAACTTTTCCTTGGTTGTGAACATCTATTGTTAAGGGGTGATACTATTGGCAAACTAATAACCTGTTTTGTATTTATTTCAAATTATGTATGTGTCTGAATAGACTGAATAAAGCACTAGTTAAGCAAGTTACAATGCTTTTCAGCTGTTATTATCACCAAGGAGGTTCCCTACCCCTGTGTTACCATGTACTAAATATGTGAAATATATTTTAATCAGGTCTGTAAGCATTGAACGGTATGAATTACAAATAATACACACATAATACTCTCACATAACCATCTGTTAAAACTAAATCACTTCCCTGCACTTAGCTTGACATTTTCCTCACACAGACAAAGTGGTTTGGGAATTAAGGAAGATAAAGCCAGAACACAAGATTTCCATTTGTCAACTGTGGCTAAAATCATCCTTCATGTGTCCTGAACCCACTTGCTCAAAGCGATCTTAGCGCTAAGACTATTGTAAGCCTATGTTAAAGTATGGGAGTTACGATCATCTTAGCGCTAAGATCACTTTGTGCAAGTGGGCCCTGGTCAGTAATCAGGCGTAATCACTACTTATCGGATTCATAAAAGATATCAACACTTGCGTATGGAATAAATCTTTCCTGGTTTCACACCAGAGGCAATATTGGGAAATTGATTATTTGTGTGTGTGTGTGTGTTTGTTTGTTTTTCAAAACTACACATATCAATATTCCAGCTATATAATGGCAACCTGTTAATAATCGGGTTGTGGACCAGACAATCCAGCGATTGTTATTGACATGCCTTCAACCAAGTCACTGAGCCTGACCACCCGATCCACTTGGTCGCCTTTTACGACCAGCAAAGGTTCCTGGGGATCTATTCTAACCCGGAATGTCCACGGGGTAGCTGGGCAAGTATTCACACAGCCTTTATACAACAAGCACAATATAACCCAAATACTTCCTTGTTAGAAAAAGTATTTATATAGTGATATTATTCTGTTTGCATAATTCATACCCTATAAGGAAAGAATACCCTATAAAGGGTAGCAGTCACGGGAGACAGATCACTGGGGTCTACAAAAAGTAGGAGTTAATAGAAATAGACTTATAGGGTATATACTAAAAGTAGGTGTATACAGAGACAGAATTCTGGGCTGTACTACAAGGAGGAACATATTGAGACAGAATTCTAGGGTATATACTAAAAGTAGGAGTATATAGAAATAGATTTCTAGGGTGTATACTAAAAGTTGGAACAAATATGCTCTACTAAAAGTAGGGACATATTGAGACAGAATTCTAGGGTATATACCAAAAGTAGGAGTATATAAAGACAGAATTCTAGGGTGTATACCAAAAGTAGGAGTACATAGAGACAGATTTCTGGGGTATGCTAAAAGTAGGAACTTATTGAGACAGAATTTCAGTGTCTACTAAAAGTAGGAGTGCAGAGAGTGAGAGTTGTAGGGTCTTACTAAAAGTAGGAGTGCAGAGAGTGAGAGTTATGGTGCAGATTTCAGATTTCTGAAAGCAGCGGTAATGTATTGAAGGGAAACCAGATCTCTCTTCATTGCAAAAGGCAAGTCCCAAAAGACACATTTGTATTTGTATTATACAATAACTCGACTCACCCCTGCGATCTCATGGAACTGGGGGTTTTCCTGGGAACACCTGTGTATGGTGGTCACGGCCACCTGGTAGTTCTTCATGTACTTGCCGAACTCAGGGAACTGGAACACCTGGTGGTAGAAACAACAGCAATAATAAGCAAGAGAATTTATGGATGGCAACTTCTTTATTTTGAGGAACACAATTTCTGGAGTTCTAATGAACTAATAAACCTCTTTATACAGATCAGACACCTTGTAGTAGAAAAAAATTAATAATAATAATAATAATCATCATCATCATCACAACAACAACAACAACAACAATAATAATAATGATGATAATAATAATAATGATAAAAAAAAAAAATCTCCTTACATTGATAAATGAAGAGATAGTTTGATAATTATGAAAAGAATTGTCTCCAGATTTCTATCACAACTCCAACTGGACTGAATAAACGCACTTCATTACCGCACCAAAACCCATACAATCTTCATCACAAATAAACCTAACAACACAATTGACACTGTGAACCAAAACACAAGAAAACCATACTTGACTTGCATGTCAAAACATGCCACGTTCTGTTTAAACAGTGCTGTACATATTAACAGTGGTTAATTGAAGACGCATACACCAACACCAACAACTACTTGCTGTCACAGTGACAAAGTCACATGTACATATCAGAACCAAGGTGGAGGTAATTTCACTCCATGGTGTTGATCATATTGGGATAACATCCAAATATTTCTTAACTTGCGCAACAAATTCTGAATCGTGTTTCGATTACACTTAGGGTAAATTTGCTTTTAATCATGCACAATGTATAGAAATGTTGACAAGGACGAGGACATCATTTATTCTGAGTATTTCTTTGTTTGTTTGTTGTTTATCGCCGCACTCGGCAATACTCCAGCTATTTGACAGTGGTCTGTACATAATCAAGTCTGGACCACACAATGCAGTGATTTACATCATGATCATCGATCAATGCAATTGGAATACGATGACATGCATCAACCAAGTCATCAAGGCTGACCAACCAGTCCTGTTTGTCACCTCTTACGGCAAGCATGGGTTGCTGAAGACCTATTCTAACCCGCATCTTCACGAGTAAGTTGTGAGCGAATGAGTAGGTTGGGGACACCAGGAATGGGCTTCACACATTGTACCCATGTGGGGAATCGAACCTGGGCCTTCGGTGTGACAAGCAAACGGTTTAACCACTAGGCTACCCCATTGCCAAAATAGTTATGAGATCTGCAGTGATGAATGAATACAGTAAAAAGTAGCAGTCAGTATCAGTATTATCACAAATCACCGAGGACACCAAGACTTCATCCCTGAGAACTGAACCTGAGTGTTCGGCATGACAAACAGACACTTTAACCACTAGGCTAACTGACCAGCCCAAATACAGCTTAAGATCTACATACCATCATTTTGAAGATTTCGCCAATCTTCTGATCATGTGACCAGTTGTTGACCTTTGGCTCGAGCTCCTTGACGAACTCCTGGTGGATTGCATAAAGTTTCTTAATGTTGAAGAAGATGGCGTTGTTATCTTCCTCCGAGATCACAGGTTTTGAGGTCTGACTCGACGCCTCCAGTGACCTCTTGTACTGAAACACAAGAACATCTCATCATGTCAGCAAAAAGTCCCCTTTCTGTTCATGGTACAAACATGAAGCAGTCCCAATTTTTGACTGGGAGACAAAATGGAGATATTATAGATTTCTTGTACTGATATTCCCCCTGTTAGAGTTTTCATTGAAAAAAATCAACTCAAATGTATCTTGATATATTGATTTATAATAAAATTCATTATTTTGAGTGAGTGAGTGAGTATGGTTTTACGCCGCTTTCAGCAATATTCCAGCAATATCACGGCGGGGGACACCAGAAATGGGCTTCACACATTGTACCCATGTCGGGAATCGAACCCGGGTCTTCGTCGTGACGAGCGAACGCTTTAACCACTAGGCTACCCGACCGCCCCTCATTATTTTTAATCTGTGGATGAAAGTTACTTAAGCAGACCTGCAATTAATTAATCTAATGCTAAATATGAACTGGGCTGATTGATAAATGTGGAAAACTGAATGTTCTGCCTTCTCATCGTCCCTCTGAACCATGGAAATCTTTAAAAAATGTGCATGTTTCTCTGGCAGTGAAAAACTAACTTAGTATCAATATTCATAAATTTGTATCGATACAATATGAAAACTTACTTAGTATCAATATTCATAAATTTGTATCGATACAATATGAAAACTTACTTAGTATCAATATTCATAAATTTGTATCGATACAATATGAAAACTAACTTAGTATCAATATTCATAAATTTGTATCGATACAATATGAATTGATTCATCGATATCGCAATACACAGACATCCATATATAATGAAATAAACGTAAAGGTTATCACACGTTCATGAACTTACATGGATGAGGAGTTCGAGGATGGCGAGGTAACTCTTCTCACTCTCCAGCACGCCCTTCACGATGTACTGCCGCATCTGCAGCAGCTTGTCACGGGCAGACAACTCCTCATGTACTCCGTCAGTCTGTGGGGATACGCAGAGATTCACATATGGACACATGATTCATTTAATGCCTTCAACAACGTAAATGTGTGTGATAATCAGGATGAATCTAGGATATGAACCTAACCAGTGGATCCTGATATAACTAAGGGACACAACTCCGCTAAACGCAGAGCCTTCAGCCACTGGGCACCATGCACAGCCCCTTATGAATGACGATCACACCAGCACGACAGAAACTGTTTGAGTCCACTAGTCCTTATAATGATAACATGTATCAAAACCCTTAAAAATGGCAAATTTCTACTAGTCTATTGGGCAGTTTGGCAAGGACTATAGGACTACTGTCAAATTCTAATGCTAATCAACACACTGAGTGAGTGAGTGAGTGAAAATTTAACATACCATCAGCATTTTCTCAGCCATATAACGATAACTTGTAAGAATCTACATCAAAACATCGCTATATGCAATAAACCAGAAGTTTGTTATCCAAAGAAATTTTACAAAAAACGATGTTACCATCACACTGAAAATGAACCAAGCACCTTTGGTCAAATATGGTTCAAGTTTACGTACCTCATCAAATGACACCTCCTCCTCGCCACTGCTGACCACAGGGGACTCGAGGATGACTCGCTTGATCTGGGGGGACACCGCCATAGGGATATCGGGGTGGGAGTCCTGGCACTGCTCAGGTGACCTGCTTTCTGCTTCATGATTGGCTGATGCTGGCAGTTCGGAGGCTGGGATGAACACAATGTCGGAAGCAAGGGCTGTAACAGAGAATCGAACATTGAAAACACTATCAAATGAATATAGATGCTATTAAACACCACTGTCTTAGTTTTTACTGTAATTATTGGGGACTGGATTGCTCCTAACTATAAGGCAAAGCAGAGAGAAAGTGTTTTTACTTTTTGACAACCTTGTAGACTAAGTTTGGTTCAGTGATTCCAAGGCTGTCCTTCAGAATAGATTATTATTTTCATGCTCTACCTGATGAGTGAGTGAGTGAGTGAGTGAGTGAGTTTATGCTTTACCTCACTTCAGCAGTATTTCAGCCATATCGTGATGAGTCTACCTGGTATGTAAGAGCTTGGCATACAGGTAAATAATCATAGAATAACCAACGAGCTACGTAAACTTATAGATTATTTGTCCCAAGGGAGACAATCTGTATGATACTCATTGTCAATTGATGTTTGAAGTATGTACCCTACAGTGAAACTGTTGCAGTGGGGGTAGTTGTGGAGTTTTTGTTGCGGTAGGCGTAGCTGAAGTGTTTGCGTTGTGTTGGGGGTAGCTGTGGAGTTCCTGTTGTGGTGTGAGTTAAGTTATGGGCTTTCTGTTGTGGGCGGGTAGTTGACAGGTTTGTGTTGGGGATGTTGCAAACAATATTTCTCAATGAGTTCCGAGCGAGCAGACCCCAACTGACACAAATGATCAGCATATGTTAATTACAGCACAATACCCAGGTTCAGGGATCAATACCAGCATGGGTTATACCAGGTCTACTTCATGAGTGAGTGAGTGACTTGGGTTTAACGCAGCTGTTAACAGTATTCCAGTCATATCGCGGCGTGTCAGCTTAATGTGGGAGGAAAGCCCGAAGTGATGCAGGTCTCAGACGTTTACCACTTCGGTGAAACCCACAAGCATGGGTATGGTGCTGACAAACCTAGAAACATAATCAGGGCGAACGAGGATACAATCATAGGTTTCTGGCGTGCCAAAGGGACGCAACTCTGCACAGAGAATCGCAGCGCCTTAGACGACTGGGCCACCGTGCCCCTGAGTTAAGTTATGGGGTTATTGGGTTTTTATTGCAGTTGTGGAGTTTCTGTTGTGGCCGGGTAGACGACGGGGCCACCCGTGTTCCCAATACAACATGACATAAATCCTCAAGGTCTCGTGTGTAACGTGACAAGGTGGATCTGGTCACTGAAACTCTTGCAACATACCAGTGTCAACACGCTGAGTCAGTGAAGTGAACAGTGATGATATGGTAGTTACACAATACAAGCCTACACCCACAGCTGTCAATGGATGACTCACCAGTGTGATGTTACATGATACAAGTTTATGCATCATACATAAGAAATGATACAAAATTAAATCATTTATAAGACATAATCTAAACAGAAAAGAAAACGTGATCTTTTTTATGCAAATTGCTTGACTGGTGGGTGCTACCAGTAGAGCAGGACATGTTCTCACTTATCACAAACACCTGTGTCATCACTGATTTTCAGTGATCCATTCATATAATTGTCACCTCTATTTTACCTTTTAAGCCCAATGGGATATTTCATTGGATAATCGAGACTGGTTATCCTCTATCACTTCCATTTCACGTTTACAGGAGAGCTACTCTCGCCCATAGCATACACTATCGTGTTATCCCTCATAACTAAGTGATTTGAGTTCTAATACTGCTATTTCATATTTTACCCAATATAACAAACAGAGTAACTTGGGTTGTAAACAGGACACACCTTCCACTATTTATGTTCAGATGGATATTCAGGAATGTATGGTTTCTTAAAATATATCCAGGGAGTTATTTTATCATAGGATTCCAAACTAAGTGCCTATGGCTGACATATATAAGGAAACAAATCGTTATTAGGCTTAAAAAAATACAACAACTGGTTCTCATGCAACGGTTTATGAAAATATAGCGCGGGCGGGCGGATTTTTTTTATTTTCCGTTGTTCATACTAGTATGTAGCTAAATAAACTGCTGTGTAACCAAATAAACAATGTGTACAATCAACCTGGGAAAGGGCCTCCCTACATAAATGGATTCCTTGATGAGTAAAATACTGGAATACAGTATCTGACTACTACTGGACTTGGAATATTAAAGAACTTTTTTGTTTCGTTTTTAAAATTGAAATAAAAACGAAATGTGCGGAGAACTTTATGATGAAGAGGGTGGTGCCTGAGAAATAAGACTATTATTTTTTTTAGCCTTATAATTAAAATTTGGGGCTTATTTCCAAATTATTTTCCAAAATTCAGAGGTATTTTCAACATTGTATTGTAACATTGAATTCATTATGATAAAATAAAACCAAGCAGAATAGCCTCTTCCCCTCTACTGCTCTCATTGTTTACTGTAGATTTGGGCTGAATAGGAGTGTAGATAAATGTTTGTTATCTGTATGATCTGACATAACTGTGTTACAATTTGGAGACTGTCTTTCATAAACACCTGTGAGACCTACATATCAAATCATTTAGATAATAATCAGCACAAGTCCCATATCAGAAGTACACAAGTCTGTGTAAAAAAACGAATCAGCATCTCCAGGAGATAATAGCTGAGGTCAAATGGGGTTTAATGTCGCATTCAAATTTATTGCACTTCGGTAGCAAAGTGTGGCTGCATGTGCCAGTCTGGACTCATGCTGGTTTTAAAGTACACAATGTGTAATACAGCTGTATGTTTATTAAACAAGATATCTCTTCACGGACAAGTAATAAACAACAACATATTGTACAAATTAGGGAGATCTGAGATTGTGGGTCCTTTAGGTCCCTCTATGGTATTTGAATCTAGGGACCTCCTAACTTTCAACGCTATTGTCATCTTCCCGAGGCAAGAGTTGACTGACTATAAAAGTCCAGTTTCCACCCTTGCTGAACAACGCTGGGATTCCTGGGCTCGATCGTAGCACCACCAGTGGCTATTACCAGTTATGTCCCTTTTAAGCCTCTCCTATTGACCAATCCGATTCCACCTCTTGCATCACTTGCATTTTTTTCAAACAAAATGGTGGCGCCCAGTCAAGACGATATGATCGATAATCAAGATCTATATTGTGATAAAACGAGTCTTACATCGTGAAATGCATCAAATCCCACAACATTTTGATTAGAAACATGAAAAGATTTAAGAAAATATCTGTTGACAATGGGTTGGCGGTGCACATGCTTTGCAAATCCTGCAATCGACCAAAATCTACACGACAGTTGACGAACCAAATTTTGATTTCGTAACGCGATTTTGAACGGACTATGCATAGACTCGTTAGTCCAGCCAAAATGTAACTCCATAATACCAGCCTAGTTCGGCAAGAGTGGAAACTGGACTTTTATAGTCAGTTAACTCCCTTGCCTCGGGAAGACGCAATATCGTTGACTAACATGCTTATTATTGATCACTGCTGCTGTGCCTCACAATGAACCAGCCATGCTCTACATTCGCTCCGCTAGCATTAGGCGTGGTTCCAAACCAGACCCATACACCAGGTGTAATGTCCCAAGTCACGCCATCATTGATGTTCTGAGAAGTACAGCACACTCAGACAAGCTTGTTCAATTGATCCGTGACATATTCATGTTGTCCGCTAATCTTGGAGTGCAATATTTTATCTCAATGACTCACATTTCAGCAATCGATGATTAAAATTACTTTCCAATGCTTTGAACTTGACACACTTAGAGCATGTTTGTACAGTGACTTGTTGCAACGATGGACGGAAATAGAATCGTTCCCCCCGACACAGATCACACTCAGTATATGTGGTGACATCATTCCTCCATGTTCCCAGTACATACACGCGCTCTATTTTCCTACAATTATTTGAATTTAACCAAGTTTCTTGTGACTAATGAAACAAGACAAAAAGTGAGCAGGGCTCAATGATACTCTGACTTCGACTCCAACATATTTCTAAGTTCAAAACATGAAAAAAGAAATATTTTCTCCAAAAAATCCACTTCTTGAAATCAAATTTCATACTGCACCTTACCTATTGGCATAGAAACTGAACCCCAATTCAGAAAAGAAGTTACAGGTCACCCAAATGTTGTAGGGAAAATATATTCTCAGTTGAAAACATGAAAAATTCATATTTTTTTCAGAAAATACACAAATCAAAATTATACTTTGCACTTAACCTCTTCTATTGGAAACTGTTCCCTAAATTTGAAAAGAATCCATGAAGTATTTTTCTAGTTATAGGTCGCCCAAATGTTTCAGTAAAAAAGATTTAAGTGAAAAATAGCTGAAATCACACTTTGCAGTGCATCTATCCTATAGGTATAAAAAGTGTTAAAGTTTGAAAAGAATCTATGCAGAAGTTTTCAAGTTATAGGTCACACACAAAAATGTCTATAAGGACATTGGTAGTTTATACTCCTGCCTTTTCAGGGTGGGGTATAACTACAATCTCTCATTGATGCTAATGTCAAAGTGGAGCCATGAGGGTTAGACTCATATGTATCAGGTAGGGTAGTGCTGATGACAATGAATTATTACATTTCTCTAATTTCTGTTGAATAAAGTGCAAATTTGGATGCCGAATCTCAGGCATGTTATTTCTAAACCATGTAATAATTCTGTTATTAATATTTTCACAAACATTTCTTACATTTTGTACCCTAAATTGTTGTCAATCACTAAATCTAGGGGATCAAGAAATGTCATTTGTCTCAATTCTCCAGAGCTTTTAGTGCCAAACGAATATCACTGTTCCAGAAGGCGACTTTGGCCACTTATAATAAGTTCAAAGCCTAGAAGATAGAGCCTACCACCATGACCACCGAAGTGTCTTCTCAGATGAAAATATATCAACTTTAGTTGATAGAATTTACAATTATCTGACGCTTGCTCAGGACATTTTTACTTTTATCGAGTGTTGATAAATTTAAGCTTGGAAGACAAGAGGGTGAGATTCTATTTGTTATCCAAGATCATTCTTCCAACATTCCCAGCTTGTAAACAGTGATAACCAGTGTCTTGAGCGTAAATTAAAGACAGCTAACCAGCATATAAGAAGCAGAGAGATTAATGATTATACCAACGAGATATAGCTTGATCTCATGCAGCCTTCTGAAATCCAACTGTTAAATGTAATCACAACATCTGGGCCTAATATTGGGAATATCATTAAACTAAAACCCAAAGAAATGTTTAACAGACCTTTATTTATTGCCTTCTGCCTCAGTACATGGCATCGATTAAAATTCTGTACGATTCGCTGAGCTTCCAGATCCCACATTAACTCGCTGGGATGGGGCAAAAGCTGGATTAGCAATACCGTTAAGAAACCTTTCAGTTTTTCAAATTTCTGACATGCACAGCTGACAGTCTGAGCAGAGCTTAAACATCTGCAATTATTTCATGAGTGATTCGGCAGAAATATAATGGCTTCCGGATATTCAACAACAGTAAAATTAGCTGTGCTTTTTTATTGTGATTCTATCAATGTGTAATCCCAGACATGTTCTTCCGTGCATGAAGCCCTATCACTGGGACAGGTCACGTCATATAGCTGTCATATGTCTGTGTTACATAATTCATAGTCCCCAGGGGAAGCAGATGTCATAACATGATGACTGACTGCACTAATCACGCTAATCACGTTAGCAACAGTCCAACAAGGCCACACAAGAGTTATACATGTATCAAATTACCAGGCTTAACATTTGAGGTATGTTGTTTAAACATCAATATGTCTGGCAAAAGAAAAATTCTACAATTTTTACCAAACTAACACTTAATCATTAACTAAATTACACACAGAGCAGGGATTTACCAAGGATTCTAAACTGTCCCCTAATTGGGAAAAATCATTATTTTGTCCAAAATTGCGAAAATAATTAAACAAAAAAAATTCCTAAAATATTTTAACATTACATTCAATGCAATAATGGCAACTAAGCATAGACACCTATCTTCTATACTGGTCCTGTTATCAGTGAAATACAAGGCATATCTACAATGCCTTACCATCAGTTTGCATAGGATATTTTTATCTTTCCATCATATACAAAACTGATTCTCATAATAGGTCAAGTGCATATTTAAATAGAATTATTGTTATCCCTATCAAAAGAGGAGTAATATGAAGTGTGAAATGTCTAATTTCAGTTTGGGGACTTAGGGTTGAATATTGGCCTGTAATCAAGTCCAGACAGATCTCTGTAGATAATGAGTGAGTGAGTGAGTTGGGTTTAACGCCGCTTTTAACATTATTCCAGTTATATCACGGCGTGTCAGCTTAATGTGGGAGGAAAGCCCGAAGTAATGCAGGTCTCATACGTTTACCACTTCGGTGAAACCCACGAGCATGGGTATGGTGCTGACAAACCTAGAAACATAATCGGCTGTAGATAATGTCTCAGTCTGACACAGGTCTCTAATTACAGCCTCTCGACCCAGACTGGGAACCAGACCGTGAAGCAGGCTTCTTTAAGTGCAGGGTAATTGTTGGCTGTCTGATTAACATCATATAAATTTTGTCTCTCTGTAATAAGGGCCTATTTGCACAGACAATATATTAAGTTTCACACATGGCACTTAAAATCTTTTACAATAGTTAGACAAAATCCCTTTTCACTGTACTTTGTTTTGTTGAATGCTACACGCGACTGCTCATCTTCTCAAGATTTGTTAATACTTTTATCAAAACTGAATGTTAGTCCTTCTAACTTAAACTGTTTCAATTATTACAGTAACAAATAGATTATTGTATCAATGACACAAATAAACAACGCATTTACAACTCTAACTAAAGAATTAATTAAATAAATCAACAAAACTCAAACTAAAGTATTTATACTGCGGAGCAAACTCCCTTTTCAATAGATAAAAAGACACTCTATATGATATATCAGAATACTTTACAGTGACATTGAGCATGATAGTAAAGCAGCCCTTGCCAAAACCGTTATTATCAATAATGCAATTTGAGATCTTGGGGTCCTGAGATTCAAATACCATAGAACGCCTAAAGACCAAAGGAATCCTTTAATTACAAAAACTGCCTCACGATACAAAGACCGTTAAGAAAAACAAAACTAAAAGTGATTGGATACAGCTGAATACATGTTCCCAATAGAAACGTAGATCAAAGTTTCATAAAGACCCTGAATAGCTATGACGAATATATTACTAAAATAAGTTAAGGATCGCCCGATTTTTCATAATTTAATAGTTGATATAGTTACGGTAATCTATCATAGCATGTCAGGATAATATGAAAGAATTGGGTGATCCTTGACTTATTTTAAGTGGTATACATGTAAGTGCCTTATGACATCCACAATATCCACATTGACCAATCCTGATCCTAATCAACATTAAACTGTTTAATCAGATGCAGTCAAACCAGACAATATTCATGCAGCCATGACTAACATAGCGAAGCTATCATCAATGATTATTCACAATTTAACCCTGATTACTCTGAGGCCATACCCCAGGCAGTCATCCACAGCATTCAATCGACATGCCTATGTCATGACTACACATTGTATCGACACCTCAGCTGATTTCATGCTCTCAATAACGCGGAACAACATGCCACCTAACTCCCCATGTAGGGAACGCACACATCACCTCATACCTATATCAACACAGAATACTATTTCTGTATAGAATAGAAATTCCAATTGGGTCAGCAGACAATAAAATAAGGTCGAGCATAGCGAAGCTTTCTTCTGCTTTGTACACTGGATTTGTAAAATTCAATGGCCATTCCTCGTCTATGTGTGTATTTTGCATACATCGCATGACCTGATCTATTCTAATACAGTTTTACCGGAAGCATAGTTTTCCGTGTTGATACAGTGTTGTGTACTCTGGGTGTGGTGTGGTCGACGTCAGAAATGACGACGACAGCGAAGGTAAACAGGGTCGAGAGCTGTGATGTCACATATTGAATGGGGTAGTCTTTACACTTCTTGTGTGAGGAACGTCAGTTGACGTCAGATCATATCTACGTCACTACAAGAGTTGTAACGTAACATCAGACTTCAAAAATCACGCTAGCCGAGACTACTAAATTGTGCTGAGGACAAGTCAAACTCCAATGATGGTACAATGTCGTCATCACTGACACATAACACTTCAGGATTATAATTCTGATCCAGTTCACAATGCTTCAATTTTGCTACAAATATAGACTTAATAAAACTGATAGAAAATGTAAACATAGTAAAAAAAATTGTCTTATTCAAGCCAGACTTGGCCACAAACTCTGAGGACTAGTAATATAAAATCTCCAGACGTACTCTTATAAGGCTAGTCTTAAAACCCCATATAGAGGCTGAATATGCCATGTATCCAGTCCTGTAATCTCTGAATTATTTGCTTCTCTGAGTACAAGGGTGTGTCAATGGTGAGGTGTCTTTTATGTAGGATTTGAGGATGGTGAATGTTAAGAAAGAGATTGCGTACCAATTTTAATTTCTATTATGCCACCCACAAACGTACATTGTTTTGCATCGACACGTTCTTGTAGATACGATACCAATATAGTTGCATGGAGTAACCCAATTCACCAAACAGGGAAATTCACCAAACAGGGAGAATGGTAAAATGTAGGTGCAGGGCATTAAGCATGGTTATTGTGCTGACCACTGAGGATCAGAAACTGGACACATCGGCAAGTCGCACCCATGACCACTGATACTGCCACGGAGCCACCCAGCACAGCAGCAGCAGCAGCAGCAGCATCATGTGGACATGTGACAGCATGTGGTCCTGTGTACAGCGCACAGGTCACAATTCATACAAAGTTAAGCAACATCAGTCAAACAGCGTAGTTGGACAAAATGGGTGTCCATGTTTGACAGCAGCTTCTTAGAGTTTCTTGGGCTTCGGCCCTGCCCAGAACTCAAGAGGACATTTAACACATGTGGTGTTCCCTTAGGCAAGTGAATTTGTTTGAATTCTCCTTTTGCATAACTGTAGATGGGTACCCGGTAGAAGATGGCAGGCAGATACTCCCCAGGGAGCTGAGAATAAAAATTGAGTTCACACTGATCCAGTAACCGGGTAATAATAAGATCTATCTTTCTAAGTGTATTTGAGGAGATATTAATTGGAAAAGTGGTATACAAATAAATAATACAGATATAATATTGTGCAATCAACATGATTATCATGACTACGAAGATGACATCGCCATAGGTACGTTATTTACGCTTTTTGCCTTGCAGAAATAACCTTGAATAACTTTGGTTGGGCTCATTTTAACAGCACAATGTTCTGAACAACTGACATAACAACCAACACTATGACTAGTGGGTATATAACTTCCCAAATGTGGCCTGGGAACACTTATCAGCCTGTAGGTGTAAATCTTTCCCTGTCTGTCACCCACTGCCATTATGACCCAGGGGTCAGTTCAACCCTTACCATGCTTATCAGGACCATCAACCATTAAACCCCCAGAAATACTATCACTACTGATATCAAATATGAAAATACATCAATTACATTGTCCATACTTTATAAAAGGTCGATCACTGTGATCACACTGAACATGCTGAAACACACGTACAGCATGCCAAATTCACATTTCATTTTTTTGAGTGCAATGACAAAAGAGGAAATAGAAATATGACTATCGATCATAAAATGTCATTTTGACACGACCTTACTAGAGTGCAAGTTAACCGCCCCGAAAATATTTCTTCTACAGTAATATGAAAACAGAGCATAAAATGATGTTTGTAATTACCTTAAAGAATGATAAAATGGATGGTTTCATAATCGACGAACGCAGGATTACGGGAACAGAGAGTAAGCTTTACACAATAATGTGTGGATGATGGAACTCTGACTAAGAATACCGGTAGTTGTCCAGCAACACACCCTGGAAGAGGCGACTTAATGGATCAGTGGTTTCAACTTGTAATTGTCATCAGACCCCAACGACACGGATTTATAATCCCTCATCATATCAATCACTGGTTTGTCTGGTCCAGACTCAATTATTTAGAGGCCACCATGATATATCCGGAATATTTCTGACTGCAGCACAACAAACCAACTTTCAGATTAACAATCACTAGATGCAGCCTAAACGCCCAAAAGCTTCCCAGATAACATGAATATAAAACCTTTTATCATATACCAAGACACTGGCTCGACTTGACAATTCACTCAGGAGGGCAACTGATTTAGCCAACAGGTGTTTTCAGCAACCCATGCTTGTGACTATGCTTGTCCTAAGAAGTGACTAACATGATGGGGTAGTCAGACTCACTGACATTGTTGAAACATGTCATTGTATTCCATTTGTGTAGAACGATGTTTATGATGTCAATCACTGGATTGTCTGATCCAGACTTGATTATTTACAGGTTGCCATCATATATCTGGAATATTTCTGAGTGCAGGATTAAACAACAAACAAACAAACAAACAAACAAACAAACAAACAAACAAACAAACAAACATGAAAAGTCAGCAAAACCCACTCCAACATTGGGAGGGAGATACATGCAGACAAAACAAACAATGATGTCGGCATCAGAACAAGGGCAATGCTGAGATTCTGCAGTATTCCAGGTCAAGGAAAGAAGGAAATCTTCTCCACATTTCCATGAATAAAGACAACGTATCGGAACACAGTTCAAGATACAAAAATGTGTGTTCACCCAATGGATGCCTTTAACCAGTCTGTGACTTCAGCCACAAAGTAAGGATAAGATTTATGGATGAAACAACTTCCTTATTACAATTAGGAGCAACGTTTCGGTGTAGGTTCTAACACCGTTATCAAGCAATTTGGAACCTACACCAAAACTTTGCTCCTAATTGTAATAAAGAAGTTGTTCATCCATAAATCTTATCCTTACTTAGTACTCCAACTTCTATAAAGAAGTCACTAGTCTCAAGCCTGAGTAAAAATTGTACAAAAGTTAAATTTAACCATATTCCAAGTTCAGAAAATATGGAATATATGGACAGTCATGTGAATCTTTGGACAAAATAATACTATGGGGCACTTGTTAATATCATTTAGAGGTGAGGTGAGGTGAAATGGGGTTTTACGTTGCGTTCAAGATTATTGCACTTATATAGTGCATGTATGTGTGTGTGTTTGTGTGGCTGCTTGTACTAGTCCGGACTGATGCCGATTTATAGTGCTAGCTCACTGAGATACCATGCTGCAGTTTAACATGAATACCCCACTCAGACACAGTATACTGACTCCGAGCCGACCAGTCTTTGTTTCAGCCCCTAAATGCCGAGCGCCAGACAGGGTAACAACAAGTACCATCTTTTAACGTCTTTTGGTATGACGCAGTCGGGGATCGAACCCTGGACCTTCCGCTCTCTGGGCGGACGCTCTACCACTAGACCACGGAGGCAGTCTATTATTTAGAGATTGGTCTAGAAGTTGGTTAGGGGGCCTTATAAGAGTTGGACGCTTAACATGGTGAATACGGTAACCCCATGGCATCCAATCAACAGAATTAATGTCTGATACTCACTCATCCTCTGTACATGGACTGTACGTGGACTGTACGAACCAAGTGTGCCTGGTTCTGAGTGTAGTGGGCCTGACCAGTGAGCTACTCCCTCAACATCAACATCAACATCACACTTAGGTGTGGTGTTACTAACCAATCCCCCAAAACCTGAACCTTATCATCCCTACATAATAAATAGTAATTGGTTTACATAACTGAATTTAAACAGCTGTTTCTCAACCAACATGACCACATTCCATTATCCATTACAAAAATAGTGAATCCAAAACCTTTACAATAAAAACAACAAAAATGACAACAATCTCATCAATCATGCACAACAATAACAACCCATCACATGCAGACATATTGTGAGCATCGCCTGTGACGTCACAACCCCGCCGTACACTCTCCCTAGATCACCCTTCACGGGTCACTGCTAGACTGCTCCACCCAGCACTCACATTCATTTTCCCATGACGGAAATACACTTTTAGGATATTAAATTGAACCCTGACAACACACCTAGTGTGACTACAGATACACTTCGAAATACATAATATTCAAAATAATAGGTGTGCGGTTCTCCTCATCATGCTTATCGTAGACCCCTCCCCACTCTCCTCCGTGTTGACCTAAGAACAAGATCTGAAGGTTGACACAGAAGGAGTTTTCATAAAGACTTTCCATAGCACAACAAGGATAAATGCCAAGCTAAGAAACTGGTTTGATATAAACTTAAAACACTTGGTTAAAAGATTTGTTAAAAAAAAACAAGTACAAGTAGTTGAGAGTTAAAGGATACTTTTTAAAGGGATTGTAACGGCAGTGATGGCACACTGTCTCATGAAGGCAAAATTCAGACAATTCCAGCATTTAATTTATACTACTCCACTTCTGATAGCATATTTTTATTAATCCATGAAACACAAAAATGATTTTCATAACATGTCAAGTATGTTATCCTTATCACAATTAGTAAACAGTAAAAGAAAATCCTGTAGAATCAGTTTCAAACAAGGACATATCAGTACCTTGAGTATGAGTAATGTGTTAACTATACTACCCAATAGTCAATGGGACACTAACATATTTCATACTGTGCCATGCTGACAATAATTCACTTATTGAACAGAGTATTTATGTTTAATCTACTTCAAAACAGGGATAGATTTAACTGGCCTGTTAAATTACAAAGTGAGTGAGTGTGGTTTTACGCTGCTTTTAGCAATATTCCAGCAATATCATGGCGGGGGACACCAGAAATGGGCTTCACACATTGTACCCATGTCAGGAATCGAACCGGGGTTTTCGGCGTGACAAGTGAACGCTTTAACCACTTGGCTACCTGACCGCCCTAAAATTACAAAGTGTTTGCTGAAACGTGAAGTATATGCCAAATCTGGCTAGTCAAGATTTCACCTGTTCTCCATATATGTATATATTTTTTAATTGGACATTGCTCATTAATTATGTTATTTCGATGAGAAAATATTAAGGGGGATGAGGTCATGTGAATGGTTAACTCAAAGAAAGATATATGTTGATCATCTCGGTAGAATGACAACTGGCTGCCATTTTGTAATGTTGTGTACAACAACATATTTATTTGCTCATAAATAACTACGGATTAAGGCAAATATCATTTAATCTCAAAGTGCAGGGAAAGGTGTTTCAGGGGTGAGGAGTTCAAAAACTTCCAGAGACCTGTTAGGTGGTTACGCTACTACAGATTTGGCCACTTCGCGGCCTCCACCATTTAGTTGCAGACCAGTTTGGAGAAGGGCCAGTAACTTTTAAAAGGAGCAAGCCCTGCTGGCGATATACAAAATTGATTTTAAATCTACCCTGGCAAATGAACCTGTACATGTTCACTTCCAGGGCAAATTTGAATACTATTTGTACAACAACATATCTGAGCAATCAGTCACATTCAGACCCCACATGGATCGTAACTCCCTATCCAATGTTGAATAGTATACAGGATGTACACATCATATCCCACAATCCTCATCTTCACACACAGCAACATCTTGACACCAGAAAGCAATCAACTAATTGCCTAGTTTCATCGATGATGGACATCGGACTTAATACCATTGTTGTGCCAGGATTTGAGGGAGTTCCTCTCGGCTTTCTCCAAGTCATGACAAACGTGCCCAACCCAGAAGAAAATGGCCGCTACAGTAATGGACAGTGATAATGGTAAATGCATGCCTTGTTATCCGATCTCATGGAACAAACAGAGCTGGACAGGTCACTGTAGCTAATACACTGCATTAGGAATATGAGGAAAACTTCAAACCAAAGTAAATGAAACTTCATCTCCTTGAGATCGAGCGAGTGAGAGACTATTGGTTAACGATGCTCAAAACAGTCCTGTTCCTGGCCACATAAGCATGTCAGCTTGAAGAGGGTTGGTTGGTTTGGTGTTTAACGCTGCACTCAGCAATATTCCAGCTATATGGCGGCGGTCTGTAAATAATCGAGTCTGGACAAGACAATCCAGTGATTAATATCATGAGCATCGATCCATCCAATTGGGATCGATGACATGCATCAACCAAGTCAGCGAGTCTGACCACCCGATCCCGTTAGTCGCCTTTTACGACAAGCATGGGAGCAAAGTCCAAGTGATGAAGGCTAGAGACTTTTACAAGGATGGTTATTAGTGAGTGAGTGAGTTGGGTTTAACCCCGCTTTTAACAGTATTCCAGTTATATCACGGCGTGCCAGCTTAATGTGGGAGAAAAGCCCGAAGTGATGCAGGTCTCAGACGTTTACCACTTCGGTGAAACCCATGGGTATGGTGGGATGGTTATTAACATGATTAAGGGAGACTAACAGTATTAGAATATGACACTAGTCCTGTAGTCCTTGCTAAACTGTCCAATAGTTTAGGGATCCTAAGGACTTGTAGAAATTTGAAATTTTTAAGGGGTTTGCTATTATATGCACGGACTTATATAAGTCTGTGCTATATGTTATCAGTATAAGGACTAGTGGACTAAAAATGTTAGTTTCTACCACTTACTAACCACGATGTTAATCAAAATTGGCTCAAATGAGGAAGGCTTAAAAACACATCTGTCACCAATGGAACACTAAAATGGCCATTGAAAAACTAAAGAAGTTGTCATCCAAGTGTTGCTGGTCCTAATCAGGAAAATCATCTTACACCGTTCTTCTTTCATCAAGGTCACCATGGTTACGATCATGCATGCTTCTGTGGTGCATACATCATACTCTTCATCTTCACCCAAACCCATTTTCCAGCAACACTGATCACTGACTTTCCACAACCCTTGAAACAATCTGCAACAAACCGACTCTGTCCGTAACACCTGGCCCAGGTGACCATGAGGAGGCCATCAATCAATGCAGTGCTAACGAGCTAGCTTACCTGTACCTGACACAGGTGTACTGATCTCTCTGACCTCACCTGGACACTGGCCAACAGGCGGTCAAGACAAACAGAGGTGATTACCTGAGTCATGCACTGCACATACAAACACGGTCTGTATTGTACAACACTAGGCACATAGTGAGATGACGTCAGCTCAGGTAAAACTGGATTCCATTGACCAGATTGACCAGATTGACCATAATTTCACTTGAAAACCCTGACTTTTTTCATCATATCTGTAACCAGTCATCAAGAAAGGTAATTAAAACTTAAATATAAAAAAGAATTATCGTGTTTGGTTTTATTAACAGAAACTGATTTCCATTGACCAAATTGACCATAATTTCACTTGAAACCGTAATATGTTAATATTTGTAAACACTCACCGAAAAAGATCATTTAAGAATTGAATGTCAGTTTGGATGGGTTCATTGAAGTGTGCATGATTTAAAAGCACTGATTAAACTGTGTGAACCTCAGAGCCAGACGACATTAAACACCAGAACCAAAGCACTTATTTATTTTAAAGTCAGATGAAATGCTACAAGACAAGGCAAAAATACCTGGTACTAAATTAATTATATTCCTGATAAATGCAGGGATTAAAAAGAAAATAGAAAAATGAGTTGATTGTAAACACCAATCGAGAATTCGGGGAAACCCCCGAAAGTAGTTCCGGCAAAAGTTCACATGATCAATTTCACAAAAAAATTGTTCACATCGTGCGAACTTTTCAGTCCATTCACAGGAGTGTGAACTCCAAATATGAGAAACAGTGTAAACGTTAAAGTATCAAATTATTTGAACATAATTTTTTTTTAAATCCTCACCTTCCCATACCATGGATACCTACCTATATATGTTGCGGGCATGTTACAGAAACGTTTTTTGAAAGGGGTCAGGCATGATGATGTGAAATGTCTTTGGACTTGCATTATAGTAGTGAACTTGAAACGCTACAACCCATTTTGCAACAATATTTGACTGACAAAAATGCTAGGGGTCTTTAAACGAGTACCCCAAGTGTATCGTCTTGTATTGAAACAGAAAAAATGAATTGTGTATCGTCACATGAAAACTCACGATGTACTGGTGCATCGATGTATCGCTCCATCCCTAAATATGGCAATGAGTAATATAAAGAATAACCTACACAAAACTCATAATTACAGATTATCTGTCAATCATGAATGAACGCTGTAAGTCCCTCGCAAATATCCTGAGATTAACCACTGTTAACACCATTCATTCACTCGGGACAAATAATCCGTAATTCATCCTAGACTATTCTCTAAACAGATCAAGAACTCTTACATCAACTGTGGCAAAGATGGATGATTTGACATTGTGTACTTAAGCGTTGCTTGTATATTTGTCAGATGATGAAGGACAGCGGACATCAACAGTTTGTTGTTGTGTATAACTTGGACGACTTATCAGTTGACACTAAATGACTGACAACTGTTAAATGTTGTTAGATACTGCTGCCAGTTATATTCCACATACATCCCAGTAGCATGGAAATAATCAGCTTCTGAGAGCATGACCAAAACACCACGACATGGAGGTGCCATGACATTCAGTCAGCCAGGTCACATGATCCTCATGGGATTGGCGAAATAAGGATTAACCTCACATTATGATTATTGCACTTACATAGCAACATGTCTGTCTGCCTCTGTGTGTGAGATCATGTGTGCTTGTACTAGTCCCAACTAATTCTGGCTTTTTATTGTTCTTCCCACTTACTTACCATACCACAGGAAATCCTGACATGATGCAGTCCTTGTTTTTTAGTACGAGCCCACTTAGATACCATGCTGCAGTTTAACATGGATACCCCACTCAGACACAGTATACTGCCTCAAGAGCAGACCAGTCCTTGTTATATCCCCTTAATGCCAAGCGCCAGGCAGGGTAACAACAAGTATCATCTTTTAACATCTTTTGGTATGATGTGGCCGGGGATTGAACCTGAACAATCTTCTACTCTCCAGAGCAGATGCTTTACCACTAGGCCATGGAAGCAGTCCTTAAGGTTCTACTACGCTATATCAGAAGTAGTTGTGACAGTGTGGTTTTCGTAGGGAGTCTTCAGTGCAGATCGAGAGATATCTACAGGCTGTGATTGGATGATATTGTGTAAGATTTTTATGTCTTTTAAATGTACATCCATTCAGTTATTAAAACTGACCATGTTTTTCTATATTTAGTACTGTCTTTTTCAACATGATGACTTATGCTGAATGTGACCACAGATATTTTCAAGTAGGTGACATTTGGTGCGGAACTGGTGGTGGTGTGTTTAGCTTCCTGTATTCAGAAAAGGAGCTGGCTAAGCTGTCACTTTTTTTTATTGCTGCTCTCAGACCAAACTGTGCACACATGTAAAGGTAATAGCTGTTGAATGCTTAATTATTTTAAAAAAATATATAACGTTACTATAGAAGTCTATGGGAAAACATTTGGTCGTGTGTAACCTTTTTCAACATGCTGTAATGGACACTGAGCAATGGCTGGACATACCATTGAGTTCAGAATGGGCGACCTAAACAAGAAATACTCACAGAGATTTTGTAACTGTGCTCAACTGATGTATGTGTTCTACATGTTCTAGGCATTATCATGTGATTGTCAATACTGAAAACGACCTCTCACATTGAATTCAATAATTAGGCATCAAACCAATTCACAATTCTGGATTAAAATCCATTTTCTTAACCTACCCCTTGGAACCTCATGGCCTCTCTGATGAGTCTTTAACCTTTAGAAGTATTCAAACAGGACTTAACTTCAAAGCAGTGATTTGTCGCTACCTCTGGAACAAATTGTGTCAGCGGTTCACAACACATTCCACCTCTTTTTTTTTGTAGTTAGAGCCAAAAGAATTCTAAGACATTGACACTGATGTACTTTTTGTAAAACTGGATTTACTTAGTGACACAATAATGATTGATGACTAGTTTGGAATCAGGACATTTTTCAGGATTCATCGGAGTAAATAGCAAACAAACAATTTTGTTTTTTTCCTTGTCACAACAATGAACCAAACTACTGCCGCCAATGATAATACCCTGCCACACAGAACAACAAAAACAACATAAAACAACGCTCCAATGTAACAGTTTACTTCAAAGAAATATTTCAAATATTAGAACAACATTTAAGTAACACTTACAAAAAAACCAATCTGAGCTTTGGATAACCCAATCACAGATCTCACAGACATTCTTCCCCTAATCTTACATATCATTTTGTTATTGTTTTTTCTCAACAATTCAACATATTGTTCATTGTCAGTGTCCCCAAACACGACCTACATGCGTCATTCATTTGATCCCCGATAGTTTGGTGTGTCGATCGGGTCAACCGGTGCCAAATTTGTTGCTCCACTTAATCAACACAAACATGGCATATGTTGGCAAATATCACTACATAGATCCCTACACAAACAATCAACATCAAAATATTATCTCAGCAATTATATCTTCTTTAGTGTTGATTTTGTTCCAATCCTGTGACAACAACCAATATGGTTAAGAAATTTGAAATTTGGCGTGATGTTCTGTTTCGATGGTTTTGAGCAAATGTTTTGTTTGACTGCAAACAGAATTTTGGGATCAAGCACAGAATTAGATCCCAAACAATTTGTCTTAATGATCTGTTTGGTTGTAAACAGCTTTATAATTTAATAGAATTGTAATTGGCAATATATGTACCTGATGACCAACTGTATACAGTCTCTTGCCTTAGCCACTAGTCCCAAGCCCAAGTCTAGTAAAATTCTGTTTGGTCTAGTAAGCTCAGCTAATAATAGTTCATGTGACACGTCAAACTTAGAAAATAATGCTAGTAGACTCAAGGTATTTGGTACAGACTACTTATGTAACGTCAGTCAACTTTTAGTGTAATGCCAAATTCAAATATATTCCACTACTCTCTCATAGATCTGACTCTTTACAGAAATTTATAATTACTGTATTGACAGTAAGCACCACAGATTAGTATAAAAGTTGTTCTGGGGGTGCCTAATATGGCGAATACAGTGCAGATTATTAACACGAACAATTTTATAGCATGCCCAGAAGACCTATGATGGTATGATTAAGTATTCAGTGCATGACAATTAAGTATTCAGTGCATGACAATGAAGTATTCAGTGCATGACGATTAATCATTCAGTGCATGACGATCAAGTATTCAGTGCATGACGAATAAGTATTCAGTGCATGACGATTAATCATTCAGTGCATGACGATTAAGTATTCAGTGCATGATGATTAAGTATTCAGTGCATGATGAATAGTATTCAGTGCATGATGAATAAGTATTCAGTGCATGATGAATAAGTATTCAGTGCAGGACTATTAAGTATTCAGTGCATGACGATTAATCATTCAGTGCATGACGATCAAGTATTCAGTGCATGACGAATAAGTATTCAGTGCATGACGATTAATCATTCAGTGCATGACGATCAAGTATTCAGTGCATGACGAATAAGTATTCAGTGCATGACGATTAATCATTCAGTACATGACGATCAAGTATTCAGTGCATGACCATTAATCATTCAAGGCATGACGATTAAGTATTCAAAGCATGAGGAATAAGTATTCAGAGCATGACGATTAAGTATTCAGTGCATGAAGATTAAGTATTCAGAGCATGATGAATAAGTATTCCGTGCAGGACGATTAAGTATTCAGAGCATGACGATTAAGTATTCAGTGCATGAAGATTAAGTATTCAGAGCATGATGAATAAGTATTCCGTGCAGGACAATTAAGTATTCAGTGCATGACCAATAAGTATTCTGTGCATGATGAATATGTGTTCAGTGCATGATAAATAAGTATTTAGTTGATGATGATCAAGTATTCAGTGCATGATGAATAAGTATTTTGTTCATGATCAAATTTTCAGTGCATGACGATTAAGTTTACACGCATGACGATTAAGTATTCAGTGCATGAAGATTAAGTATTCAGTGCATGATGAATAAGTATTCAGTGCATGACGATTAATCATTCAGTGCATGACGATTAAGTATTCAGAGCATGAGGAATAAGTATTCAGAGCATGACGATTAAGTATTCAGAGCATGACGATTAAGTATTCAGTGCATGACGATTAAGTATTCAGTGCATGACGATTAAGTATTCAGAGCATGACGATTAAGTATTCAGAGCATGACGATTAAGTATTCAGTGCATGAAGATTAAGTATTCAGAGCATGATGAATAAGTATTCCGTGCAGGACAATTAAGTATTCAGTGCATGACCAATAAGTATTCTGTGCATGATGAATATGTGTTCAGTGCATGATAAATAAGTATTTAGTTGATGATGATCAAGTATTCAGTGCATGATGAATAAGTATTTTGTTCATGATCAAATTTTCAGTGCATGACGATTAAGTTTACACGCATGACGATTAAGTATTCAGTGCATGAAGATTAAGTATTCAGTGCATGATGAATAAGTATTCAGTGCATGACGATTAATCATTCAGTGCATGACGATTAAGTATTCAGAGCATGAGGAATAAGTATTCAGAGCATGACGATTAAGTATTCAGTGCATGACGATTAATCAATCAGAGCATGACGATTAATCATTCAGTGCATGACGATTAATCATTCAGTGCATGACGATTAAGTATTCAGAGCATGACGATTAATCATTCAGAGCATGACGATTAAGTATTCAGTGCATGACGATTAAGTATTCAGTGCATGACGATTAAGTATTCAGAGCATGACGATTAAGTATTCAGTGCATGACGATTAAGTATTCAGTGCATGAAGATTAAGTATTCAGAGCATGATGAATAAGTATTCCGTGCAGGACAATTAAGTATTCAGTGCATGACGAATAAGTATTCTGTGCATGATGAATATGTGTTCAGTGCATGATGAATAAGTATTTTGTTCATGATCAAATTTTCAGTGCATGACGATTAAGTTTACACACATGACGATTAAGTATTCAGTGCATGATGAAAAAGTTTTCAGTGCATGATGAATAAGTATTCAGTGCATGATGAATAAGTATTCAGTGCATGATGAATAAGTATTTTGTTCATGATGATTAAGTATTCAGTGCATGATGAATAAGGTTTTTGTTCATGATCAAATTTTCAGTGCATGACGATTAAGTATTCCGTGCATGACAATTAAGTATTCAGTGCATGATGAAGAAGTATTCACTATGCATTTGTATGCATATAATACACATCAAACGAGCTGCATTACTCAGAGCTGCCATCTTTCCCAAATTACAATGAGTATTTTGTTACAATCTTCTGGTCGGACACCAGAGCCGGATGGCAAAAATCATCTACAGTACAATACAGCCGTGTGATTCCGAAACTCAGTTGATAATTTTATCACTTAGTTTCTATTTCAACTTCCTACAAGTTGATAAGTAAGATGCTTTTAGAGCAGACGGTGTAAGTCTAAATGGCGACCCTCTCTTAATAGACTCTATAAACATTTAGTCCTTGTGATTTTGTTTTTCGTAGATTGGCCGAGTATTCTGTATGAATAAAGGAAGAAATGGTATTTTCGAATTTTAGTTGCAAATTCGTAACAAATACGAAATATTCAGGACAGTTGGTAGCCATGCATACTGATTTCATCACACATCAAATATCACGATGAATCGGTGAACTTCCAGACTACTAGGTGACATGACATGCATGTCACGTATCAATAAACATTTGTATGCATGTAACATGCGTCAGACATGAGTTGCAGCCTGTGTTTTAAACGCTGCATGTGTCTGGGAAACTAGGATCTTCCAGATACACCACGAACGCCCACTTTGTTGTGTGAACATCTGGCTCATCCTCACAATGCTCACAGCTTTTTGATGAAACAAAAGTGTTTTCCATTAACGATGATTGACTAGTTTGCCCCAAATTCAGTGTTGTTTGTTTGTTTGTTTTTAACTTATAGGTGAAGTTTTGGTCTGTTTGTTTGTTTGTTGTTTAACACCCAACAGCAACATGTAAATAATCAAGTCTGGACCATACAATCCAGTGATTGACATTATGAGCATCAATCTAAGCAATTGGGATATTCACAGACACCGGACAACATTGTTTGCTGTTTACTGTTTACTGTTTAACGCAGCACTCAGCAATAGTCTGCTTATATTTCCCTTTTAAATAATCGAGTCTGGACTAGACAATCCAGTGACTGACATCATAAGCATTGATCTAAACTGGTATATGATTACATGTATCAACTAAGTCAGTGAGCCTGACAACCCAATCCCGTTGGTGGTCTCCTACGACAAGCATAGGCGCCTTTTACGGCAAGCATGGGTTGCTGAAGACCTATTCTACCCCGGATTTTCACGGGTAGATTTCACAAGGTGTAAAGTAGATTTTATAATGCATGTTTACTGCGTTGATGATAACGTTACTCTCCAGAGTGAGTGAGTGAGTATGGTTTTACGCCGCTTTTAGCAATATTCAAGCAATATCACGGCGGGGGACACCAGAAATGGGCTTCAGACATTGTACCCATGTCGGGAATCGAACCCGGGTCTTCGGCGTGACGAGCGAACGCTTTAACCACTAGGCTACCCGACCGCCCCTTTCTCTCCAGACGTCTGGGGCCTGTGAAACTTTGAAGATAACAGTACAGCATCTGATGATGGAGGGTCGAGTGACTCACAATTCTGTGACAATGGTGAGATTGTTAGCGTGATGGTGAGGAAGCTGATGTCCACCACCACTACACGGCACTCGGGCCACGTCATCCCACAGGAAGAGAAACTAGCTTCAGTGATCAGCATTTGGCCCACTTGTGGTTAGTCATGGATAAAGGAAAACCGTCATTGACAGATTCCTGTTTCCTCATGTACTAGCTTTAGTAACAGTACTGGGAATCTCAAACACTGGTTATCCGGAAAAAGGAAAAATGTTTTTTTCAGTAGTGAGTGAGTACTGTTTTATGCTGCTTTCATCACTACTCCAGCAATATCACGGCGAGGGGCACGTGGGTATCCGGAAAAATGAAAAATGTTTTCTTCAGTAGTGAGTGAGTACTGTTTTATGCTGCTTTCAGCAATATTCCAGCAATACGGCGAGGGGCACCAGAAATGGGCTTCTCACATTGTACCCATGTGGGGAATCGAACCCGGGTCTTCGGCATGACAAGTGAACACTTTAACCACTAGGCTACCCCCGGCTTCTTTAATACTGTAGGCTAGATTAATAACAACTAATTAACAGTATAACTGTTGTTTAACGCGCCACTCAACAATATTCCAGCAAGACGATGCCAGCCTGTAAATATTTCAAATCTGTACCAGACAAAACCATGATCGATATGAGAGAGATATGAGAGAGATATGAGAGATATGAGAGATATGAGAGATATGAGAAATGATCCACACCATCAGGATACACTGACATGAGACCAACCAAATCACGGAGCCGGACCACCCGATCCTTTAATCATCTTCACAACAAGCATGGGTCGTTGGGACCTTTTCCATCCCGGCATCCCCACAAAACCAAGTGAGAGCTGCTTCTATGTTGGAGATGCTACTCCAGGACAACTGATTCTGATCAAAGGTGATCAAGTACAAATAGTCATTAGAGACGGGCCACTTGCAGCCTCAGAGTGAGTGAGTGAGTTGGGTTTAACGCCGCTTTTAACAGTATTCCAGTTATATCATGGCGTGTCAGCTTAATGTGGGAGGAAAGCCCGAAGTGATGCACTTCGGTGAAACCCACGAGCATGGGTATGGTGCTGATAAACCTAGAAACATAACTGGGGCGAACCAGGATTCGAATCCACAATCATAGGTTTCTGGCGTGCCAAAGGGACGCAACTCTGCACAGCGAATTGAGGCGCCTTAGACGACTGGGCCAGCCGTGCCCCCTGCAGCCTCAGAAATTCATGTTTCTTAACTAGTCCAGAGGATGAATGAAAACCTGATTTCACTAGTCCTCAGAGTTTGTATCTAGTCCTGCATGAACAAAATAAACACGTTTACTAATACTATGTTTACATTTTCTGTCGATTTTTATTCAGTTCCTATTTGTAGCAAAGTTGAAGTAAACATGAAAGACCCAAGAACCACTGTTAATTTCTTACACTGCTTAAGGTTCATTGGGTAGCACAGTGGTTAGTGTGTTGTCTGAATGTTATGCTGACTGGGTTTGAATCCCAATGTAGATCCATACTCAGGGCCATGTTGTAATATGTGTAGCTAAGTGGTTAGAGCTTTTGATCACCATGCATAAGGCCTGATTTTTATTCCCAAAGTAGGTAGGTGCAGGAGAAGAGGATGAAGACTGAGTGTACATAAACCCCCAGGAGGCAGGGTACAAAACATGAACATGACTGATTAAAAACATTGACATACACAAAAGAATACAAATATTGCTATGATTATATTGCTAGAGAGGAGATACAGATTTTCTTTGCCTGAACATTTTGTAAATGAAATTGGACATAATTTTTGCAAAGATCTTTGTAGAGAGGGCATTACAACAGGAAGTGTTCCTCATCCTCTATCTCATCAGTATCACAGAAGGTACATTATCTTTCTTCTGTGGAGCGTTAAAGTATCTTCCTCTCTCAATTTGAAGGTCGTGAGCACTGAGTCTTAGCCTTGTAACTGATTTGTGGTGTTCTAATGCAGTGGTTACTTTCAGGTATGGTTTAATTCCGAATTTGTCTCCTATTTTCCCAAGGTGTCTGAGCTTATGTGGTTTAGTCTGTAGCCCATATATGGAGCTAGAATTTTGCTAAAAGCGGCATAAAACAAAACTCACTCACTCACTCATTCCCATCAGTTATACATGTGCCTTATAAGGACAATGCACGCTGGAAACTGTTTGAGTTCTTGTGAGCCAGGACCATTGAATTGCTTCAACAGTACATCAAACTTCTCTTTATTATCAAAACCATCCAACAACAAAATGTTGAGACTTTCACTTACATAACGGTGATAACCTTTCCACCTCGATCTGCAATAAACACAACAACAATCTGCGTTCCGGTGGGAATCGTGACTCGTGCAGCTGTAGGCCACAACTTGGACCGATCACAGATGTGATCCCGGCTAATAATAGCAGTGATATACTCTGCTCACTACCTGCCTTGACACTCAACGTACGTCTGACTCCAACTTAAGAGTGTCTGGCCTTATCATGCAGGCCCTCTTATCGTCAAAGTTTTATGAAAGGCTGTAGGTAATCTGTATTGATTAATTGGGAAAGGCTGTTTGACAGTGGCGTCTTGAGGAGGGTCTGAGTTTACCTACACTGAAATCTCCATCTTATTGAAGAATGGACAACTTTAACATGCATAATAAACAGACATTTTCAACAATGATTGAATGTTAGCAGGTTAGAGACCACTAAGAATTCAGTTTTTCCAGCCTTGAAAGTTTTGTTTTTTTCAAAGACTAGTCCAGACAGCTAGTGGTAACCTTATTTCACTTAGTTTGTAGATAGCCCTGCTTGAACAAGACTACATAATTTTATTGTTCATTGATTCACACTCACAGAATCCCTACCCACCCGTCCACTCATCAATTCAATCTCCACCAACCCAATCAGACACTCACTCACCCACCCACTCACTTACCCACCCGTCTACTCACTCACTCACCCACCCACCCACCCACCCACTCACCCGTCTACTCACTCACTCACTCACCCACCCACTCACTTACCCACCCACTCACTTACCCACACGTCTACTCACTCACTCACTCACCCACCCATCCACCCATCCACCCACCCACCCACTCACTTACCCATCCGTCCACTCACTCACTCACTCACTTACCCACCCACCCGTCAACTCACTCACTCAAAGTGAGTCATGCTAATAATTTCATAATGTTCGTCCCTATCCTGTCCCGGAAACACATCTGCATCCTCAAACCACAAAATACCCAGAACCCAAGAATTCAATACCAGATTCTTTTCCTGTCATCTATTTCCATTTTCAGCAAACATCTCTACCATCACATACAGCGCCTCCAGACAGTAGTCCGTTATCAAAGGGCCTGACCGTTACTGACTGCTAACACAGATGCAGGTCCTGGGAGTCTTCTAGTCTGTGCACCGCCTCCACCGCTGCACAAACAATCCCACACTTCCTTCCTTACCTGCACTAAATGCACCTCTTTGTATCGGAAGTTGGCAAAATTATAAACAAGATAAATTAGATAATTTTTAATTCATTTAGATTTGGGACGACACTTGACTGTCTGTGTTTCCAGTTATCTGTCTTAAGATTTGAGGTAGCATCTTGCTAATTCATAAACAGCCGTTTCTCTCATTTCCTCAAACTTATTTTAGCAAAGAATACAGAGCCCGAATAACGTAGACAATTCTATAGTCTATGCAAACTTTTATTAATGTTTGTTACACAATACATTTCTTTCTTTAACGTGCGTGCGTGAGTTATGTTCAATTCTAGGTTTGCTCAGTGCACACAAACTTTAAGAGTGAGTGAGTGAGTTTGGCTTTAGCTACTTTTAGCAATATTCCAGCAACATCACGGCGGGGGAAACCAGAAATGGGCTTCACACATTGTACCCAAGTCGGGAATCGAACCCGGATCTTCGGCGTGACGAGCGAACGCTTTAACCACTGGGCTACCCGACCGCCCGTAAACTTCCCACAAGAACAAAGTTGTGCAAGATATATGTAATGAATATTCATTAAAGCCAACATTATTTCCTGGTAAACTCTCATCTGCAACTTACATGCTTTAATGACTACGACTACTGTCTAAGTGCTCAAAAGTCACAACTTGTCTGTGAGTGAGTGAGTGAGTGAGTGAGTGAGTGAGTGAGTGAGTGAGTGGGGTGAGTGAGTGAGTGAGTGTCATTTATTGTTCCCATTATTTGTTATTCATACATGAAATAAGGATCTGATTTTATATCAAAGTTTGAAATAGCCATAGGGGACCACCATAACTATGTTTTAGATGACATACATAATTAAATGATGAAATGTATCCTTGCGTCCTGTATTTTCAAGCCCCTATGAAGTATTTCTGATTATGTCTTAATATCAATCCCAATACACAAATTAAGACTAGATTGACCAATGAAAGTGTAGATACTTGCTTTACTTCCTACTTAATATCAGATCACCGATGACAGTACGAGAAAAATCATGAACAAAAAGAGACTAATCATGTCTTGACTAAGTTGAAATAATGCAAACAATTACTAGCGAATCTACAAGGAATTATGACATAAATGAATATGTAAGCAGTCATAAAATTTGCCTGACAGTTGCGGAGGTGGAAGCAAATTTCATGAGCCCAACAGAAAAGTCACTAGTCACGGGCAGGTGGGCAAGCAGTTATTTCGGAGACTGGTAAAACATGCTGGTTTAGAATGGTAAATTGTACCTCTTTGAACATGTGCTCCCAGTTAGGCAAGTGCAAGGCCTAGATAATCTTTATCATGTATAAAACAAAATCCGCAGTGCTCTACATTCAACAAAAGAAATGAACCCCAAGCCAATATTTCTCTGAAAACATGGCCTACCTAGCTATTTTCCCCAAGCCAAGCAGGAAGTCATGTTTATCACAGAGGCTACAACAATGTCGCCCAACGCACCACACAAACAGGACACCTGATTCGTGAAACGTTATTATTTACAAACCTCCTCTTTCGATAACCATAACATATATTTCCTCATTTGTCAAAACACAATTTAATTTGGCTGCAAACAGGCGATGCCAAGTTTAGATTGACCATCAACAAAAGTCATTGTTTAATATAAATACACACTTCCTGCCGCCAAACAGCCTGTTCATTAGCTGTAAATGCAACTGTGTGTATGCGTGTCCACGTCAACAGGTAGATGGGGCCCATGAAGTGGGGCCATTGTTCCTACATGGCCACCGAGGGTCATCCCGGCTGCCTGGCTTGTCGGCTTATTGATTGTTACTGTTTCACAGCTCGGCCTCAATAAATACTGTATGTGTATAGCGAGTAATGGCTGGCAAATATTTCGAGAAATGGAGAAAATGATTCAAATGTTAAATTGTTGGTTTGATCCCTGACCTCCGTAGTCGTCTCAGGCAAATCACATCTTGTAAAATGTAAACATGTTGTTTTGTTGTTAAACAGGGTTGAACTTCTAATAATGCTGTTACTTTAAAAGATGAGGTGTCTTGAATGATAGGTTTGTTTGTTTCTTTAACGACGCAATTAGCACTATTCCAGGTATGTGGTGGCGGGCTGACTAAATAATCGAGTCTGGACCAGACAATCCAATCTGTGTATATCATGCTAGTTATCTCGTCCTAGTCCTGCGCCATGATTATGGAATTCATACGTCTTCATAAACTAAGTTTTTTTGGATTTTTTGTTTAACGCAGCCCTCAGCAATATTCAAGCTAAATGACGGCGGTCTGTAAATAATCGAGTCTGATATCATGGGCATCGATCCATACAATTGGGATACGATGACATGCATCAACCAAGTCAGCGAGCCTGACAACCCAATCCTGTTAGTCGGCTCTTACGGCAAGCATAGTCGCCTTTTACGGCAAGCATGGGTTGCTGAAGTCCTATTCTACCCCGGATCTTCACGGGTCTTCTCAGTGTTTACTCTTGTCTCACCAGGCTAAGCTCCCCTATGAAATCAGAATATGACAATACATCATAATGTCGCAATGTTACTGATGCTCCAGTTTACAGCCAGTGCTTATAGCAGGATAATAATGAATCACACTAGAGAATAGGAGATTTGATAGATTACCAGTAATACCTGGAAATTACGAGACCATAAATATCACCTGCCTTTGGATAACAGGAAGCTGCTTCCAGTGATGTGGTGTGATCTAAGGATGGTTATATATCCTCATTTCAAACTTCAAACTCAGAATGTTTATTATCTCTTCAAAATGAATGATAATGATACCAAGAAGAAACAGATGTTAATACCATGTTGATTAAACTAAGGGCTATTCCTATAATCTCCAAACTATCACAAAAAAAGCAAAAATGTTGAATTTATTAATTAAAAACGTTTCATTAATTAAAACTGCACCCTTTGGAATCTGTCAAAGTCATAAAAAAATTAAGCTGTTTCCTTCCCAAACACTTCCAGAAGTATGTTTTTGTATAATCAGGACAAAAATAACAAACTTGTAAACATAATTTACAGAGAGCGAGTGAGTATGGTTTTATGCTGTTTTTAGCAATATCATGGCGGGGGACACCAGAAATGGGCTTCTCAAATTGTACCCATGTCGGGAATCGAACCCAGGTCTTCAGCATGACAAGCAAACGCTTTAACCACTAGGCTACCCGACCCCTAATTTACAGAGAAAGAAATTTTGTTGACATAACCATGGCACTAGGAAGAATTATACGGTCAATGAGGTCCCCAAACGAACTCGACCTTTACTTGGTTCTTTTTCAATAGAATTCAGAATCTGTGAACATTTTCAATAAATTTTCCAAGCATTCATCACTGTAACATGCCCGAAACAAACCGAAGCCTCCCATCGCTCAGGAAGCAACCTCGTGCCAAAACCAAGCCACGTTTGTTTGCAAATGTGAATACCTCGAAAGACTCGAGTTTCCTTGTTCTGTAGATTAATCCTGAAGCAAATCACCATTTGCTGTAGTAAAAGCCCTCCTTGCCAAAAGGCAAAGGAAAATATTTGAAGAATCTTAATTGTTGTGCAAGTGGGACTTGTCTGTGTTTCACTGTCCTGAAATTGGAAGTGAAACTAAGCACCTCTTCCAGCTGATCTTCTCAGTGTACGTACTTCAGGAGGAGGCTGGTCCAGATCGCTGAAAGAAACTCAAACATAGCTATTCTATCAACAGCCCTGAGACTCTTTTCCGGTTTACAAATCTTAATTTGCAGATCCCGTCTCTATTCATGTTTAAGGTTTTACGTAATCCCACTGGTATCATGTTGAAAGGAAATCGCTTTCAATAAAACAGTACATAGTTCACATGATGACTGAAATAAGTTGGAGAAAATGGGTTTTCCGCCCAGAGTGTGGGTGAAGCAAAATGATCGTAAAAATTGGGATGAAGAAATGCGATACTGGAATGACTGCCAGGCAAAATTTCTCTTTCCTATTTTTTAATTTGTCGAACGGAAGAGAGAGCAGATGTTTGTTGTGCAATTGCAAGATTCCTGCATTATCATTTAAAACATGAAACTCTGAATTTAAAATTTAAATTTGTTTAGAGTGAAGAAAATGTGTTGAGGTAATAAAAATGACATCACACAATATCTTAGAAGCTGTAGTGTCATTGAGACAGAGTTGATTTAGGGACTGACCATTTGATATTCTAGATGTGTCATTTGATATTCTAGATGTGTCATTTGATATTCTAGATGTGTGTGTGTATGTGTGTGTGATTGGTGTGTGTGATTTTTGCTTCCATCTTCCATCTGTTAAAAAAATGTGTCAGCCACAAAAAATGTATTTGTCAAAATAATACTCAGCGTCATAGTTTATGTTGTAAAAAATCTCTTATGGTGTCCAACTTCTTAATACTTTTTTGCTACTACTACTGGTGACCTAGCATCTGTTCCAACAGGTTGCTTGGGGGCATCGATGCTCATGGTGTCAATCACTGGATTGTCTGGTCCAGACTAGATCATTTACAGATCGCTGTCATATAGCTGGAATATTCCTGAGTGTGGCATTAAACAACAAACAAACAAACATGTTGCAGAGAAAAATAAGGAGCAAACATCACCTAGCATCTGTTCCAACATGTTGCTTGGGGGGTTCGATGCTCATGTCAATCACTGGATTGTCTGATCCAGACTAGATCATTTACAGATCGCTGTCATATAGCTGGAATATTCCTGAGTGTGGCGTTAAACAACAAACAAACAAACATGTTGCAGAGAAAAATAAGGAGCAAACATCACCTAGCATCTGTTCCAACATGTTGCTTGGGGGGTTCGATGCTCATGTCAATCACTGGATTGTCTGGTCCAGACTAGATCATTTACAGATCGCCGTCATATAGCGGGAATATTCCTGAGTGTGGCGTTAAACAACAAACAAACAAACATGTTGCAGAGAAAAATAAGGAGCAAACATCCACAACGCAACTCAGACTAGAACTACAGACTCTAAAAGGATCGCTTCAGGGGTGTAGTGGGTCAAGAATAACTGCTTGAGGGCCGAAGGTCAATCCCCGGACGTATCAAACCAAACGACTATGAAAGATTACTTTTTGTTACCCTGCCTGGTGCTCGGCATTAAGAGGCTAAAACAAGGACTGGTTAGTTCGGAGTTGGTATACTGTGTGCATCAATGGGTATCCTGGGTATACTGAAGCATAACATCTCAGTGGGCCAGCACTATCAAAACCAGCATTAGTTCAGACGAGTATGGCAAACGCACATGCAAACGAAAGTATTTAAATTTATCTAAACAAAAAGGGAGATAACTGCAGAGGACCAGGTGATGTTTCCCCACAGACAAGACCCCGTGCCATCTGTGGCCGGATGACATTCAGTTGCATGGCAGTCTGTGATTCCACCAGACCACAGTGTTATCACAGCTTCAGCCACTTAGAGCTGCCAGCCATTCCTGTGGCTTCTCCGCATGTCTCAGTGTAACAGAACCCTCCTTGGGTAGATGGCAGGGACAGGTAACTGGGGGAATCCTCCAATTCTCCAAGGTGATTGGGGTTTCTGGGGGTGTATAAGAAACAAGACCCCAGCACCCCATGCTCGTCACGAGAGCTGAGAAAAATGAAGGAGATCCGATGGTTACAATGTCTGACCTGACTGATGTCATTGTACCGTGATGGCTTGTATCTTTGCTCATGATATCAACCAGTGGTTTACAGGCTCATCATCCCTGCTGCTGCTGCTATGTCTACTACATCATCAACATAACTGGTCCAGACTCGATTTGTTTTTTTGCAAATGTGAATACCTCAAAAGACTTGAATTTCCATAAGCTAAAGATTAATCCTGATGCAAATCACTAGTTGCTGTAGTAAAAGGCTGGGCCACCTTGCCAAAAGGAAAAGGAAAATATTTGAAGAATGTCAATTGTTGAGAAACTGGGACTTGTCTGTGTTTTTCTGTCCCATTTTGTGCAACATATTCCAACACATTCTTGGAAAAAAAGATGAAAAGTAAAAGAAACCCATTTTGACTAACATATTCTTGGAAAAAAGATGAAAAAAAGACGAAAGCCATTTTGTCCAACATATTCTAACATATTCTTGAAAAAAAAGATGAAAAGAAAAAGAAACCCATTTTGACTAACATATTCTACCATATTCTTGGAAAAAAGACGAAAAAAAGACAAATGCCATTTTGTCCAACATATTCTAACATATTCTTGGAAAAAAGACGATATATGAATCTTAGCATCAACGTCACCATCATCATCCCCTTCACCATCATTTCTGTCATGCATCATCACCGTTTTCATGACAACGAGGCTGCAGCGGGTGTATCTGCTCTCTTCAGTCCCAATATGGTAATGATTCTCATCATCCTGATCAGCAATGTTATTCCAGTAATTGTTCACATCTTGATATTTATAAAACAGTTACAAAATGACCCCTCATCTGTTTTCAAAGTCTCTCTGTCAACGAACATCAGTGAAATGCCCATTGGCGTGACAACACACCACGGTATTTCAACATGGACTACCTCCTCTGATGATGTAATAATGATAATCATTACAAAATTACATTACAAAAATGAGACAAAAGATTTGTCTCATCCAAAATCCAAAATCTGATTTCATCCTTCTTCAAACCAATACCAAATTAATGCAGCTTGCACTCTTTATTACGTGATCGCTAAAAATCACATACCCTTACGAGTCCATTCCTTCTGAGTAGGCCTCATCAATCGATTATACCACATGTTCTGAAAACACGCTACCAAATTTATTCAACCCAGAAGTACATGTTAATTAAAGCTGTTCCCACAAACAAACATTCCCAACAATTAAAAAACAATCAATTTTCACATCTAACAACTAACGGTTCATTTGCCTGACACAACTAACAACCCATGGTTCAAGTTCATCCAGTGGCAACAAACGAAATTTTAATGATTACACAAAAGCCAGACTGGCTTATCAGACCACCTACAGATCTCAGCCATGGGAAACTTGTCAACACGTGTGGAGTTGCTTGCTGAGCGAGGGTCGAATGTTTGTGCGAGCTCTGCAGTGAGGGTGCATGTCCACACGGTCCAAGTGAGACCGTTGAGCCTGACCAAAGCTGACCGACATTTACTTAAGCTACCTTATGGCCTTGTCTTGCATCGTCTCTACCACAACAATCCCTTCACATTCCTCAATAAGCTCCCATAGGTCAAGCCTGGCCTTAAATGTTACGCCTTGCCTTGAGAATGTTGTAATCTGGTTTAAATTATAGGTTCCCATGGATTTCAAATACTAACTTGTTTTGTGAATTTTAAGCAATCAGTATTTACTCCAACTGAAGGATGGGGAATGACCTGTCTAACCTAGTCCTCCCTCGACTACTTGTAATCATGTAGTGAGTGAGTATGAGTGAGTATGGTTTTACGCCGCTTTTAGCAATATTCCAGCAATATCACGGCGGGGTACACCACGGCGGGGGGCTTCACACTTTGTACCCATGTCGGGAATCGAACCCGGCTCTACAGCGTGACGAGCGAACACTTTCACCACTAGGCTACCCGACCGCCCCTGTAATCATGTAAACATTTGGACTTCAGACAAAGTTGAGATGAGGTGAGATGAGGTGAAAAGAGTCTTGCACTCAATTTTTTAACGTAAATGCATATATGTGAGTGGGTGTGACTGCTTGTACCAGCCGTCTTTTCAAGTCTTATTATGGATTTTAACCATAATAACAATTACCATATGAATGACACCTTGAACATTAGATGGATTTTTTTCCATGAAATGCCTCCTACTAGAAAATCTACTAGACTTAAGCATAACATGACATTTAATTTGTTTGAGCAAGATTATAGGAAACAGCAACAGAATTTATTCATGTAACTCTTCCGGGGAACACCTAGTAAAAAATCCAACAAGTAGAAGGAAATAATTCTTGTTTGGAAAACATTCTTTTAAGCGAAAAGGAACGATAACATAAATTTTGATAAAATTCTGATAAAACCCCAATTTCAAAACTAATTTCTCTGAAAAGAGCATATTAACTATTATAAATGTTGTGAGTTTCCGGGGGGGGTTTTCACTCAAAGAAATCAAACCTGAGAGTGAAAGTTTCCTGATCATATTGCGAAACAAGGACACGATGTACATACTTTGATATCCCCAATTTATGTAATAGAGCAAATGCTGTGACTCTCAGAGAACAAAGTTGCCCACGAAAATACATGCATTGTTATTTATTTAAAAAACAAACAATGAAATTTTCATACGCCTATACCCATGATAACAGAAAAGCATAAAGCCACTTAAGCATGATAAGATAATGTTTCAATTTGTTTTTTTAATGTGAAAGGGTTGACTAATCTTAATCATCTATTGTCCCCCTTCAAAAAAAGATAAACATTGATGTTTGTGTTCATATTTCAAATAGCAAGTGAGTTCAAATTTAAAGTCTCAACAATTTTTCAGCAATATTGTGACTTGTAATTTTAAATAAGTGAGTGAGTTGGCTTTTAGCAATATTTCAGCAATATTGTGACGTGTCATATCTTAAATGAGTGAGTGAGTGAGTGAGTGAGTGAGTTGGATTTTAGCAATATTTCAGCAATATTGTGACTTGTCATATTTTAAATGAGTGAGAGAGTGAGTGGAAGGGTGAGTGAGTGAGTGAGTGAGTGGAAGGGTGAGTGAGTGAGTGAGTGGAAGAGTGAGTGAGTGAGTGAGTGAGTGAGTGAGTGAGAGTGAGTGAGAGAGTGAGAGAGTGAGTGAGTGAGTGAGTGAGTGAGTGAGTGAGTGAGAGTGAGTGAGTGAGTGAGTGGAAGGGTGAGTGAGTGAGTGAGTGAGTGGAAGGGTGAGTGAGTGAGTGAGTGGAAGAGTGAGTGAGTGAGTGAGTGAGTGAGTGAGTGAGTGAGTAGGTGAGTGAGTGAGTGGAAGGGTGAGTGAGTGAGTGAGTGAGTGAGTGAGTGAGAGAGAGAGATCACGGTAGGGGACACCAGAAATGGGCTTCACATGTACCCATGTGGAGACTCGAACCCAGACTGCTTTAACAACTAGGTTACCCCCACCACCCTTCAAATAGGTAATGAAACATGGTCAACATAGTGGAAACTTTTAGACTACATGACAAAACACGCTAATAATGTCTTGTACATTTCAAATATTGTTTTTGTTCAACAGCACTTTGGACATGGATAAACCACAAACCTGAAGTATGTCTTCATATATATTTGGAAAATAGTAAAGAAAAGAAAATGCCTGTTTTCTTCAAAAACAATGAAATTAATTCTACAGTGATGCCGACATTCCTACGATACAAAATCCATCTGCCACTACGCCTGAACAGGAAACTCTCTTTAAAAACCACTAAAAAAGTCCAAATATTTCAGTTGAACAAAGATAACTGCGACAATAACAATTCTAAGAGATTGATAATGCATGATAAGTGGACAGGGTATTCTCCTCTAATGCTGAAACCCTCGTGGAGACGCCCTGAACATCTGCCATCTTGAATGACTTTCCATGTCCCGGACTTAGTGCTAATCACTTAAAGAGACTCCCACACACAGTAGCAATAAATTGCATTAGTTTTAACTTTCTTTCTGCTTAGAACATTTCACGATAGTTCATGCATAATCTATTAATAGCACAAGACGCAGCGAGCATCTTCACTTGATAGATATGTCCGGGAAATAGCTGTCCTTTGTAAAAACCTTCAGCTCCCCTGGTGGTGACCTTGTGAACTAGTGACAAACACGCCAAAGAAGTTGCACACATGTGTAATCACTACAAACTGTAGACGCAGATGTTCGACTTGAGTGCATTTGAGTTTGTTGTGTGACTTGACAGTGAAAGGTTCTCTTATGTTTATGCTAAGCTGTGAAGGTTAGTTTTACACATCAGAAGTAAACTGTACATGTCGAGGTTGCAATTCAGTTGACAGGCTTTCAACAAAATACTTAGACGGAACCTTGTCTAATGCCTTAACGGAAGCATTAGCAGCGTGAGAAATTGGCACTAGTCTTATAATCCTTTCCAAACTGCCCAATAGTTAAGTATCATAAGGACTAGTAGAAATTTGCCCTTTTAGAGTGAGTGAGTTTAACGAAGCTTTTAACAGTATTCCAGTTATATCACGTCGTGTCAGCTTAATGTGGGAGGAAAGCCCGAAGTGATGTAAGTCTCAGACGTTTACCACTTTGGTGAAACCCACGAGCACGGGTATGGTGCTGACAAACCTAGAAACATAATCGGGGCGAACCAGGATTTGAACCCACAATAATAGGTTCTGGCGTGCCCTAGGGACGCAACTCTGCACAGCGAATCGTGGCGCCTTAGACAACTGGGCCACCCATGCCCCCCCCTTTTAGAGGGTTTTACTATATGTTATCATTATAAAGACTAGAGAACTGTTTGTTTCCACCCAGAGATCCAGATAAGCTGCGTATCTGCGTAAAATACGCATCAGAAATGCAGAAATACGCAGTAAAATAATATCCAAGCGTATCAAATACGCAACGAACATTACAGATACGCTACAAAATAAAACTTGTGCGCATCATCAAAATATTGTGAAGTAACCCTGCGTATTCGATTGGCAAATCAGCAACTTATTTTGAAATTATAAACGGGCATTCCGTCAACCTTGCCCAACTCCACGATGACAGTTACATCATGATCATTTGCCATCACACTTTCTTGTGGAAGTATCGTGGTATTTTTGAGTCCTATAAAGCTCTCGAACCCACACACCAGTTTGCGGGGACTAGATGAATAGTGTTTTTAAACATTTAACTTAAATACCCACATGTGTAAAAACTAGTGGGTAACAGAAATTTGAATACCCAGATAGAATAGCTGATACGCAGTGATTTTAAAATGCATGGGTAAAATACCCACAACACCAAAAGCTTATCTGGAGCTCTGCCACCACTGATTAGGTAGCACTAATAACAAATATGAATATGGCATTAGTACTACAGTCCAAACCAAATTCACAATATTGATAAATATTCATTACATTCAAAATCCTAAAGACCATAGACCGAAATGGGTCATTTTCAATCCTAATACCGTATTATAACACAAAATGAAATTATTCATACACCTATTATAAAACCTTGAACACAAAGACTTTGTATCTTCATGAACATATTATTTATTTTGTCAACTTGGTACTAATAGACATGACAGAAAGTCTTTGAGAATATGAGACCCGTGAAGATCCGGGGTAGAATAGGTCTTCAGCAACCCATGCTTGCCATTAAAGGCGACTATGCTTGTCGTAAAAGGCGACTAACGGGATCGGGTGGTCAGACTCGCTGACTTGGTTGATGCAGGTCATCGATCCCAATTGTATGGATCGATGCTCATGATATCAATCACTGGATTGTCTGGTCCACACTCAATTATTTTACAGACCGCTGTCATATAGCTGGAATATTGCTGAGTGCGGTGTAAAACAACAAACCAACCAACCAACTTTGAGAATACGTATATCAGACTATGAAATATTAGAATTTGGACAGAAACCAGCAACCACATTAAAGTTGAATGAGCTTCAGTGAGATCACCTGAACCTGTTATAAAATCTAGACTTGCTTCATCAAGGGCTACAGCATTACAGTCAGGGCTTGGCAGAAGGGAAAATAATAGGATTCTGGGACTGTGAGACAGACTAGGTCAGATACAGCTAACGTTATCTCCCTATTACATTTAAATGCGATAAAGTTTACTTTACAAACCCTCCAGGCCCCATCGCTGACATGACTGTCATATTCTAAAGTAAATTGAAACCACGAAGCTGCTGAAAGTTTTGCGCACTTTGAAAGACAATTCCCTGCATTCCCAATGAACACACATTGCCATTTAGAAAGTGGTCAAATGTAACAAATGTTATATTTGGGATAATACTTTCTCAGGAAAGTACAGATTCTCGTACTTTTTTGGGTTGTGTCCTGTCCAGGATTCGAACTCACACTGCCAAAGTGAGACACCAAATCGCCAGCACACAAAGTCAGCGATCTAACCAACTCAGCCACCGAGGCTTCCACAAAATGAAAGTCCGACAACTGGAAGTCTAGATCACATACTGTGTGTACCCCTCTGACAAGTGTAAATTGGCACAGCTTCCATGGTAGAAAACTATGAACACACGTTGCAATTTAGAAAATGGTCAAAAGTGTGTTAATCTGTACTTTCCTGAGAAAGTGTTATCCCAAATATAACATTAGTTGCGTTCATAAATCTATATTCTGTCTAAAGCAGATGGTGTAATGTATCGCTGACACAGTAATCATTGATAATAAGCTTCAAAAGAATGGGTTAATTTGATAGAAGTCATAAATTTTACATGTTTTATTATTGTAATGCTATCTGAAAATGGCCTCCGATAACGTTTTATACCACTTGATAACCTACCATGTTGTAAACAACGGGTAAGGCTCCTGTCAGAGTACACATATTGTTGATATTCAATCAATATTCACAGAGACCGGACAACATTGTTTGCTTGGTGTTTAACACAGCACTCAGCAATAGTCTGCCTATATTTCCCCATAAATAATCCAATCTGGACCAGACAATCCAGTGACTGACATCATAAGCATCGATCTAAACAGGGATACGATTACATGCATCGACCAAGTCAGCGAGCCTCAGACAACCCGATCCCGTTAGTTGCCCCCTACGACAAGCATAAGTCGCTGATCCGTATATTCACAGCAGGACAACATATTGCACATGTTGGGATTCAAACCAGGTCTCCAGCATGACAAACAAACACTTCAACCACTAGACTATCTCACTTCCACCTAATTCAAGTGGAAACAAGGAACTCCAATATGATTGGCTAATGCTAGGTAATTAAGGCATACACCTTAAGGCCATCCAATAGACATCTGTCCAAAGTCAATCATGTCAATAAACTTCAACATTTTCAAGACCGTTTTATAACTGTAGCTTACAGCATCAAAGTCATAACACAGCATTATAGATGTGGCCATGACAGACTGACGCACACCTGTCATCAAGCATTGTCAAATTGATACAAGGAACACTATTTGTGGCCATAAAAACCTCATCACTTCGGGAATTTGACTCCATTGTTTGGCATTGAGTAACCCTGCTCCCTGTCAAGGTGTCATACTGCGGAGTCGTTCCACGATCAATACAACAAATGAAAAGATGAAGAAGTGTACCTCCCGCTCAATATGAAAGACGAGGTTGTTGGATTAATTGGAATTTGTCGTGCTGCAAATGTACACAAATTGAATTTGGTCGCAACATAAAATGCGTCATGGCAAAGACAGGAATAGAAATGCAAGTTGAGGAATTTGACACTAAATTGAGTCACATGTTCAAAAATCTTCCTGGTTAAATTGATAAATTAATTATCACATGATCATGATGAGTGTAACGTAGTTATCCAGATCACATCCTCAGACAAGAATCTCCACCAGCAAACAGGGAAACGCCTTTTACTTAACCATATTCATGATTATACATTATCTGGGAGAGGCAAACAAAGGTTACTAACAACAGGTTATCAGGTTTTGTTTGTTAGAGAATAATAACGGAAGTTGTGTAACTGTAACCAAATCAGCTGATAGCCAGGTGATTAGATTGCTGACCGAAGATGAGTTACCAGACTGAAGAATAAACCAGACAACAACTTTATTGAGGCTGTCCTACAAAAAAACAGATAATTGTCCCAGCCTTCCGGGTTCCTAAAAGGTGGTAGACAAACGCCTAGTCTCTGAAAATATATAATACTAAATATATATTTAAATTGAAAGGGAGCCTCAGTGAGATGCAAGATTGACCTGAGGAAAATCTAGACTTGCTTCATTTAGGGCTACACTATTAAGAAAGGAAAATAATGTGGTTCAGGAACTGAGACAGGCTAAACGAGTGGTGGCAATTGGCTATCTTGCTGTCTGTTATGATATGAAACATAGGGAAGCAGATGTCTGCTACTGTGTATATATAGCCTGTCAACTGACATTTCACCATTAGGTACATGGCAACTCTGAAGAAGATCATTTTTACGACGAAAATGAAAATTGATTTCTACCACTTGACATTTTACCATTGCAAGTTCTGATTCCATTCCAGCATACATTTATAGCATGACCTTTAGTGAAATATAGACTCTGAAAACATACACATGAATAATAGAAAGTAACGATCAGCGCTTGGTTTTAAACAAAGGACATGAAATATTCATGTTGAACTAGGCCTACGAGTAAGTATATGGGATTAATATTACTGGTGTTCACTGGTATGCATGTTAAGTGCTGGTCAGATTAATAACAGTGAACTTAAGCTTTGCCAAGTTAAAAAAGTATGCACCCCAGTGACACCACGTTCATCATCATGTTATCATGCTAATGTTTATGTTATCATGCTAATGTTTATGTTATCATGTTAATGTTTATGTTATCATGATAATGTTGTTATCATGATAATGTTTATGTTATCATGCTAATGCTTATGTTATCATGTTAATGTTTATGTTATTATGCTAATGTTTATCATGTTTATGTTATGTTAATGTTTATGTTATTATGCTAATGTTTATGTTATTATGTTAATGTTTATGTTATAATGTTAATGTTTATGTTATTATGCTAATGTTTATGTTATCATGTTAATGTTAATGTTATTTATGCTAATGGTTATGTTATTATGTTAATGTTTATGTTATTATGTTAATGTTTATGGACTGGTCTTCTGACACTTCTTTTTTTGCTAATATGTTTTTGGTATAAATTTGAACATTGTAAGGGACTGGTCATTCATAATTTATTTCATAATGATGTATATTGACCCATTAATTGATACCTCGCGCTGTAAAGGGAGGGGGGGGGGGGGGGGGGGGGCACACAAGGCATGACAGGGGTGCATAAGTTCATACACAAGTTGCTTCCATAGGAGTGAGTGAGTTGGTTGTAACACCGCTTTTAACAGTATTCCAGTTATATTACACCTTGTCAGCTTAATGTGGGAGGGGGGGGGGGCAGTCGTGTAGCACAGTGGTTAAAGCGTCCACTCGTCACGCCGAAGCCCCGGGTTCGATTCCCGAAATGGGTACAATGTTTGAAGCCGATTTCTGGTGTCCCCCGCCGTGATATTGCTGGAATATTGCTAAAAGCGGCGTAAAACCATACTCACTCACCAATGTGGGAGGAAAGCCTGAAGTGATGCAGGTCTCAGACGTTTACCACTTTGGTGAAACCCATGAGCACAGGTATGGTGCTGACAAACCTAGAAACATATTCAGGGTTGACAGGGATTCGAACCCACAATCATAGGTGTCTGGTGTACCAATGGAAGCAACTGCATAGCGAGTTACGGCATCTACTGACAACTGGGCCGTAAGCATCAGGGAAGCCTCACACATAATGAACAAGAAATTCAAGTTGCAGCTTACATCAATTCACACAATGTTTATTTTTATGTGTCTTTTCCTTTTTGCATAATAACATACATCTGCTAAATTCTCATGTGCAGCAATAACTAACCCTTAAAATACTTATGATCTTATGATATACCAGTGCTTCATATTGCCAGGTCCTAAACATTCATAAATATTATTGCTGTGCTGAAATATGTTTAACAGAAAGCTTTTAAAATAATTTTCATGTACTGAGTACATGCTTTCTAATTCTGTAACTTGTTCTTGTTGCCATACGGCTAAAAAAATGCTGATGCAAAGTTCAGTTTTAACTCACTCATTCATATTGCCAGGGACCTAAAGGTGAAATTGGGTCTAACATCGCGTCCCAAATTATTGCACTTATATAGCGACATGCATGCACGTGTGTATGTGACTGCTTGTACTAGTCCAGACTGATGCCGATTTATAGTGCTAGCCCACTGAGATACCATGCCGCAGTTGAACGAGAATACTCCACTCAGACACAGTATACTGACTCCGAGCCGACCAGTCCTTGCTTTAGCCATCTTTTAACATCTTTTGGTATGACGCGACCGGGGATCGAACCCCGGACCTTCCGCTCTCCGGGCGGACGCTCTACCACTAGCCCACGGAGACTGTCTCCGAAGGACAAGAAGAATCTCGGGCTTTATAGGGCATGACCTTATATGTCATTACTATTCGGCGGGGGGGGGGGAACGGTGGGAAAGCCTTATGGTTAAAGCGTTCGCTCATCATGCCAAAGACCCCGTTCGATTCTCCCATGGGTATATTTACGAAGCCCATTTCGGGTGTTCCCTAATGCCACTGTGATATTACTGGAATACTGCTAAAAGTGGCGTAAAACCATTCTCACTCATTCACTATTCGACCAAGTAAATGTTTCCAGTTAACTTGCATTCCTGGTTAATGGGTCACTCAACCTATAAAATGTTTAATCCTGTTGGAGTTCGGGAAGATCATTGGTCTCAAACATGACCAATCAGAGACCATACTCATGACATATACATGCGTTGAAAGCAGCTGGAGAGTTAATACTGGTGCAGACAAAACACTGTTGTCTCTATCATCCATCACTGTCATTGTGTAACCATACACAGCTCCACATCCTAGATCATAGACAATACTAATCTATCATGTCAATGCATGTCCTTGATAGGCAACAACAACTTTAGCCACAAGTCCAAAAGTCTGAGTCTAGTAAATTAACGTTTGGTCTACCGGGTATTTGCTTGTGAATAATGGATCGTAAGAGCCTTTTTCATGCAAGTAAATTCAATAGCTTTTTACACAGAATGAGCCAATGCTTATTTATCAAGTCAGTAACCAAGGTAACTAATGGATGACTTTCAAAGAAGACCATATCAGATATATCCTTATAACTTTATATAAGGCAGGCAATACCAATCGCATGTTCAAAATGAAGCATGAATGTCAAGGAGCCCTTGTCCAACCCATAAAGTCACTGTATCTGAACATTTTACATGGTCAAGAAGTCCCTAGATTAATATACATTAGAAGCAATATACGTATATACCTAAAGGACCCCAGGTCTCCATTCCACAAAGCTATCTTAGGCTACGATGGCTGTAAGTTTATGTTAAAGTATGGAGTTACTATCAACTTAGTGATACGACTGTCGTAAGTTTATGTTAAAGAAGGAGTTACGATCAACTTACCGCTACGACTGTCGTAAGTTTATGTTAAAGTATGGAGTTGTGATCAACTTAACACTATGTCTGCTGTAAGTTTATGTTAAAGAAGGAGTTACGATCAACTTACCGCTACGACCGCTATAAGTTTATGTTTAAGTATGGAGTTGTGATCAACTTAACACTACGACAGCTGTAAGTTTATGTTAAAGAAGAAGTTACGATCAACTTACCGCTACAACTGCTGAAAGTTTATGTTAAAGAAGGAGTTACGATCAACTTACTGCTACGACTGTCGTAAGTTTATGTTAAAGTATGGAGTTACAATCATTTTACCACTACAATCGCTTTGTGGAACAGGGCCCAAGGTCCAGGGTCCCATAATTTCAAAACCAGCTGATCCATTATAATTACAAGATGCTTTCCAACTGGCCTCGCTGAGTGGGCATACTAATGGCGTACATGATTGACAACATACACTATGTGTACTCTAAACACAGCTATTCCATTTCACAAAGCAAACAATCTGTGAAACTATCTACCTGTCCAAAGTCCGAGTTCAGTGAAAGTTCTCTCTGTTTGATGTTTCAGAATGATTCATTTTCTTTGACATTGGCTGATTGTCATCCAAAATGTCCTAAGAGTTTTATTCAAATATGGTGATAATATTGCAAAATGTCCTATCAAAAGATGACAATATTTCTAACACATGTCCTAGTGCCATTTGTCTAGCAATAGGGGGGGCATGGGTGGCCCAGTTGTCGCTGTGCGGAGTTGCGTCCCTTGGGCACCCCAGAAACCTATGATTGTGGGTTCGAATCCCAGTTTGCCCCGATTATGTTTCTAGGTCTCTCAGCACCATACCCATGCTCGTGGGTTTCACAGAAGTGGCAAACATCTCAGAACAGCATCACTTCGGGCTTTCCCCCACATTAAGTAGACATGCCTTGATATAACTGGAAAACTGTTAAAAGCAGCGTTAAACCCAACTCACTACCTGTCAGGCAATACGACTGTGTCATAAGCCTAGCTCACAACTGCCCACATATTCACATAAAAATAAACAACATCTGTTGCCAATAGAGGAGATCAGACACAGATCACGATAAATCGATATGACAATAAATCGATAACATTAAATTAGATTTCCGCCTTGAAATGTTTTACAAAGATTTCACACCATGACAAGGACGTGTGCTGAGAGGAGCTGCCGTGATGATTCATGCCTGGAGTACCTATTTCCCTATTGTTCCCTGACCTAGAACAACCACAGCTCAAAACCTGCCTGCTGGGTGGTGTGACCGGAAGAAATTCAAAAATAACATATTTAAATTCAAAACCTTGGATTCTTTTGAAGTTATTTAGATGAATCACAAAGCAGTTTACCACATATAACAAAATTGATGTTCTAGTTTACAAAAATGTTTTCTCAAAATGGATTTTAAAGGTATTTGATATTTTGTCACCAGGAAAGTGTTTATGGTGGTTAACAGTACCCCTGTATTTCATGTGTATTTCAAACAAAATAAGTATGATAAATTGGAAACAGATTGTTTTCCATGCACAAGCACTTAGCATTTGAATGAAAATTGCATAATTTTGAAATTTGAACTGGTGACTTTTCAAATGCAGTCTTACTGACGTACACTGAAATTGATACGCTACTGGTAGTGGAGGGTTGGTTCATCTGGGTTAGGCCCATCAGATCCTAGTCAGAAGATCATGGACTACTTTTCTCCCACACTGTTCCATAAACCACAAGTCTGTAATGTGCTGTGCACTAGTTAGGTCTAATGCATAGTGTCTGCACCTGTAAATGGGACAAATCTTTGTTGCTGCGTTATGGGAGAACCTCCCTGTTAACACATGGCTAGCGATAATCAACAGATATTTGCACAGCACAAAATGCAATCAACAAAACTCATTCAATTATTTTATGCCTGGTGTGGGGAGAATGGTATCAGCATGATATTTAATATTCATATTTCAACTCATTTGAAGTCAAACTTATTAAATTTTCAAAATTACAGGGTGTTTTTATTATAATTCTAATCAACTCTTTTGAAAAGAAATCTGATTCACTCATTAGGTACATAAAATATTTCCTTGTGTGAGAATGGTGATGTGGAAATGTTTTGACTTTTGTCGACAATATTTTTGTAACCATGATCGGCCACGGCACGACGGTGAACATGGGCAGTGATGGGGAACAAAAGAATCAATTTTTGCTGTGTTTCTGAGAAAGAATAACAAAAAATGTTGTGACTCCATCATAACAAGTCACAGATGCAAATCCAACCTAGTTTTTAGTTTTGACCTGAATATTCCTTTGTAACTCCTTTCATTAAATGACAAATGGAACTTGATCCCTTTTCAGTAGGATTTCTATGAATTGACTTATTTGTAATTTTCTTGATATTGACCAGCTTGACCTTGAGGAATAAATGAGTGACACAGCAATATTTTTTTATGTTTAGGCTCAAGGACATAGATACAAATAGATACAAATGTACCATGCCAAGATACTTATGTATATCTGAACAGTGTGACATTGGAGACCTTATACATTTTTGACACCATAGCATGCCATAGTTCATAGTCACCAGTACCTGTGGCCTGGGGACATTTTGAGATGCACCAGCCTCCTGCTCTGTATTTCAACTAATTGTCTTATTAAATTACATGGAATAAAGTTAATGATAAGAATATAGAAGACATATTACTTACAGATGTTGTCAGCATTCTTGTCATCGTCACTGGAGTCTGATTGTACATCCACACATTCTCCGTTATCTCCGTCGTCGGACTCGTCCGATGTTGCAGGTTTGGCAGAACTGTCTGCACCACCATCTACAGCACTTTCCTCCGTCGTGACACTCACGCTGTCAGACACCGACGGCGAGGACTCGTTGGTCGACAAGTCATCACACAATCCCGAGTCTTTACTACCTTTGTAAGGCTGTTTCTGTAACGTTGACGCAGGAGAAACCTCCCCAAACACCATATTGTCATACAGATGATCACTTCCATCGCTGTCATTCGAATCATCTTGTCTCGTAAGACAACGATCAATTGTCCAATTCTCATAACTCTGAGCACTACTATGAGATTTATGTTGTTCCGAATCTGACAAAATGCTGTCAGGTTTTATTTTCTCTGGTTTATTCCGCATAGCAACATCGACAACCCCACAATCCTCAGTTTTGATCGACACTGTTGAATATTCTTCCTCAAGTTTCCGATAGGTACCTTCATCCTCAAGTTTCCGATAGGTACCTTCATCCTCAAGTTTCCGATAAGTACATTCATCGTTTAGTTTCCGATATGTTCCTTCTATCTGATCAAACTTTGCTCCATCACCTGTGTCAAGATGCTTTCTGTCGCTCTTTGTACGATACAGTTTCTTCATGTTTGTATCATCTAATGTCTGACGACAGGGAGTTTCAGTTTCCTGGCATGAGACCTGATCGAGATGAGTTAAAGAGTTGCTTATGTTAACGGCACTGACTAAACTCGATGCACAAAGGTCCTGAATCCCTGGCCTCTCACCTGTGCTCAGGCGTACTGGTAAACTGTCACACTGTCTCTCTGTGATAACGGACTTGCTGTTTGTGTATTCAAGTCCTGTAGAGTGTTTACTCGACAAACGTTTGGCACACCCCTCGTCGCTGTTTGCATGGGATGCGTTTTCGCTGACATCATTTTGACCAGTGTTTTCAGTAGAGCCAGGTAGACCATTGTCCGTCATACATGTAGCCATTGTGTTAGTATTCAAAGCTGTATTACGTGGAAGAGAACTAAATTGTTGATCAGCCTCTGTCTGAAAGGTGCCCAGCAGTGACAAATCAGACGAGCTACTTCTATGTAAACTGAGACGCGGTGCAGGTTGCGGTTTGCTGGGTTTTCTCGGAACAGGAGGGGGCTGCTTCGGTGACAAGCTGCAACTTACATTTGAAGCAGGCAACATACCTGTTGAATACCTCGTGGTTACTTCATGTTTTGATCGTAACGGGACCACCCATACTTTGCCATAGTCCGAGTCCGTGTCTGAATCGATGACTGTTATTTTCGAGTGGTAAATAGGGACAGGTGCTCGAGTCGCGACAGAGTTGTCCCCCCTTGAATGCGACCACGAAATGTGCTTTCTCTGTTGATAGTTTCGCAGAAATGAATCGCTCGTCCTTAACTTGCCACTCCCATTCACTGTTCGTTCAGGTGACTGGTCATTCTTCCCGCTTCGCGTCACACAATCACTGTCACGCCTTGCATCAACCAATTCCGGGTCGTAAGAAAATGGTGGATAACCGCACCTTTTGTCTTTGCCGACAAAACTGTAAACATAATCATTTATGAACTTGTCGTCCTTTTCACATTTTTCTTTCTCTTCTCGCTCTTTCAGATCAGCCTCCAAAGTCTTCTGAATAAATTCCTGCTGTTCTAACTCTACCCTGAGTTGAGTTATTTTGTCTCTTGTCACCTGTAGAAAGAGACGCAAGTCCCTTGATGATGTATCGTGTTCGTCACGGCCGGCGAGCACGCTTGGTATTGGTGCATCCGCAAACTGCTCTCGCCATTTTGCCTCGATAGGTTCCGGGTTTTCCATTCAATAACGAATGAATGGGCGTATAAGTTTTCCTCTAGCGGTTTCGCTAGATGCTAACGCCGCCCTCTGATAAAAAATTCACAACTTTTCGCCTGAGGTGGGTGATCGATCCAAACATGGGCGTGGATGACGTCACAAGGGTGTCTCCCAACTATATTTATCACGTGAAGCAAGGGGTTCCCTCTAAAAATAGAAAAGAGCGATAACGTTATTGAATGTCACAGTTGTTTACAGAAGACATCGTGACGATGACTGGATTGGATACTGCCCATTAGTAATACAATTGCTTTGAAACACGATGCGTTAGATCATATTTTAAATACATGTCAGAGGCATGTCACGAATATACAATATTTAACCACTTAGGTTTCTCGTCAAAAGTATATGGGGGACATAAAAGTTTTTTTAACGAACGCAAAATGTTACGAAAGTGTTTGAAAAAGACTGAATTACAGGACAACCACTGACTAATCGAACTTTATACAGATAGCTATCGAACGCTAATCCAAAGCGCCGATTATCACCCATCGACGCTTTCATTATCATGATATGTCACCCGTGAAGATCCTGGGTAGAATAGGTCCTCAGCAACCCATGCTTGCCGTAAAAGGCAACATTATTTGTAAAAGGCGACTAACACAAATACGTACATACACCCGAAACACAGGTATCCTCCCAAAACGTAGACCTGCCAAAACGCAGACCCGTTAAAACAACACTCGTTATGGTTGGTTGCATCAGTATTTAGTACCCTGTACCCTTAAGTAAAATAGTATCACCCATGTAACAAGAAAGAATGCTAGGTAGAGTTCACAATTTTTTATTCAAATGTTATTTTATTGTCATTTATGATTATCAGTCATTTTCACTTGTTTATCATCAGATGACCAACTGCATCCAGGTACTGAAGGGGTGTCTTTTCACGGCGACGAAGCTGTTCTTTCTCTCTGTAGACAACCTTCCTGGGTGGCGGTGCTGCTCCAAATTGAATCTGCGCTAGTTTCGCTCTCTCCGAAATTTCTACCCCCTGGATCAGTTCGATAAATCTGAAGATGTTTGGATGCTTGTGCTGGAGGGACTTGCCGATTCTGGAGTGGAAACCTTCTAGGTTGTTGTTTGTACGGGCCGGGCCCTCGTGTCGCATGCTATATCCACAGTCGAGGTGGGAACCGGTCATCGTCATCCACCCATGTCTAACCTCGAAACACAAGTGTCAAAACGTGTGATGTCACCCTGGGCAAGTGACTTCGTTCACATGCGCCTCTGCTCACCCAGCAGGGAATGGGTACCCGATATGTGAGGTGGATTTAAAAAGCCTCTAGCGCCCGTAGGCAGCTTGGGTTGTATACTCCCCAGGGAGTCGAGAATTATAACTGGAATGGAAACGGACCCACTGGTCGGGAAAAATTAAAAACCGCATTTGAGCAGATACTAGTATCTGGATAAGTGCGGTATATAAATGTTTGATAATAGAACAGCGGCCTGAGACAGACAAGCCGGTGATATTATGAACACCCAACGCCGTCGGGGCACAATGTTTGTTTGTTTGTTTGTTGTTTAACGGCGCACTCAGCAATATAACAGCTATATGACGGCGGTCTGTAAATAATCGAGTCTGGACCAGACAATCAAGTGATTGACATCATGAGCATCGATCCACGCAATTGGAATCGATGGCATGCATCAACCAAGTCAGTGAGCCTGACCACCCGATCCCGTTAGTCGCCTTTTACGACAAGCATAGTAGCCTTTCACGGCAAGTATGGGTTGGTGAAGACCTATTCTACCCCGGACTCTTCACGGGTCTCTTGTTTGTGAAGTCATCCTATATTATGTTCTATGACGTTGCTATTTGTAACCCATAACCCATATTTCTATAATCTTTTATTAAAAAAGTCACGAACGTGGTTTCTTTAAACATTAATGTCTTTGCGCTTCCCAATTGATGATATTATAACACAAAACAGTGTCGAATAACGAATTTCTGTACCAGAAAGTTTGTAACGTAGGTCAGAATAGAAGTAGCAGTCAATTAAAAAGTGGGCTTCATCTTCCATCACAGTCTGTTGTTTTAGTCACGGAGATAAAAGTCGTCCCGACCTCGACCCTTACGACCCAAGGTCATGCATGTGATAATGTCCCACCATCGAACTCACAACTGATTAACACATCCTGGGCCCACTTGCACAAAGCGATCTTAGCGTTAAGATGATCGTAACTCCCATACTTTAACATAGGCTTACTATAGTCTTAGCGCTAAGATCGCTTTGTACAAGTGGGCCCTGGTTAGGATAGGTCCGTAACACAGCCTCGGCAACGTTTGCCGTAAGAGGCGACGATGGATCCGTTAGTCGCCTTTTACGACAAGCATAGTCGCCTTCTACGGCAAGTATGGGTTGCTGAAGACCTATTCTACCCCAGGATACGTATGTAGACAGGCCTGGCAACGAGATACGTATCATAGGCCAGGTGATGTGATACGTATCATAGGCCAGGTGACGTGATACGTATCATAGGCCAGGTGACGTGATACGTTTCATAGGCCAGGTGACGTGATACGTATCATAGGCCAGGTGGCGTGATACGTATCATAGGCCAGTTGACGTGATACGTATCATAGACCATGTAACGTGATACGTATCAAAGGCCAGGTAACGTGATACGTATCATAGGCCAGGTAACGTGATACGTATCCTAGGCCAGGTTACATGATACGTATCATAGGCAAGGTAACGTGATACGTATCATCGGCAAGGTAACGTGATACGTATCATAGGCCAGGTAACGTGATACGTATCATAGGCCAGGTAACGTGATACGTATCATAGGCCAGGTAACGTGATACGTATCGTAGGTCAGATGACGTGATACGTATCATTGGCCACGTAACATGATGCGTATCATAGGCCAGGTAACGTGATACGCATCATAGGCCATGCAGGTAACGTGATACGTATCATTGGTAGGACTGGTGACGTGATACGTATCGTAGAGTAGGTAACGTGATACGTACCGTAGGTCAAGTGACTTGATACGTATTGTAGACCAGGTAACGGGATACGTATCGTAGAGTAGGTAACGCGATACGTATCTTGGTTCAAGTGACGTGATACGTATTGTAGACCAGGTAACGAAACGTGACACGTATCGTAGAGTAGGTAACGATATACGTATCGTAGTCAGGTAACGTGATACGTACCATAGGCCAGGTAATATGATACGTATCATAGGCCAGGTAACAAAATACTATCGTAGACCAGGTAACATGGTACGTATCGTAGGCCAGGTAACGTGATATGTATCGTAGGCCAGGTAATGTGATACGTATCATAGGCCAGGTAACGTGATACGTATCGTTGGTCAGGTGACGTGATACATATTGTTGGCCTGGTGACGTGATACGTATCGTAGAGTAGGTAACGTGATACGTATTGTAGGTCAGGTAACATGATATGTATCGTAGGCCAGGTAACATGATATGTATCATAGGCCAGGTAACATGATACGTATGGTAGGTCAGGTAACATGATATGTATGATAGGCCAGGTAACGTGATAGGTATCGTAGGGCAGGTAACGTGATACGTATCGTAGGTCAGGTAACGTGATACGTATGGTAGGTCAGGTAACATGATCCGTATCGTAGGCCAGGTAACGTGATAGGTATCGTAGGGCAGGTAACGTGATAGGTATCGTAGGCCAGGTAACATGATATGTATGGTAGGTCAGGTAACATGATCCGTATCGTAGGCCAGGTAACGTGATAGGTATCGTAGGGCAGGTAACGTGATAGGTATCGTAGGCCAGGTAACGTGGTGCGTATCGTAGGTCAGGTAACAGGATACGTATCGTACGCCAGGTAACGTGATAGGTATCGTAGGCCAGGTAACGTGATAGGTAATCCTAGGGCAGGTAACATGATACGTATCGTAGGGCAGGTAACGGGATACGTATCGTAGGGCAGGTAACGTGATAGGTATCGTAGGGCAGGTAACGGGATACGTATCGTACGCCATGTAACGTGACACATATCGTACGCCATGTAACGTGACACATGTACACCATGTAACGTGACACATATCGTTGGTCAGGTAATGTGACACATATCGTTGATCAGGTAACGTGACACATATCGTACACCATGTAACGTGACACATATCGTATGCCATGTAACGTGACACATGTCGTTGGTCAAGTAACGTGATACGTTTCGTAGGCCATGCAGGTAACATGATACGTTTTGCATACCAGGTTACGTACCACGTATCGTTTATAAGTATAAGAAGGTTATCTCTGGGACCCGGACCGCGCAGGGAAAAGGCTTGATGTCATCCCGCCATGGCACCACACAGAGTCTGAGACATCTTCACGAGCCGTGGTCTTGTGGTAGAGCGCCCGCCCGGAGAGCGGACGGTCGGGGGTTCTTTCCAATGATTTATAATTCAGATAAAATTGAATAGAAAAATGTAGTTCCCCACCCCGTTGGTCGATCGCACAGGGGATGTAATAAACTCAGAGTATGCTGTCGTTTTAAGCAGGACTATATTATTTATCAGTATGTCCCCAGCCCTTTGCCCGTGCCCACAGAAGCGCTTTGGCTTAATTTACACGTGGAACCTCTCCCATCCAAATTGCATTAGGACTGTATGTTAACTTGCCTTTAGAAGACAAGAAGTGTTTTCAGTGTCTTAACGTCGTGGAACATGAATGCCATGTCATTTTAATGTCATGTCAATTGCCCTGTTTTTGATAACGACCGACGCAGTCCCTGTAACAAGTTCCACAAGTTAAACTCAAATTTTGTCAACCTGTGTGATGTATAGAAAATAGACTATATTCTGTCAATCTGTGTGATGTATAGAAAATAGCCTATATTTTGTCAATCTGTGTGATGTATAGAAAATAGACTATATTTTGTCAACCTGTGTGATGTATAGAAAATAGCCTATATTTTGTCAACCTGTGTGATGTATAGAAAATAGCCTATATTTTGTCAACCTGTGTGATGTATAGAAAATAGCCTATATTTTGTCAACCTGTGTGATGTATAGAAAATAGCCTATATTTTGTCAATCTGTGTGATGTATAGAAAATAGCCTATATTTTGTCAACCTGTGTGATGTATAGAAAATAGACTATATTTTGTCAACCTGTGTGATGTATAGAAAATAGACTATATTTTGTCAACCTGTGTGATGTATAGAAAATAGACTATATTTTGTCAACCTGTGTGATGTATAGAAAATAGACTATATTTTGTCAACCTGTGTGATGTATAGAAAATAGACTATATTTTGTCAACCTGTGTGATGTATAGAAAATAGACTATATTTTGTCAACCTGTGATGTATAGAAAATAGACTCTATTTTGTCAACCTGTGTGATGTACAGAAAATAGACTCTATTTTGTCAACCTGTGTGATGTATAGAAAATAGACTCTATTTTGTCAACCTGTGTGATGTATAGAAAATAGACTCTATTTTGTCAAGCTGTGTGATGTATAGAAAATAGCCTATATTTTGTCAACCTGTGTGATGTATAGAAAATAGCCTATATTTTGTCAAGCTGTGTGATGTATAGAAAATAGCCTATATTTTGTCAACCTGTGTGATGTATAGAAAATAGCCTATATTTTGTCAACCTGTGTGATGTATAGAAAATAGCCTATATTTTGTCAGAAAGCATTTTATGTCTTCTTACTGCCAAACCCTCAATGGCATTTTACAAAAAAGGAATATTGTTTTATACAGCTGCTAGTCAACTGCTGTTGTTATTATATATGCTAAATATGTGAATACATTTCAGGAGAGTCTCTCTAAACTCCGTACGTAGTGGCCATACATGTATTTTATTATGTAACAGTCTTGTAATGGATTAGGGTGAGACTGTAACAAACATCTTTCTGTCTGTCTGTCTGTCTGTCTGTCCAAAAGGAAGCAATGTTGACTATTGGTCAAGGGTATAATCAAAATAGAATGCAGATATAATTCTCTAGATAATCGAGGATGGTGGTTGACGGAATGGCTGAATACAAGAAAACCATGCTAGTCCGGACGACGTTAATCCAGACACCCACCTATTAAGGACGATTATTGCTGGCAACTCCATACACACAGAGGTGAGCACTGATTATGATTCCGTGCAGGTTTGACAGCACCATACCCGTGCTCGTTGGTTTCACCAAAGTGGTAAACGTCCTAGACATGCATCACTTACGCTTTCCTCCAACATCAAACTGACATCCCTAGATATGACTGAAATACTGTTCAACGCGGCATTAAACCCAACTCACTCACTCACTCTCTATGCACAAGGATATTTCTTCACACTCATGTTTCGTAAGTCAGATGATGTCGCTGTGAACAATACTGTCCAGTATACCAGGGTTTGCGTGTATACAATCTGGGTGTGTAGAGGCACGGTGCAGTGAAATATACTACTCAATGTTTATAAGGATAACCAAATATATTGTTCTATTTAAATACAGTAAACTACGGTTATAACGAACTCAAATGGACCACTAATTTTAGTTCGTTATAACCGTAGATATAATTTGTGAATGTAATAAATTTAGGATGTTTGTCTTTTCATGTCTTATAACGTGTTTATCTCACCGAGTGACCCGACAACATTGATATTTTCATGACTCTTTCAGGTCACGGGATGAGATAATCATATCAAGTAGAATGTTCTATTTATTGTGTATCGTCTTACTGATTCTTCAAACCATAGCGGCAATCAGGCAGACTGAAAGTTGTTCCTTCAAAATGAGTAAAGTGTCACAATTTCAGAAAAATACAGTAGTTCACCTCTAAATACAGTTACATCTCGTTAATCCGACACTCGTTAATCCGACATAATCATATGCAACCTATCATGTCGGATTAACGGGACTTGACTGTACATAATAAATGGACTTGCATATGCTGTTATACCTTTCTTCGAATGTACCAATCTCATTAAAATCAGATCTTAGTTCTCGCTATCGCTAAACAAAGATCTGAGGACATCCCATTACGGGTCACGTTTAGCGGCAGCGAGAACTCAGATCTGATTTTAATGAGATTGACAAATGTCCCTTTCATACAGCATTCTCATTATACAACATAGAAAGTTTTGTTTGTTTGTTGTTTAACACCGCACTCAGCAATATTCCAGCTATATGACGGCGGTCTGTAAATAATCGAGTCTGGACCAGAACATTATGCGCATCGTTCTACGCAATTGGGAAACGATGACATGCATCAACCAAGACAGCGAACCTGACCAACCCGACCAACCTTAAATCGCCTCTAAAAAGCACGGACTGCTGAAGATCAATTCTAACCCGGATCTTCACGGTTCGCATAGATAGTAAATCTTTAATGAAATTATACTTGTCAGGTCACGTACACACCATGACAGTGGTATTTGCTAAGGAAGTTTCAACATCATAAAAGTCCCACCAGCGTGACGTCACGTGTGCAATGATTGACTGAGAGACGGAACCAAGTCGCTGTTATATCCTCCGTCAATGGGCACGTAGTCGTGAAGTTTACAGAGAAATTAATTTTGTCAAGAATTTGAAAAGTGTGTATCACTTACTTCTTAAATTTAATGTTTGGAGAATTTACTCAAATAGTGTTGGTACTTCCTCTGTATGGGGAAATTAGGCGACCATGTGATAAGTGGGATATCCTCTCTGCTCTAAAAGAAATGTTATGGGAAAACCTTAAATACCAGAAATAGCTTTCACACATTGTACCCATGTGGGGATGCAAAGTCTGGGTCTTCGGCGTGACAAGCGAAAGCTATAGTAACTAGGCCACCCATCCGCCTTTATGATTAAAAATGAGTTTTGTATATTTTCTTTGGTATATAACTACAATGTATGACTGGCCAACCCTCACTCACTCACCCACTATACACACATACGCACACACTTGAGTGTCTTTTGATATCAAATATATCATCACGAGTTGATAAAAGTGGAAAACACTTTTATCGATGAGTGTTGATGTATTTGATATCAAAAGACACGAGGGTGAGATTTTATTTATCATCCAACATCATTCTTCCAACTTTTTCTGTTTGCAGACAGTAATAAGCAGTGTCTTAATTTGTAAAAAGTACTGGGGCGCGTTGCAAGCCACGAATCGCTAAGAGAAAGCAAATTAATCGCTCAACCCGGGGTCTGCAACAGTTGGAAGCGCTTGCGCACTCTTCTCAAAATGGCGGCGCAACTAACGCTTGATTGCCTTGACGTTATGAAGATCATAATAGAAGATCTCGTTGATCCAATTAATAATTCCTTGTTCCGCTGTCAAAGTAAGCCGCCATTTTGGTTTGAGAACGAAGCGACCTCAGTCAGCGATTGTTTCGCTTGCAAGCGGCTGAAAGTTAGCGCACTGTTGTGAGGCGAATCGCTGTACATCGCTTACAAGCGATTGGCGCTTTGCAACGCACCCCTGCTGACAGCTTCAGCTGCAGAGCCATTAGTGATGTCATTTGGTTGTGACGTCATGGTAACAAAGACGTCACAATGATCTGCTAAAGACCACTAAAGACACTAAAGACACTATAACGGCCACTAAAGACACTATAACGGCCACTAAAGACACTATAACGTCCACTAAAGACACCATCACGAATTTATTATGCCGAAAAGTTTACACTATTTGGTATCTTTATCGCACGTGTCGTGTCAAACCGTACAACCAGTACAATGACAGGACCAGTACATACGTTTCCGATACAACGCTTCAATGTAAACATAAACGTCAACAATGGAATATATTAATTACTAAAGGTGACTGTTTAAACAAGTGTTATAGCTAAAATGGATAGAATTTTCATAAAATGCCCGCTAATGTTAACAGAAATCTACGGCCAACTGTAATTTTATATGCTATGTGACGTCATTGGCGTATCGTTTCTTGTTTGTGATATTTGTTTGTTTGTTTGTTTGTTGTTAAACGACCACACTGATCCCGTTAGTCGCCTCTTACGAAAAGCATAGTCGCCTTTATGACAAGCATGGGTTGCTGAAGATCTATTCTAACCTGGATCTTCACTGGCGTGAAGGGTTGGGATTCTTACTATCACACAAGAAACTGGGGATCCCTTCCGATCATCACATGACAATATTGGGGCAAACACAATGGTTGCCATAAGACTTGATGTTGGTTGGTTGGTTTATTGTTTAACGACGCACTCAGCAATATTCCAGCTATATGACGGCGGTCTGTAAAATAATCGAGTCTGGACCAGACAATCCAGTGATTGACTTCATGAGCATCGATCTACGCAATTGGGATCGATGACATGTATCAACCAAGTCAGCAAGCCTGACCACCCGATCCCGTCAGTCGCCTTTTACGACAAGCATAGTCGCCTTTCACGGCAAGTATGGGTTGCTGAAGACCTATTCTACCCCGGATCTTCACGGGTACATGACCTTGTCTCTCGTTTGTGAAGTCATCCTATATTATGTTCTGTGACGTTGCTATTTGTAACCCATAACCCATATTTCTTTATTTTTTTATCAATAAAGTCACGAAAGTGGTTTCTTTAAACATTAATGTCTTTGCGCTTCCCAATTAATGATATTATAACACAAAACAGTGTCGAATAACGAATTTCTGTACCAGAAAGTTTGTAACGTAGGTCAGAATAGAAGTAGCAGTCAATTAAAAAGTGGGCTTCATCTTCCATCACAGTCTGTTGTTTTAGTCACGGAGATAAAAGTCGTCCCGACCTCGACCCTTACGACCCAAGGTCATGCATGTGATAATGTCACACCATCGTAACTCACAACTGATTAACACATCCTGGTTAGGATAGGTCCGTAACACAGCCTCGGCAACGTTTGCCGTAAGAGGCGACGATGGATCGGATGATCAAGTTCGGTGACCGGCGTGCTCATTGCATCAATCACTTGTTTATCGGGTCCATCATGGATTCGAAACCACCAGTGTGTGTAAAGCCTTACTTAACACAGAGTGTCCGGATTAACGAGGTCTCACTGTACATGTCTCTCCTTCGCGTTTTTTGTTTATCTTGACAATACAAGCCAAATGTGTTTTAATTCTGATGTTGGCCCTTTTACTACCACACCCCACCCACCCCACCCACCCCACGCACGCACACACCTCTTTATATATATTTATCTTTATTGTGGGGGGCACGGGTGGCCCAGTCGTCTAAGGCGCCGCGATTCGCTGTGCAGAGTTGCGTCCCTTGGGCACGCCAGAAACCTATGGTTGTGGGTTCGAATCCCAGTTCGCCCCGATTACGTTTCTAGGTTTGTCAGTACCATACCCGTGCTCGTGGGTTTCACCGAAGTGGTAAACGTCTGAGACCTGCATCACTTCGGGCTTTCCCCCCACATTAAGCTGACACGCCGTGATATAACTGGAATACTGTTAAAAGCGGCGTTAAACCCAACTTACTCACTCACTCACTCTTTGTTGTATATACTGACTGACTGAGTACCGTTTTACGTGGCGTTTAGCAATATTCTACCAATATCACGACGGGGGACAGAAATGGTCTTCACACATTGTAACCATGTGGGGAATCAAACCCAGGTCATCGGCGTAAAGAGACGCTTTAACCCCACTTCTCCTATTATTTATATAGAGAGACTGGCGTGTGATAGTAAAATCAAACACCAGCATACAATTTCATCATTTTCATCACAGTTACACATCCCGTGGCTTGACTAGAGTAAATGTGCAGTGCTAGCAACATTGAACATGTTGAATCGGACATTTAAACAACGCGCGCTTATTACATGATGTACATCTATACAGCAAAACATTAGTCCCTTCAGTACACAACGTCTCGGTTTCGTGTATGCATTAATTATCACGTCAAGACTGAAATTGACACTAATTACAACGTCTAGACCTGACTAGACACTGGACAAGACACGGAAGCATTGTACCATTAAGACATCTAAAGCCTGGTTAGCACGACAGACTGAGCTGTGCATGCACACACTTGAATACCTAAACCATGGCTCTGTTTGCCAACAAACAACAAATATTTGATTAGTTTGTTTGACTGAAAGTCAAAATACACTATAACCGTATAACTAATTGATTCTCTAATGCTTTCGCACACTGTCCTAAAATTGGGGATAGTGTTGTCTGAATATTGAAAGTGAGTGAGATGGATTATACACCGCTTTGAAAAGAATTTCGATTACCGTTATCTAATAGGCTCCGACCACCAATAAGCGCCGGTTACGAAGCAGCGTACAAGACAATAAGTGCAAACTATGCTTTATATAACTTTTCCTAGGAATAAATAAAAGCTTAGGAAACTAATTAATTCTGACTGTACATAGCCTATGCAATACCGTAGTTGAGATACTAAGCGCCGATCGTTAATACCACCAGGCCTCCATTACCCGCTGAAATAGAAGCTTGGTAAAAATATAAGCGCCTGTTATTAGGGGAAATACGGTATAGCGGGGAGCAAGGAAGTGACGCGGATTGTTGACGTTTACCAGAGGAATACGTGGTGATGAAAACCAAGGGTCGTAATCAGAGCGAACTAGATTTTGAGAGTATGATCAGGGGATCCGGGAACGGCCAAGGGGCGCAACTCTAGACATCTGTACGTATGGCCACGTTGCAACAGGGACTCTCAGGTGTGAATGATAGTCGAAGTTCGCTGTATTCCACCACGGACCTAAATAACATTATTTGCGTCCATGATTCCACTTATCGATGTCTTAAGACAATTCTTAGAATGAAGAGTAACTCTTCGAGAATTCTCATTTTTTCGACGCTTAGGAGTAATAAAATTAATTAATTCTGATTAATAGCTACGACCCCAAGTACCCGTTTCCCAAAGCGTTCATAGCGCTAAGACGATCGTAACTCCCATATTTCAACACAGACTGATCGCTCTAAACTAACCTGTTCAAGGCGGCTATATACTTATCGTAAGAGGCGACGAACACAATCTCATTAAAATAAGGTCTTAGTTCACGCTATCGCTAAACAAAGTTTAGCGACAGCGATAACTTAGATCTGATTTTAATGAGGGTGCGACTTACAACATCGGGTGGTCAGGCTCGGTGACTTGGTTTATCCCAATTACATAGATCGATGCTCATGATGTCCATCACTGGATTGTGTGGTCCAGGCTCGATTATTTGCAGACCGCCGTCATACAGCTGGAATATTGCTGAAATGGCGGCGTTAAACAAACAAACAAACTTCCTTTACATCTCATACGGATTCTGGAGACCTATGCTATAGTCCATAATCCCCGCAAGGTAACTCTCGCCGCATCTTCCCGAGGCAAGAGAGTTAACTGACTTTAAAAGTCCAGTTTCCACCCTTGCCGAACTAGGCTGGAATTACTGGGCTCGATTGTAGCGCCACCAGTGGCTATTACGAGTTATGTCCTTTCTATGCCTCTCCTATTGACCAATCAGATTCAACCTTTCGTATCACTTGCATTTGCTTCAAACAAAACGGTGGCGCCCAGTCAAGACGATCTGATTGATGATCAAGATATATATTGTGATAAAACGAGTCTTACATCGCGAAGTGCATCAAATCACGTGAGCACATTGATTAAAAGCATGAAAAGATTTAGAAAATATCTGTTGACAACGAGTTAGCGGTGCACATGCTTTGCAAATCCTGCAGTCGACAGAAATCTGCATGAAACTTTACTTTTATAGGGCGGTCGGGTAGCCTAGTGGTTAAAGCGTTCGCTCGTCACGCCGAAGACCCGGGTTCGATTCCCGACGTGGGTACAATGTGTGAAGCCCATTTCTGGTGTCCCCCGCCGTGATATTGCTGGAATATTGCTAAAAGCGGCGTAAAACCATACTCACTCACTCACTAGTTCTTTTATAATTACACACCATCACGCATAAGCGGTGCGCCATGCGCGCAGAAACCGTTTCAGTGTTTAGATTTGAAATATACTTCCCTTAGTTCCGATGTGTCTCTAAAAAATATATTTAATATGCACTAGACTAAATCTCAAGCACGCAGCACACATGATCCGTTAATGGTGACCTGGGGAATATTTCGTTTCAAATCACGTTTTGTGTATGACGTCATCTTCCTAACAAAGTTATCGGCCTTGCAGCCGAGCAACATCTGGGGCTAATCTGACATTGAGATTACTCAGACAGGGGCATTTAGTGCTAACAGGTCACGTCACTGACTGTCACGTTAACGGGACAATGGCGTGTAGGTTACTATATTCGAGAAGTGACGTCATCATTCTTTTGTTTGGAAAATTACTTTCGAGTGAGTGAGTGAGTGAGTGAGTGAGTGAGTGAGTGAGTGAGTGAGTGAGTGATACCGCTTTGAACAGTATTCCAGTTACATCACGGCGTGATGTGGGAGAAAAGCCCGAAATAATGCAGGTCTTAGACGTTTACAACTTTTGTGAAACCTACGAGCACGGGCATGGTGCTGACAAACCTCGAAACACAATCGGGGCGCACCCACAATCATAGGTTTCTGGCGTGCCCAAGGGACACAACTCTGCGCAGCGAATTGCGGCGCCTTTGACGTCTGTGCTATCCGTACCCGTTTCTTGTTGTTTTATGCCGCACTAATGTTTGAGGTACATGTATGTCTTGGCGGCCTGTAAATAATTGTTGTGACCAGATAAACCAGTGATTGATATCAGGAGCAACGTCCCAAGCCGCCGGGCGTGACATGCAATGAACCAAAACGCCGAAGCTGACCAACCGATTTCATCCGGTCGTCTCTTGCTACAAGCAGTAAAACACCGGGAAGAGTAACTGGTCAGATTGACCAGTAGTGCGACCAGGAACAATAAACCGTGCAAAGATTGCTCGGAAACAGCGGCATAGGAATTGTCTGTTGACAATGTAGACACAATTTATGGATAACAACTTGACAACGGTATAAGGATCTATACCAAAACGCCGCCTTTACAGTAAATAAAGAAGTTGTTATCTATAAACTGTGTCTACTTTCTCATCCCTCAACTTCTAAGTACTGCCTGTTATACTATGCAACTTGTCAGTTCATGGAAAATATGAAGTTTTCAGACCCGTGAAGATTCGGGGTGGAATAGGTCTTCAGCAACCCATGCTTGGCGTAAAAGGCGACTAACGGGATCGGGTCGTCAGGCTCGCTGACTTGGTTGATGCATGCCATCAATCCAAATTACGTGGATCGATGCTCATGATATCAATCACTGGATTGTCTGGTCCAGACTCGATTATTTACAGGCCGCCGTCATATAGCTGGAATATTGCTGAGTGCGGCGTTAAACAACAAACAAGCAAACATCAGAAAATATCCCATGCTCGACTATCCAGTGTATTGTGTATCTATTCTACAATACCGGACCTCGGTATTGCAGACACTGTATATGCAGTACAAGCTGATAGCCCTGACATAATCAGGTACTCATATATATTTTGTCATCTCAATTGGCAGCAATTGTACCAACTGGACCTCGGTATTGCGGACACCTTCATGTTTATTGAAATCGTCTGGATTAACTAATCATGGATTAAGATGAGTTACATGTCCCAGTAGCGGCTAGACTAACATTTAGTCCCAGGAAATAGTTATCTCTTCAAAAATATATATCTACAAAATAAAAAAATAAAATCCAAATGGTGCCCAGAATAATGCTTAATTTAGTCTAGACTTGCCTAAATATTCTAGACTTGAGTTGGATTTTTAAGATTTGTTCTCTAGGGGCTTGGGGACAGACTAATTAGCTGGGAGTACGGGATTTACCGAGGTGAATGGGTACATGAGAGAAATCTAGATTCTTTACAATTAATGGCACGTGTTTTTCTAGTCACATGATCGTCTATGAACGTTTCCAAAAGAGAAAACGTGGGAAGGGAGGGTTTCCAAAGAGGACATTTCCAAATTTGACCTCGACATTCCGGACACGTTACTACATAGATACCGGACCTCGATATTCCGGACTCTTAATACCTAGATATCGGACCTCGATATTCCGGACACCTTACTACATAGATACCGGGCCTCGATAGTCCGGACTCCTTACTACATAGATACCGAACCTCGATATCCCGGACCCCTTACTAAATAGATACCGGACCTCGATATTCCTGACTCCTTACTAAATAGATACCGGACCTCGATATCCCTACTTATAACATAAATTTCGGACCTCCATACTCCGGCCCCCTTATACGTGAGGAACATAAAACTTACCCACAGCATAACATGGACAATGTTGGTAGCATTGCACATTGCGAAATTTCCACAGTATTTCTATTATGTTTTTATTTGTAGCCGAATGGTAACAAAAGAACACACGCACACCTAACACAGCCGACACGTGAATGGAATCATGCAAGTATGCGTCATGTCGCTGTGTCTCTGCAGGCACGATATGGTGATTTATCGGTGATTTATCGCTCTGACCCCATCCTCACGAAGGTGACGAGTTTACTGCACGACACCCACGAAGCTGTAGGAATCGGAGACACTACCGACATGCACTCACTCACCCACCAGACACAGCTTATGTGTATGTGTGTGAATGAACGCTGTTAATCGGGACCTTGTTAATCCGGAAACCTCTGTTTCGGGACGATCGTTTTGCGAACGCCAGTATACATACACATGAACACTACAACTTCCAGGCTTCGTTTATCCGGAAATTTGTTAATTCACAGAACGACTGTGACTATCACCACTCCAATACAGTGAGACCCCGTTAATACGGACTGACTACGGATTTTCGTATAGACTTTACTACATAGCCTGACCCGTGAAGATCCGGGGTAGAATAGGTCTTCAGCAACCCACGCTTGCCGTAAAAAAGCGACTATGCTTGTAAGAGCCCACTAACAGGATCGGTTGGTCGGGCTTGCTGACTAGGTTGATGCGTGTAAACATATACCAATTGTGTGGGATGTCAATCACTGGATTGTCTGCCCTAGAGACTTTTTTTACAGACCGCTGTCATATAGCTAGAATATTGCTGAGTGCGGCGTTAAATAACAAACAAACATAGCCTACACCGACATCACTCACATAGCCTACACTGACAGTTCAAGGTCTCATAAGATACTTTACATCTATCTGAGCATGTCAAGGACATCAATAGACATCTGTTCAAGCTGACATTAAAGCGTTGTCGCTGTAAATGATTGTGACGCAAGTTTACATTCCAGAACGACAAACATGTCTTCTTTACTATGAACAGCCTTTCCTTCTAATGAATCCTAAGCCATGGGGCGCCCAGCCCCTCACGGTGTAATGTATCGAAAAAATGATGCTGAATTATTTTTCCAGATGACGCCGTCGATTCGAGGAAATAACCCAGTTAAAAGAAAAATGTGACAAAAAATTCTTTCCGAATTTGGGAAAAAATATTTTTTTCATTTATTTACGTGCAGTCGACATACATTTTTGCTCCTTAAGGTGATTAGAACATGTTTGTTTTATTTCTAAGTTTACTTATTCGGTAAAGGAAGAAAGTGTTGCTTGTATTACAAAGTGCAATGCAATTTATTTTCAGAATATCTGCCTGTCAATATTGTTATATCAATAGTTGAGACCAAAGAAGGTTGCTAGGTGTATCCTACTCAAAGTTAAAGAACATCCGATTTGTTTCACGTGACTATAGTTAAACTGTCATGGCGGGTTGGTATTGCAACACACAGACTTCAAATTGCGGGTGTTCTTAACTTGTTTTGAGTTGTATATTTATTTCGTGGTAGGGTAGGGCTCGACCGCGTTGACACAACGTGTTTTCTGTTGTTTTATTATCAGATAGACAGATCGATTTCTTGATCGACATATTTGCTAAGGTGTTTTTCTGATTTAAGTACTTAGACATTGACACCACCTTAAGGCAATGGGGATTTGCTTCGGCAAAGAAAATGGTGTCTAGCCGGGAGAGCCACATTTCAGAAATGGCTATTGCCGGTAGAGCCACATTTTCAGCTGAGTGCATTTCACCTATTCTAGCGGGTAATTAATTAATCCGATTACCGATACCTTTATATGAGTATCCCACATATAAAGGTGTTCTTTAGAGATACCTTTAAATGAGTGTCCCACATTTAAATTACTAAGCGTGGTGTTCTTTAGAGATACCTTTAAATGAGTGTCCCAAATGCAGCTCACAATGCCGTGACTGTAAAGTTTTGATGAATATGTTATCCTTGTTGAATAAAAAATGAGAAAACAAGACTTGTTTTGTTATATACGGTAACCTGTTGGAATCACAAAGCATGTTTTGACAGCATAGCCGCGAGAGCCACATTATACAATCACGCAACCATAACCATTGCCGCGAGAGCCACATTCCACAATCACGCAACCATAACCATTGCCGCGAGAGCCACATCAATTTGGGCCATCTATTTTCGAAATGTGGCTCTGCCGGCCTGTAACCAAGAAAATACCATGTATACTTATCGTTATAACAATAGTCAACGTATTGTGTTCAACGTGGATTCGGAAATCAGGTCAAAATTGAATATTGTATGGATTAAAGTTCCACTGCCACCACTAGCAATATTATCCTAATCATTTAACGAACATTAACCATGAAGATTGATATGTGTTATATCCAACTTACTTTCTTATCTACAGGAATGTTTAGATACCTCGATATAGCGCGCGGTATAAGAGCTGTGAATCACAGCGCTGAATACACAGGTTATGTGTACTTGACCCGTGTACAAGATTAAGCAACCCCTAAAAACGAGGCACGTTCAATGATACAACATATAGTCCAATTGGTAGCTCTAGTTTGCTTAAATATATCCCGACATAAGTTGTATTTATCTCTCACAGAGTATTTCCGAGATACTTAAGGCTGCCATAGTATGTTCCGGATGATTGCGCATCTGGCCCTTTAAATTTTTTTATGCACAAGTAGAATTGGGTATATGGGGATTAGAAAAGACAGCAGCGGTATTAATACAAAACACTTATATACATAAGTACCCTTTTACAACTTAAGTGGAAAGTTACAAACAAATGTTGCCATGGTAATATATGGACATAGGAAATACGTTTATCAGAATTACTATTAGTGCCGTGTCTCCATTGTGCTATCGGGTCAAGTGACAACAACAGCTTCAACAGGATGAAGATGATGTGAAAGCATCCCAGAAAACGATACTACTTCACGAAGAGATATATATGTATATATATATATATATATATATATATATATATATATATATATCATAGTAAGATGTTATACATTGGATAATCGGAGTTATATATACCTATACACTTTGTTCACGTATACAGATAACTAGCATCTCGAGGTATCAAACGTCATCAACGATCACATGCTACGTCAGGCGCGACCAATTCTAATTATGTAATAAGAGAGAGAGAATGAAAAATTACATTAATGTACGTTAAATGCATTACCTTGTCCAACTGAAGAGAAATTCGTGAAATTTGCAGCAAATCCCGTTTGTAGATATTGTGTATATCTGGAGTATATCCGAGACGACCAGGACGGAAGAGCTAAGACGTCGTACAACAACAACTACTACACAACAACTACAAAGCCCTGATTCAGGTCACTGCCTCGGGCGGATAAGTAACAGTAGGCTATTTCAGCAGGAGGAATGACCTGATTACGTTCAGTGTCACGTCGCCTATTTCAGTGCTCTGCGTTGTTGTAAGGTTTTGTACTGTTATGTAACTTGTTTGTACGACAATGATTGGATAAAACTGGTTTGTTTTATCGTATCTTGACATTCTGACACATTCATGATTAATGCGTAGCTTGGATTGATTTCGTTATATTTCCAAAGAGACTTGGCAAGTCTAGATGATTGTGTTGTACCGCATGGTGAGTTAAGATTATCTTGTAAACTTGGTCGTAGGCAGGTACACAAGCCGGTCGGTGGTGTTTATGTCATGTTTGTTGTTCGGTCTGTTCTTTCCTGTGGGAGGACACGGGTGGCCCAATCGTCTAAGCCGCCACAGAGTTGCGTCCCTTTGTCACACCAGGATTGTGGGTTCGAATCCTGGTTCGCCCCAATTATGTTTAAAGGTTTGTTAGCACCATACCCGTGCTCGTGGGATTTACAACAGTGGTAAATGCCAGAGACCTGCATCACTTCGGGATTTCCTCCCACATGGGCTGGACCTAATCATACGATTTCGCGTCGATTGCACAACGTGCAATCAAATAAACCCACAGGCAAAAGAAAATATCCACTCATGTTTGATGGTGGCTAAAAATGAAACAAACAAGAAATGTTTTTTAAACGATGATGTATTTGATACGGGTGTCGTTGTTGTGTTTTGGACCTTACGTTTGCAGTGTTTCTGCGACTGTTTTCAGCCTTGTAAAGGCTGCTAACGTTTACCGACCTCATTTTCTGGTCAACTCCAAATTTTCAAGTGTATACATTCTTTTGCCCGGCAGTGTAACATGTAATCAGCAGATCTAACCAAATCTATGAATTATCGTGGACCAATAAATTGCGTTCTATTACCGACTCGGGGTAGAATAGGTCTTCAGCAACCCATGCTTGTCGTAAAAGGCGACTATGCTTGTCGTAAAAGGCGACTATGCTTGTCGTAAAAGGCGACTATGCTTGCCGTAAAAGGCGACTATGCTTGTCGTAAAAGGCGACCAACGGGATCGGGTGGTCAGGCTCGCTGACTTGGATGATGCAAGTCATCGATCCCAATTGCGTGGATCGATGCTCATGATATTAATCACTTGATTGTCTGGCCCAGACTCGATTATTTACAGACTTCCGTCATATAGCTGGAGTATTGCTGAGTGCGGCTTTAAACAACAAACCAACCAACTATTATCGACTCTTTGCACGTTCCAGTCTCTGATATTTTTAACTTTATCACCATCGGACATCGATAATGCGAAGAAGTGGTTAGTGTTATCAGATCACCAGGAGTGGATTAACCAGCTGCGGATCAATAAGGGACAAATTAACGGACATAAAATACTTACCGGCTATTTAAAGATTCAGTTAATGTAACACCCCCAAGGACAGATCCCACCGCAGCGTTCTGAGTGACTTTATATCTAGTAATTGTGTTACTTTTCCCACCCTAATATACCTTTAGAGGGATAGACTATACAGGCCATGTCATGGAGCGAGCTCGTACTGCAAGAAGCAGAAGCTCACTTTATAGCTAGTTATAACTTTTATTCAGAGGTGAGATTTTTTAGAGATATTGCATTTTTAGCCTAATTTCCTACACGTATCCTCAAATGTTATACATAATACAAATTTTTAATGTTTGTAAACCCTTCGCCTGTCTCATGTGTGTGTGCGTGTGTATGTGTGCGTGCGTGTATGTTGCTTTTTAAGTGTATGTCGATGATAACGTTTGTTCGTATGTATGAATGTGTGCGTGCGTGTGTATGTGTGTGTGCGTGTGTTTGTGTGTGTGCGTGTGTATGTGTGCGTGTGTATGTGTGTGTGCGTGTGTTTGTGTGTGTGCGTGCGTGTATGTTGCTTTTTAAGTGTATGTCGATGATTACGTTTGTACGTATGTATGTCTGTGTGCGTGCGTGTGTATGTGTGTGTGTGTATGTGTGTGTGTGTATGTGTGTGTGCGTGTGTATGTGTGTGTGCGTGTGTTTGTGTGTGTGCGTGTGTATGTGTGCGTGCGTGTATGTTGCTTTTAAAGTGTATGTGTATGATTACGTTTGTTCGTATGTATGTATGTGTGCGTGCGTGTGTGCGTGTATGGTGCTTTTAAAGTGTATGTGGATGATTACGTTTGTTCGTATGTATGTATGTGTGCGTGCGTGTGTATGTGTGCGTGCGTGTGTATGTGTGTGTGTGAGTGTATGGTGCTTTTTAAGTGTATGTGGATGATTACGTTTGTTCGTATGTATGTATGTATGTATGTATGTATGTATGTATGTATGTATGTATGTATGTATGTATGTATGTATGTATGTATGTATGTATGTATGTATGTATGTATGTGTGCGTGCGTGTGTGCGTGTATGGTGCTTTTAAAGTGTATGTGGATGATTACGTTTGTTCGTATGTATGTATGTGTGCGTGCGTGTGTATGTGTGTGTGTGAGTGTATGGTGCTTTTTAAGTGTATGTGGATGATTACGTTTGTTCGTATGTATGTATGTGTGCGTGCGTGTGTATGTGTGTGTGTGTGTGAGTGTATGGTGCTTTTTAAGTGTATGTGGATGATTACGTTGGTTTGTATGTATGTGTGTTTGGGTGCGTGTGTGTATAAGTGTGTATGCATGTGTGTATGCATGTGTGTATGTATGTGTGTGCATGAGTGTCTGTGGTGTGTATTGGAATGTGACACTGGGTGTTCAAACGTAAAATGTTTATGTCAGTATTTGAGGTTGTGCTTGCCTGTATATTTTAAAATCTTACGACATTCTTATCTCATTTTTGTTACCGTTTAAGGTATGATAGTGTCTCATGGGCCTAATGCCCGGATGATGCCTTAGACTAGTGATGTGCTGAACTCTGTATCTTGTAAAATGCCGTTCAATAAATAGTATACACTTTGAAGTTCGATTTGACCCCAAAATTACAAATGTCGCCGACCCAAAGACAGCTATGGTACCGGTATCAGATACATCACCATCGAATAACCGTTTCTTTTTTGTTTCATTTTGAGCCACCATCAAACATGGATGTATACTTTCTTTTGCAGTTAAGTCCATTTAGCATGCTACTCTTCAATAAAATACTTTTCTTCCGCCTTTTCTTCTTCTACCATTGTGTGAGTGTAATGTTTTGTTGGGCAATTGAATCCGCAAAGATTTCATTCGTCACGGTCAAAATTGAAAGATATACAATATCTTTGAAATAAGGGTTGTGTAGGGTTGGGGTGGGACGGGGGTGGGTGTGGGGGTGGGGTTGGGGGTGGGGGTGGGTGTGGGTGTGGGTGTGGAGACTGGTTGGTTCTTGTTGATGAAAGGGGTGGACAATGAGATTTATGTTAATGAAAAGATTGGACCGGGTGCTTTAGATGTTTATTGAGTCAGTATTGAGATCGACACTGTTGATGTTGCTTTAACCATTAAATCAGGGAGTGAGGCGGATTCCACTGTACATCATGATAACAGGTATGAAGTTTCGTTTGCAAAGATTGTCTCACCAACAACAAGAATAGTGACAAGACTGACCATTCAACTTTAATGTTTGTACACCTGGCCCAATTCTGGTCCCGTGATCTAACACCTGTGATCACCGAGGCATTTACTTCCTGTACAGTAAATCTAGCACGTGCCCCGTAAAAGCTTTCCTTCTACAACCCCGTTGAGATTCCGGGTTAGAACTGGTACCCTGCAATCTACGTGCTTGTCATACCAGCCCATTAAGAGGAATGATGATCAGTCTTGGTGACTTGGTTGAGTGTGCGTCATCGTAGCCCGACGCCTTGGGCCGTTGCTCATAATATCAATCACTAGTTTGCCAGTTTATTTACAGGTTTAAAATGGCGTACCTAAAGTTATACACAATAGCCATGTTCCCAAATAGCCGGCCCTAAAGCTGTACTCAATAGCCGCCCCTAAAGCTGTACTCAATAGCCGGCCCTAAAGCTGTACTCAATAGCCATGCCTCAATAGCAGTCCCTAAAGCTGTACTCAATAGCCGCCCCTAAAGCTGTACTCAATAGCCGCCCCTAAAGCTGTACTCAATAGCCGGCCCTAAAGCTGTACTCAATAGCCATGCCTCAATAGCCGTCCCTAAAGCTGTACTCAATAGCCGTCCCTAAAGCGCTACTCAATAGCAGTCCCTAAAGCTCTACTCAATAGCCGTCCCTAAAGCTGTACTCAATAGCCGTCCCTAAAGCTGTACTCAATAGCCGCCCCTAAAGCGCTACTCAATAGCCGTCCCTAAAGCTGTACTCAATAGCCGCCCCTAAAGCTATACTCAATAGCCGTCCCTAAAGCGCTACTCAATAGCCGTCCCTAAAGCTGTACTCAATAGCCGCCCCTAAAGCTATACTCAATAGCCGCCCATAAAGCTATACTCAATAGTCGTCCCTAAAGCTGTACTCAATAGCCGCCCCTAAAGCTGTACTCAATAGCCGGCCCTAAAGCTGTACTCAATAGCCATGCCTCAATAGCCGTCCCTAAAGCTGTACTCAATAGCCGTCCCTAAAGCGCTACTCAATAGCAGTCCCTAAAGCTCTACTCAATAGCCGTCCCTAAAGCTGTACTCAATAGCCGTCCCTAAAGCTGTACTCAATAGCCGCCCCTAAAGCGCTACTCAATAGCCGTCCCTAAAGCTGTACTCAATAGCCGCCCCTAAAGCTATACTCAATAGCCGTCCCTAAAGCGCTACTCAATAGCCGTCCCTAAAGCTGTACTCAATAGTCGTCCCTAAAGCTGTACTCAATAGCCGCCCCTAAAGCTATACTCAATAGCAGCCCCTAAAGCTCTACTCAATAGCCGTCCCTAAAGCTGTACTCAATAGCCGTCCCTAAAGCTGTACTCAATAGCAGCCCCTAAAGCTATACTCAATAGCCGCCCTTAAAGCGCTACTCAATAGCAGTCCCTAAAGCTATACTCAATAGCCGGCCCTAAAGCTGTACTCAATAGCCGTCCCTAAAGCTCTACTCAATAGCCGTCCCTAAAGCAGTACTCAATAGTCGTCCCTAAAGCTGTACTCAATAGCAGTCCCTAAGCTATACTAAATAGCAGTCCTAAAGCTCTACTCAATAGCCGTCCCTAAAGCGCTACTCAATAGCCGTCCCTAAAGCTATACTCAATAGCCAGCTCTAAAGCTGTACTCAATAGCCATGCCTCAATAGCCGGCCCTAAAGCTGTACTCAATCGCCACCCCTAAAGGGGTACTTAATAGCCATTGCCTCAGTAGCCGGCCCTTAAGGGGTACTTATTAGCCATTGCCTCAATAGCCAATGCCTCAATACCCGGCCCTGAAGCCTTTCTCAAAAGCCGTTGCCTCTATATGTGTAATCCCAAGTCATAGACTAAGTACCCGTCCCAAGATGCCGTACTCAAAAGTCAAAGTCAGTAGCCTCAGTTAGACGAACTCAATAGTTTTGCTCAATATCCAGACTCACAAACCATGTACTAGTGACCCAATTACCTAACTAACTGAAGTTTTCAATTCAAAATCTGAAATATTGTTCCAAACGATTTTAACTCATTCGGCAACCCTCGTCTTAAGTATCATATATAAATATATTAAAAGACCACCAATATTCGCTTCTAGAAAATATCAGAACCAAGATTAAATCAAAGAAATCTTAAAGTGTCTGAAATTAACGGATACACTTGGCTACTTAAAGAACACGATCAAACATCAAAAAATAATATTAAAGAAATATCAACATCCGTTCTTTGAAATCATGGACAAAGAATAATGACACACTGTTTAATGAACAGATTGCAGCTGTGAAGCTGGTGTGGCCCCCACATTTCACAGGAAACTGGGCGAGAGTTCACTGGAACTTATTAGCTGCTCGGGTCAATATTATATCTACTCTCACGGTTAGAACCAAACCTTCAGAACCTCCATTTGGCAATACCGGTACCACTGCGGGCTAGCCTTCGAGCGTGACCGGGAAAGGCCGAATGGCAACCGGTTATTAAGGAGCTTTGCGCTATCAATTTCGTAGCCGATCAAAAGAAACACCAGTTCCTATACACTACAAACAAAGGGCTGTGTGCAGAACGTATTCTTAAAGGCAAACGTAGCTGTGATTTATTTATCAAAATCTGAAGTTTAGACGGAAACGATGAGTGAGTGAATGAGGTTCTACGCCGCTTTTAGCAATATTACAGCAATATCACGGGCTTCACACATTGTACCCATGTCGGGGATCGAACCGGGGTCTTCGGCGTGACGAGCGAACGCTTTAACCACTAGGCTACCCGACCGCCCCTAGACGGAAACAAAATCTGCTCTACTTTTCTATGAAGATTCAAGTTTACAAGTTTTATATTGCACTGAAATTTGACCTTTTCGGATTTTTGTCAAATTAATTGCAGATTGAACAAATATAAATTCAAACACTTAACAAAATAAGTTAGCAATAATGACGTTGTTGGGGGTTACTTTTATGTAGTGAAGAAAGAGGACACAATTTCATAACAATATCCCCCAAATATTCATGATCCCTAACGTTTATTGTTTAGTATATGTGTTGTGCTCTTCTTGTGATGAACTGTCTGGTTAAGTGGTTAAGGGCGTTCTCTATTAATAGAGGTGCACAGGAAGTAGATTAAAAAAAATTACTACACATTAAAACATACGGAAGTCTTTTAGGGTCATTTTTTTTTTATTGAAATTTCAAGTTACTTAGTTGAAATTTCTAGTTAGTATCTAGAAATGTCAAGTTGATATCTTGAAATTTCAACTTATTATCTTGAAATATCAAGATCATTATCTTGAAATTTTAACTTAAGTATCTTGACATTTCAACTAATGTATCTTGAAATTTCAACTTAGAATGTATCTTGAAATTTCAACTGAACATCTTGATATTTCAACATAACATCTTGAAACTTCTACTTCGTATCTTGAAATGTCAACTTAGTATCTTGACATTTCAAGAAAAAAAGTAAGAAATATGGACCTAAAAGGCTTCCGTACTGGTCTGCTTGTCTACACAGAAAGAAATATTGTCAAAGCAATATATACTGCCCAAATGTTGATAAGGATAATTAGATCTGTTATTGTATTTAAATATACACTTGACGAACTATAAGAATCATTTCTGTGTGTCATGGAAATATAAAAAAATATATTCCAAATAAGATGGATTAGTATAGTTCATATCATGATAATAATATTTACTATCAATGTCCGCCATGTGTGGTCCGTGTAAGAATACGTCTCCAGTGACCTATGCTGGCCGTATGAGGTGAGGTAATGAGCCAGTGGTCAGTCTCAGTCACGTGGTTCTTTGCGTGTCATTGTACCCCGACGGAGTGGGACGTCGTTCATCACTTGTTTGTCTGGTCCGGACATCAGAGGTGTACATAAAAGCGACCCTTTTCGCAATTAAACGAAAAATCTGCTCAAAGCTAGTGTACGATTCCGACTGTATCACGAGCATGTGTTTATAAATCACTATCAAATAGTGATGATACAGGTGTTCGCGAAAAGGTGAGCGTATCCTGCCCCACCGGTTTTGCCCTTCACAAACACATGCAAAGGAAAGTCAATCGTTCACCAGTAGAAAAACACGGGAACGTGTGACACAAGTAAAAATAGGGAATTGCATCGGACGTCATTTTGGTCACTGATGCCCCAAATTTAGAAATTTCCTCCACCAGTCTCCAAAAATCCTGATGAAACACAACCATTGAGGAAGAGTCTTAAAACCATATTCACTCACTCACTCTTTCTACGAAGATTTCAAAGAGTGTCATGCTCTTTGAAATATTCGTAGAAAGAGTGAGTGAGTGAGTTTTACGCTGCCTTTAGCAATATTCCAACAATATCACCAGAAATGGGCTTCACGCATTGTACCCATGTAGGGAATCGAACCCGAGTCTTTGGCGTGACGAGCGAACGCTTTAACCACCAGACTACCCCCACCGCACCTCGTAGAAAGAGAATACACGATTGTACCTGAAAAGTAGTGTAGACTCCAGGGTGTAAACACGAGGGACGCTGACTTATGACGTCACGTGGACCAGTGGGGGGGGGGGGGGGGGGGGAGCATGGGTGTGTGGATGGGCCAACAGGAAGCATATCACCCCTGACAATGAGGGACCACGTGACTCCCACAAGGAAGTACGCGTGACATTTCCAAGGTGCATCGTTCAAAAGAAAATAATATTCGGGCGATCAAAATGTTGGCTATACCAGCACACAAAGACTGGAACACGAGTCGCCAATCCAAACAGAGAAATGTGGAGGCTTTTAATCCTATTTACCGTTATAACTGTATAATTAAACACGATACGGAACACAGTGGTAAGATGGTAGAAATACCATTGAGATATTTAAGTCATCTCGGTGTATAATTCGGAGCTTTGTCCATAATTTGACCTCCGGTAGAACGTGAAGATCCGGGGTAGAATGGGTCTTTAGTAACCCATGCTTGTCGTAAGAGGCGACTAACGAGATCGGGTTGTCAGGCTCGCTGACTTGGTTGATGCATGTCACCGTAAGAGGCGACTAACGGGATCAGGTGGTCAGGCTCGCTGACTTGGTTGATGCATGTCACCGTAAGAGGCGACTAACGGGATCAGGTGGTCAGGCTGGCTGACTTGGTTGATGCAAGTCACCGAAAGAGGTGACTAACGGGATCAGGTGGTCAGGCTCGTTGACTTGGTTGATGCATGTCACCGTAAGAGGCGACTAACGGGATCGGGGAGTCAGGCTCGCTGACTTGGTTAATGTGTGTCATCGTATCCCAATTGCGTCGATCGATGCCCAAGATGTCAATCACTGGATTGTCTGGTCCAGACAGTATTTGTAGACGGCCGTCACATACTAGTAGCTGGAATACTCCCGATTGTGGTGTTAACTAACCAACCAAAAAACAAACATGATAATACAAAATAAATTCGGGCTGGAATATTGCTGAGTGAATATTACCTATTCGCTACCAAACTCCCCACTTCACCGTTATTCTGACAAGGCACCGCCTACAATAGTCTTCCAGGGAGTGTTTTGTTTGGTTGTTGTTTAAGACCGCACTCAGCATTATTCCAGCAATATGACGGCGATCTGTAAATAATCGAGTGGTGACCAGACAGTGATTGACATCATGGACATCGATCCCAGCAATTGGGATACGATGACATGTATCAACCAAGTCAGCGAGCTTGACCACCCGATCCCGTTAGTCGCCTCTTACGACAAGCATAGTCGCCTTTTACGGCAAGCATGGGTTGCTGAAGACCTATTCTACTCCGGATCTTCTCGGGACCTAGCAGTGTAAACATATGACAAGCATATCTGGTAAAACAGGTAAACAGTGCTACCACGAGTGTGTGGGTATCGGGGAACTATTAGTCACACCTGGGGAATGAGGAAGAACAAGCCTCCCTCCCCTCACCCCCCCCCCCCCCCCCTACCCCACCCCCCTTAATGCCACCCAGACAGGGAAGTAAAGAGGGCGTGGAAGAGGAACGGGCTTATAGGATAAGAACAGACATGACAAACACTCTTTGTCGCAAGATTAATAGTCAAGAGGCACGTTTCTATAATGATTCTATTTAAACGGTAGCCTGTTCAAAATTAAATGATTTGAATAAACACGTTCAAAATGCATGAAGGTTGTGACTATTTCCCTCGTGGATGTCAGCAATAATTCGGCGTGTGGCGAGTGACCATCTGTATGATTGTACCTCTTTGGTATAAGCCACGAGCATTCCCATAGTAAGTGAGTGAGTATGGTTTTACGCCGCTTTTAGCAATATTTCAGCAATATCACGGCGGGGGAGGCCAGAAATGGGCTTCACACATTGTACCCATGTCGGGAATCGAACCCGGGTCTTTGGCGTGACGAGCGAACGCTTTAACTACTAGGCTGGCCGACCGCCCCATTGCCATAGTGCTGACGAACGGGGGATCAGAATCAGTCAGATCTGGAGTCGAAACCCCTAGACCAATGATCCTGGCACCTAGAGGTGAAAAGGGGTTTAACAAATTAAAGTGAGTGAGTTGGGTTTAACGCCGCTTTTAACAGTATTGCAGTTATATCGCGGCGTGTCAGCTTAACGTGGGAACAAAGCCCGAAGTGATGCAGGTCTCAGACGATTACCACTGAGGGGGGGGGGGGGGGGGGGGCGTGTGCTTGCGCGTGTGTGTGTGTGTGTGTGTGAGAGAGAGAGAGAGAGGGGCTGCTTGTAACAGTCCGGGGTGATGCTGGTTTTATAGTGCTAGGCCACTGAGATACCATGCCGCGGTTTAACATGAATACCCCACTCAGACACAGTATACTGACTCCGAGCCAAGCAGTCTTTGTTTCATCCCCTATAGTCCGAGCGCCAGACAGGGTAACAACAAGTACCATCTTCAAACGTTTTTGATATGACGCGACCTGGGATCGAACACCGAGCTTCGCTCTCAGGGCAAATACTCTTACCACAAGACCACGGACACGGTCGGCACATAGGCGACATCAACGAAGGCATCGCGAATAGCGAGAGGCAATACTACAACCATTATCCTGCACAACCATAAAAATGGGAACCAGTAGTGTTTTTTTATGGCCAAGATAGCAGGTGTGACTGACAGTCCCCCGATACTCACACACACATGCAAACACTGTTTACCTGAATTACCAGGTATGCCTGTCATATGTTTACACTGCTAGGGCCCGTGAACACCCGGGGTAGAATAGGTCTTCAGCAACCCATGCTTGCCGTAAAAGGGGACTATGCTTGTCGTAAGAGGCGACTAACGGGGTCAGGTGGTCAAGCTCGCTGACTTGGTTGATACATGTCATCGTATCCCAATTGCCTGGATCGATGTTCACGATGTCAATCACTGGATTGTCTTGTCCCCACTCGATTATTTACAGACCGCCGTCAAATAGCTGGAATATTGCTGAATATCCCCTCACCAGTATATGGTTTAATATCAGTTTTTCTATGTGTTACATTTAAAACATGTCTAACTCGCAACACTGAAAAAACCCATGAAGCTTATAAGGGACAGACCTATATACATTAAACTACGGTTATAACGAACACGCTTATAACGAACTGACGGATATAACGAACTTACTTTATGGTCCCGACTACTCGCTGTAGTCATGCTCTATATGTACTTATACAAACTACGGTTATAACGAACTAAAATAAGTAGTCCCTTTGAGTTCGTTATAACCGTAGTTTACTTTATGTCCATTTGGGCTAAGGGTCGATGTGCGTGCCATTTTGAGTTGTAAGATTTTGCACTTCTACACCTTCAATTTGCAACAAATCATAAACTTATCTGTTTGATCTATAAAGCAACCTTCCTTAACCACATAGCTCCAAATGAGTTCACTTAATTGTATCGATAATGAACTGTGAGTATGATTCCGGATCGAAAACCCAAACCGGTACACTTCCGGTAAACAAGATGGCGCCCCCTTGGAAATCTCTTCCGGTTTATGTTTTCGATGCAGAATCATTATTCAAGGTCCAGTATCGGGAACTGCAGCTAGAGCCCAGAACAATGTTGACAAGATTCATTGTGGATTTGTTGTAACGGTAAAAGCTTTTCTACCCTAATTTACTTCAGCATGTGTTTCTTTAATGCAACTCGCTCAGTTCCAGGGTTGAGGTCAAGTTTAAGATCGACGTCACTGATCTCTCTCCTGCGGATATGCAGATATACACAACCAGCTCATCAAACATTTGACGTTAGGTTCGTTGGTCTATTTAAGCAGAAACTTTTAAGTGGCTTAGCTGCTAGCGGCAGTTGACATTTTCCCGGCGGTTGCTTTGATGTGCACTAAAACCTTTGACCTCTGACCTTGAGCAGATAAGACTTGAAGGTCAGACGATAGACAACAACATCTGAGCACGTTCAGCTTGCGCGACCTTCACCTTGATGACTTCATCAACGAAAGTGTCTGTTTCTACCCTCTGCGGCTATGAACAGCGATAAACGTGAACTTAATCATTCAAGCGTGTTGAATAATGTCAATAGTATAACACTGAGTCATGTACATTTAACACTATCATAAAAGATCTTTTCACGAAGATATAAACGATAGCATCATAACGAGACTCAGAAGCAAGAATAGATTATTCAAGAAAGAAACATTACAGAAACAAAAGAAAAAATATTCTCAACAAACAAAAGGATTGTCGCTTTGTTTACAGTGTCGCCGCGCAGGAACCCAAACGTAGAATTGATGCACTATTTAAAGAACTCATGTCAGGAATATATAGCATGTGTTTTGTCACAAAACAAGGCAGGTCGCTGGGAACTATTTGGAACTATTTGAAGCAGGGTGTGGTATCTGATGGTGAATGTACTGCGGAATAATCTTATTTGCTGTCAAAACCAGCATTCAATTATTTGATAGACTTTCGGTGTTGAAGAGCCAGGTTACATTTAGATTTACGCGCGCTTAATTGAATTTGGAACCGAACGCGCAAAATGCCCAAAATGTATTGCAACGTACGCTTTGAATATTGTGGACCGCAAATCTGCAATTTTATACTTATAACTGCACATATTATTATCTAGAAATGCTTACCGACTATGCCTGTTCAACAAGTGCTTCACTATAATATTAACTTCGGCGGTGATGCGGTCGTCAAATCAATGAGAGGTGGCTATTGTGATTTGATACCTCTGACTGACCAATCAGAATCGAGGAGTAATTTCAATATTCATACTATCCACCACATGGAGAGAGAGAGAGAGAGAGAGAGAGAGAGAGAGAGAGAGAGAGAGAGAGAGAGAGAGAGAGAGAGAAATAATCGGGGCGAATCTTGGATTAGAACAATTGCAGGTTTTCTATGTGGGCTAAGCAAAGCAAAACATTAAACGTATTACTAGTATAGAACAGTATAACCCTAGACGTCATGTGGTCGACGTAGCCACAGGGCTCACAACAATTTTTTACTTAAAAAATAAAACCTCCCCGCAAAAGTAACAAACTAGACCTATCACAAATGTATCCGTTGTTGAATGTTTCAGAACTGTGACCCGAATTACATCTTGCCACAACAGCATTTCACCATCACTGGGTTTCGTTCACAGCAAAAGAAACTTCAGAGCCTTTTTTTACAAAGCGATCAAAGCACTACCACTGTCGAAAATACGATTTAACATACCTGACATGGCTTGTCAAAATGTTATAACCATGCCTATACCAGCATACATTTTCAATAGACTCGTTCTAATATCACGAAGTCACGGAATTCGGCAAAGTTTGACAAATATCCGTATTTGTCGATAACAGTGATAGGTACATTGTCTCACCTGGTGATAAAGAATCGCACAATCCGATCTCGTACAACAGGTGTGTCAAGTAGCCTCGCACTAATGTCTCGACTGAAGCAAAACAGTGAGAACACCGATCAGCTTATTTCATCAATGAGATAAACAGCTGATGCACGCTGTTCCAGTACATTGATGTATACATATACACGATGAGGGCCACACCGGATCAATCATGCTCCATGAACGAGGATACTTTAATGTAGCCTACGTATATCATAAAACAATTATACAACTGTATATCTATGACAGTGGCATATAAAGGTCATGAAATAAGTACTTGACGTGTAATGTTGAGTATGATCCAGTTACATGTCTGTAGCAGCTATAAATGCCAGCTAATTGTTTCTGTTGTTTTCTCTTCTGTTTATTGTCTCACTGTCTTGGCGACGGATCGCTCGTCTCTCGTTCACGTCTTCTCCTCTCGCCTGGCGTTTTTTTCAGACTATTTATCGCAACTCTCATGCTCTTTGTTCCACAATTATTTGCCCTTCGCTTACATTAACTCATAGGATGTTTCTGTATGCTCTCCTTATTTCTCTTCTTTCACGGGCGGTCGGGTAACCTAGTGGTTAAAGCGTTCGCTCGTCACGCCGAAGACCCGGGTTCGATTCCCGACATGGGTACAATGTGTGAAGCCCATTTCTGGTGTCCCCCGCCGTGATATTGCTGGAATATTGCTAAAAGCGGCGTAAAACCATACTCACTCACTCACTCTCTTCTTTCCCGAACGTCTCTTACTTTCTCACGGCCAAGGGTAATCACGTGTTACGCTTGATGAACACTTGCATGTCTCAGTACACAGCGCTGTCAACAAGGGGAAGATGGAGCCATTAGGGGAGAAGAAGAAATCTACCAGTGGAGAAGACTGGAGCCTGTAGAAGGGTGGATTGGAGTCTACCAGAGAAGGAGAAGAAAGGAAAGAGAAGAAGATTTGAGCCCGTAAGAAGATAGATAGGAGCCTGTCAGAGGAGAAGATTCGAGCCCGTAGGAAGGTAGATAGGAGCCTGTCAGAGGAGACGATTGGAGCCCGTAGGAAGGTAGATAGGAGCCTGTCAGAGAAGAAGATTGGAGCCCGTATGAAGGTAGATTGGAGCCTTCCAGAGGAAAAGATTGGAGCCCGTAGGAAGGTAGATTGGAGCCTGTCAGAGGAGAAGATTGGAGCCCGTAAGAAGGTAGATAGGAGCCTATCAGAGGAGGAGATTGGAGCCCGTAGGAAGGTAGATAGGAGCCTGTCAGAGGAGAAGATTGGAACCCGTAAGAAGGTGGATAGGAGCCTGTCGGAGGAGACAATTGGAGCCCGTAAGAAGGTAGTTCGGAGCCTGTCTGAGGAGAAGATTAGAACCCATACAGGCTTGGAGCCTCTCGTAAGGGTAAATTTAACCATAGAAAGATTTCATCCCGTCAAAGAGAGGAAGCGGAGGGTCTTGGTGAATTTCGGAGTGTAAAATTGGGGCCTTGTCTACGCCGTGAAGATTGGAGCCTATCGAAAGGTGGTACTGGAGCCTGACAATTCAATTCAATTATTTCTTGTAAGAAAGGTCACATGCCCAGATACAACAGACACAATGGTTCACGTGAAAATATTGCATAAATATATACTTGGTATTATGCATAATGGACGAACAGTACACCTGGATTTTGTTTCGATTTATCACTATCTGACACCAAGGACGAGTAGGAGGCCAGTAATTTAAAGAAGCCCGGTCACGTGGGCAGTATATATATTTGACCCTGCATCCTGGAAGGGCGGGGTCGTCAGGCATAGCGTACATTCGTACGGTTTGTGGATATGAAAATACCAGTTTAGTCCAATATGGTCGTGTAATCAGTTTTTCGAAAACAGCCTGTCTTTCACCAAGACCTCTTTCATTTATTTTGAAGTAAAACGTCATATTTTCGCCCCAGTCAATTGTAATCCTTGTTTAGGACAACACATGCTTATCCTTTCGAGAACACCTGGTGTCATTACTGTCATCAGTTTAGTGAACGGGCGGTCGGGTAGCCTAGTGGTTAAAGCGTTCGCTCGTCACGCCAAAGATCCGGGATCGATTACAAACATGGTTACAATGTGTGAAGCCCATTTCTGGTGTCCCCCATCGTGATATTGCTGGTATATTGCTAAAAGCGGCGTAAAACCATACTCACTCACTCATTTTCAGTGTTCCATTCATATAATTACCACCACTATTTTGTATTTTACCCTCAATCCGTTTTGAGGGAGAATCGAGACTGGTTATTTTCTGGTGTTGACATTTTATATCATAAGAAGTGACATTTTATATCATAAGCAGTGACATTTTATATCATAAGAAGTTACATTTTATATCATAAGCAGTGACATTTTATATAATAAGCAGTGACATTTTATATCATAAGAAGTGACATTTTATATAATAAGCAGTGACATTTTATATCATAAGCAGTGACATTTTATATCATAAGCAGTGACATTTTATATCATAAGCTGGGACATTTTATATCATAAGCTGGGACATTTTATATCATAAGCAGTGACATTTCATATCATAAGAAGATACCCAAGACAGAAAACAAAAATTGCTTTACAGGAAAATTCGTGTATATCAACTAAAACGGTCCTAAATATTCAACACAAACAACGCAATAATCAAGTACACAGGAATCAGGCTAACAACACAAACATGTACTTTATATAACAAACACTTCCTGAAGTAGGTATGTGGCCATTTGGTATTTAGCATAGACATGCTAGACATATTCTAGCCCTATTATTCCCCTCGCGGCGTAGGTCATGACCCAGCCTCCTTGAACATTCTTACCTGGACAGGTGTGAACAACAATGTCCCCTAGAACAATAGGTCCGTTGTAACAGCCCTGGGCAATAAGAGGATCCAGTCGGCGTAATTAATGCACTGTCCACTGTCCGAATCTTTAACGAAGACGCTAATTTGTGGTTCTCCTTGACTTCGAACGCTGATGTACGTTGGCGACGATGTAGATCGTGAGATGAGAGGCTAGGGGAGGCTAATCGCCTTTAAGCTATCAGGAGGCTGAGCATGTTTGTCTTAAGTGGAGAGATGATTTTAAGGGCACGCTAATAGCTCTGTAGTGACCCAGCACAATGGCGCCTGAAAAATGAGATTTTCATGTAGGTGGGATTTCCTGGTTGTCGGAATTATAGATTGGTCAATACAGGGGTCAGGGGGATGACCCACGTTTTCGAGGTTCGTCTGGTCAAAGCACGGGCCTATATTACCGTGGTCAAAGGTATAGGATAACAACCTTACGTCGTAATATCTGATATCACCTAGCTACGAATGCTATATCGTATAAACAGTTGATTAGCGTGTGTCGAACTCGGAGTGACCTCAGAAACAGTTCGACTTATCATTGCATTTTGTTTACCAGGGCCCACTTGCACAAAACGATCTTAGCGCTAAGACTATCGTAAGCCTATGTTAAAGAATGGGAGTTACGATAATCTTAGCGCTAAGATCGCTTTGTGCAAGTGGGCCCTGGTGTCATCAATGATTTTCAGTTATCCATTCATATATTTTTCACCTCTATTTTGCCTTTTACGCCCAAAGGAATCTGTTTCGTCAGACAATCGTTTCATATTTATTGATAAATAGTACTTGCATTTGTCATTTAAATATATGAATAGTTCGACACAATCGAAAATTCGACACATCAATCGCCTTATTAAAAGTCAAATAATGATACAAATTTAAGAAATTCTGCGGGACTGAACAATTAGTTCCACACAGCAGAGGATTTAACACACTGGTGTTCAACTAAACTGTCGGGCCAAAAAATGTATACTCGGTGGCGGAGTGTAGTGGGATGGGTGACCGTTCGGCAGCTTGGCTCCTGGTAGTTTCTAGGGACTCGGTCCTGCCCCACACTGAAGTACGCGTAACACATCTGTGTCTCCTTGTGCGAGTAACCTAACATATCTCTGTTTAGCCAGCAATGAATGGGCTGCCGCGATAAGAGGAGAAAGTAAAGTGACTTTCAACCTTCTGGCACCCCACTGGCTGCTTGGCTTGCATGTTCCCTAGGGAGCTGAGAATGAACATGGAGGTCAGACTGATCCAGTGAACGTGCTGATAATATCTCTCATGGTCTAAGCGACTTTCAGCAGTTATAAATTAGAAAGTATGCGACAAGCCTGCATTATGTAATACAGTGATGGACAAAAGAAAGTAAACACTAGAAAATTCGAATTGACCAAAAACTACAAACGTTACCCAAACGTTACAAGGCTGAAAACAGTCGCCGAAACACTAACAAACTTAAGGTCCAAAATATAACCATAACCCGATACCCGTATCACATACATCACCATCGAATAACCATTTCTTATTTGTTTCATTCTTAGAGTGTATACTTTCTTTTGCCCGGCTGTTTATATACTATGCCAGTTTCGATAGGGATAATCAGATATGCCATTCTATTAAAAACTACACTTGATATATTACTTGATTATAATTTTTTTTGTATATATCATGTAAAGATAAAAAATACCCCTGTCGAAATGGAGTATATATATATATATATATATATATATATATATATATATATATATATATATATATAAAATACCCCTGTCGAAATGGAGTATATATATATATATATATATATATATATATATATATATATATATATATATATATATATATATATATATATATATATTATAATAACGTGAAACAGGAGCTTGCTGTAACACCCGAACCCCGGGTTCGATTCCCAACATTGTTAAAATGTGTGAAGCCAATATAGCTCGTCACACCGAGGACCCGGGTTCGATTCTCCACATGGGTACAATGTGTGAAGCCCATTTCTGGTGTCCCACGTCGTGATGTTGCTGGAATATTGCGAGAAACGTCGTAAAACCATACTCACTGGAGAATAGGCGTTAGCCAAAGGGTAGCCTAGTGATAAAAGCGTTCGGTCGTCACGCCGTAGCTCCCCCCCCCCCCCCCCCCCCCCCCCTCCCCCACAACACACACACACCGTGATATTGCTGGAATATTGCTAAAAGCGGCGTAAAACCATACTCACTCACTACTATAAGGGTCAAGCGATGTTGATATGATGACTGGCGCCTAGGTCACGTGTCCAATCAAATCCATATGTTAATATCTTGAATTACTTTGATCAGATAAGACCATAACTTACTGAGGGGTGGAGTAAAATTACTAAACAATCTATATGGTTCACCTACAAGTTGCTATGTACTATATTATTAAATGGGTGAGCGAAAGTTTAAAGGAATGACAGTAGTAGTTTAATCGTGTATCTGATCAGATTTGTTTTCCAAGAGTATGGGCAATATTTCAGTGTGTCGTTTGCGTCCAGTCTGCGAACCTTGTTCGTGAAAACCTATATGTCACGACTCATCACAAGATTGAAAACACAGACAATCCCCTTTTCAGCAGATCACGCACGTTCGCAGGGCTTTTGGATACTTATAAGGTAGTCCAAAATGTATTCAAACACGGCTTTGACTCTCGGCTCGCAAGACCAAGGACAATAACGGTATATTGTCTCTGGAAAGCCCACACAGCATTGTCCTATTAGGGAAGAGTTCCGTCTTAAAACGCCGCATATCGTGCTGTAGATAATTCTCCTTAATCTGGAACCTCCAAGCTGAGAGCTCGACTGATCTTTTCTCAGGGCATTTCTGGAACAGTATCCCCTAGACACATCATACTTGGGAAATACCAATTTCGAGTGTTCAGTTTCACTTCCTGAATATCTTGCGTGGGGGGCGTAAGCTCATTACCTTTGTATGACTATATTTGTAAACACTGACCTCTGACCTATGTCGTCCCTATCATCAAGTGTGACTGACATCGATAAGCTTAATGTTCTGCTCACACGCGTGATGTCGGCCGTCGGCTGTGTGATGCGGTGGTGGTGCCGTACGCTGCATGAATGTACCCTGTAGCATGTGGGGAACCAATGAAGCACTTCAAACGAGGAACTAATGTTGTGTTAACGATTTAATCACGGTCAAGTGAAATATAAGACTTATTTTTAAATCTGAAATTCTAAGAAATCTCACGATGATCCCAACGCACCTGTTGAAACACATTTGAACATAGTTAAAACGAGGACAAAACTTGTACACCGTTCTGTTATTGTTGGCATTAGATATTTCATGGCTTATATATATTGTTTTTCATTAGGTTATTTATGTTAATGAACCCCTTCCTTCAAGTCACCTCCGTGGTCTAGTGGTAGAGCGTCCGCGCGGAGAGAGGAAGGTCCGGGGTTCAATCCCTGGCCGCGTCATACCAAAAGACGTTAAAAGATGGTACTTGTTGTTACCCTGTCTGGCGCTCGGCATTAAGGGGCTAAAACAAGGACTGGTGGGCTCGGAATCAGTATACTGTGTATGAGTGGAGTATTCATGTTAAACTGCGACATGGTATCTCAGTGAGCTACCACTAAAATCGGCATCAAGCATAAATACGAGGGCTGGTCAAATCGTTCTAAACCTAACAAACAAAACCAACAAATGTGAAAGTGTTTTTGATTTTAATTTTCAACAAAATCTCCCTGGTTTTTAATAAACTTGTAATATCTTTAGTGAAGATTTTCAGTTCCAGTTAGGAAGGTTTCTGAAGCCACGCTGAAAAAAAATATTCACGTCAGTTTTTAGGTCATCGTTGTCGCCACAACGCTTCAACGAAGGTGTTCTTTCAGTTTAGGAAACAGGTGGAAATCACTTGGTGCCAGGTTTGGCGAGTATGGAGGGTGAGGAAGCTCTTCGAACCCACATTGTCTCACAGCAGCCTTTGCACGTCGAGTGTTGTCAGAAGAGGCATTGTCATTAAGGAGTAGAACTCCAGCAGTCAGCATTCCTCGACGCTTTTCTTTGATATAATCACTCAGGCGATGAAGCAAATCAACATTGTAGGTACCGGTCATCGTCTTTTGGCGTTTTAAGTAATCAACAAGGATCACACCCTTTGCATCCCAGAATACAGTGGCCATAACTTTCTTCACTGATCTTGAATTTATTTCGTGCCGAAGAAGTGGAATTGTGCCATTCCATGGATTGACGTTTTGACTCGAGATCATAGTGTCATCACCCGTTACTAATCTCTTTTCTAATTTGACGAAATCCTCCTCAAGTAGCTTTAAATTTTGTGGCAATGTCAGTTCTTTTTTCCTTAAGATCAGAATTTATAAACTTTGGCACCCAACGAGCAGATATCTTATTTGTCCGTAAATGTTCATGAGTAATAGTTTCAATGGATCCATGGGTCAGACCTGTCTCTTCCTCAAGTTCAGCAAAAGTAATACGTCTATCTGACTGGATACGTTTTCCTATTTTTCTATGTTTGCTATTTAAGTTAATCAACACCTGTTAAAACTGCCGAGTGAAACCTGAAGCTATTCATATGACCCGAAGCGTTAAAAAACACGGTGGACGTACCCCAGTTTCAGGGCTTAAGGGTAGAATGTACCCCAGTGTTGGGACTTACGGGTAGGATATGCCCCTTGTCGGGACGTAAGGGTAGGATGTACCCCAGAGTTGGGACAATGGTATGATAAACCAAATGCTAGGCCTCTAGGGCAGGATATACCCCCAGTGTAGGGCCCCAAGGGCAGGATATGCCCCCAGTGTTGGGCCCCAAGGGCAGGATATGCCCCCAGTGTTGGGACTTAGGGGTAGGATATACCCCCAGTGTTGGGCCCAAGGGCTGGATTTGCCCCCAGTGTTGGGACTTAGGGGTAGGATATGTCCCCAGTGTTGGGCCCAAAGAGCAGGATATGCCCCCAGTGTTGGGACTTAGCGATAGGGTATACCCCCAGTGTAGGGTATACCCCCAGTGTAGGACCCCAAGAGCAGGATATGCCCCCAGTGTTGGGACTTAGGGATAGGGTATACCCCTAGTGTTGGGCCCAAAGAGCAGGATATGCCCCAAGTGTTAGGACTTTGGGGTAGGGTATACCCCCATTGTAGGGCCCCAAGGACAGGATATGCCCAGTGTAGGGCCCCTAGGGCAGGATATGCTCCCAGTGTTGGGCCCCTAGGGCAGGATATGCCCCCAGTGTAGGGCTCCTAGGGCGGGATATTCCCCCAGTGTAGGGACCCAAGGTCAGGGTATACCACCAGTTTAGGTCCCCTAAGGGTAGGATGTGATTTCAGAATTGATATGTAGCAATTATCAATCCACAGTCGCCTGTGAATGATCAACCAGTAGCAAACTAGTCGTTGATATCATGAGCAATGCAACTCGACGTCGGGGTAGGATGACACACTACTAGGTCACATATTGTATCCACCCAATACTCCACTGGGGCTGGTAGTTATAGCGATCCCTCGCGACGCCGAAGGACGGGTTCAATTCTCCAAATGGGTATTTTCTGGTGTTCTGGCGTAGAACCATACTCACTCACGCACTCACCCGTCCATCCACCCACTCACTCACTCACCCACTATATCGCTCACCCACTCACGCACCCACTCATCCACACACTCACCCACCCACCCACCCACTTACTCACCCCCCACCCACTCACACACCCAATACCCACCCTCACTGACCCATCCACCCTACCACCCACGCACTATCTCGTCAGCTCGCTCACTAACTCAAGCACTCACCCAATATCAACACACACCCACACACCCACTCACTCACTCACCCATACACACTCACTCACTCACCTACCCAGCCATACAAACTCACTCACCCACCCATACAAACTCACTCACCCACCCACCCACCCACCCATACAAACTCACTCACTCACCCATCCACCCACCCACCCACCCATACAACCTCACTCACCCACCCACCCATACAAACTCACTCACCCACCCATACAAACTCACTCACCCACCCACCCATACAAACTCACTCACTCACTCACCCACCCATACAAACTCACTCACTCACCCACCCACCCATACAAACTCACTCACTCACTCACTCATTCACTCACCTACCCACCCACCCATACAAACTCACTCACTCACCCACCCACCCATACAAACTCACTCACTCACTCACCCACCCACCCATACAAACTCACTCACTCACTCACTCACCCACCCACCCATACACACTCACTCACTCACTCTTGCGACAAGCCGGATGTTCTGCGAACGTTTTCTGACCCTTAATCACCAGGAGGTCGCACACATATAAACACCACTTTATATAAATGACAATACCATAACAATTATGTTATAAATTTCGGTCAATAGGAAAATGTCGATCCACTACACTGATACTTCCAGCATAGAACAAATAGTTTGTTAGGCTGCCAGGAGGAAAGCTAGAATGTTATGTTCCTTGTGCACCGCCCTTCCTTCACTGACAACGCGGGAAGGCATTTTTTCTGAATAACTTCTAATTCTAGGAAGTCGTTCTTTGTGTGACGTTATACCTTATTAGGGAGTGTGTGGAATTCGTAGCACGGGTCTCATACTTATACGACTATCTGAATATACTTCGGCGACATAAATGTCATTTACCTGCAACGTAATATGTTTTAATGCCCCTTGTCATCCTTGACTTGGGAAATATTACTGCGGATTTATTGTGTGGGGAAAACGGCTTAACCAGTATGTTTTTGTAAAAACGCATATTTAGTCGGGCATTTTTATTTATTGATTATTAAGTGAAAGGTATAATATTGTAATCAGAGTGATTCACAAATGTGGAGAAATGTAATTAAAACGCCTTAGAGAAACCAAAAGAAACAAGACAAAGATATGCTGAGACAGCTGAATAAATAAAACCCCAAACATTGTACAACAAATATATGTGGCAAGGGAAGATGGTGGACGGAAAACATCAAAGGACAAAGTTAACGGTTTCTGTCTGTTTTAAGACAATTTCAGGAATGACGAGATGAGATGGAGGCGAACAAAGCGTTAAACAATAGATGCTTTTTTATAATATCCCAGCAATATGCACTTGTTTATGTCATAAAGGGGGCACTAAGTCTGGGGTTATACAGTTTACCAAGGTGAGGATTCGAACATTGATCTTCAGCGCAACGAGCGAAAGTTTTATCCACGAGGCTACCTCATCGCCCCCTTATCAGGTCGTACAGAAAGAAGTGGACGAAACAGCATCAAGAGACGACCCTCCTAAATTACCATGACATGTTGAGAATAATACCTCCCGGTCTCCTTAGAGGAGAAATGCATACGCTTCATCTCCAGATATCTTCACTTCATCTTCAATTAATTATATTCAGAAATGGGATAGGTTGCCGTCTTGCCGGAAGGCTGCTTTTTCAATCTGTCTCCACAACTCACAGTATCTAAAAGTAATATCTAGCCATCCGTTACACGCCCGGGTGATCTAATTGTGGTTCAGCATCTCTAAAGAGAAAATTATATCAAGTTGCCGACGCTTTTGCCGATTGGTAGTCTCGACAAGCAAATATGTAATGTTGGTGACGTATTCCTTGTAACCCGGTGACTTATTATTCACATCGCGCAGGTCACAAATTAGGTGACGTCGGTCGTGTAGTGTAGTTGGATGGGTGACCGCGTTTGACTCCGGGAGTTTCTAGGGCTTCGGTCCTGCCCTACACTGAAGCACATGGACAACTAGCTTAATATGCCTCTGTTAACCTCGCAGTGAATGCGTACCCGGTAGGAGGAGATGGTAATGTGACTGTTAACTTTCTGTTGCGCCTCACCCGCTGATTGGTTGTACACTCCCCAGGGAGCTGAGAATGAATGACCGCGGTGATTATAAAATAACGCGCAAATGAACAGTTATAATATCCCAGTTCGCAACGGTGAGGTGAGGTGAAATTGATGTCGCGTCCAAGATTATTGCACTTATATAGCGACGTGCATGCACGTGTGTGAGTGTGTGGCTGCTTGTACTAGTCGGGACTGATGACGATTTATAGTGCTAGCTCACTGAGATACCATGCTGCAGTTTAACATGAATGCCCCACTCAGACACAGTTTACTGACTCCGAGCAGACCAGTCCTTGTTTAAGCCCCTTAATACCGAGCGCCAGACAGGGTAACAACAAGCTCCATCTTTTAATGTCTTTTGGTATGACGCGGCCGGGGATCGAACCCCGGACCTTCCGCTCTCAGGGCGGACGCTATGCCACTAGACCACGGAGGCGGTCCAGTTCGCAACGGGTTACACATATATTGTATCATATATCATCATTAAGGCATACATTCTTGAATGTAAAATAACCAACATAATAAATGTTATTCGTGTATACACACGCTTCTCTATGTAAAACTCTCGCAGTGTATCTCCTAGAGCTGAGTCTATACAGACTGGTGTGTACCGTGTCGATATACACTTGTCATAACTGGCAAAACATATCGGAGTTTATTTCTAAACAACATTAATTTCAGTAAACATCTGCAAATATTTGCAACAGATCACATAAGTTCAATCAATCAATCAATCAATCTTTATTGTATGAAAGGCCATTGGCCCATATACACATACAGATAAACAATATTATTTACAGCTGTACAGCGCATTTTATAATTATTTGATAACTAATATGATGCTTGACATATAATAAAGGTATTGTAATAACATTGGTAATAACAACAGTGGCAGCAGTAGTAGTAAAAAATACAAAAGGAATACAAAAGGAATGGAATGGAAATATGAAGTTTTACGTCGCAAGGCTTTCAGCCATAGCGCGACATTCAATACAAAAGGATCTATCAGAAATATACTCATCATGTCATGTTGTGCGTTTCAAATTTCAAAAGCGGAAATTATCGCTAAAAGGTACGTCCTTGTAAAGGACCATGTACACAAAACTACATTGCAGTGAATAAGTTGGGTTTAACGCCGATTTTAACAGCATCCTTGTTATATCACGGCGTGTCAGCTTAATGTGTGAGGAAAGCCTGAAGTGATGCAGGTCTCAAGCGTTTACTTCACAACCTTGGTGAAACCCACGAGCACGGATGTAGTGCTGACAAACCAAGAAACATAACAGAACCGGGATTTGATCCCACGGTTATAAGTTTCTGACACGCAACTCCGCACAGCGAATTGTGCCGCTGTAGACGACTGGGTCGTAGGAAGCCTGACGTTACAGTTACATCACTATAACACGTTGTACAGTGGGTATTGTGTAGCCACACTTCACTCTGTATATTGTAATTGCCATCCACTGTTGGTCGTATTAAAGAGGTGACTATAAATTGGAAACCCGTGGTGCTTCCGATTTAGAATTGGTCTCCAGGAATCAGGATCGGTGACTTGGTTTATGGCGCTTCAACGTGTGTTTGTTTGTTCGTTTAACGCCGCAATCATCAATATTCCAGCTATATGACGGCGGTCTGTAAATAATCGAGTCTGGACCAGACAATCCAGTGATTTATATCATGAGCATCGATCCACGCAATTGGGATCGATGACTTGCATCAACCAAGTCAGCGAGCCTGACCACCCGATCCCGTTAGTCGCCTCATACGACAAGCATATTCACCTTTTACGGCAAGCATGGGTTGCTGGAGACCTGATTTATCCCTGAATTTGTAAATAATCGAATCTGGACCAGACAATCCAGTGACTGACATTCTGAATATCGATCTAGGCAATTGGGATTCGATGACATTCAACCAAGTCAGGGAGCTTGACCAACCGATACCGTTAGTCGCGTCTTATGAGAAGCACGGGGTGCTGAAGACATATTTGCACCTGGAATTTTCTCGGGAGAGCTTCAACGTACCCCGACGGCCTGGATCGCTGCTCATACTATCGATTCCTGGATTGTCTGGTTCATGACATCACAAACTGGTAACATTTTCTGATCAATGACCTATAGGAAGTACAGATTATCTGTCCCTTGTGAATAAATGCTGAAAGTCCCCCATCTACTTGCCGGGACACCTCGAAGATCCGGGGTAGAATTTGTCGTAAGAGACATGTTAGTTTCACGCGACACAATTCATAATTCATGAATTGCTGGGCATAATAAAAAAAAACAACAACATGGATTTGACCTGAAAATTACAAGCGTTATCAAAACGTCACTAGGTTGAAAACGGGGCGGTCGGGTAGCCAAGTGGTTAAAGCGTTCGCTCGTTACGCCGAAGACCCGGGTCGATTCCCGACATGGGTACAATGTGTGAAGCCCATTTCTGGTGTCCCCCGCCGTGATATTGCTAAAAGCGAGGTCAAACAATACTCACTCACTAGGCTGAAAACAGTCCCCGAAACACTGCAAACTTAAGGTCCAAAACACAACTATGATACCCGTATCAATACATCACCATCGAATAACGATTTCTTGTTTGTTTAATGTTTAGCCATCATCAAACATGCTCATGCTTTATTTTGCCTGGCAGTTTTCTTGACCGTATTTGGAGAATCAATGTACTGTCTTAATTATGTAGCGTAATCCTCAATAAATTGTTGTTAAAACGGCACATAAAGTTATTTTGTCTGAAACAGGAAATACTTCCTCGATTTGCTTTGTTAAAATGTGATCTTAATCAATGTGATGTAGATGTGTCGTCTGGTTTGGTGAATACAGCATAAGGGAGGCTACTCAAACGCAGCGCTATGTATTACCTCCCTTTACCATGCTCACGCGGTCGTCTCGGCACGTGGATACTTCTTTTAAAAGGATAACTCGTTCAAAACTATGCCGTTTTCTGTTCGTGAAAGGTGAAAGTAAAGGGACAGAAGTTATTATACAGTTTCTAGGACAAAACAATCTTTTACTAAATGTACATACGTTGTAAATACACTTTTGCCACTAAAACGGTGACTTACATTTTACATTTTGTTGTCAGGAAACATGGTGACATAAAAGACATTTTTTCTATAATCGCTTTATGGCAACCGCAAATGATCAAGATTTAGGCTAAAATCTGCGATGTTGTATTCACGTGCCTTCAAGAGCAGAAATGTACTTAAATGAATTTGTTTGCTGTTTAACGCCGCACTAAAATAATCGGACCCCTGAAGATCCGGGGTCGAATAGGTCTTCAGCAACCCACACTTGCCGTAAAAGGCGACTATGCTTGTCGTAAGAGGCGACTAACGGGATCGGGTGGTCAGGCTCGCTGACTTGGTTGATTGTCATCGATCCTAACTGCGTGGAACGATGCTCATTATAGCAATCACTGGATTGTCTAGTCCAGACACGATTATTTACAGACTGCCGTCATATAGCTGGAATATTGCTGAGTGCGGCGTTAAACAACAAACCAACCAACCAATTAAATAATTCAGTGTCGAGTGATTGATATCATGAGCATGGATCTACGCAATTTGGATACGAGGCCGTGCATATATCAAGTCAACGAGCCTTACCACTCGACCTATAGCCGAAAGGGGGTCATACAGTCAAGACATGACCTCACATCACGGCCGAGAACACCCCCTTCATCAATCCAGAGACGAAAAAAATGTCGCTATTCTAGAATGTGGTTGACGATTACTCTCGTATTTTGCTGAGATTTAAAAAAAATAAAATCCCGTGGGTTTGTGACTGAAAAGTTGATATCGCTGTTCTCCCAGATAATTCCCTGTCTATGCACGTGCTTGTCATAATTTTATTACCACAACTTGAAGTAATAACAGACCGGTAACATGTTCACTTCCTGTTTCGACGATAGTCTGAATAGGAATTATGAAGGTGGATTTCTCGGCCGTGATGTCGCCTTGACAGTAGGACCCCATCTTGGCTACCGGATCCGGTAAGTCGCATCTTCAGACAAATATGGGTTGCTAAAGACCCAGTATTTTACAGGCCGTCGTGATCTCGGTCGAATAACAACGAACGAACAAATACCTACGTTGACGGAGCCCTTATCTTTGTATCCGTCTGATGACTGTGTGTAAACACAGGCGAAATCGGTCGTGACACACGCACAACCTTCAAACGAATAGAAAGTGTGGTCAGCATACCTGGAACGCCCACGACGGTAGGTATAGAGAAGTGAGCATCACTGACTTGCATATACTGTAACAACACGATTCACAGTGACATAGGAGTCCATTAGTGCGTTATTTATATATTGTAATGGCATAATATAGGTTAATGCAGACCAGATAACTGTGGAAATGACGAAGATTAGATGTACACATTGTGACCGAGACTCACAACTCGTGTTATTCCGGGACAAGCCGAATAGCGACTCGTGCCCCTCATTCGTCACTACTCGCCCCTTTGCATAACCTTCTAGAAGACTCGACCCCCTATCGAAGAAAGTTATGTGCGAAAATACGACAATCCAGTCAGAATGCGTGTATGACATCAAGAACTTCGATCAAAGAATCCCGAGGGATTATTTTTTTATTTTACCCATGTCTTGCATCTAATGATATACCCTAGGTACAGTTAAATGTGTTCAGTCACACTGTAAAAAATACCGTAAGTCACGATGTGTTTTAAATAACATCTGGAATATATATGACAATGGGGGAAATATACGCGAATCATTATGCATCGAGTTGACAATTCTTTTACTTATGTCCGTTTGCGCTTAGAAGGAACCCAGTCGCAAATTGGCCACGAGAGGGGCACGAGTCGCTATTCGGCTTGTCCCGGAATAACACGAGTTGGTCACGAATGTCGTGCGCCTCTCGTGGCCATCAAAAATTATCTCTGAGGGATTCTTTGACCGAAGTACTTGATTGGTTTGTCGTATTTTCGCACATAACATTCAACGATAGGGGGGACGAGTCTTCTTGCAGGCAGGTTACAGAAAGGGCGAGTGGTGACGAATTGGTGATTGTGTTTTCGCGACACATTTACGAATATGCAGTTCATGTAATTGAACATCTAGTGCTTACTGCATAAAGGTGTGCTGGAATATATATGTAAGTATATATATAGATAGATTTGGATACACTTTCCTTATATCATTTTGCAACTTTTAGTTTCACGCACCAATGGTATTGCGTGCGATCATCATGGTAAACCCCCAAGCCGAGCAAAAAAGAAAGGGTCAACCTAAAAAACATGTTTCATTATGCCTGATGATCGTACGCAATACCATGGGTGCATGAAACTCAGAGTTGCAAAATGATATAAGGAAAGTGTATCCAAATCTGTATTTATGCTCTACTTTGTATTGAGCACTCTCTTCTGCAATTGGATTATACTTGTGTATATATATATATATAGTTATAGTTATAGTTATCTTTACAGTAATTGCGGGCGATTGGCTCGTGTTTTATGAACTTGTACATAGTTGAGTGCCGGCGAAAAGGTATTCTCATGCAAATGTTTAAAGGGGCACTGATCTAAAGCAATTCCCCGGGACTGGTTGTTGCTTTTGTTATTGTTTTCCCCCGTGAGTACCCGGATGATACGCAACGCAACTGAGCGTGACAAGAGACTGGGCTACTGTCTGCAAGGACAGAAAAATAGACTTGGGACAATATTCGTTTAACCCATTTTTGAACACTGATTGGTTAAAGGGGCACTTATCTAAAGCAATTCCCTGGGACTGGTTGTTGCCTTTGTTTATTTCTTCAGCCTTAACAAACAGACAAAAAAAACGGCGGAGCTAATCGGTTGTCGTCATTTGGAAATACCCCTGATTGTTATAGTAAAAGTATCCATGCAGTGAAAGCATTTTCGGATTTCGGATTGCGTCGATAATACGATTCTCATGTTGTCATCCACGTTTTCTGGTATAACCCTATACCTGTGTATTTGTCGTCATTCACTTGATGCTCAGTTAATGAATTTATTACAGGTATAATTAGTGGTAGCACCTCCGAATACCTGACGAAGGTTCCCATTTGGCATTTATTATGTCTGGGGTAATTATTCAATCTAAATCCAGGTTTGAAGTGAGGTGAAATGTGTGTTATGTAATATGCACGTGGCAGCCTAGCAAGAGATGAATGATCAGTTGATTTACTTTTGTTGTAAATCAGCGGATCGTTCGTAGTCATCAAAGGATTAACAGAAAATACATTGATTGATTAATCACTGTTATCTTGCACGGTGGATATCTCAAAAGTGAGTGTTTACATGTCTAGGTTTACTAAAACAAAAGGAATACACTCATATCCTTGCGTGTAGTGCCGTTATAAAAACAACATACTTTGTTCAAAGGGTTAACTGATAATACGTTGATTAATTGCTCATTGTTATCTAACTCAATGGATTTTTTTAGGAACCGTCGACGATATGAAAATAGTTGTCACGTGGGCTTTCTCAGCCGACCTTTGAGACTTGACATTAAAACATTATTGACATTGACATTATTAAACATAAAAATGTTTTGAATTCGTTGTCATAATAATACAGATGGACATATTTTTCAGTCAATTTGTAATATAACTGAATATTCAGGCGTTTAATAAATTTCCTAAGTGAAAATTGTGCACATTTTGACTGTAAAAATATAAACACGATAAAATAAGCAATGCTCAGGAGAAATATTTACTTTGTGTTGCAAGTCAAAATAGTGTAAACGAAAATCGCACAATTACCAAGCAAGTGACTTATCAAAACTTCGTCACCATAACCGATGCTACGCACAAAGATACCTACATTTCTCTATTATTTCCCTTGTGTTGATCGATGTGACCATACGCCCTTATACTATCAATAAAAGTGACAAATTCGCTTACGAATTGCGCAGCACAGGTTGCGAACTAGTCTAGGTTTCTGCTATATCATCCGGGTACTCACGGGAAAAAACAATAACAAAGGCAACAACCAGTCCCGGGGAATTGCTTTATATCAGTGCCCCTTTTAATGGTGACTAAAATGATACAAACAAGACATGGCTATTCGATGGTGATGTATTTGATACGGGTATCATAGATGTGTTTTGGGCCTTAAGTTTGCCGTGTTTCAGTAACTGTTTTCAGCCTTGTAACGGTTTGATAAAGTTTGTAATGTTTAGGTCAAATCGAATTTTCAAGTGTATGCTTTTTTGCTCGTCAGTTTATTTCGAGATTTTCAACATATTGACAGAGCATGCAAAACATATACCAACTTTCAAGTGCGTTTAGTCTTGAAATACATAGATATAATGTAAACATAATATTTTTTTGCAGCATTCCAAAATGTCTTCCCTGAAGAAGCTCACAGACAAGGGCGGTAACTCTGTATACGCTCACTGTATTGACGGCCACTATTTCCCGCCCTTCCCGCTCGATGTCGAATTTGCCACGCACTTGGAGAACATTAAGAAAATGAACATAAGGGACGATGACGTCATCATAGTGGGCTACGCTAAGTCAGGTTTGAGACAATGCTTGCAGAAATAAAACAACTATTAAAGACGTCATGTAGAAAGATCACTGATTGGCCTTCCAGAGTGTGTGACTGGTTTAACGTCATTTTTGACAATAATACAGTTAAACCACGGTATGTCCGTTTAAACGAGTGAGAGAGTGAGCTGGGTTTAACGCCGCTTTGAACAGTATTCCAGTTATATCATAGGGTTCCAGAATAATGCGGGAGGAAATCTCGAAGTGATGCAGATCTCAGACGTTTACCACGGGTATGGTGTTGACAAACCTAGAAACTTAATCGGGGCGAGCCGGGATTCGAACCCACCATCATTGGTTTCTGGTGTGCCCAAGGGACGCAACTCTGCACGAATGGGCCATCCTCCCGCTTAAGTATGATAATGACGGAGCTTTACTGATAATAATCAACGAAACAAGTTTAATCTTTCAATCTCCACATTTTTAACAACTCTGCAAAAATCCCTCATTTATAACAGCAGCTATATGTGGAATCAACTTCCATCAGTAGTAATAGGAGTAAGTTCATTAAAAATATTTACACAGAAAATAAGCCAGAAACAAAACTCTGAGCCTTGTTTTTACTTGATAGAGAATAAGAAAGCAGATATTTTAATACACGACTCAGATTTAAAGACGACTAATTCAAGGCAAATCTTATGGAAAATCATATCTGTTCAGGCTCTGTGTCTTACATAATCTCCTCGAATTAGATAAACTGGAAAGAACGGTATGTGAGAATTCATAATTAACAAAATTAAAAATAATGTGATATAAGGTACTGACAGTTGCGTGAAACAGCATGTAATTACACACTCATCAACAGTCTGGAGTGTAATCACAACAGAAATTCGCTGTTCTGATTTGCGTCCCATGGGCGTGCCAGGATCCGATGGTCAAGGGTTTAAATCACAGATTCGCCCTGATTAGGATCGAAAATGTTAAACGTCTAGGATCTGCAGCTACTGAATTGTTGTTTAAATTTGCGTGAAGATGACTCACTCCCCCAGTTTCCAATAGGGCGTGTTATATATGGTAGACGTTTACATATTCATGTTCAGGTGAAAACAGTAAACTGTTACATATCCATGTTTAGGTACACACTGGATGTGGGAGGTGGCGGGAATGCTGGTGGCCGGAAGTACAGACTACATCCGGCAACTCAAAGAACACCAGTTCATGGAGTCCAAGGAAGTGGCGGTGCTGGACGCTCTGACGTCACCCAGACTCCTCAACACACACATGGCGTTCAGGTAGTGAGTGAGTGACCATGGTTTTACGCCGCTTTTTAGCAATATTCCAGCAATATCACGGCGGGGAACACCAGAAATGGGCTTCACACATTGTACCCATGTGGGGAATCGAAGCCGGATCTTCGGCGTGACGAGCGAACGCTTTAACCACTAGGTTACCCGACCGCCCATTCAGGTAGTGACCTCAACAGATTGAAGCATATTGATTTCCGTGGAATGAATGTTCTACTTCCTCTTACAGTCTCTCTATACTCTCCGCCGTCGGGAATCAGTTTAGAATTGGTCAACAGCAACCTATACAGCAAATTAGTTCATAACGAACAAGCTTAAACTGAACGGACGTATATAACGAACTGTTTTCTTGGCCCCGTCCAGTTGCTGTATTTTTGCGGTATATATGCTTATAACGAACTACGGTTATAACGAAGCTTTTGAGTATAACCGTAGTTTACAGTATATGCTGGTCGTCAGAGGTGACCAAACAGATCGGTGGTCTGGCTCGTCGACTTGCGCGTAAATTGTGTGTCAACGTACCCCAGGGGGTCACGTCAGAAGGACCTTTCATCCGACCAATCAGAGCGTCGCTTACCAGATCATGAAAGTGACAGTCCGAATGTGATTCTTATCATGCAACCACGAGAACTTTAACACGGGGAATTCCGAACGATAGTTACGGGTTTAACGACTGAATCCATACAATCTAGACCATCAATCAGCCATTCCAGAATGTTCTTTTGTTCAGGTTTCAAATTTTTAGTCGAGAATTTGTCAAAATATGTTTCGAAGTGTTGTCGCCAATTTGAAATTAGTGCCGTAAAGCACGAGAAAGCTGCCTTCTGATTGAGTCATTCCATTGGTCGGTCAAATTTCGCGCCACAGCATAACACCACTGCCACAGGCTAATTTGCATATCACGTGACCGGACTTTTCTCTTGTTTGTAAACAAACGCGCTTTTTCAGAAATCAGTATAGAACGGACTAATGCAAGTATTTGGGGGCGCTTTACATATTGTTTTGCATAACTATATAGATATGCTACTACAACTGCGACAGTGAGTTGCATGACAATATATATTTATGCATCAAAGTGACCGTGTCGCTAGCTCTCCGTTGGGCTTCGATGACAGCACGTGGAGCCCTACAACCAATGTAAACATAGGATAACTACGCAAAAACAAGTAGATTTTTACGTATTTGCATACTTTCTCAATGAAAGTTAACCATTCTTTGACATTTGTTTATGAAAATGTGTAGACTTGTCAAACATGAAACGGATGAAAAGCATATGCATTATCTTGAATGGACTGTGAAAGATGTGACGAATCGTCACATGGCGCTGGCCTGTGGCAGAGGTACTATGCTAGCTGGCCGCCGGCCGCATGGAACTCTGGGTAGGAGAGTGATTTCGCGCAAGGTCGGTCTGACGTGACCCGTATTGGGATGTCCTCGGATCTTTGTTTGACGGAAGCGAAAACTGAGATTTGATTTTTATGAGATTGGGTTTTATCGTGGATTCGAAACTACGTGATGACAAGTAAATTGGAAAAATAATATCTGTGTTTGTTTAAATCTGGGATTTATTTAAGTCAATATTTTCCTAATTTCAAAGGTATTTTAACATTGTATTTTAAAATTACACCCAATGCAGTCATGTAAATTATGAGTTAAAGCCTCTTGGTCTTTAATGGTCCTGCTTTCAGTGAAATACAAGTCAGATTAGTTATTACTCTATTAACATGAATAGAAAATTTAGGAATTTTTAATTGACTTTTGCTGCAGACTATGGGCCGAATATCGGTATCAGCTGGAGCTGATCTAACTAGATCCCCGGCGATCAATTCCAGATTCCTGCCGTCAGAGGTCGTGTCCAAGAGAACCAAAGTCATCTACCTGTTGAGGAACCCCAAGGATGTGGCAGTGTCCTTGTACCACCACGTCTGGGGAATGAACAAGGATAACTGGGTGTACAACGGGACTTGGGACGACTTCCTTGACGCCTATCTTCAGGGAAACGGTTAGTTAGAATAGTTTCCATACCAGTCACACCTACTGGGTGTAAAGTCCCACTAGATGTTGCTTTATGGTGCACACGTGTTATTCAGCACGCAGAAGCATAAGGAATGAACACAATATCATCACCGTTGTGGTCGTGCGTAGTCCACTTATAAACCTACTGGCTGTTTGTGTAACTCGATATGGAGTTTTTGAAATTGTGGTAACACTTCGTAAGAGGTATTACAAGGATTGTAACACCTCGCAGGAGGGCTTACAATCATTGAGAACCCTTGATAGAACAAAAACTACGAACAGCCTACGAGACGCACGTGCAGATTTCGCACCGTTGCGAGACCCACGTGCTGAGGTCACCATTTTCATTGAACCGAGTTCACGACTGCAGGCGATATTTCATCTCCGATACAGGTTATACATTTGAGAGTTTTAATTACAGTTATTTAATTAAAAACGTTTTCTATGGGATGAGTCAGTTTATAAGTTGTAGAAACCATTTCTACGAGGGATTACCAGCGATTGTAAACCCTGACATTCGGTGACATACCTCGGCCCCCTCGGTATGTCACCTCATGTCGGGGTTTACCCCCTTGGTATTTCATCTCATGTTAGGGTTTACCCCCTCGGTATGTCACCTCATGTCAGGGTTTACCCCCTCGGTATGTCACCTCATGTCGGGGTTTACCCCCTTGGTATTTCACCTCATGTTAGGGTTTACCCCCTCGGTATGTCACCTCATGTCAGGGTTTACAATCGCTGGTAATCCCTCGTAGAAATGGTTCATCCTATGCAGAGAAACGGGATGGAACAGCAGGCCCGTAGCTGGGGAAAATTAAAATGTAAGCAAACGTAAGCATATGTAATATATATATATATATATATATATATATATATATATATATATATATATACCACGTTCTGGACATTACACCTTGTAAGCGAAGAACAGTTTGATCATTGTGATCAAACCCAGATATCCTCTAAAACTAATGCAAGAAACAAACACGAGAATATTGAATATTGAACCACTTCATCAACGTTCCACACTGGTAGCTGGGTCGATCTGTAATTTAAGCAGAGATCATGTTTGTTTGTTGTTTATCGCCGCACTCAGCAATAATCCAGCTACTTGACGGTGGCCTGTAAATAACCGAGTCTGGACCATACAATCCAGGGATTGACACAATAAGCATCGATCTACGCAATTGGGATACGATGACATGCATCGACCAAGTCAACGAGCCTGAACACCCGATCCCGTTAGTCGCCTCTTACGACAAGCATAGTCGCCTCTTACGACAAGCATAGTCCCCTTTTACGACAAGCATGAGTTGCTGAAGACCTATTCTACCCCGATCCTCTCAGGTCCGGAGATCACGCAGTTATAACAAACGACTGAAAAAAGAACACACCAAGTACACGTTTTTAATTTTTTATTATAATATCGATTTTAATGTGCATGCACTTGATCTTTGTGCTGCGTAGTCGTTACGCCACTGAATGGAAATCAACATTTCAGTGCTTTAGATTTAATACCTGGGATCCGGGAATAGTCACCTCTGATTTGTTTGTTGTGTATCGCCGCACTCAGCAATATTCCCGCTTTATGCCCCTCAAAATTCTTCCAGCAATATTGATTCTGAAACCTAAATCATGCTTTTCCGTGTAAGGGGTCTTTTGAATCTGAAGCTTTGCTTTGCGTGTGTCGTTGTTACTGTTGTTAGCTGGTGTGCCTGATCGAGACTCGACCACTGACAACTCGCTCGATACTGCTGGGGTAATGCAGACTTCAGCTTTAAACAACATACACCAACTTCTTGTTACGCGTACGTCATTCACTATATGGAATAAAACTAGTCCTAAAACGTCAGTGGGATAGAGAAAATGCCGGAAACATTTTGTGACATCAAAAAGTTATTTTGATGGTTTGTTTCATGATCTTCAGTATGGTGTGGGTCTTGGTTCGACAGTGTTTTAGACTGGGAGAAAACACGCCCTGCCCGCTCGGAAATGCCCGTATTTACTCTGCACTATGAAGACATGAAAAAGGTACATATTTCGTTTACCAGATTTCAAATAAAACTTTCTTTCACGCCAAGCGCTTCCTGCATATAATGAAAACTTTGTAAACTGGTGATTGACTTTGAACTTATAACTTATGCAAACTTATTTCTTACTATATAAATGACGTTTTGCAAAGTCGAAACAGACAGATTAAATATTTCTTAATAACTGAATATAAGAAAAATGGTTATGTGCAAGTGTAACTGAAATGAATCGCCTGGTGCTATATTTACCAGATCACCAACACATCTTGGAGATCGACGGTCCAGTTGTCTTGGTCGTCGCTGAGTTGCATTCCAGGATTTTATGATCGTGGATTCGAACCTCTGAAAAGCCCCTGATTATAACCCTTGGATTGTCAGCACCATACCCGTGCTCGTGCGTTGTATCTTCAAGTCCACGTCTTCACTATCGGCTCACACATCCTGAAATATCTTAAATACTGTTGAAAGCTGAGTTGAATCCAATGCAGCCACACACTATTAAATCAATGCATCCAACGATTAATCTTGATACTGGCTGCTGACCATGCTGACTATCCAACCAGTGTTGTATTCATGGCGCTGTTCAACAGACACTATTAGTAACATAATCGTTCACCATTTCTACAAGCATGCGTCTCATTGATGCTATGTTCTACCTCTAGGTGCAGCTGAGCTCCCCCCCCCTCCTTCCTGAGCCTTGGATATTCGCTAGTCCGCTACCCCGAAACTACTAAATTAAGCTAAGGACAAATAAAATTCCAGTGATGGTAGTTCTCTTTGACTAGTAGCATGTGAGGGCTATTATTCTGAACCAGTTCTCGATGTTTCAAATTCGCTACAAATTGGAACTGAATAAAACTGACACAGAATGTAAACAAAGTGAAAAAAGGTCTTGTTCAAGCAGGACTGGTTACAAACTCCGAGGACAAGTGAATTGGGTTTACACAACGACGTATATAGATGCAATACGTTTTTGGTTTACACACGTCTTCGGAACTCGTCTGTAAAACAACTAGTAATTTTTTCGGATGTTAATTAAGTATCTCACAAATTTCAGGATCCCTTATCAAATGTACAACGTCTGTCGGAGTTCCTTGGGGCACCGGCAAGTTCCGAGTTCTGCCAACGAGTGGTGGAAGCATGTAGTTTTAAGAAACTCAAGCAGGCCAAGGATAATATGGAAGAAAACTTTCTGCGAGACATATGGAAACCCGGCTGCGAGGGCTTCTACAGGAAAGGTACCACAAACGTTTATGTGTCTATCATGATAGTCATTGGGTACTGGTGTAGACATCTATTTATGGAAAAGCATTGACACCCAAAGGCGTCTTATAACATGCTGAAATGTTTCGATGCCCATGGGAAAATAAACTGGGTCTCTCATATATACGTGCGTTACTGTTTGAGACAGGTTCTTCATATGTCTGGAGCGTTTGCTCGTCACGCCGAAGACCCGGGTTCGATTCCCGACATGGGTACAATGTGTGAAAGCCATTTCTGGTGTCCCCCGCCGTGATATTGCTGGAATATTGCTAAAAGCGGCGTAAAACCATACTCACTCACTCACTCTTCATATGTCTGGATTACTCAAGATTGTGGTAACGTTAATTTCTTTCTTAATCTGTTCAACCAGAGATGTAAGGATATAGAGTTTCAGAATTGGCATGATAGATTTCTGGATCTTCTTTATTGAATTTGTAAAGTGGTTATATATCTGCCATATAAATTGATTAATATGTCATGGAAATATTTAATTGTAAGGATTTAATGCGATTATTTTGTAAGTGAGTGAGTATGGTTTTACGCCGCTTTTAGCAATATTCCAGCAATATCATGGCGGAGGACCCCAGAAATGATCTTCACACATTGTAACCATGTGGGGAATCAAACCCGGGTCTTTGGCGTGACGAGCGAACACTTTAACCACTAGGCTACCCGACCGCCCCTATTTTGTAAGTTTCATTAGTCATCCCATAAGTTGAAAATACAACATAAACGTTTTAAGAAGCATGCTGATCATTTCCTTCTTATTGGTCGCCCTTACAAGTCAAGCAGAGAAAAGTTATATACCACTTTAATACTCTGCTTATCCCAGTATAGATACTTTTGCAGTGTAAAAATCATCATATCGTCATCATAAAAAATCTTGTCATATTAAAAGAGTTTTTTTTATACCTATTTGCAATACAAATATATTGTACACGAAACTTCGTCGGACTTAAAGCCTGAAGTTTGAGTTGTATTTGATGACAACAAATTGCGCCAAGGTCAGTGTATGAAATGGCATGCCCAACAAAAGCATTGGCTAAAATAGGTTTATCGGAAGCACAGTGCGGAATACGTGTACCTCAAACCATACAATCTATTATAGATCAGCTATGATGCAGTATGTGTACACTTCCTAAACTTTCGTTAGGGAACACAGTGTGTACACAACCGGATTAGTGGCGCGTTTCAATTAAAGAGGATGTTTTTTTAGTGAATTAAAAATATATGGAGATTATAATTTTTTATGAATACAGTTCCAGAGAGATGAAATATATATCAGGATATGAAAAAAGGAAGATGGTCCACAGAAACGTTGATGTTCGGATCTGCACCGTGACTGAGTGTATCATGCATTTTTTCACATTGTTCTAAGATTGCAATTAAGAGATTGTTTGTGATGTTTCAATAGGACTATAAACGTTATAAGTGAGTAAAAGATTTTTTTTGTGTTTCAGGGGAAGTTGGGGACTGGAAGAACTGGTTCACTGTGGCCCAGAACGAGAGATTTGATGCTGTGTATGGAGAGAAGATGAAACATTCCAAATTGGAAATGCAGTTTGAATAAAGTTAACAGTTAACACTGGGATTACCTTCAAAACGGTCTGTTAGAGTGATCTTCCTGCTATATCAGCTGCTATATCAACAGGGATGGAGATTGGCACTATCCTACTATCACCGACCAGTTTTCGGGCTAATAGAATTTCAAACATTTTGGATGGTGCTGCCATGTGTTATCACTATTTGGGCAAGTAGACGTTCTTTGTTAACTTTCATCCCTGTATCAGGGCGATTTTCTCTACGTAGGTTTCCCCTGATTTGTAGAGATGAACTTGGAAAAAAAAAACCGATTGATGCGCACGATTATTGAGTATACAAATATTTTTATTTTCCTCTGATTCTGTTCCTGGTTTTGTCGGCACCAAACACGTGGGAGTTTCACTAAATCGGTAAACGTTTGAGACCTGTATCAGTTCGCGATTTCCTCCCTCATTAAGCTGACACGCTGTAATATAACTGAAATGAAACAAACTCACTCACTTAATTGTCACCATCTTGAAGCTATTTGCGGATCGTGTATAATGTTAATCCTTAAGTATAAAATCAATCTCATTAAAATCAGATCTTAGTTCTCGCTACCGCTAAACACAGAGGTAGCGAGAACTAAGATCTGATTTTTATGAGATTGGTATAAAATTAGATTGACACCAGGATACAGAATTCTGCACTCCCAGCTGCGAGCTGAAATAAAGGAAAACATCCATTAAGAAGTCAAGATAAGAACAGAATCGTGAATATTACTGAATTAGTATTCTTTTTGTGTGTGAGGACAGAAGCTCTTTCCACTTGACCACGGAGGCAAGACGGAAATGTAAACCCTCTGAATAGTTGATTTTTCTGAACAGAAAACTTTCAGGCAAGTTCAGAGAAAAAGACGAAAGTTAACGGACAGACAATGATCGACGGACAGTCGAACGGACGACGGACAACGCATCATGCCATAATATCACTTAGACCTTGTCCTTGTGAGCTAAGAAAACGAGAGAAAAGTCAAAATTCGAAAAAACAACAAATTTAATTAGCGCCAAATATATTGTCCAAAAATGTCCAAAACGTAAAGAGCACTGTCATCTAAATAAGACAATGTCACAAGATGTCACTGATTCAAGCGTCCATCTTGCGAGCACGGAACACACTCCTGAAGAAGCCGGTCACACGAGATCTGATGGTTCTCACAGTGGACTGGGGCTGTGTGACTTCCTCGTGTAGGTCAATCTCTTCGAAGTGGGAGGCATCGGGGAGGGTGGGGCTGGTGAGGGACACAGAGGTGGACACGGGGGTAGGGGTGTGGGAGGCGGGCAGTTCAGACAAGGGGTCAAGGATGGTGAAGTATCGGCACGTAGCACGCTGATAGGAAGGTGGAGAAGGATTTATAGACAGAGAAAGAAAGTGGTGGACGTGTATGTTACAAGCAGCATTGGATGAGTGTTATGCTGTTAGAGAAATGTGAGAGGAAGACACAATGAACAGAACTGCCTGGTGTCACTAGCTATCGATAGTACTTATTACGTATGTCAAGAATACAAATCTCAGGCAAAGATTGTGTTAAAGATACATGCATTTAGATGAAATAAAATAGTCAAGAAACATGATGTTATTATTCCTGCTTCAACCTACTTGGCGGGGAGGGGCCCAGATATCAAAGTTCAGGGGGAATCTGATGATCAGATCTACATGTGCAACAGCAAAGAAGAAAGACATATAAAAAAGATGTGTTTTTATAAATATCCGAAATTTAGCTTTCAAAACATGCTGTAAGTGTAAATAACGCCGTGAGTGGTGATTTAGTAATGTGAAAAAATAGCGACATTTACGATGCACCTAATTTTCAGAGGTCATTTTCAGTACTTTTGCTTGGACTAAAATGCCAGTGAAAGGTATCACAGAAAAGGGAATTTCCCACATTATTCAAAACCGTGAAGTGTTTCTGTGTGTGTGATGTATTTTGAATTTTATTTGACTTCAAAGTGGGGGTTGAAGAGGAGGGACATATATGTCCCTCTGGCATTCAGGGGGTTAACCAGGGGGTTATTTGATCTTATTTGTTTTCAAAATTTCGCTCGCGAATACTTCGCGGATGATCACTAGCAGTTCTATGCATGGGAACGTTCAATGCTTTCATGAAACAAAGTCTGAGAAAACCAAAACGGCAACAGCGCCAGCTCAAAAAACTACAAAACACAATCGAAATATTATTGAAACTAAACAAATCTGTTCGAGTTGGGCTACTATGCATTGATTAAAACAAAGAAAAAAGGGTGTAATGAGACGAAATGTCCGAACCAATGAGACCTAGATACCTTTATCGTACTGGTTCATATTAGCGTAGGTAGACATGATCCCAATACAACGTAGACAAGTGATGAATACTGAGTGTGACAAGTTCAGTGACAGCAATGGCGATGACCGTTTAGATCAAGAGTGAATCGTCGTCAAGGCGACGTCATGAATCTCGCGAGAAAGTAGTAGAATCTCGTATCCGTCAAGATGAAACACTCTCAACCCTCTGAGCAGATGGAGATATCAAACCTGACACATGTTGCATTTATGTACGAACACCAGCATTTATTACTCAAAATAAACTTTATACGATCCCCTTGTCAAAGGGGGATTACTCTAGTAAGTAGAAGCGTCTCAAACGACGTACTTAATTAATTGTCTCAAATGGACTGAGTATGTTTCAGTTGGTCTATAATTCACTTAATATTTCTTTTAACATGTCAAGTGTCGAATTTACATGTATGGTGTTGTGTCTCATATCGCGACTTTACAGGCTAGGTGCCCTGAATCAATGTGTTGTTATCTGAGAGAGAAACAAATACACCACCCGAAACAATAACCGAAACATTACCTTTGTCTCCAACAGACCGAGGCTTCCATTACCGTCTACCTTGGGTCTAGGTGAGCTTATGAAAAATGAACAAAGGTTTAATTTGAAAGATAAACAGATTTAATTAGCACAAACACAAAACCAGAAGAGCCAAATATAGTGTCCAAAAATGTCCAAAATGTAAAGAGCACTGTGATCTAAATAAGACAATGTCACCAGATGTCACTGATTCAAGCGTCCATCTTGCGAGCACGGAACACACTCCTGAAGAAGCCGGTCACACGAGATCTGATGGTTCTCACAGTGGACTGGGGCTGTGTGACTTCCTCGTGGAGGTCAATCTCTTCGAAGTGGGAGGCATCAGGGAGGGTGGGGCTGGTGAGGGACACGGAGGTGGACACGGGGGCAGGGGTGTGGGAGGCGGGCAGTTCAGACAAGGGGTCAAGGATGGTGAAGTATCGGCACGTAGCACGCTGATAGGAAGGTGGAGAAGGATTTATAGACAGAGATAGAAAGTGGTGGACGTGTATGTTACAAGCAGCATTGGATGAGTGTTATGCTGTTAGAGAAATGTGAGAGGAAGACACAATGAACAGAACTGCCTGGTGTCACTAGCTATCGATAGTACTTATTACGTACCATGATGTCAAGAATACAAATCTCAGGCAAAGATTGTGTTAAAAATACATGCATTTGGATGAAATAAAATAGTCAAGAAACATGATGTTATTATTCCCGATTCAACCTACTTGGCGGGGAGGGGCCCAGATATCAAAGTTCAGGGGGAATCTGATGATCAGATCTACAGGTGCAACAGCAAAGAAGAAAGACAGGTGAGAAAGGGGGACAGAATGTATGATTAGGATTAATTGTTTATGGTAAAGGAAAAGTCACATGCGAGAAAGGGAGACAGAATGTGTGATTAGGTTTAATTGTTTATGGTAAAGGAAAAGTCACATGCGAGAAAGGGGGACAGAATGTGTGATTAGGATTAATTGTTTATGGTAAAGGAAAAGTCACATGCGAGAAAGGGAGACAGAATGTGTGATTAGGATTAATTGTTTATGGTAAAGGAAAAGTCACATGTGGGAAAGGGGGACAGAATGTATGATTAGGATTAATTGTTAATGGTAAATGAAAAGTCACATGCGAGAAAGGGGTACAGAATGTATGATGAGGATTAATTGTTAATGGTAAAGGAAAAGTCACATGGGAGAAAGGGGGACAGAATGTATGATGAGGATTAATTGTTAATGGTAAAGGAAAAGTCACATAGGACAAAGGCAGCAGTAGAAACAGTTGTTGTCCACTTGTCCTTTTATAACAAAAAGTAAAACCCTTAAAAAGGACAAATGTCTACTAGTCCTTTTGATACCTTAACTAATATTTGTTTAACATAAACCAAGGAGCAAAAAAACAAAACACACTGCACCTCTCAGTTTACTTTAACATTATTATGATTTTCCATTGTCAAAGTCATCAGTCAAAGAATGCGTGTACATGGTTGTTTTAAAAAATATATAATTTGATTTAAAACTTTTAAAAATAAAAAATAATAATTTCGCATAATATACAACTGCTGATGGGTATCTTTGACATCTTATATTTGAAAATCAATAAATTTGCTTTTCTACAACGCTTCAAATATGGCAGGGGTCATATGGTTGAAAATTCATTTCATAGCCCAATCTTCATTAAACCAATCTATTTTCACACAAATTTACCCAGCCACAGATTAGTTACAAACTGTAGCAGGAATGGGTGATAGTTAAATTGACATAAATAAAATTAACAACAGTTCCGTAAATTACATAAAAAAACCAAACTGGTATACTTTCGTTTGGCCCCCAGTCTATATTAAACAAAATGTCTCCTGGGTCACAATATTGTAAATTTAAAAAATAATGTCGTGTGGCACAGATGAAAGCTTCAAGTATGTTGATGGTTTTGGAAGGGTTCATCATAGTGAACAAATACATTGAATCTGAAGGTTGCATGGGGATATGGGTTTCATAGTAGACCAGACCAAGTAAGACAGAATAACTGAAAGCGTATGTTGTATGTTTTTTTCAATAGGAAGGTATACTTGACCAATCTCTGTCTTTATGTACCAGAGCATGGTCGTCTTTTGCAGTAACTCATAGATTATTTTGTAAAATGGTGTATGTGAGTTGTGAATGGGATGATCTATTCGTTAGGGCTAGTTATCAAACGCAGGGACCGGCACGTCTCGTATATTTGGCGGTTCGCCACAGGTTGTATATGTATGCCCGGGAATAGTCGCAGCTAATGGAATTAACAAAAAAACAAATAATTCGGGACCCAGTATTCTTTATGCTGGCCAACTGAGCTTATGTCCATTTCGGATAGCCTACATTTACAACTGTTGTTCAACTGCCGGGCAAGAGAACGTATACACCCATGTCTGATGGTGGCTAAACATGAAACAAACAATAAATGCTTTTGAGATGGTGGGTATCATTTTTGTATTTTTTCCCTAAAGTTTGCAGTGTTTCCGCGACAATTTTCAACCGAGTAGGCGAAACGTTTGGAAAACGGATTTGAGGGAACTTGTGTGATATCTTGGTCAAATCCAATTTTCAGTGGGTACATTCATTTGCCAGCGGTTTAGCCTATATTAGATTGATTCTGAGATAAATTCAACAAATATTTTAATGCCAAGGAAATGGCAAAAACTTCAGCTAAAAAACTGAAATACAGAATCGAAATGTTAGGCCTATTGACATTCTAAAAAAAATTGAGTTGCACTGCTATGCATGGATAAAACAAAGAAATAAGGGAGCGGTGAGACGAAATGTCCGAACCAATGAGACCTAGATACCTTTATCGTACTGGTTCATATTAGCGTAGGTAGACATGATCCCAATACGACGTAGACAAGTGATGAATACTGAGTGTGGCAAGTTCAATGACAGCAATGGCGATGAGCATTTACATCGAGAGTGAACCGTCGTCAAGGCGATTTCATGAATCTCGCGAGAATCGCGTGACTATCGGCTAAACTGGTTCCGCTTTGGGTACGTGACGCAAGCTTAGCGCGATTTACTTCTTGTGTAACGATCAGAAGCCCAGTCGCGTCAATGTTGGGTTAGCGCGTAGTTTGAAATGAATATAATTATATGATGTATATTCGCGACATTGTAAAGGACTGCATTTTCATTAATACGAGGGAACTCAGTCACTATTGAAGATGTACTCAGGTTTATCACGACAGTGATATTATTTTACTATGGAAATGAGCGCTTTCGGAAATCTGCTTGATGTAGATCAAGATCTAAAAGGTGCAAGAATACCCATAACCCCTTCAAAAACGTCATTGACGTAAAACTTCACGTAAAAAGAGGTGATGTGACTCTTACCAAAATTGAAAAATATTGTTTGCATACCCTAAAATCACAAAATCAATTTAAATGTTTTACCTTAAAATAACAGTCATAAAAAATGTTTGATTTGATGTTAATATTTTGATAACCAAGGAGTAACATTGTGATGTAATATAGATGTATCTTGTGTATGGTAATAAAATTATAATACGTGGTACATGGCATAGGTCGTTGTTGAATGACAAGATGCGCTAATCAGCCGATTGGGGGCGGTCGGGTAGCCTAGTGGTTAAATTAAAGCGTTCGCTCATCACGTCGAAGACCCGGGTTCGATTCCCGACATGGGTGCAATGTGTGAAGCCCATTTCTGGTGTCCCCCGCCGTGATATTGCTGGAATATTGCTAAAAGCGGCGTAAATCCATATTCACTCACTCACTAATCAGCCGATTAGCTGTGAAGCTAAAAGAGCATACCCATTTTATGCCATTAATAAATACTTGAAACGAGCTTCTTAAGCAATCGGGCAATTGTTAAACTGGATTCAGAAAATAAGTACACGACACTATGACTCTTGAAGAAATACATTGAAACTGAAACATGAATTAATTGTTACCAAATATACAAGCTCTGGCAACCTTGCATACACTTGGATACAGATACAAAAAGATAAGTAATGAAAATAGGGCTGTGTTATGTGGACGATCTGACGTCCTTTGTCTCGGAAATCATTATCTTTGAACCATCAAGCAGAAACGTGAAGTCAATATGATCCTGTTCTTCCAGATTAGTCGTGGTCTCGCACAGCCAGCACTCAGTGGGTACCCAGTGGGGACAGTAAGGAGTCTGGGAGAAAGTTATAGGTGGGGAAAAGGTGAAAGACTTATCGTTCTCCATGCTGGCTGTGCTAGTCAGGTTTTCTCCCAAGCTGTGACCTCGTCATTCGAGCCAAGGCCAAGGACAACAGGGACTTTCACACAAAAATGAACGGAAAGGTATTCTGGAGTTGGGAAAATTAAATTGGTCACAGCTTTGCCTGCCAAGTCCGTTATTATCATAGACAATGCACCCCATCACAGTATGCAGGATCTAGACAGCAAGGCCCAGACGTCTAATAGCCTTAAAGGAGATATGGTGACGTTGATGCAACGGGTGAATATGACCTTTCCTTCCAGGGCTATAAAGCCACAACTCTATTAAGTCATCAAGTCTAACTAACCTGAGCCCCTATATATGGTTGACAATTACCTCAAAGGTCAAGGTCACGTCGTCTTACGACTTCCCCCTTTCCACTGTGATCTCAACACAGTAGAGTTAATATGGGGTATCACAGCGTTTAAATAGCGGGATGTTGAAGAGCTAGTAAATGAATCCCTTGGTCGGGTAACATTGGAGACATGGCAGCGTTGAGTTACCACAGTCAATGAGGTAAAGTCAAGATACTGTACGTGATCGACTTCAGCAAGCAACAGTCCCACTATAGTTGTGACCATGAGCAGTAACACAAGCAATTCCGACGACGAGGGCTGTGACATGAGTGTGTCAGATGGCGATAAAAATTATCATGAGGCGACCCCTCTTATGCTGTCATTCCCTGTTCCGTTGTGTAGCACGTGCAATACGTGTTTGCGCTGTCCCCTTACCGTTGTCAAGATGTCAACTTGTGCACATAACAACGTGACAGTTTCTTAAACAACTTTATCAAGTGATGTGACTAAAAATAACAAACAACAGACATTGTTGGGTACATTTGATTCATTGCCTTGTACCGTTTTGATATTTACCCGATTTTGAGTTAGTTTGTAATTCATCTTTCTCATTTGGAGCCAAACGGACTGAAAGTGCAAAATATTTAACGGGCCACTAAAGCTAAAATATTGAGAGTTATCTCCCTTTGAAACAATTCTTGAAACTGCGGGAAATTCAACCCAAATTGAACGTCAACACAAACGAAGTATTTCAAAACTATGGTGAGTGCAGGCTAGTACATATAATGTCCCGACAGATACATATCTGTGTCCGCATATGTGTGACTTACATTCTGATAGTAATTAGACGCAACCACGGTTGGAGCTTTGCCAGAGACTGGCCGAAACAGAGATCGATAGGCGATACCTCTGAGTCTGACCTTACTAGGGTGTCAGCAGGGTCAGGCTCATTGCTGACCAACCCCTCTCTTCTCTACTCTCGTCAGGCTAGACTAAAACGACCATGCAAATGATGATTGAGTCAGTGAGCTTATGGCAAAGGTTTCAGATTACTAGGCGTTAATATCTTCAGTTGTCACTTTCATCGTGGATACTGTCAGTGTAAACAGGAAAATGTCACTGAATGAGGCTCACTTTTATTGAACAGCTGATAACAACAAACAGTTAAATGCAAATGGCCAGATATTTATCGTATTTTATCTGTTTACCAATTTTCTCAGCCATGCAGAGAAAAAAAAGAAAAATGATTATATGTTTGATGTTTTTTGTTGAGTGTATGGCCTACAAATATTATGTTAAATTGTTTACATCTTGTAGATCTGTAAGTGAAAAGCCAAATAGATTTCAATATTTTAATCTTTTCTCTCATTCAACCTTACAGTCAAGGAAAAAAGGTCTGAGTGTGGATGAGAAGCGGTCACGGATGATGGACTTCTTTTATGAAAAGGTGGGTGACAAATTTGATGATCATAATTTACTGTTAAAAGAGAATATTGTGGAAAGAGTCAAAAGGCTATACTTTTTTCATAAAAACAAGACTGACATCATGATTCATATCTTATCTATTTTTTTAATAATATTATGTAACAATGTAGAAAACAAATTCAGGTACAAAAAGAGATACAACAATATAATGGACAAAACAAGATAGCAATACTGAGAATTCTTGTAGCATTAGTTAAAAATCATAGTAATGCAGCCACTGTGTCTTTCAATATCTTGCAATTAGGAGATAAGCAGCAAGTTTTTTCAGATGTGTGGTTGTTATTGAGCATTTGATGCCTTGAAATTTCATTTGAAACTGACAAATGGTAAAATGTCAGTGTATCAAACACTAAAAACACCTGCAATTATGAAAATCTCCCCCACTATGCACAATCCCCACAAAGACCTTGTTTGACATGTACTTGACATGTGTTAGCTCAAACAAGAGAGTATCAAGTGCAGCTTGGGTCACGCAATGCCTGATGGTTGGGCATGTTTGGATTATTTGGTTTGGGCAATGTTTCTTTCTGGATGAGAGATTTCCAATGGGAGCAAGCGATTTCATTTATTCTATGTAATGCTGGATAAGTATTTAACAGACCTCCAGATAGGCTGCGTATCTGCGTAAAATACGCATCAGAAATGCAGCAATACGCAGTAAAATCAAATCCAAGCGTATCAAATACGCAACGAACATTACAGATACCCTACAAAAATAAAACTTGTGCGTATCATCAAAATATTGTGAAGTAACCCTGTGTATTCGATTAGCAAATCAGCAACTTATTTTAAAATTATATACGGGCATTGCATCAACCTTGCCAAACTCTACGATGACAGTTACATCATGATCATTTGCCATCAGACTTTCTTGTGGAAGTATCGTGGTATTTTTTAGTCCTCACGACACCAGCTTGCAGGGACTAGATGAACAGTGTTTTTAAATATTTAACTTAAATACCCACATGTGTAAAAACTAGTGGGTAAGAGAAATTTGAATACCCAGATAGAATTACTGATACCCAATGATTTTAAAATGCATGCATGGGTAAAATACCCACAACACCAAAAGCTTATCTGGAGCTCTGATATAATGATCAAATAATTTAGATATTAATCAGATGTCCGTGTTTTCAGAAAGACTTCTTCCAGTTGAAAGAGCTAGAGAGGATGTGCCAGAAGGAGAAAGGCATCACGTCCATGTCGGTCAAGGACATCCTGACCAGCCTGGTGGACGACGGAATGGTGGACACAGACAAGATTGGGACCTCTGTCTACTTCTGGGCCTTCCCTAGTAAAGCCAGTCAAAATGTAGGGGTCTTTCAGTCATGTCAGTGTTCCTGTTGACCAGTAATTTACTGGTAGCATAGACCATGTACCAGTAAGACATAACCCTTTCAGTCCAAAATGTTGAATGTGCTGGTATTTTTAAATTCAGCTAGTCCAGTGAACCAGTAGATTTTTAACTGAACAGAAACAATGCAGTCTGCAGAGCTTGAGATAAATCAACACAACCTAATATTTCAGTTGCTTGTGCATACAAATACACTTGAAGAAATTTGATAACCCAATTGTATAACCAGACCTAAACGAGTCTCCTGGTGGTAATGAAGGCCGGGAATCAACCAAGCGCTAACGGTGAAGTGACACCAATACACAGTATATTCAAAGTCCTTTTACACGCGCTTCAGTGACTTTGCCCACGCACGCGAAAAACCGGGTCCTGCAGTAGGAATTAAAAATCCACATCCCAAAGTGACCTCCCTGACTGATAACAACACTGTGTGTAATTAACCAACTTAGCTTTTTCCACTTGTGTACACGCATGTTTACAAATCTTTTGTTTATAACTAAATGCAGGCATCACATATACTTGAACTCTATCATGTTTTCATTATTCCTTGTTAAGGATGACGAATGCTCTTGTTCTCTGTATTCATTCCATTTATTCCGTATCATACAGCACATGACCACCATCATGCCATTCTCTCCTTGCTTCCACTTCTTAAAACACGGACCACTTCTGCTTATTAAAACCAGACACAACAAACTCTACTGAAGTGAGTCATGCACATATGATCAACATCAGGAGCGTGTTATAAGCCACGAATCCCTTAGAGTAAGCAAAATAATCGCTCACCCAGGGGGTCTCCAACAGCTCGAAACGTTCGCACTTTCTTCCAAAATGGCGAGGCAACTACCGCTTGGTTGCCTTGTCTTAATGAAGAACGTAACAGAAGAGGCTCTATGAGGAATTTATGACTACTTAGAAGATGTGAAGCAGACTGAGGATGATGGGGTGTAAGCTGCCTTTGGCCATTTCCCAGTTTAACCAGTCCTGACATTGTTGTTCCGCTGTCAAACTCAGCCGCCATTTTGGTTTGAGAATGAAATGACCCCAGCTAGTGATTGTTGCGATTGCAAGTGGCTGAAAGTTAGCACCCTGTTGTCAGATGAATTGCTGTACATCGCTTGCCAGCAGTCGGCGCTTTGCAATGCACCCCTGGCTTATTGTAACTTAGACATGTATCACTGTTATGAGGTGATGTGACATGTGACTTACTTGGGGCAGCAGACAGACATGCAAATTAGAAGTTACCTGAAACACCATTGGCGTAGTTTTTAGCTTTTGCCTGCCGTTTTGATGTTATGACAATCTTATTTTCATTTAATTTTAAGCGAAAAAGAAAAATCAGTGACCTGACAAGTCGCTTGAATGAACTTGAGACCAGACAGAAGTCACTTGAAGGTCAAGTTGTCAAGGCCAAGGTTGGCAAGGAGGAAAGTGTGAGTATTTTGGGATATACTGAGTCTTAAAGAAGAAAATAAATAATTAATAATAAATAATAAAACAGGCTTGACTTTTGCTTTGTTTGTTTGTTGTTTACAGCCGCACTCAGCACTATTCCAGCTATATGACGGCAGTGTGTAAATAATCGAGTCTGGACCAGACAAGCCAGTGATTGACATCATGAGCATCGATCCATGCAATTTGAATCGATGACATGCATCAACCAAGTCAGCAGACCTGACCACCCGATCCCGTTAGTTGCCTTTTACGGCAAGCTTGGAAGACCTATTCTACCCTGGATCTTCACGGGTAGAAGAAAATAAATAATTTTTTATATATATCTGGTTGAGCAGCGAAAAACCTATGCAGATACGTGATTCCAGGATCTGACAGTTCTCATGTCTTCCATAGAGTGAGAGAGAGGAAGCGCTATCAAGACTGACCGACGTCCGAGGGAAGCGTCAGTCTCTCGTTACTGAGCTGGACCAGTACAAAGAGTGTGATCCAGAAGTTCTTCAGCAGGTCAAGGTTGACACAGTCGTTGCAAAGGATGCAGCCAATCGGTGGACAGGTGCGTGTAACCCAATTTCTAACCCAATTTGATTGGTGAACTGGGAAAGTCAAGTGAGCTCATTTCGTGGCGTTTGCTTGGGATCCACCATATAGCATAAAGATCTTCACTTCAGAAACCACTGGACTAATGATGCCCAAACCTCAAGTGCTTGTTTCCTCCAACGATGACATAATTTTTTTCCGAATCAGCCATATTGAAAAACCTATCCAGGCCATTACTCAAACATATTTTTTTCCAGCATGGAATGAAATTATTAGATGTAGTTGGTTTTGGGGCTCAACATGTGATCCATACTTTGCGAGGTTTCAAATTTTGACCTTGTTATGACCTTTCCCCTTTGACCGTGGTCCTCCAAATGCCTTTCCTTGCACTATAAGCATCACCTCCTTAGAAACCACAACTGGATTGTTGAAACTTCACGTCTATTTCCATGAGGTTCGAATCCAAAATTTCAAAATGGTTTCCACAGCAGCTATATTGAAAAGCCTATTCATGGCTATAACTCAGACATTTAAAAACTGAAATTAAATTTGGTACATGTGTAGTTAGTAGTGTGGCTGAACATACATCCAATTTTTTGTGAGGTTTTAAATTTTGACGTTGATTTGACCACATTGAAAGCTGAAACATTTTATGGACATAACTCTGCCATTTCTTCTAAAAATGTCATGAAATTTTGTACTTAGTAGTTACTTATGGGCCAAAACACATATGTCCTGTTTTTCACGATATTTTGAGTTTTGACCTTCGTTTGACTTTTGACCTTTGTTTGACTTTTGCACTTCAAGCTTGCTCCTAAATTCTCCCGAAAGGTATTTCCTAGGATTTCATCTCTTTTTAAATTGACAGACTGAGGAAGCTGAACTTTGGCATGAATGTTTCTCCTTTTGAGGGCTTAGACTTTGCATTTATTGCAAAAAATATTTGGATATCAATGCTGAGAGACTTTAGTGTCCGTAGTTGACATTTTAAACTGTTGACTACATATCCAGGTGAGCTACAGTGCATATTATTTATTTGTCATCAAACTGTTGAATATCTCCCTTTAATTCCTTGCTCTTCTGTTGCTGTTGCAGACAACATCTTCTCCACCAAATCCTGGATCAAACGCAAGTTCAGTTTTGAGGACACAATGATCGACAAACAGTTTGGCCTGCCAGATGACTTTGACTACGTGGAGTGACCATGGCATGATGGATGTTATCGGACTGGTTGTCCACTGCAACAAATGACTCAAGGAAATCTACACAGGGCTGATTGTTGGCTGGATAGCTCAAAAGCCCCTGAAAGATTTTCAAATCCAGAAGACGTTATCATTATTACCCTCATGTTGATGTAACATGGGATGAAATTATTTTTCTATTTTGTCAAATTGTACATAGATGTATACAGTCAGGGGTAGACATGTCATTCATATCCAACAAGTCTCATTCACAGAGCTCCAGATGAGCTTTTGGTGTTTGTTTAAAATCATTGGGTATCAGTAATTCTATCTGGGTATTCAAATTTCTCTTACCCACTAGTTTTAACACATGTGGGTATTTATTACTATTTAAGTTAAATATTTTAAAACACTATTCATCTAGTCCCTGCAAACTGGTGTCATGTGGGTTCGAGAGCTTAATAGCACTCAAAAATACCACAATACTTCCACAAGAAAGTGTGATGGCAAATGATCATGATGTAACTGTCATCGTGGAGTTTGGCAAGGTTGACGGAATGCCCGTTTATAATTTCAAAATAAGTTGCTGATTTGCTAATCAAATACGCAGGGTTACTTCACAATATTTTGAGGATACGCACAAGTTTTATTTTTGTAGGGTATCTGTAATGTTCGTTGCGTATTTGATACGCTTGCATTTTATTTTACTGCATATTTCTGCATTCACATTGACAGTAATATTACGAATGAGGCTAAGTAATGTTGGTGACGGCGAGTAGTTGGATGGGTGACCATGATCGGCAGCTGAGAGTGTCCAGGGTCTCAGTCCTACCCCACACTGAAACACATGGAGTGTTTCCTTTAGCAAATAACTGTTCCAAATATGCCTCTGTTCACCCAGCAATGAATGGGTACCAGGTAGGATGAGATGGTAATGTGGCTGTTAACCTTTTAGCACCTCACAGGCATATGGGTGTATACTCCTTGGGGAGCTGAGAATAAAAATCGAGTGCACACTTATCTATTGAACGGAGTAATAATGTCTCGCTTTGAACATGCATTGGGGTGTGGATTAACCATGTTTGGTGCCTCATTAATATGCACATTATTTTTATTATTTTTTTTTCAACTGTTAGTTGTGTCCCTTTGGTATGCCTGCAACCTAATATTGTGGGCCCTGATTATGTTTCTAGGTCTGCCACAATTGTCAGCAACATGTAATATTATAAATCTAAACATTCTTCTTCTCTTCTCCTTGAAGAGTTCACAAGTCTCTGCACGAGGATCTGTCTCTAACCCTGATTTTGTTTTCATTATATAAAACAAAACATGATAGTTTCTTCATTTGTTTATTACCGGTATTTCATTTCAGCTTAAAAAAAATAATAGTCTTGTTTCTTAGGCACCGCCCGCTTCATCATAAAGTTTACCGCACGTTTCATTTTTATTTCCGTTTTAAAAAAAGCCAGAAAAAATCCTTAAATATTCCAAGTCCAACGGTAGTCAAATACTGTATTCCAGTATTTTACTCATCAAGGAGGGAGGCCCTTTCCCAGGTTGATTGTACTCAACTGTTTGTTTGGTTACATACTAATTTGAACGAAAAAGAGGAAAAAAGACAGTGACGGCCGCACTATGGTTTGAAAACACTTTCCTGAGAACCAATTCTATTACTTTTTTAAGCCTTCTGTTTGCGTCTTGCACCTATACATTGCACGCTTTACATCACTGCCAATATACAAAACTGTACACATGCAATAGTACTGTACACAAGCACTTGTACTGTACACAAGCAATAGTACTGTACACAAGCAATAGTACTGTACACAAGCAATAATATGTACACCAACCGAATATTAATTGTAAACATATCTGTACATACATAATACAAGCAAACAAGTGGTTACTGAGTATAACAAGATTAATTTCATTTGGCACATCTGGAGCTGTCTAAAAGTTGACACATAGTAGAGGTGTGGAAATCAATGCCCAGTCATCTTCTCGAGGCAAGGGAGTTAACTGACTATAAAAGTCCAGTTTCCACCCTTGCCGAACTAGGCTGGAATTTCTGGGCTCGACCGTAGTGTCACCAGTGGTTATTACAAGTTATGTCCCTTCTAAGCCTCTCCTATGGACCAATAAGATTCCACCGCTCGTATCACTTGCATTTGTTTCAAACAAAATGGTGCCGCCCACTCAAAACGATCTGATTGATAATCAAGATCTGTATTGTGATAAAACGGGTCTTACATAGCGAAGTGCATCAAATCACGTGAGCACCTTGATTAAAAACATGAAAAAGACTTGGAAAATATGTGTTGACGAGTTGGGGGTGCACATGCTTTGCAAATCCTGCAATCAACAGAAATCTGCAGGACATTTTACAAACCGGATTTCGATTTCGGTGCGCGATTACGATTGCACTATGCATAGACTTGTTAGCCCTGCCAAAATGTAACTCCAAAATACCAGCCTAGTTCGGCAAGGCTGGAAACTGGACTTTTATAGTCAGTTAACTCACTTGCCTCGGGAAGATGTGCCCTGTTTGCCCCTCATGAGATTGTCTAACAAACAAACAAAATGAGCTACGTTGTCTACAGATGTTAAAATGTAGAATATCTTTGATCACTTTGGATAAAATATTTGTAACAAGTACTGAACATGGACACATCCCAAGTATGACGACTCCAACTGATGGCAGGGAACAGTTTACTTCCAAGTTCTGAGTCTGACCAAGTTGGTTGATCGGAGTGCAAAGTTGTCAACTGTGCAACATGTTGTAAGAAGTTATGGCAGATCAGTGTCCGAACTAAAGTCGTCAGTAGTAACATACTGATTTCGTGATAAAAACACTATTTTGGGTCAAGTAGACATCTCTGCATAAGTGAAATTTTACAGTTTAATTGTCCTGGGACGAGTTCACAATTTTGCTATTTTGGATAATCCACATCCCTGCATAGGATTTGTAATGCCATTGACAGAAGTTTGTTCCCTCTTGGGTGTTCTTATGTCAAGTTGGACAATTGAGTGAGTTTTACGCTGATTTTAACAATATTCCAATTATATCATGGCGTGTCAGCTTAATGTTGGAGGAAAGCCCGAAGTGATGCAGGTCTCAGATGTTTACCACTTCGGTGAAACCCACGAGCACGGGTATGGTGCTGACAAACCCTAGAAACATAATTGGGGTGAACCGGGATTCGAACCCACAATCATAGGTTTCTGGCGTGCCCACGGGACGCAACTCTGCACAGTGAATCGCGGCACCTTAGACGACTGGGCCATCCGTGCCCCCGTCAAGTTTGACAAAGCATGCTTATTATTACATCCATGTGGACATAAGTTAACACCAATCTTAGGCCTTATATTAGCTTGTTTACAAAATTCAGTGCAGATGGTCAAAAATAAAGATAACAATTTTATTTCAACATCCAGATTGGTACTGCTACTAATGTTAAATGAAAAAATCAAAACAAGTGTTTTTGTTTTTTTTTACAAAATGAAGCTTGGGTTTTTTACATAATAATTTTTTGGGTATGTATTTCTCACGAACATCCATGATAACATCAAGGTTCTTTTCATTTCACCTAATTGTAAAACAGTTGGCCAAAAGTAATTTTTCTTCCTTTCCAATTTCGATTTTTTTTTAATTGGGTGACCAGTCTTGTAAACCAAGTAAAATAAAAAAAAAGGCCTCATTGAACAATAACACATGGAGTGAATGCCACAGTCAGCAATATTACAGCTGTATCACAATTATATCCAGACAAACAGTGGTCAGTAGTGTGGTCTACAGTCTATCCGTGCTGGGCACGGTGAAACAGGTCACACACTGTCACAACCAATGACCTCTTTAACAATTTGTATGTTATGACAAGCACAAGGTGCTAGGGGGACCTCTGTCATGGAGTCACCACAGTGTCAATAATACAATATGAAGAGCTTTAAGAATTTGCCCGATCAAGAGCCCTGAACCTCTCCACACAATCAGTCCAGAAATTGTCAACCTGTCAACATTCTCTCCTCCGCAATCAGTCCAGAAATAGTTAACTTAACATTCTCACCTCCACAATCAGTCCTTAAATTGTCAACATTCTCTCCTCCACAATCAGTCCAGAAATTGTCAACCTGTCAACATTCTCTCCTCCACAATAAGTCCAGAAAAAGTTAACTTAACATTCTCACCTCCACAATCAGTCCTTAAATTGTCAACATTCTCTTCTCCACAATCAGTCCAGAAACTGTCAACCTGTTAACATTCTCTTCTCCACAATCAGTCCTTAAATTGTCAACATTCTCTCCTCGATAATCAGACCAGAAAGTGTCAACATACTCTCCTTATCAGTCCAGAAACTGTCAACTTGTCAACATATTCTTCTCAAAAATCAGTCCAGAAATTGTCAACCTGTTGTCAAGATCACTCCTCCACATAATTAGTCCAGAATTGTGTCAACCTGTTGTCCGCGTTAGAGCAGAACGCCCGGAAGTCTGCAAGCATCTTGTCCTGAAAGTGTTCATCTCCTGTGTTGCCAGAGCGCCATCTCTTGGACAACATGAAGTTCCATGACCACAGAAAGCCAATCTCAGACTGAGGCTCATCAGTGAGTGTACTGCTTGTCTGCCGAGCGATGTAGTCCTTATGGAGGTCAGAGGAGGATTTCTTGCCAAAGCTGGAGGAGTAAGGAGCCTCGATAGTTATGGGAGAGGATGTCTTGATGTCAGGAACCAGGATAAACATGCCGCCAGTGCAGTGGACAAACTGATAGCGGTATTCATCCGGGGTTCGAACTCGGTGTAGATCTGTTTTTGACTCGGGCATCTCAACGACAGCTCGAAGAAATCCGAACCTACAACGAATACAGCTGTCATCAAATACAGAAAGGAGGGGGGAGGTTTATCTGCTGAAGTATATTTAGAGTGGATTCATTACATTTTTTGTGTTTACTATTTTAAAAGTTTGCTTTATTCAACCCAACCAACATTTTGACCAGAAATATTGATATTTGCTGCATGCATGCTTTAGAATGACATTTGTTGTGTTATCTATATAGGATTTTTTTATTGGTACTAATAAGTTTTGCCTGGGTTTCTTTGTGCGGACCAATTAAAGACACTGTTTCTTTATTGTGCTTTCCCAAGATAAGTACATTAATAACAACCAATTTGTACTTAACACAAATTCTCTCCTCCCATAGCTTACACTTCCTTCCTCTGCACATAACATTATATGGCGGGGAGCTATTGATGCTCTGCAGCAATCTCTACTTGTCTGCTTTAGTCAGCAGTATCTTGATGTTTTTGTTTTGTATTTCATCCTCAAACCAACCATAAATCCATAAACCAAGAGTTAACAAGAAAACCGTTATCACTATCCCCCACCATGGGAAACACACTAGAAGTTTGTCTGTTCATAGAGAACTGAACATACATGGCCAAAGGGTGGGTAACTACAAAACAAAATTACGGCATCAATTTAACTCTGTCTTGACAAATATCTCTCAAATATGCAATGTTTCAGTTATGTAAACTTGTCAATAATAATAATATAAATGGGGCCTAACTTTGGAAAAAAAGGTTTCCATGGCACCAATCTCTTTGCTCAGTGTTTACAAGAAGCTCTTATTAGCATTCAAACTTCCATGTAGCTTCTCAGGATACCTTGAAGACAGGACGCACAAAATCTTAAAGTGTAGCAAGGGACGTAACTTTTAAAAAATAAAATTGATAGTACAATTGACGAACTCAATCTTGACCAGTATGTCTTAGATAAGCTTGTAAAGTTTTATTCATGTCACTTCAGGAGTTTCTGAGAAAACTTGTTCCCATTGCAGATACTATGCACTATGTTATCAACATGTTATCAAGGGCCGGAAAAAACCCCAATAATGATTGGGCTAAAAAATAATAATAGTATTGGTTCTCAGGCACCGCCCGCATCATCATAAAGTTCGCTGCACGTTTCGTTTTTATTTAAAAAAAATTTTAAAATATATAAAAAATACTTCAATATTCCAAGTCCAATTTGTATTCCAGTATTTCACTCATCGAGAAATACATTTATGTAGGGAGGCCCTTTCCCAGGTTGAATGTACACAATTGTTTTATTGGTTACACAACTGTTTATTGGTTACATACTAGTTTGAACACCCTTCCAAAAAAAACTGCCCGCCCGCAATATATTTTCAAAAACCATTGCCTGAGAACCAATTCTTTTATTTTTTTAAGCCTTGGCAAGAACTTTTTAACCATCTTGACAAATATCTCTAAGATAGAAAAGCAGTAGTTTCTGAGGACACCGTTCTTGTGCAGTATGCATTAAGTTGAAAAGCATGGAGCAAGGCCCATAACTCTGTAAAAAAATAATTTGAGACACCAAAGTTTGAATGCATTTGAGATCGTGATCAGTATCTGTGTAAAATTTCATTTCTTAAACTACATAGTTTTTTAGGAAACTTGTCCCCATTGAGAAGCTGACAGCTGGAAACACATGGAAGAACTCCGTTCCCATACCCCCTGACCTACTTCATGGTGGGGGATAAACAGTAGCACAGGTACGGAGGTTCTCCTTTATTCAGTGGTATAACAGTTGAAGACGTACCAAAGTAAATATTTTGTATAAAAAGACACAACATCCGATAATTGGACACAAAATATTTTCTTAAAATCCTCAAAGGATATATTCATACAAATCGAAAGCGATTCAAGCATTATTAATTCATGGAATAAACTAGCAGTGTCGCTGACCTCTGAATGATGGCCAGTTGAAACTGGATGGTTTTTGTCTGCTGAGTCTGCTCATCATGCTCTGTGAACAGAAATAACAACAACAATAATAATGATAACAGTAATAGTAACGTACTGTCCCTTTAACAGGCAGTTCCTAATGGAAATTAATGCAACACTAACAGGGTGTTCTATACATGTTATGGATTTTGATACACGCTGTCGTTTCTGAGCACCATGGTATCTAGATCCGATAGGGTCTACTATGGAGGGAACACTTGTACTGTGTGAGTGATCAAAATTTTGATAAAAGGCAATTTCATTAAAATCTGATCATAGTTTTCGCTATTGCTAAACAGAGATCTGAGGACATCCGATGAAGGGTCACATCAGAACGACCTTTCATCCAACCAACCAGAGTGTCGCTTTCCAGATCATGAAAGTGATAGTCGGAATGTGTTTTCTAATCATGCAACCACGAAATATTTAACACGGGGTATTCCGAACGACAGTAACAGGTTTTATGATTATATCCATACAATCTAGGCCACCTATAAGCCATTCCAGAATGTTCTTCTTATCAGTTTTAATTTTTATAATTGAGAATACGTCAAAATATGTTTCAAAAGTGTAGTCGCCAGTTTAAAACTAGTGTCGTAAAGCTCGAGAAAGCTGCCTTCTGATTGGCTAATGTCGATTTCTTGTCAGTCATTTCATTGGTCGGTCAAAATTTGTGAAAGGTCGTTCTGACGTGACCCGTAATGGGATGTCCCCAGATCTTTGTTTAGCAGTAGCGAAAACTAAGATCTGATTTTAATGAGATTGGATATAAGGATACACACATCATCTGAGCACATCACATTACAAAGCATCTGACCTGAGAATAAACCGTTCTCCTGAAGACTGTTGACATTGAGTGGTACAAAGATAGGTCCTCGCAGTGGGTCAGAGTTCTGTGTGTAGGGCAGAGCGAAGGGATCAACCGGAACCGGCAGGAGGTGGAAGCCGCACGATGTCGCCTTACGAGCCCAGCTGTACACCTGGTATGATCAACAAAAGGATTTAATCGGAGTCACAGCAGTCCGTTGTGCAGAGTTGCGTCCCTTGGCTGTACCAGAAACCTATGACTGGGTTCGAATCCCAGCTTTCCACTGATGCATTTCTTGTTTTGTCAACAAATGAACGATCGTTGGTTTCGTCAAAGTGGAAAATGTTTAAGATCCGAATCACATCAGTGAGTGAGTGAGTGAGGGAGTTGGGTTTAACGCCGCTTTTAACAGTATTCCAGTTATATCACACAATCATAGGTTTCTGGCGTGCCTAAGGGACGCAACTCTGTACAGCAAATCATGGCGCCTTAGATGACTGGGCCACCCTTGCCCCCCTTGCCAGATAATTTTCCAAATCTTTTCACGTTTTTAATGAAGGTGCGCACAAGATTTGATGCACTTCGCGATGTAAGACATGTTTTATCACACTATAGATTTTGATTATCGATCAGATCGTCCTGATTCGGAGTCGCCATTTTGTTTGAAACAAATGCAAGTGATACGATAGGTGGAATAGGATTGGTCCACAGGAAGGGACATAACTCATAATAACCATTGGTGGCCCTACGATTGAGCCCAGGAATTCCAGCCTAGTTTTGGAAGATGATCGGTACAATGACAGCAATATATCAATTTGTTTATTATCACAAATCTACATTATGATATGATCATGGGTTTGATTCCCAGATCGGTGATTTCATACAGCCTCTATTATAAAAATAGTCTGCTTGTAAAAAGCATAACTTCTTACGCCATGCATGCTCGAAGTGCTGCATTATTTTTACCCCAATGAAAGGAACATTGTGCAATAGCTTTTTTCATTCTCAGCACCCTGGGCAGTATGCTTGTGAGTTGCTAGAAGGTTGATAGTCACAGTACCATCTCATCCTACTGGATACCCATTCACAGATGGGTGAACAGAGGCAATTTCGAACAAGGTCATTTGCCTAGGGAGACAGCACATGTGCTACATGTGCTTCAGTGGAACTAACCCAGGATCTCACCTTTTGGTGCATCATGTTTTTTCACAATACATCATTATTTAAGAAATAAATGAGGGCACTCTGCGTGATTTATTCTCCCTGCAGTGTTATATTGTATACTTACAATTCACACTAATCGGTTATTTCTAATATGAGATATCAACATTATGCATAGCCTCTTTAAGGATGTTAGTAAAAAGTACACGCTTTTGTAATATTTTCCCGTATTTACAGAGCTACAGATATGCAGCGTATTTGCGTAAAATACCCCCCCAAAATATTCAAAACCCAATTACTTTCAATTAACTTGCGTACAGAAACGCATGCATCAAATGAAAAACTCAAATGTATAAAAACAGCACGCGTAAATACCCAATGACTCCCTGAATACAATCCAACCTCGCCAAATTCAGACAAGTCCATTTTATGAACAGGGGGCTACATTTGGTATTTCCTGCATATTCTCACAATTCTCATGGCGTTTTGTGTATTGCCCTGCTACATCTATGGGGAACAACTCTTTAGACACTCCCCTCTCAAAATAATGTTGTCCAATCTACACCACCAAGTTGCAAGCACATGTTTAAATGACAGAAATGACATCATGACAGAACAATGTTTTATCGTGTAATAAACCATGCTCCGCTCTTCATTGTTCTTTGCGATTTATCGTGTAGATATCTTATATTATACGAAAACAGGTTTGAATCCCAGACATGTGATGTCATGCGGCCCCTCATCTCACCAGGTCACCAAGAAGCCCGCCTGTCGCCACCATCCACTGTATCTGTAGTTCGAAGGCACAGTGGGGACTGTAGTAGGCGTGGTACCTTGCCGTTGCCCACTCTGTCCGCTCGCTCCGACTGCTGGTGTCTACGTCCACATTGACGTACTTGTGATTGCGCGTTGCTGTAATAATAATAATAATAATAATAATAATATTAATGTACATACACATCGCGTGAAAATTCCACATCCTAATTCCACATCCTAATATATGTATGTTACATTATTAACCCTGTCAATGGATGTACAGTGTGCACTTGATTTTCATTCTCAGCTCCCTGGGGCGCATACCTTACTACCCATATTGTTTAACACTGCACTCAGCAATTGCCTGCCAGAAGTACTGAGTTTACAATCAGCGATATATCCCTGGCAATATTCCAGCTATAAGACAGCCAGTAATTAATCAAGTCTGGACCAGACGAGCTAGTGGTTGACATCAGCAACGATAGGCTTACCGTATTCGACGTAATAAGCGCCCATGGCGATATTTGCTAATATATTGGCTAGTGAACATTCCCATTTAGCACCCCTTCCGATTGATCAATGTACATAAGACTTATTTATTCGTGTATAATACGCACTCGTGTACAATATGCACCCTTAATTAGGAGCAATTGAATTCTGGAAAAATATATCTGTCGTGTATGATACGCACAGACTTTTCTTTTGTATCATTTCAGGCTGTCAGCATAAACAACAAAATTTACGATCTTTCAACTCAAAATTTTATTCTAATAAGGCCCCCCTATTTCTAACTTTGAGAGTGCCCTGGGCGCTTATTACATCAAATACGTTATGTCAAAACGGACTGTAGGTGATGTGCTATTTGTTCCATGGATGTAACAAACATGGAGTGAGTGAGTGAGTATGGTTTTACGCCGCTTTTAGCAATATTCCAGCAATATCACGGCGGGGGACACCTCAAATGGGCTTCACACATTGTACCCATGTCAGGAATCGAACCCGGGTCTTCGGCGTGACGAGCGAACGCTTTAACCACTAGGCTACCCGTAACAAACATGGATATAGTGTTATAACAACAACAAACAGATTTAGCGCACAAGTCATTAAGACAAATTATATTAGAAGTCCTAAATGCTCTATTCGCGTAAATGAAATATATGTATATATAGTACATTCATTTAACATTAATATATCATTTAGGACTTTTTTGGTCCCAAATTTCAGTAGATCATCGAAGAAAAAAATTCTAAAAACTTTTTGATTCCTCGAAAATGTTAAAGAGGTCGAAAAGAAAAAGAAAGCTTTTGGGTGGGAGTTTTTAAGTCAGATTTTCAACATGCTTTTTTAATCATTTCTTTACATCGGTAACACCATGAAGGGGTGTTTTTTAAACACTGATTTTGGTCTGCAGAAGAACAAATACTGACAATTTTTTTCACATTTAATTTTTTAGCAATCTCTTAAAGATCTTAGTTCTCATTACTGCTGAACAAAGATCAGAATGACCTTTCATCAGATCAGTCAGAACGAATGAATATGCATGAACTTCTCTAAAATGTCCTGTGGGTCAATCTAACAACGTTAATGTGCAGTGCCGAGCAACAAACAGTTGGATCATGCGATACAATACCCCACAGATGTAGCGTAACTGTTACTTTCATGTCTACTGCATGGGTTATTACAGTGAGTAAGTGAGTTGGGTTTAGCGCCACTTTTAACAGTATTCCAGTTATACCGCAGCGTCAGCTTAATGTGGGGGGAAAGCCCGAAGTGATGCAGGTCTCAGATGTTTACCACTTCGGTGAGACCCACGATCACAGGTACGGTGCTGACAAACCTAGAAACATAATCGGGGCGAACCATGATTCGACCCCACAATCATAGGTTTCTGGCGTGTTCAAGGGACGCAACTCTGCACGGCGAATCACGGCGCCTTAGACGACTGGGCCACCCGTGCCCCTGGGTTATCACAGACAACCAGGACAAAGAGGTGATAACACAAGAAGAACCCATACTAACTACCAAAGCTTTATGTATTGAATTGCAAGCATTAGAGTGAAATCCCCAAAACATTGTCAACACCATATTGTTAAAATTGATAGAAACAAAACCTCTTGAAAAGTCAGAAAACATCAAAATATTTTTGATATATTGGCTGATACACATACATGGGCAGAAGTCAAAAGCTTACATAGTCTAAACTATTTTCAAAGCTTTGTAGAAAAAAACCTTGCGACTAAAAAAGATGAGAAAAATACATCCAACATTGAAGACGCTCACAACATCCTCCATGCAGAGGAAATGCTAAACAAAATCTTGGTGCATAATTTACAGAGCTATGTGTAGGAGTGGTTAATGGCTGAATTCATTTCAGATAATGTGTTTTCTGGTAGATTCAAGTCCAGCCATAGCTGATGGACAATCCCAATATCTTGACGAATGCACCCCCACCTCACAAATCAACTCCCATCCCTCCCCCATCTCATCCAACCTATATCCATTACCCCCACCCATCCCCTCCTTCCCTATCCCCACCCACCCTATCCCCATCCATCCCCTCCTTCCCTATCCCCACCCATCCCTTTCTTCCCTATCTCCACTCACATATCTCTACCCTATCCCCATCCGCCTATCCCTACCCCCTCCGCCCCTATCCCCACCCATCCCCTCCTTCCCTATCTCCACCCACCTATCCCTACCCCCTCCTTCCCTATCTGCACCCCACCCTATCCCCATCTACAACACTACAAATCATCAGAATATTTATTGTTTTTCTATTCATACAGACACAAGAATTGACTGGGTATTAAATATTTGTCTTAACCGTCATTCATATTTTACATCAAAATACATATATGAACATCACCTATGCAAAAGCCATTACTAAAAAGAACACAACACAACTGATACTGTCATTGATGGACACAGAAGTAACACACAATGTTACTGTGTAACCATCCACCTGAAGCACTTACAGAAATGGCTAATGTCCTGACAACATACACAATCTAATCTACCACACCAAAATGCACCCTTCCTAAAGCAGTGTTGTGAATGTCAGATGGTAGTTCATACACCCTTCACCAAAAATAGACTCTCCCATTTTCAAAAATTGCATTGATTTGATGAAGTAAGTTGGGTTATACCCAATGTTTCTAGGTGTACTAGCGTAGCATCTCCTCTGTCTATTACATCTTCTATACCGCCACTACATCTATACTAGCACCCTCCAAACAGCAGAACTCCACCTACCCCTGCCATGCTCTGCTAATAAAATCATTTTATCTGTCAATATTCTTCCTCTAAAACACTTTGAATTTCAGAATAAGGCTGCCACACATAGGGTGTATTTTGATATATTTGATATCAAAAGACACAAGGGTGAGATTCTACTTTTATCATCCAAAACTAGCTCCCACAGGAGATATCGCTTGGGTGAGATCAAGCGATATCTACACTGCAGATATCGCTGCAATGAAATTGCATCACAATGCTTTGAAGACCATTGTGACATCATTGGTTACCATGACATCACAATCAAATGACATCACTAATGGCTCTGCTACTGAAGCTGTTAGCAGTGCTTTTTACACTTTAAACTTATTACTGTCTACAAACTTAAAAAGTTTGCAGAATGATGTTGGATGATAAATAGAATCTCACCCTTGTGTCTTTTGATATCAAATATAACAACACTCATCGATAAAGTTTAAAACTCCTCGGCAAGCCTCCAAATTAAACTTTTATCGACTCGTGTAGATATATTTGACATCAAAAGACACTTGGGTGAGATTCTCCATATCAACCCAAATCATTCTTTGAATAAACGCTGCCATTTAGAAAGTGATCAAATGTAACAAATGTTATATTTGGGATAACGCTCTCTTTGTTTAGTACAGATTCTCGTAGATTTTGGGTTGAGTGCCGTCCGGGACTCGAGCCCACACTGCCAGAGTGAGGCACCTAATCACCAGCACACAAAGTCAGCGATCTAACCCACTCAGCCACCCAGGCTTCCACAAAAAGGAAAGTCCGACAACTTTGCGTACCCCTCTGAGAAGAGCAAATTGGCATGGCTTCTAGGCAGAAAGCTGTCAACACACAATGTCATCCCAGCTGTCGGATTTTTATTTTTGTGGAAGAAAAGTGGGTTAGATCACTGACTTTGTGTTCTGGTGATTAGGTGCCTCAATCTGAGAAGTGTGGTTTCGAATCCTGGAGGGGACTCAACCCCAAAAGTACTGGAATCTGTTCTTTACAAAGAGAGTGTTATCACAAATATAACATGGTTATAAAATCATTCTTTTAACTTTTTTCACATTGTAACGTAAAAAAATGTGTCTTGAGTGTAAAAAGTAGAGCTAACCAGCTTCAATGGCAGTGAGATTACTGTTGTAATTTGATTGTGACATCACAGTAACTGATAACATCACAAAGGTTGGCAAGGACTTAGGCAAGGATACAATTTCATTGTTCTCACCCAAGCGATGTCGCCTGTGGAAGCCAGTTTTGGGTGATAACAGACATCGCCCATTCACATTCTACTTTGTCTTGATCAATAATTTTACATATTTTCTCACATACCTAAAAGAGGCTATTCGTGAGGGTTGATTTGTTATCAATTTACTACAGAAAATAAAAACAATACTATATAAAAAACATAGTTTCAATCCCGGCTTTGTTTTTTCTATTGTGTGTGTTGCAATGTTCATTAGCCAACCTTGCTCTTTTAATGTTCTGCAGAATAGAGTAACATGGTGCGGAATGAGAGTAACCTCCCTTCATACATGTCTGAACATGCTGGAAAAAGACAGACTTAAAACGAAAAAGTTTTCTTCAATCATTGACCATTCTGTGTATTTACAATATATCATCTAGCAAATTTATTGGGTCAAAAACATGTAAGTTTGCATTTAAGGGAATAATTAGTCTGTCATACAGACCCTGACACAAATATATCCTATACAGCCCATGCAAGTCTATAATGTTTGGCAAGTCTAGATTACTGCAGTATCAGGATGAAGAGAGTCTCTGCGCTCATTTATCTTGTATTTTTGTAAAGATAACTTAACAACTGTTTTTCTTCTGTAAGATATGTTCATTTCAAAGACTAGATGTTAGTCTAGGGAATAATATTTTTTCCCAATTTAATTTGTGTTACTTTTTTCATTGTGTTAGGAATATCGGATCTGTAAACAGATCAAGGGATATTAACAAATTGTCTCATGGAGCTAGAACAGCTCTAACATATATAATACTGAAAAGAAGTTCAAGAAAAAACATACTTTCATATTAATATTCTTAATCTAATTTTACTTAATCTTAGTCTCTTACTTTGTCTAGACAATGACAGATTAACTATAGTAATATGAAAGAATCGGGTGGTTTTTAACTTCTTTTCAGTAGTACGTATCATGTAACATTGTGTAGCCAGGGATTGGACAAAAAGTATGCAAGTTCCCTCCGACTAGGAACACAACAGTGGACGATAAAGACAACAATACCGTTGTGCAATAAAACAGATCCTGTAGCTAGACAGGTAGACAGGTAGACAGGTAAGCGTGTTTAGACACCATGTAAGTAAAGGTTTGAGTAAGCTTACCCTCCCGATTAGATAATGCTTACCTTTCTGAGCACAAATGTTCAACTTGCCTGCAAACAACAGCTTAATGATCACACAGTTGAACATCACCACACAATTAGCGTTAGGTCAAAAAATACAACACGTCTAAGATATTTCTGTCTGAACCGGACATTTAATCAGACAACAAGGATGTTTGTTCAGATGACAAAGACATTTACCTGCATGAACTTAATAGTTTCGAAGGTATTAACCTGTCAGGGATTTATCTAGACTTGCTCAGAGGCTGATATTCGGCCCCAAGTCTGCAGCATGTTGATATGGCCAGCGATAGAAACAAACTGTTTTAGTCCACTAGTCCTTGTAATGATAACATACAGCTTGCTTGCTGTTTGTTTGTTGTTTAACGCCACAATCAGCAATATTCCAGCTATATGACGGCGGTCTGTAAATAATCGAGTCTGGACCAGACAATCCAGTGATCAATATCATGAGCATCGATCCTCGCAATTGGGATCGATGACATGCATCAACCAAGTCAGCGAGCCTGACCACCCGATCCCATTAGTCTCCTTTTACGACAAGCACAATCACCTTTTACGGCAAGCATGGGTTGCTGAAGAACTTTTCTTCCCCGGAATCTTCACGGGGGTTTAACATATAGCAAAACCTTGGCAAAAAGGTGAATTTCTATTAGTCCTTATGATACCTTAACTATTGGGCAGTTGGGCAACGACTATGGGACTAGTGCCATTTTCTAATGCTGATGGTAAAAACTAGGTCGACTTGTATTTTTCACTGATAGCAGGTCCAATAAAGTGAGTGAGTGAGTTGGGTTTAACGCCACTTTTAACAGTATTCCAGTTATATCGCGGCGTGTCAGCTTAATGTGGGAGGAAAGCCCGAAGTTATGCAGGTGTCAGACGTTTACCACTTCGGTGAAACCCAAGAGCACGGGTATGGTGCTGACAAACCTAGAAACATAATCGGGGCGAACTGGGATTCGAACCCACAATCAAAGGTTTTTGGCGTGCCCAAGGGACGCAACTCTGCACAGCGAATCACAGTGCCTTAGACTACTGGGCCATCTGTCCCTCTAGGTCCAATTAAGAAGAAGAGGTGCAATTTCAAAATAAAATGATAAAATACCTTTGAAAATTAGAAAATAACTTCAGGACATCCCAATTTTGAATAAACTAGCATTTGTTTCCCCAATTACTTGCCAGGGCATTTAGTTTCAAATTTAAAATAAAACCCTGTCTGAATTAGATTAGTTCAGATGACATGGTTATTTACCTCTCTGAATGAAGTTCCTAGTTCAAACTTGAGTATTAATGTCTAAATCAGACGAGTTCAGACAAAAATATTTAGTTGTTGAATGAAGTTGTTAGTTCAGACGAGAATATTAATGTCTAAATCAGACTACTTCAGACAAAGATACTTAGTTGTCTGAATGAAGTTACTAGTTCAGACCAGTATTAATCTGTCTAGATCAGACTAGTTCATACAAGAGTATTTGTTGCTTTAATTCAGAATAGTTCAGATGAGGATATTTTCCTGTCTGTATGAAGGTGATATTAGACATACTGATGTTAGTCCAAGTGGCAGGGATATGACAGACGCTTCAGATGTCATCAGTAACTGCGACTGAACAGGACAGGTTCAGACAACATGGCTATTTGGGTCTGACAGGATTAATTAGTTCAGACGATGAACAGATCAACCAAACAAGCATTTTCAATTTGCATTGAACTGATATTACTTGGCTTGATAATTGCCTATCTGAATAGATGTCGTATGAACTCAACGAATGAAATAACCATCAGTAGCTCACACCTTCATCTAGATGACGGAGAACCTAATCAGTATGGACTGACTGAATATTTCACACTTACAGATATTTCTGGGAACCAACATGGCCTCCCACAACATGTCCAGAATACATTTTGAAATAATCAATCTTTTGAAATAATCATTTGAAATAATAAATCTTTTGAAATAATCAACCTCATTTATAGGTGAGAGGGTTGGATTATGAAGGGACTGCTTGAGACAGAATTGACTAATTCGTGACCAACTCGTGTTATTCCGGGACAAGCTGAATAGTGACTCGTGCCCCTCTCGTGGCCAATTTGCGACTGGGTTCCGTCTAAGAGCAAACGGACATAAGCAAAAGAATTGTCAACTCGTGGCGTAATGATTCACGTATATTTCCCCCATTGTCATATATATTCCAGATGCTATTGAAAACACATCCTGAATTATGGTATTTTTTACAGTATGACTGAACACATTTAACTGTACCTAGGGTATATCATTAGATGCAAGACAAAAAAAAAAATTAATCCCTCGGGATTCTTTGATCGAAGTTCTTGATGTCATACACGCATTCTGATTGGTTTGTCGTATTTTCGCACATAACTTTCTTCGATAGGGGGACGAGTCTTCTTGAAGGTTATGCAAAGGGGAGAGTGGTGACGAATGAGAGTTGACTTTCATTGAGACTAGACTTACAAATAATGGATATCAAAAGTTAAACAAACATGGCTGTTAATAGCACTGAAACTGCCTGCTGTACAACTAGTTATCAACGTTAAACAAAACATACCGGAGCCATCTTAACTTTTAATTAACTATCAATTTTACACAATACAGGCAATCTAGACCTGCTTTGATTCCAATATTTGGCCTCAAGTCTGCAGCAAATGTCAGTAAAATTTTGTAAATTGGAATTATAAATGTCTGAATTCACATGTAAATTATCTGGTACTTATAACTAATGTTATGGGTTTGTAGAGGTAACTGTATATCACTGTTAATAGGGCCAATACAGAGGAAGAGATAAGCTTTGATGCTTAGTTTCACATTGAATTCAAAAGATAAAATACCTCTGAATCAACTGACAAACAAGATGTGTTCATACCAGATTAACCAGAGTCTATCTAAATTAGTTCTTAGTGATTATTTTGATTGGTTTGCATATTATTTGCGTGAATTAAGGTAGAAATGGTATTTTTGTATTTGAGTAGCAAATTCATAACAAACATAAAAAGATTGGGAGTGAGTGAGTGAATATGGTTTTACGCCACTTTTAGCAATATTTCAGCAATATCACGGCGGGGGGACACCAGAAATGGGCTTCACACATTGTACCCATGTCGGGAATCGAACCCGGGTCTTCGGCGTGACGAGCGAACGCTTTACCCAGTAGGCTACCTGACCGCCACTGAAAAGTTTGGGACATTTGGCAGCCATGGGCTCAACAATGACTGGCTTTCCACCTCTTGATTGTACCGGTGACATGTTGGTTGTACCGGTGACATGTTGGTTGTACCGGTCACATGTTGGTTGTACCGGTCACATGTTGGTTGTTGCAGGTCAACTCACCTAGCTGTTGTCCCCAGCCCTGCTTGTTCAGGTCAGACTCGACCCGCCAGTCAACATGGGCTTGGAACTCTCGCTCTGGACTGTTCCCACTCGGGAGGTAGAACGTGTCCCGTTTGGGGGCATCTTGATCAACATGGAGCACGGTCACCTCACAGAACTCGTTCTGGAAGCACATGTTGTAGGGGCACGATGTGTTGGGCAGGTTCAGAATGTCTGGAACAGAGTGAGTGAGTGAGTGAGTGAGTGAGTGAGTGAGTGAGTGAGTGAGTGAGTGGGTGGGTGGGTGGGTGTATAAGTGAGTAAGTGAGTGAGTGAGTGGGTGAGTGGGTTGGGTGGGTTGGTGTATGAGTGAGTGAGTGAGTGAGTGAGTGAGTGAGTGAGTGAGTGAGTGAGTGAGTGAGTGAGTGAGTGAGTGAGATGCTGACTCAGTATTTATGAATTATCTGATTGTTGTAAATCTTGATAATTGTTTTTGTTGTTTGTTTGTTATTTCACACTGCATTCAGTACACAAGCAATGGGACAGCGGTCTGTAAATCATCAAGTTTGGATCAGACAATCCAGGGATTGACACCCTGAGCATCGATCTTCGCAAATGGGATACAATGACATGCATCAACCAAATCAGAGAGTTACCACCTGATCCCATTTGTCGCCTCTTGTCACAAGACCAATTCTAACCCAGATCTTCACAGGGTCCCGACAATTACATGAGGGACCAATAATCTGTACTTCCTACTTTTGAGTAAGTTATTCCATCAGTAACTCAATGTCAATTAAAAGACAATGAAGAAAAACGTATGACATGTCAACCATACATAGAAACTGAACTGAAGTCATGCTGTTCTGATGAAATAATTTTACCAATTTGTGTGTGCGTGTGCGTGTGCGTGTGCGTGTGGGTGTGTGTGTGGGTGTGCGTGTGCGTGTGCGTGTGCGTGTGCGGGTGTGTGCATGCGTGCGTACATGTGGGGTTTAACACCACTTTTAGGCTAAAAAAATAATAAACCTGGATCTCAAGCACCGCTCACATCATCACAAAGTTAGCTGCACGTTTCGTTTTTTATTTCCATTTTCAAAAAAGATTTTAAAAAAAGACACTGCCCGCCCGCACTATATTTTCAAAAAAACATTGCCTGAGAACCAGTTCTTTTATTTTATTAAGCCTTGTCAATATTCATCCCTGGCCGCGTCATACCAAAAGACGTTAAAAGATGGTACTTGTTGTTACCCTGTCTGGCGCTCGGCATTAAGGGGCTAAAACAAGGACTGGTCGGCTCGCAGTCAGTATACTGTGTCTGAGTGGAGTATTCACGTTCAACTGCGGCATGATATCTCAGTGAGCTAGCACTATATATCGGCATCAGTCCGGACTAGTACAAGCAGCCACACACACACACACACGTACATGCATGTCGCTATATAAGTGCAATAATCTTGGACGCGACGTTAAACCCAATTTCACCTCACCTCACCTTATCAATATTCAACTACCGGTTTATGATGGCAGCCTCCTACTAATCGAGTTGGAAGCAGACAATCCAGTGAATGATAAAGTGAACAAAACGCCATGCCATCAACCAGTGTGACGCCGTGTGACGCCGTGTGACGCCGTGTGACGCCGTGTCGCTCACCAGGCTTCCCTTTAGCAGGCGGGATGAAGTACAGATAGAATCCGAAGATGAACTTGTGTTTGGGGTTGCCGGACGCATGGAGGATCAACTTATCATCCACCAGTTCCTGCAAGGGATACAAGCAATATAACAGCAATACAACTATACACATCCACACAAGCAGCTGCATAGTCAAATGTGAAAAGGTTGTCACTGAAGAAATATGAGGGTTGATAGTTAGTTCTAAGCCTAGTATAGAAGGAATTGTGTATTAAATAGTGAGATCTTTTGTTGTGAACATTACATGATGTCATAGAGGTAGATCCACTAAAACTTGAGTCAACTGAGCAAAATGTTTTGATTTGACAAGTTTGCAAAATAAGCAGGGGTTTGTGACCTTTGGAAAATGGACAAACCACACAAGCAGACACTCTATCCACTACACCACGGAGGTTGTCCCCGGGCAGACGCTCTATCCACTACACCACGGAGGTGGTCTCCGGGCAGACGCTCTATCCACTACACCACGGAGGTTGTCCCCGGGCAGACGCTCTATCCACTACACCACGGAGGTGGTCCCCGGGCAGACGCTCTATCCACTACACCACGGAGGTTGTCCCCGGGCAGACGCTCTATCCACTACACCACGGAGGTTGTCCCCGGGCAGACGCTCTATCCACTACACCACGGAGGTGGTCTCCGGGCAGACGCTCTATCCACTACACCACGGAGGTTGTCCCCGGGCAGACACTCTATCCACTACACCACGGAGGTGGTCCCCGGGCAGACGCTCTATCCACTACACCACGGAGGTTGTCCCCGGGCAGACGCTCTATCCACTACACCACGGAGGTTGTCCCCGGGCAGACGCTCTATCCACTACACCACGGAGGTTGTCCCCGGGCAGACGCTCTATCCACTACACCACGGAGGTTGTCCCCGGGCAGACGGTCTATACATTACACCATAGAGGTGGTCCCCGGGCAAACGCTCTATACATTACACCATAGAGGTGGTCCCCGGGCAGACACTCTATCCACTACACCACGGAGGTTGTCCCCGGGCAGACACTCTATCCACTACACCATAGAGGTGGTCCCCGGGCAGACGGTCTATACATTACACCATAGAGGTGGTCCCCGGGCAGACGCTCTATACATTACACCATAGAGGTGGTCCCCGGGCAGACACTCTATCCACTACACCACGGAGGTTGTCCCCGGGCAGACACTCTATCCACTACACCATAGAGGTGGTCCCCGGGCAGACGGTCTATACATTACACCATAGAGGTGGTCCCCGGGCAGACACTCTATCCACTACACTACGGAGGTGGTCCCCGGGCAGACGCTCTATCCACTACACCACGGAGGTTGTCCCCGGGCAGACGGTCTATACATTACACCATAGAGGTGGTCCCCGGGCAGACGCTCTATACATTACACCATAGAGGTGGTCCCCGGGCAGACACTCTATCCACTACACCACGGAGGTTGTCCCCGGGCAGACACTCTATCCACTACACCATAGAGGTGGTCCCCGGGCAGACGGTCTATACATTACACCATAGAGGTGGTCCCCGGGCAGACACTCTATCCACTACACCACGGAGGTGGTCCCCGGGCAGACACTCTATCCATTACACCATAGAGGTGGTCCCCGGGCAGACGCTCTATCCACTACACCACGGAGGTGGTCCCCGGGCAGACGCTCTATCCACTACACCACGGAGGTGGTCCCCGGGCAGACACTCTATCCACTACACCACGGAGGTGGTCCCCGGGCAGACAGTCTATACATTACACCATAGAGGTGGTCTCCGGGCAGATGCTCTATCCACTACACCTCGGAGGTGGTCTCCGGTCAGACGCTCTATCCACTAGACCACGGAGGCCGTCTCTGGGCAGACACTCTATCCACTACACCACAGAGGTGGTCCCTGGGCAGATGCTTTATCCACTACACCACGGATCTGGTCTCAGGGCAGACGCTCTATCCATTACACCATGGAGGTGGTCTCCGGCCAGTCCCTCTGTCCACTAAACCATGGAGGTTGTTCTTTAATTTGCATGTAACCCAATGAGACAGCTGACATACCTGCAGTTTGTCCACAGCATCCTTAGTGGTCTCGATGCCAGCCACGTTCATCTGGCACCACAACACTGCCTCCGCCGAGATGAAGGTGTTGATGGCCAGACCCGGCTGCTTGGGCAGGAAGGCCAAACCAGTTCTAGAACAATGACAAAGAAAGGTGAGTGAGTGAGTGAGTGAGTGAGTGTTTGATTTGGGAGGAAGTTCAAAGTGATGCTGGTAATAGACAATAAGAACTTATATATGCTTGAATGGGGTTGACAGATCATGGATTATAATACAGGCCAATCTGGGATTCAAACCCATGATCACTGTATCCTTGCATGGATAAGGGAAGCAACTCTGCACAGCAAGGTACAGCACCCTAAACCACTGGGCCACCTGTTCCCCCTACTATAGAGTTGCCAGGTGTCAATACATTCCCTGTTGAAAGTTTCACTTTAATGAAAGAGCGACCTACTTCAACAGGTATAGAGGTTCAAATAAACTACAAGTACCAGCCGTATCCCAATTGTGTAGTTCTATGCTCATGAATATGGCACCACAACACTGCCTCCGCAGGAATATTGGAATATTGCTGTGTGTGGCATTAAACAACAAACATCAAAAAGAGTCCTCAGCAACTTACTGTACATCTGTGAAGGCCTCTATCAACTTGGCTGCAGAGGTGGCTCGAGACAGACCATCTTCCTTGGTGCTGCCCTTCTGACTGCAACACCCACAAGTCACCATACACACACAGTAACTATCATAGGTAATCTCCACATTTCAAATATTTGACTACCGTTGGACTTGGAATATTTAAGGATTTTTAAATTTTTTGTTTTAATGGAAATAAAAGCAAAATGTGCTGCAAACTTTATGATGATGCGGGCGGTGCCTGAGAACCAAGACTATTATTTTTTTAACCTTAACACTGAGATCTCCTGAAAATGATGTCAACTGACAGGTTCAGGCTGGTAGACTCAAAGGTTCTTAGCACAGAGTTAGAAACTAGAATTGTGTCACTTGTGTACATGAATTAAAACACATAACTCCCAACAAACATCATACAATAACCAGAGTATCATCCTACTTTGGCCGTTGACACAGCTGCCATGAGTTTTGAGCTAATCAAGTGGGGCCATATATCCTTCTCAAAAGAGCATCCAATTCGTTCATATGACCATAGTTAATCTTTCATGACTTTTGATTTCATCTTATATGAAAAAATCAGGTTTTATTTTGAGTAGTATAGATTGACTGAGGGGACCAAGAAAATATTCTAATTATCTAGTTTCAAACGGGGATAACTACAGTCCATTTGCTGCAAAATCGTACCGATGAAATGCAAAAAATATATATATACCGTATTCGAAGTAATAAGTGCCCACAGCGATAGTTATATGAAATCAACAATATGTCCTAAATGGTGTGAAAGTCATTTTATGTCCATTTCAGACATTGTCATGAAGTAAAGAAAAAGTTTTTTAACAAACAATCATGTAATTGTTGGTGTTTTAATACAGGTTGTTACAAGGGGCACTGCACTGTAAACTGAACATCCCAATATTCGCACATGAAAGTCGCACACATCAGGCCAACCTACTACTGCTTTTTCTGTAATAAAATCCTGTCAAATAAAAAGTCTAAATCAGAAGTGTATATAAAATATGATATTATGGTGATGGGTTGGTATGGACAAATACATAACAGTCATGCCACTGAAGGCGAATTGTTATTGTCGGATTTATATCTATTTTGCATTTCATCTGTACGATTTTGCAGCGAAAGGACTATAAATATGGATAAGTTCAGACACAACAACAGTATCTACATATCAGAAGTTTCTAGTTATCTATTTCTACTTGACAAGAGTTCACTACTAAAGCACTAATGGTCCTACAGATCTCTGTGTGTGGCCTATTGCTGATGTGGCTCTAAGCAATACTCCCTCCCTCCCTCACACATTCACTCACTCATCCAGCTGTCTGACTCACTCACTCACTCCCTCACTCACTCACTCACCCACCCACCCACCTGTCTGCCTCCTGCTTGCCGGGGCTGGTCTCTCCACTGCTGGCTGACCCGTCCGGCTGGAGCTGTCAACACCATCAGTCAGTATACACACATGTATGCACACATCTTCACGAGGCAAGAGAATTAACTAACTATAAAAGTCCAGTTTCCACCCTTGCCGAACTAGGCTGGAATTATGGAGTTACATTTTGGCTGTACTAACGAGTCTATGCATAGTCCAATCAAAATTGCGCAACAAAATCGAAAACCGGTTCATAACTGTTTCGGATTTCGATCGACAACTTGTTGTCAACAGATATTTTCCAAATCCTTCCATGTTTTAAATCAAAGTGCTCACGTGATTTGATGCACTTCGTGATGAAAGACCCATTTCATCATGATATAGATCTTGATTATTGATCAGATCGTCTTGACTGGGCGCCGCCATTTTGTTTGAAGCAAATGCAAGTGATACAAGAGGTGCAATCTGATTGGTCCATAGGAGAGGTTTAGAAGGGACATAACTCATAATAACCAGTGGTGGCGCTACGATTGAGCCCAGTAATTCCAGCCTAGTTCAGCAAGGGTGGAAACTGGACTTTTATAGTCAGTTAACTCCCTTGCCGTGAGGAAAGCCTAAAGTGATGCAGGTCTTACCACTTCTGCATCGTGAGTTTTCATGCGATGATACAATACACGATAATTTTTACTGTATTGATATGAGACGATACACTTTCTAAAATAAATTACTTACTACTCGTTTAGTGACCCCCCCACTGATTTTTTAGTCAAATATCACAAAATGTATTGTAATTAGCGTTTCAAGTTCACTCCTAAGCATACATGTTACAAATACCTACTCCGAAATATTTATAGACAAAAGGTTTCAAAATATGTGTATCATGAAATGTATCATACCGTGACCTAGGTATCATGATACGTATCGTATCATAACTTTGATGTCTCGTTTCACCCCTAGTTTTTTGTCTACTGCTGCACTTAGCAATATTCCAGCTATGTGAGTGAGTGAGTGAGTGAGTGAGGTTTATCGCCGCTTTTAACAGTATTGCAGTTATATCACGGCGTGTCAGCTTAATGTGGGAGGAAAGCCCGAAGTGATGCAGGTCTAAGACGTTTACCACTTCGGTGAAACCCACGAGCACGGGTATGGTGCTGACAAACCTAGAAACATAATCGGGGCGAACTGGGATTTGAAACCACAATCATAGGTTTCTGGCTTGCCCAAGGGACGCAAGAACTCTGCACAGCGAATCGCGGCGCCTTAGACGACTGGGCCACCCGTGCCCCCTCCAGCTATGTGACGGTTGGGGGGGTACTGACTGACCTTTGACCTGCGAGCTTGGTGGGTGCGCTTGAGCTTGTTGATAGTCTCCAGGTAACGGACGAAGCCTGAGATGAGTGTCTTTACCTCCTGTCCGGACCTCTTCTCATAGATGTCGCATCTGACAACAAACATTATTGCATGTACCAGGGAATCTCAATAATAAAAATAACAAGAAAACAGCATCAGAATTTTGTTTGTTAATATAGAAGTGAATAATATGAAGTTAATGTTGAAAAGCATGTAGCATGGGACAAAACTAAAATATTTATGGCAAACATTTTGAACTTAGTCTTAATAAGTATCTCTTAGATAAGCCTGCAAAGTTTCAGTCATTTAACTTCAGTAGTTTCTGGGAAAACTCAGGCCTCAATGTTTAAATTTTTACCAAGTTTTTTTTTCCAGGTAGCCAGTGGTAAAATTAAGAAGTCAAACCAATCGTGTAGTAGCCAAAGGATTTGAAATTATCTTTTATCAAATAACTATTGTATGTACAAGTAGCGCTAGTCTTGAAATTGTATATTACTGGAAACTGTACTTGAGTTTTGTTACTTGTGACTCAAACAATGATGCAGTTTATGTTACTAGGTGACGTGTTTATTTTTGTGTCTACATATGTGTAGCAATAGATTTAGTCGCCACAAGATATTTTTCAAGGTAGTCATTTGGCTACCTCTGAATTTTAGGCGACCAACTACTCTCAATGACCAACTACTCTCCACGACCAACTACTCTCAACGACCAACTACTCTCCACGACCAACTACTCTCAACGACCAACTACTCTCAACGACCAACTACTCACAACGACCAACTACTCTCAACAACCAACTACTCTCAACGACCAACTACTCACAACGACCAACTACTCTCCACGACCAACTACTCTCCACGACCAACTACTCTCAACGACCAACTACTCACCACGACCAACTACTCTCAACGACCAACTACTCTCGACGACCAACTACTCTCAACGACCAACTACTCTCAACGACCAACTACTCACAACGACCAACTACTCACAACGACCAACTACTCTCCACGACCAACTACTCTCCACGACCAACTACTCACCACGACCAACTACTCTCAACGACCAACTACTCTCCACGACCAACTACTCTCCACGACCAACTACTCTCCACGACCAACTACTCTCCACGACCAACTACTCACCACGACCAACTACTCTCCACGACCAACTACTCACCACGACCAACTACACTCAACGACCAACTACTCTCGACGACCAACTACTCTCGACGACCAACTACTCTCAACGACCAACTACTCTCAACGACCAACTACTCTCGACGACCAACTACTCTCAACGACCCCCAGCTGTGAATGGGTACTTGGTAGGATGAGTTGCTAATGACTGTCAACCATCTACCGCCTCACAGGCTTGGATTGTATACTCCCCATGGAGCTGATAATGAAAATCAAGTGCACACTGATCCATTGACTGGAGTAATAAAATCTCTCCTGGTCTTAGTGTATTTGAGCAGTTATAAACTGGAATGTGGGCTATTTAAACTCATAATAAATAATAATGTAAGTCCATGTATCAACCACAATATTTTCAGATGAGGGCCAAAGAAAGGCAAAGGTAAGTACTGTGAAACCTTGTCAATCTGGACCCTCTTAATCTGCAGGTCCAGACCAAAGTATGGAACCGTTCAGATAAACATGGTTTCATTATATAAGTTAGAAGTCAAGAAGTCTTCACTATTGATGAAATTAGTGAGTGAGTATGGTTTTACGCCACTTTTAGCAATATTCCAGCAATATCACAGCGGGAGACACATAAAATTATGAATGGCATTAATTGCACGTTTTACCCGACTTGTGGCAATATTCCAGACATCACATGTTCCCCATCCCATCACGTGTAAACTCACCTATGATGTCCCTCTATGATTTTCTTGGTTGCTGAGTTGTTGCTGGGCAACAGGAAAAAGCGACTTCGCCAGTACTTGAGTGACTGTAGCAGAAGTAGAAGGGTCTCATTCAGAAACAGTTTACTCAAGATTAAATTAAAAAAAAATAAATTCGTTTTTCAATTCACATATCAGTCAGTATTTTTGCAATAAATGCCATTTAATATAATATGTCATGTTTATTAATCAACTTATTCAACTCAAAATACAACACATATTAAGGAGTACTACTTTGCATTGATAGAGGCCATTATTCATGTCAATGTCTCCAGGTTAATGTTCTGTCATATCCAAAAGTGGTTAGGGTTAAGATAATAATGGGAGGCAGTTTCTGTTGGAATGCCCCTGACCACCATTTCTATGCCCCTGACCTCCACTGATCCTATGTCCCTGACCTCCACTGATCCTATGTCCCTGACCTCCACTGATCCTATGTCCCTGACCTCCACTGATCCTATGTCCCTGACCTCCACTGATCCTATGTCCCTGACCTCCACTGATCCTATGTCCCTGACCTCCACAAGATTTAATTCCCAGACCTGCACTAGTCCTATGACCATGACCTCCATGAGCCCTATGTCCCTGACCTCCACGAGTCCTATATCCTTGAGATGCACAAGCCCTTTGCCCTTGACTCTCACAAGCCCCACGCCCCTGACCTCCATGAGCCCTATACCCCTGACCTCCATGAATCCTATACCCCTGACCTCCATGAGCCCTATACCCCTGACCTCCATGAATCCTATACCCCTGACCTCCATGAATCCTATGCCCCGACTCTCACAAGCCCTTCGTCCCTAAGCTCCATAAGCCCTACGCCCCTGACCTCCATGAGCCCTATACCTCTGACCACCATGAGTCCTATGCCCCGACTCTCACAAGCCCTTCGTCCCTTAGCTCCATAAGCCCTACGCCCCTGACCTCCATGAGCCCTATACCCCTGACCTCCATGAGCCCTATACCCCTGACCTCCATGAATCCTATGCCCCGACTCTCACAAGCCCTTCGTCCCTAAGCTCCATAAGCCCTACGCCCCTGACCTCCATGAGCCCTATACCCCTGACCTCCATGAGCCCTATACCCCTGACCTCCATGAATCCTATGCCCCGACTCTCACAAGCCCTTCGTCCCTAAGCTCCATAAGCCCTACGCCCCTGACCTCCATGAGCCCTATACCTCTGACCACCATGAGTCCTATGCCCCGACTCTCACAAGCCCTTCGTCCCTTAGCTCCATAAGCCCTACGCCCCTGACCTCCATGAGCCCTATACCCCTGACCTCCATGAGCCCTATACCCCTGACCTCCATGAATCCTATGTCCCTGACCTCCATGAGACCTATGCCCCTGACCTCCATGAATCCTATGTCCCTGACCTCCATGAGACCTATGCCCCTGACCTCCATGAGACCTATACCCCTGACCTCCATGAGTCCTATGCCCCGACTCTCACAAGCCCTTCGTCCCTGACCTCCATGAGCCCTATGCCCCTGACCTCCATGAGACCTACGCCCCTGACCTCCATGAGACCTATGCCCCAACTCTCACAAGCCCTTCGTCCCTGACCTCCATGAGCCCTACGCCCCTGACCTCCATGAGACCTATACCCCTGACCTCCATGAATCCTATGCCCCGACTCTCACAAGCCTTTCGTCCCTGACCTCCATGAGCCCTACGCGCCCCTGACCTCCATGAGTCCTATGCCCCAACTCTCACAAGCCCTTTGTCCCTGACCTCCACGAGTCCGAAGTCGCCCTCCCCGCGGGTACAGATGTAGTGGTCTAGATGATTCCACACATAGTTCTCAAGCTTCTCGTTGCTGAACTCCGTCCACGACACGTCGTAGCAGTAGGAGTCTGGAGCCTGGAACCGGTACTGGTACTTGAAGTGCAGCTGGGGCTGGTTGTGTCTGGAACACGGGGGAGGGGTTAATGTTTAGTGAGGTATTAACAACCATCAGATCCTGACAAGGGAAGCAACTCAGCAACACCACCTCCTCCTCACCTGGGTCTGTATCTGGTCACAGTGATGGTCGGGCCCGTCAAGTTCAACTTGTGGAAGATGCGGCCAATACTGAGGTAATACTCTTCCTGCAAACAGAAACGGTGTCACTGCAGTTTCGTATTGTGAGTGAGTGAGTGAGATGGTGAGTGAGCGAGTGATTGGTTTGATTGGTTTGTTCTTTAATGCAGCACTCAGCAATATTCCAGCTATATGATGGCGGTCTTTTAAAAATCGAGTCTGGACCAGACAATCCAGTGATTGATATCATGAGCATCGATCCATGCAATTGGGATTGATGGCATGCTTCAACAAAGTCAGCGAGCCTGACCACCCGATCCCGTTAGTCGCCTTTTACGACAAGCATAGTTGCCTTTTACGGCAAGCATGGGTTGCTGAAGACCTATTCTACCCCGGAATGTTCACGGGTCTGAGTGAGTGAGTGAGTGAGTGAGTGAGTGAGTGAGTGAGTGAGTGGTGAGCGAGCAAATGAGAAATCAGTTGACTGATTCATTGAGCGTTGGTGAATACCAAGTCTTTGCAGTATTCTAGCTATATGACAACAGACTGTAAATACCTGTTTCTCGACAAACCAGTGATTGATAGTATGAGTAATAGCATCAGGTCGTCAGGTGACATGGTTGACTGTGTCTTGTAGCCTATCGGCATGGATCATAGCTCAAGTAGCCGGGCGTAGAGTCATCCCACAGATGACATCCTTACATCTGACCTTGTTGATGGGGTTTACCTCTTTGATCATCTGGACAAGGCATCCGACCTTATATCAGAAGGTACATGGTTCGAGCCACATTTAAAGATTTGGAAATTTAAATACAGGCCCTATCATGGGTCAAATTGATGACAGGGTAAAGTGCATTTACCGATTGTTCCACGCGAGGCCGGGCCCGAGTTAGAACTGTTGCATGATGGTATTGCGGACTTGACCCAAGTGTCGTATTCTCCCTCGGAGAGCTAGATCTCGAGATCTTGATCAACTGGAACCCCTGGACATAAGCAAGTACATCTTAACATAGAAATGTCACAGCAATCCTAAAAAATCTTTCACATTAGTCAGCCTCCGAAGCCCCGAGACAATTAGATTGAGCTGAGGACAAGTAAACACCCAAAGATTGTTTGTTTGTTTGTTGTCTTACGCTACCTTCAGCAATATTCCAGCTATTTGACGGCGATCTGTAAACAATCCAGTCTGGACCAGACAATCCAGTGATTGATATCATGAGCATCAATCCTTGCATGAGGGATCGATGACATGCATCAAGCATAGTCACCTTTTAGGGCAAGCATGGGTTGCTGAAGACCTATTCTACCCCGTATCTTCACAGGTCACATCCAAAGATGGTAGTCCTTATTGACTAGTTCTGAAAACAAGTGAAATAGTTAATTTTACATTAAATTGTATATTCATAAATTTATCCTGTCTCACACAATGCATTTCTTTATTCTTCTGCTGATCTTTATGTGGAAACATGCTGGAACAAAGTTTTCAGCTTCGGAAAACATTTTGCCCAAATACATCCCATCATCACCATGGTCACCACCAAACAAATGGGTCATCCACTGCAATCCCGGGCGTTGTGACCTCACACGACCTGATCACCTGACTGCCCCGACCTTTCTCTCTTAGAGCTGACAGGCTGGAGTAGCTGTGATGCAGAATGGTAGGGAGGGTATATAGCGTGCGAGATAGGAAAAGTATATAATATACAATTTAATGTAAAATTTACACATTTTCAAACTTATCCATTCTCACACTATGCATTTATCCCACCCATGGTTGGTCAGTGGGGTGCAGATACGCTAACCTGTAAAGAAGCGCGCGTTGAACAGTGATACAAACAAAGGAGCCTCGTATCATAAAGACAAGAACTTGTGAGTGGGTAAAAACACCACAACAGGCAATAGGAACCCCTTAGGCTAGTCCAATCTCATTAAAATCAGATCTTAGTTCTCGCTACCGCTAAACAAAGATCTGAGGACATCCCATTAGGGGTCACGTCAGAAAAACCTTTCATCTGACCAATCAGAGCATTGCTTACCAGATCATGAAAGTGACAGTTGGAATGTGATTTCTCATCATGCAGCCTCGAAAACTTTAAAATACGGTATTCCGAATGATAGTTACGGGCTTAACGACTGAATCTATACAATCTAAACCATATATTAGCCATTTGAGAATGTTCTTTTGCTCAGGTTTCAAATTTTTAAGCGAGAATTTGTCAAAATATGTTTATGCGTAGTCGCCAATTTGAAATTAGTGCCATAAAGCACGAGAAAGCTGCCTTCTGATTGGCTAATGTCGACTTCTTGTCAGAAATTCCATTGGTCGGTCAAAGTTCCCGAAAGGTCAGTCTGACGTGACCCGTAATGGGATGTCCTCAGATCTTTGTTTATCGGCAGCAAGAACTAAGATCTGATTTGAATGAGATTGTACGCTGGTAGGGTGAGTCATGAAATCGGGCATAACATGTGTTATGTGTTCACGTAGGACACTGTTACAACCACCATGAACATTGAATAGAGATCTATTTAGCATATGACTTATAATCAATCCGGAAGTGGGCTCCCATCAATCAGTTCTACAAGACAGTCCTTACCACTATATCTTCAACGAATATTAGGGTGAGCCAGCTTTATCTCTTTTAAGGCTTCGTTAAAGCTATCAATTACATGCATGGGAACGAAATTTTCGATGTTCAAGCATGCGTCCGCATAAGGACAGAAAGACGAGGGAAGATATGCATAGTGTGAGACAGGATAATTTTTAAAAAGTTAAGAATTTGAAGAAGATTAAATTCTAAGGCGATCAGAATGCTGATAATTTTGCTCAGTTCAAGATTAATGAGCAGTTTGACCAGAAGTGGCATATGTCTAAATTGGACCCACGTGGGACTGAAAGGACGAGGAAGGAAGGCCCTTCTGTAGTGATGGGTATTGACCTGACTTTCATATTGCAATTTATTGCAATAAAGATTCATGTATCACAACACGAACCACAATATATTGCATGTGCTCTTTCACCTGTAATATGTTACAAACCTGAATAAAAAAAACCCCAATTGACACCAATCTCATTAAAATCAGATCTTAGTTCTCGCTACCGCTAAACAAAGATCCGAGGACATCGAATTAGGGGTCACGTCAGAAAAACCTTGCATCCGACCAATCAGAGCGTTGCTTACCAGATCATGAAAGTGACAGTCGGAATGTGATTTCTAATCATGCAGCCTTGAAAACGTTAAAACGGGGTATTCCGAACGATAGTTATGGGCTTAACGACTGAATCTATACAATCTAGACCATATATTAGCCATAGAACGTTCTTTTGTTCAGGTTTCAAATTTTTAAGCGAGAATTTGTCAAAATATGTTTCGAAGCGTAGTCCCCAATTTGAATTTAGTGCCGTAATGCACGAGAAAGCTGCCTTCTGATTGGCTATTGTCAACTTCCATTAGTCGGTCAGAGTTTGCCAAAGGTCGGTAATGGGATGTTTAGTGGCAGCGATACTAAGATCTGATTTTAATGAGATTGAATTGTTAAAAAGAGCTAGTGTTTGAGCACTGTGACGCTATCTTCCTTTTCTGATCCAGTTTTCTTTTCAAGGAATAGGGGATGTGCATAATACGAAATACTGCCTCCCCAAGAAGGGGGTGCGAATTATGCCTTGGTGCACACTATACTTGGTATACAAGGTCCGGTTTTCACTTATTCTGTTTTTCATCTTAAACCTTCATCTTGTTACATGTTATAACTACTCTGATGATCAAGACTATGTAAATCCAAGTTTTAAACTTCCAGAACATCTTGGTACTGATACCTGAGCCAGCCGCTGGTACACCAGCTCCCGGAACACATGCACAGTACTGAGTGGCTTGCGGCGGTAGAACGCCTCGTCCTCTGATGGGGGATTCCTTCTGAGACACAGCAAATAATGGAATTAATATTCAGCATGGTCATACACAGGAGATGAATGAGATCCATGAAATTGGAAGAACATTGTCACAAAGAGACTCCACATACTTTCTTTGATGTAATCAAAATTGCATTCTTTCTTAAAAGCATTAATTTAAAAAACATTGAAAAACATAAACAAAATTATATCCAAAACAAAATACAATCCCCAATGTTCAAAATTAAGGGGTGTTCTGGGATCCTTCAGCTTTCTAGCTAGAGCATTCTACTCAGAAAAAGTTATGGATCACCAGTGTTCCTGCTGGCTTTTGAAACTGCCAGTCCTGGTGGACTGGCAACTTTAAAAATTACCAGTCCCCACTAATTTTTCCCAGTCCCAACTTTCAACAAATAAAAAAAACATTTTACATCATGTTCAGTGCAAAGATGTCTCTGAAGTAACTTTTAGATCTATATGTCATTCACACAAACTTCAGTCACAATTTTCGCTCTTTTTTTAAAAATATTTCGAGACGAAGTCGCTACAAATGGATATTCAACTTAGAAATAGACATGGGGAAACCCTGATGGTAACAGACAAGCTGACTTTGTTCGAAAATTGTACTTGAATAAATATCACCGTTGTTTTGTTCAACAACAAAGATTTATAAGGTACTTTATTTGCCAGTCCACAGGGACTGGCAGTCACATGAATTACCGGTCCAAGCCAAATTTTACTGGTAAAAAACTGGTAATGACCAGTAAACAGGAATGCTGGATCACCCAACTCTTTCATATAACTACAGGTTATCCGTCATGGCATGACACATTAAATATAGTAATATGAAAGAAAAGGGTGATTGATAACTTCTTTCGAGTAGAATACTTGAAACTAGGGAGCCCAATATGTTTAACTTTTTTAACATTAGCTTCATGACAAGGACCCCTAGGCTTTCATGCTTAATTTCCAACACCATGTCCTACTCTCTGGCTATTTCAGCATTGACATCATCAGGCAGCAGGTTATAGTCCGACACCACGTAGTCATAATGCAGACTACGCTGGTCGGGGAAGAAGTCGGTTGTTGTTGGCAGCGATGCTGGAATTGTTAGCGACTTCCAGTCAACACCTGAAAATACATTCACCACTGTAGGTCTCTGTGAAGCTATGATCTATGATCTGGTAATCCTAGGCCCCATTCCACAAAGCAATCTTAACGCTAAGACCATCGTAACTCTCATACCTTATCATAGACTTACCACGGTCATAACGCTAAGACCATCGTAACTCTCATACCTTATCATAGACTTACCACGGTCATAACGCTAAGACCATCGTAACTCTCATACCTTATCATAGACTTACCACAGTCATAACGCTAAGACCATCGTAACTCTCATACCTTATCATAGACTTACCACAGTCATAACGCTAAGACCATCGTAACTCTCATACCTTATCATAGACTTACCACAGTCATAACGCTAAGACCATCGTAACTCTCATACCTTATCATAGACTTACCACAGTCATAACATTAAGAGGATCATAACTCTCATACCTTATCATAGACTTACCATGGTCATAACGCTAAGACCATCGTAACTCTCATGCCTTATCATAGACTTACCACAGTCATAACATTAAGAGGATCATAACTCTCATACCTTATCATAGACTTACCACAGTCATAACGCTAAGACCATCGTAACTCTCATACCTTATCATAGACTTACCACAGTCATAACGCTAAGACCATCGTAACTCTCATACCTTATCATAGACTTACCACAGTCATAACGCTAAGACCATCGTAACTCTCATACCTTATCATAGACTTACCACAGTCATAACGCTAAGACCATCGTAACTCTCATACCTTATCATAGACTTACCACAGTCATAACATTAAGAGGATCATAACTCTCATACCTTATCATAGACTTACCACGGTCATAACGCTAAGACCATCGTAACTCTCATACCTTATCATAGACTTACCACAGTCATAACATTAAGAGGATCATAACTCTCATACCTTATCATAGACTTACCACAGTCATAACGCTAAGACCATCGTAACTCTCATACCTTATCATAGACTTACCACAGTCATAACGCTAAGACCATCGTAACTCTCATACCTTATCATAGACTTACCACAGTCATAACGCTAAGACCATCGTAACTCTCATACCTTATCATAGACTTACCACAGTCATAACATTAAGAGGATCATAACTCTCATACCTTATCATAGACTTACCACAGTCATAACGCTAAGACCATCGTAACTCTCATACCTTATCATAGACTTACCACAGTCATAACGCTAAGACCATCGTAACTCTCATACCTTATCATAGACTTACCACAGTCATAACGCTAAGACCATCGTAACTCTCATACTTTATCATAGACTTACCACAGTCATAACGATAAGACCATCGTAACTCTCATACTTTATCATAGACTTACCACAGTCATAACGCTAAGACCATCGTAACTCTCATACCTTATCATAGACTTACCACAGTCATAGTGCTAAGACGATTGTAACTCCTACTCTTTAACATAGACTTATGACAGTCATAGTGCTAAGACTTATGACAGTCATAGCGCTAAGATGTAACTCCTACTCTTTAACACAGATTTATGACAGTCATAGCGCTAAGATGTAACTCCTATACTTTAACATAGACTTATGTCAGTCATAGCGCTAAGACGTAACTCCTATACTTTTATATAGACTTATGACAGTCATAGTGCTAAGACGTAACTCCTATACTTTAACATAGACTTATGACAGTCATAGCGCTAAGACGTAACTCCTATACTTTAACACAGACTTATGACAGTCATAGCGCTAAGACGTAACTCCTAGACTTAAACACAGATTTATGACAGTCATAGCGCTAACTCCTATACATAGACTTACGACAGATGTAGGGCTAAGATGATCATAAATCATACTTTAACATCCACTTAAGACAGTCGTAGCACTAAGATGATGGTAATTCCCATTCTTTAACGTAAACTTCCAACAGTTGTAGCACTAATATGATCATAAATCCTATACTTCAACACGGACTTACGGCAGTCATATTGCTAAGACAACCGAAACTCCAATACTTTAACATAGACTATGGCAATTGCAGCTCTAAGACATCATAACTCCTATACTTTATCATAGACTTACGACAGTTGCAGCGCTAAGATGTCTGCAACTCGCATTCTTTAACATAGTGAGTGAGTTGGGCTTAACGCTGCTTTTAACAGTATTCCAGTTATATCACGGCATGTCAGCTTAACGTGGGAGGAAAGCCCGAAGTGTGTTGGTCTCAGATGTTAACCACTTCAGCGAAACCCACAAGCACATGTATGGTGCTGACAAACCTAGAAACTTAATTGGGGCGAACCAGGATTCGAACCTACAATCATAGGTTTCTAGCGTGCCCAAGGGACGCAACACTGCACAGCGAATCGACTGGGCCACCCGTGCCCCCCTTTAACATAGACTAACGACAGTTGTAGCGCTACGATCGCTTCATGGAATGGGGCCCTGTCCTACATTGTCTGAAGTCAATGACCTTGATTGCCCGCAGTAAATTAACCCTTCCTGTTTCTTAGAACACATTGATTTCTGCCGATTTAATCCAGCTATAGATATGACATGTTATTGCTCTGCATACATCTGTTGACAAACAAGCCTTTACTCAAGTACTGGGATTTGTATTATGTTAGTTGTGTTTGTGTGAGTTGTGACCATGGTAACATTTAATTGTTTCCATTATTATCGATATATTTCTTTATTCTTTTCCAAAAATCATAAATATTTGAGTTAATCCAGAAGTCGACAATCATACATTAACTCATAAGCCTTTTCAAGAGCAATTCTTAGATATAATAATTACCATCACCTCCAAAGTGAGGTGTTTCTAACCAGTTCTGGGACGGCCAACTCAACAAAATTAAATATTCGTATTTCCAGTAACACAAACAGAATACAAAAGTAGAGAAGTAATAGCATGCACTGATTCCAAAACCTCCAACAAAATAGGGAATAAGTAGATATTATTTGCCGAGTGGGATTCCATGTAATAAATATCATATTTTTATCGATGCAAAACTTCTGAGAGCCTTCAAACTTCTACTGGTCCAATTGCCTGCCACTGATAAATTGTGTGGACAAGTAATAATCCTGATGGTAGTCCCCATTGACCAGTAACCAGTTCTCAACGCTTCAATTGTGCTACAAATTGGTCTGAATAAAACTGCAAATGTAGCAATAGTATATATTTTTGTCTCATTCAAATAGGACTAGCTACAAGTGAGTGAGTTTTATATTTCAAGCTACTTTTTGCAATATTTCTGCAATATCACAGTGGGGGGACACCAGAAATGGGCTTCACACATTGTACCCATGTCGGGAATCGAACCCGGGTCTTCGGCATGACGAGCGAACACTTTAACCAGTAGGCTACCCGACTAGCTACAAACTCTGAGGACATTTGAAATAATGTTAACACTAGTCCTCTGGACAAGTCTTAAAAAAGATAAATTTCTAAACTTGATAATACATATTGTGTATTCCTAATGTATGATATTTATGAGATGGAAACAAACATTGGTTATAATCTCTTTATCATATAATATCATTCTTAAAAGTAATCAATGTTTAACACAAATTTCCACTGAAGTAACAATAGAAACCGCGTATGAATACAGTGTTTGAGTGAACCGCCCTATTTATCAAAGAGTGCCAAAGGGTTTACAGCCATGTCTGTCTACAGAAAAAAAAACCATATTGGGAAACCTTATAATTGTATTGGCTAAGAAGACATTATTACATTGATGAATAGAGCTTAAAGTAGTTCCTGCCAGGTAACCTCATTTGCATATTATCGGATCATGATACCAAATTTATCGATCGGTTTACAGCATCGATGACACTTCCCATTGTGTGATAAAATAATAATTACAATATAAACATTCATGGAAATATAGAGTAAATCACTAACTAGACTGAAACATAGCCTTGTTGCTATGGTAATGGTAACCATGGCAACAGTAAGGTCAGGCTTGTTCACTATGGAATAGTACAGTTTTCATGCTGACTAATTCTAGGGCTTGACTGGTTCCATGCATCTGCACCTCTCACAACTATACTACAACATCTACACGATGGTTAAACTAAACCTTGGCTAAAGGAGACTGTTAGGGTGGTTAATGTAGCCATGGTAACGTTAATAAAACATTCCATGCAAGACATAATGACAATTCAAAAGATTCCATTTGGCTTGTCACAGGCTATTCCTGTATCACTAACTAAGAGGTTTCTATGGAAACACTCATCTTCCCAATCAACTCGCTATACTACAAAATGGCGAAAGTGATTGTTTCCATGGTAACCTGCTATTTCTAATGCTATTTTAGTTAATATTCCCATGTAAATTGTGTTCAAAGACCACAACCATTGTCAAAATTATTGTTTAAACTAAACCTTATCATCAGCTTGTGTCATTCTTTCTGCATTATGATACATATTCATGATACAATACGTATCATATACAGCACATTGTAAGATGGTGTACCCTCTAAGCCTAACTCAGAGCTCCAGATAAGCTGCGTATCTGCGTAAAATATGCATCAGAAATGCAGAAATACGCAGTAAAATAAAATCCAAGCGTATCAAATACGCAACCAACATTATAGATACGCTACAAAAATAAAACTTGTGCGTATCCTCAAAATATTGTGAAGTAACCCTGCGTATTCGATTAGCAAATCAGCAACTTATTTTGAAATTATAGACGGGCATTCTGTCAACCTTGCCAAACTCCATGATGACAGTTACATCATGATCATTTGCCATTACACTTTCTTGTGGAAGTATCGTAGTATCGTCCTATAAAGCTCTCGAACCCACACGACACCAGTTTGCAGGGACTAGATGAATAGTGTTTTTAAATATTTAACTTAAATACCCACATGCGTAAAAACTAGTGGGTAAGAGAAATTTGAATACCCAAATAGAATTACTGATACCCAATGATTTTAAGATGCATGGGTAAAATACCCACAACACCAAAAGTTTATCTGGAGCTCTGTAACTCATTTTAGTCTGTCTCACAGTCCCTGAACCATGTTATTTTCCTTCCCTCCAACCCTTACTGTAATGCTATAGCCCTAAATGAAGCAAGTCTATATTTCCACAGGTTCTGAATCGCCCATCTCACTGGGGCTCCTTTTCAATTTAAATGGAGTTGTTGTGTTGATCAAAATTATATTATGGACTACTAAAGCATAAGTCTAAAATCATTCCTGACTGGAAGGCCACAACAGTCGTATGTCTATCTTTCAGAACTAGCAATAGTACAATTAAATCTGTCAGTCGTGCACTATAGCCTTCGTGTGATACCAGTGGCAGATACAACAACAAGAGTGAGCGAGTTGGGTTTAACGCCACTTTGAACAGTATTCCAGTCATATCATGGCGTGTCAGCTTAAATTAGGAGGAAAGCCTGAAGTGATGCAGGTCTTAGACGTTTACCACTTCGGTGAAACCCACGAGCATGGGTATGGTGCTGACAAACATAATCGGGGTGAACCGGGATTCGAACCCACAATCATAGGTTTCTGGCGTGTCCAAGGGACGCAACTCTGCACAGCAAATCACGGCGCCTTAGACGACTGGGCCACCTGTGCCCCTACAAGATGACATGAACCTTGTACTACTAGTCATCGTAGAAGAGTAAACAGTCAATACTGCATGACTAGCCATACAATAAGATCATATCAACCTTGTACTACTAGTACATGTAAGTTCGATGTTTAATGCTGCACTCAGCAATATTCCAGCTATATGATGGCAGTCTGTAAATAATCAAGTCTGAACAACACAATCCAGTGATTGACATCATGAGCACCAATCCAAACAATTGGGATAGAATGACATGCACCAACCAAGTCTGCGAGCCTGACCATCCAATTCCGTTAGTCGCGTCTTACGACAAGCATAGTCGCCTCTTATGGCAAGCATAGGTTGCTGAAGACCTATTCTTACCGGATCTTCCCAGGTAGTACTACAAGTCATCATAGAACAGTAAACAGTCAATATTGCCCGAGTAGCCATACAATAACAAGGTCATATCAACCTTGTTTTACTAGAACAATAAACCTGGCGAGTAAATAAACTGTGCCAGTCTATAACTGGTCAAGTCAAGATGACAATGTAAGCGGTCTGAAAGAGAGGAAAGCAGAGAGATATTAGTAGCTGTAGAGATTACAGGAGATGATGCAGCGGCAAGCCGACAGCCCTACATCCAGCGAAGCTCTGGAGCACTAGGATACTAACAGCTGACTCAATGACCGAGTAAGCAAGGCTAGTTGTATCACGGCAGCCTGAAAAAAGATGCTTGGACTACACAAACCGAGGGATGATAGTGTGAGCATGTCTACCTTATTTGGGGATCATATGGAGGCATTATGGTGGCATTTTCAGGCCCCAGACCTTATCCAGAGGGATGATAGTGTGAGCATGTCTACCTTATTTGGGGATCATATGGAGGCATTATGGTGGCATTTTCAGGCCCCAGACCTTATCCTGAGGGATGATAGTGTGAGCATGTCTACCTTATTTGGGGATCACGTGGAGGCATTATGGAGGCATTTTCAGGCCCCAGACCTTATCCAGAAGACCCTGAGGCCGTTCCCCCATACCTGATACTACCTTAGATATTGATTCATATATTGCTTTGTCAGCCAAAGTGAAAAAGTGAATGAGTGTGAGAGTTTGGACAGTGTTTCTGTTGTATCACGGCATACCAGCTTGATGTAGGAGGAATGGCCTAAGCAGGACTCGATTTAATGAGTGAGTGAGTATGGTATATTCCTGCAATATCACAATGGGGGACCCCAGAAATGGGCTGAACACATTGTACCCATGTCGGGAATCGAACCTGGGTCTTCGGCGTGACGAGCAAATGCTTTAACCACTAGGCTACCCGACCACCCCTTGATTTCAGGAACTTTACTTAACCTGCACCAGGTGCATGTACACAAGAAAACCTGGTGGCACCAGACAAAACCCGATAAAATTAATACCGATAGTACTTACTGTCACAGTATTTATATGGCATTGTCATCAATGGCAACTGTCATAGAGACTTTGTTCGTTTTTTGTAATACTAGCACTGTTTTTTTGTTGTTGTTTAACGCCGCACTCAGCAATATTCCAGCTATATGACGGCGGTTTGTAGATAATCAAGTCTGGACCATACAATCCAGTGATTGACATCATGAACATCGATACATGCAATTGGGATCGATGACAGGCATAAACCAAGACAGCAGGCCTGACCACCCGATCCCGTTGGTCGCCTCTTACGACAAGCATAGTCGCCTTTTATGGCAAGCATGGGTTGCTGAAGACCTATTCTACCCAGGATCTTCACGGAACAAATGATGTAGTTAGGTCACTAGAGAGCGAGAGAGAGAAAAAGAGAGAGAGAGAGAGTGTGTGTGTGTGGGGGTGGGTGTTTTCAAAGATCTTTCAAAGATGTTGTCTGGAAAAGTAAGAGTAAGTCACACACAAATTTGAATTGTTTACTTGCACTTAAGTAGCGCAAATATTAGGTTGCATTTTTCAGTAATAGGTTACACTGGTGCACGTTTTATATAGCTAAAATCGAGCCCTGATAAATGATGCAGGTCTTTGATGTTGACCATGTTGGTGAAACCCATGAGCACTGCCACTACTGAGTTGACATCCTGGAAACAGGTTCAGGGTGAACCAGGATTCGAATCCACGATCTTAGATTTGTGGCATTGAGATGGATTCATGCAGTGTGCAGCGTCCTAGATTAGTGGGGCACCCATTACCAGTAGTCAGCCTTTAGACCTTTAACCTATCGACCATAGGAACTGGGGACTTATTCAGAGCCCTATTTAACAGTCTCCTATAATGGTCGTAGGAACTGGGAATATATATATCTAACACCAATTAAGCTGTCTCTTACAGCAAGCACTGTGACCCAGGACCTACTCAGACCTCCTTTAACAGAATAAACTGCCTCTTTAGGCAGACATAGGAAACTGTGGACCAGTCTGATACCTATTTAGTCGTCTTAAACAAGAATATTCTGTCTATGAAGTATATCTAAAGTCCTTATTGCTGAATACAGTATCCAGAGATCTCCATACAGTACCCAGATATCGCCATACAGTACCCAGATATCGCCATACAGTACCCAGATATCTCAATATTGTACACAGATTTCTCCATACAGTACCCAGATCTCTCCATACAGTACCCAGATATCTCCATACAGTACCGAGAGATCTCCATACAGTACCCGGAGATCTCCATACAGTAACCAGAGATCTCCATGCAGTACCCAGAGATATCCATACAGTACCCAGACATCTCCATACAGTACCCAGACATCTCCATACAGTACCCAGATCTCTCCATACAGTACCCAGATATCTCCATACAGTAACCAGATCTCTCCATACAGTACCCAGATATCTCCATACAGTACCCAGATATCGCCATACAGTACCCAGATATCTCCATACAGTAACCAGATATCGCCATACAGTACCCAGAGATCTCTATACAGTACCCAGATATCGCCATACAGTACCCAGATATCTCCATACAGTACCCAGATATCGCCATACTGTAACCAGAGATCTCTCCATACAGTAACCAGAGATCTCCATACAGTACCCAGATATCGCCATACTGTAACCAGAGATCTCTCCATACAGTACCCAGATATTGCCATACAGTAACCAGAGATCTCCATACAGTAACCAGAGATCTCCATACAGCACCCAGAGATCTCCATACGATATCTAGATATCCCAATAGTCCTCCCATATATACCGATATACATACTTGACCCAGTAATCTAACACTCTGCCAAGACATATTAATACAGTCCAGTGAAGCTGAAAGTCAGCTGTATCTTTCAGAGAATTCAAATCACTGATCTAGATTCTAAATACATACAGAAGTGAACACAGTAATCTATTCTAAAAACCTATTCTAACCTTCCAATCCTTCAGATGATAATCTACACCAAGTTAGTAGACGATACATGTTGCCGTGTGCATGAAAGCTGTGTACAAAGCCGATTAGACATCATGTTGTGTGGCGGCTACAACATATTAGTTCCAAACATGCAGATGCTGTTAGTCTGAAGAGTAGTTACTGTTACAAGGCATACACTCATTATACTGAAAACATATAGTTAGGGATCATGAGTATTTTGGGGGATATTTTTATGAAATTGTGTGATTAGTCTTCACTACAGAAAAATATCCCCCAATTTGTCAAAATCCTTACGTTTTTTTTGTTCAGTGTATATACCAAAACTTCTCTCAACACAAACCACAAACCAATCATGCTGGTAAAAATTCCAAAATGATAAAATATTGGTATTACTGACAAAGGCACTGTTACCGTCTCCACCAGAAGCTCAGTCGTGAACCATTCCAAAAATTTAACTATTTTCAGGGCGTAAATGTCCTGGTATTAAATTACACACTTCCTGATACAACATTCACTAATAAATATCTGTTGAGAAAAATAAAGGTGACACAACCTCCAAAGCAAGCATGGTACAACAATATTACTAAATTAACTCAATTCAGAGTATAAAAGCCAGTACAAAACACCAAAAATATTAAATGAAATATTTCCTCCTTGGTACCCCTGTGCAGAATCATCAAAAATATCACTGGAGTTGAAGGTTCAAAATTGATTGTGATAATTTTCATTCATTCATCTTTTGAATTTCATATTTTTGAATGCACCTTATGTCATTGAAGTGAATTATTCAACCACAATGCTCTTCTATTTGTCAGATGGTCTTGTTGTTTAATTTCATGAAAAAACCCCAGAAGGTTACAATGCAAATCGGTAATGATTATTTGAAGATGTGTTATAAAAGTAGAGAAATTATTTTTGTGGGACAGGAGAAGTCATGAGGAAATATTTTACAAAGAGCTGTAAATGTTCGTTCCTTGCATGGCCAATATTTATCATATGAACAGCACCTTTTGGTGAAAGAAACTTACATAATATATTCCAAAGAACTATCTTTCATAACTTCAAAATTTCCATCACATTTAAATGATCCAAATTTGAAATTTACCAAATTCAACAAATATTGATTGGATTGTTTTATATTCATTAACATTACAAAAAGAAATACAATAATTTCATAGATATAATAATTTGTCATCAATTCTATTTTACCCTGATGTGTTATGTTTAACAGACACTACGCCATCATCAATGTCTAAGATTCAACATAGTTAACAAGCTCCTCGCAGCGATAGCCTGTTCGCGGAGCTCTCTATACTATCGCTGCCACCAGTAAAAACTCCCCACAGTGAAAGATGACCACAACCATGCTTGGAGTTGAATTCGCAGCCGATTGACCGTTATGTATATACAAGTGACGACTGTCGTGACGCCAAATACACTTACCCCTGTTAAATTACTTTCTTTGTTTGTCAATTTTAATTTCTATTTCATTAAAACTATCATGTAATTGATAAAGTGAGAATGTTAAAGAGGAGTTGGTTGATTTTTAGTTAGTCTGCAATCTCGAACCAATCTGATTATACAAACAACAAAGTAAATTCATCTGGAAAACATGGTCAGTCGTAAACGTTTTCAAAATGAACTACGATGGCATTCCCAAACATGTAAACAAAAGTATGATTGTGACTACATTTGGGGTTAGAGGGCAAATTTCAAGATTCTTGTAATGGCCGCACCCACACTGGTGGCAGCGATGTTACCGAGAGTGTAACAAAGGTGTCACACGCTGGGAAGAAGCTAGAATAGTTAACAGAGAAGGGAGACAACTCAATCATCTAAAGATGCTGCATATACAAGCCATGTATCCAGATGGACATTTACAGCCAACACTCTCCACGCACAATCGTAAAGCAAGCCCATGTGTACTACACTAGATGACCAAAATGGCGGAGGCAACAGTGAGGGTGAAGGTCGTACTTATTCCTGCACAGAAAGTCTGACTGCTGGGGTCAGAGGTTAGAATGGGCTTGATGAGCTGAGAGTCAGCTCGATCTCGCTCCACCTGTGTCAAAGGTCGCCAGTCCCACCCTGAAAGCAAGTCACATGTAACAAGGTTACACAGGTCAAGGTTACTATATCAGTCACAGGTCAAGGTCAGGAATGACTGAACATGGCTTATACCAAACTGACATAAACTGAAAAAGATGTTATTACCACTAGACCTTTTTTTTGTAAGATAAATCATTTTAAATTTAAGTCAAACTAGAAAAGGATATATTATCATATCAGTTGTTTCAAAAACAAATCAACCATTGACTTTAAAATTTACATAAATGTCTCTCAGGATTAATTAATAAACATACACAAAAAAATGTTTTTTACAACAGTAGACAGACTTAAAACCAAATATCTAACACATAATACCACAGAAATAGTTACTTTAGCGGATTAATCAATATTGCCATGGTTACTGGATATTCCTGAAAACAAAGTCTGTCATCACGTTTACTCTACCATCTTACAGTGAGTCACAGTTGAGTAGGATTTGTCATCAACATCAAAGACTACTTCTTGGAAAATAATAACTGTTAAACTCTTCGTACCTTGGAACAGGTTTTCATGAAGACGTTCGCATGAACATGGGGTACGAAAAATGCATGAAATGGACAAGGGAACAAAATCATGCACATTGTCATGCATGCAGACAGTCAAGAAACTACACCAGACGAACAAAAATAACTTTTTGTTTGTTTAATGCCCACTCAGCAATATTCCAGCTATAAGATCGCAACCAAGCCTGACCACCTAATCCTCATAGTCCCTTCGTACGACGAGCATTGGTTGCTGTGGTCACAGAATATCTGGAATACCCATGGGGTGAAAAGTAACTTCACAGGTGGAACGTTATATCATAAAAAGGATAAAAAACATACACTACAGGATAACAAATGGAAACATAGAGATTAAAAAAAATTCAAAAGTTTTCAAACAAAAGTTTTCAAAAAAGGTTCATTCATGCTAATGGCAGACAATACACAATTTTCACTGATGTAAATCGTAAATACTATTAAAGGAAAACTAACTATTATATGGAAACACAAGTGGACGTACAGTGACATTTAAATTATTTCAACATGAAATATAACTGAGATATGTATAAGTAGGGAACATGCATTTAATAGAATTTTATCAACACAATCATCAACACATAATAATAAATGAATGTGATGATTAGCTGATAAGATGATTGGTTAAGCATAGCATTTTAGTTCCTGATATAAAACACACAACATAAACAAGCATGCAACTACATGCAGGTTTGAAACAAAACAAGACAAGAAAACAGAACATCCCCTGAAGAGTACATGAATAAAAGAAACACTGCCTGAAACTCGATCTGTATCGGCTAGCCATTTCAGTGTCATGTTGTTACAAAAGTTGTTGTGTGGAAGGTTGTATCTACCTGTTGTCATGTCTGGGCTCCAAGGTTGCTCTCCTGTTGGACCCCAGAGCCAGAAGCCATCTTGTGACGTCATCTGACCTCTTGACCCACAACGACCTTGACCCACAAACAAATATATTTTAAATGGGCATTTAGAAGAGTTGACATGGATTTATTTCTTTGTTTGTGTGTGTGTGTGTCTCTGTGTGTGTTTGTCTCTCTGAGTGTGTGTGTGTCTGTGGTGTGTGTGTGTGTCTGTGGTATGTGTGTGTGTCTGTCTGTGTATGCGTGTGTGTATATGTGTGTGTGCCTGTGTGTGTGTGTCTGTGGTGAGTGTGTGTTTATGTGCGTACATGTCTATGTATGTGTAAATGTGCATGCATGTGTGTCTCTGTGTGTCTGCTTGTATGTGTGTGCACATATGTGCGTGTGTGTGTGTGTATGCTTGTCTGTGTGTATGTGTATGTGTGTGTGTGTGCATGCTTGTCTGTGGTGAGTGTGTGTTTATGTGCGTAAGTGTCTATGTCTGTGTAATGTGCATGCATGTCTCTGTGTGTCTGCTTGTATGTGTGTGCACATATGTGCGTGTCTGTATGTGTGTGCACATATGTGCGTGTGTGTGCATGCTTGTCTGTGTGTATATGTGTGTGTGTGTTTGTGTGTGTGTTTGTGTTGTACTGGTACAAGCTAATACCAGTTTTATAGTGCTAGCCCACTGAGATACCACGCTGCAGTGAAACATTGATACCTAACTTAGACATAGTATCCTATATCCAAGCCGACCAGTCCCTGGCTCAAATCCTCAATGCCAGGCAGGGTAACAAGAAGCACCATCTTTTAACGTCTTTTGGTATGACAACAGTGAGTGAGTGAGTGAGCTGGGTTTAACTCTGCTTCAAAAAGTATTTTAGTAACATCATGGCACATCAGTTTGATGGCGAGACCAAAATGTCACAAGACGTAGTGAAAGCATGGGTACCATGCTAACAGATCAAGTAACATCACTGTGGCAATTCAGGAATACAAACCCATGACCTGCAACATGCAACTAACGTACCAAACTCCGCGGAGGCTGAGGACAGGACGTGATGGAGGGTGGACATGGTGAGTGTGGAGTGACTGGGAGACACATTGCTCAGCTCTGCTAGACCGTCCAGGCTGTGAGTTGACACAACAGAAAACAGTGTTCAAATTTGTTTATTTGTTGTTTAACGCCACACTCAGCAATATTCCAGCTATATGATGGCGGTCTGTAATAATCAAGTCTGGACCAGACAATCCAGTGATTGACATCATGAGCATCAATCTAGGCAATTGGGATATGATGACATGCATCAACCAAGTCAGTGAGCCTGACCACCCGATCCCGTAAGTCGCCTCTTACGACAAGCATAGTCACCTTTTAAGGCAAGCATGGGTTGCTGAAGACCTATTCTACCCCGGAAGTATTCTACCCCGGATCTTCACATGCATGTGACCAGGTGAAGTTGATGTCAAGGTAATTAAACTGGTGCATGTATTAATGTACAAAAGAAAGCACTTTTAACAGATAAAGCTCAATTTGGTCAATTCTATTTATTTTAATGAAGAATGAATGAATAGTGAGTGAGTGAGTGAGTTTGGTTATATGCCGCTTTTTGCAACATTCCAGCAATATCATGGTGGGGGACACCAGAAATGGGCTTCACACATTGAACTCATGTCGGGAATCGAACCCGGGTCTTCAGCGTGACAAGCAAACGCTTTAACCACTAGGCTACCCGACCGCCCCAATAAAGAATGAATAAGTGAATTTGAAGAGGATCGTTTTTATGTTGTTCCCCAAATCAGTTTGAAGTTGCAAGACAACCCAAGGTGACAGTCAACAAAATAACAGCTTACAGTGAGTGAGTATGTTTCTACGCCACTTTTAGCAATATTCCAGCAATATCACGGCGGGGGACACCAGAAACGGGCTTAACACATTGTACCCATGTCGGGAATCGAAACACTTTAACCACTAGGCTACCCCACCACCCCTACAGCACAAGGTCAGTGTGGGTTTTGAACCTATGGCCATCAGATATTGGTAATACTAAGGGGCGCAACTCTGTAGTGTTAATGGAAATACCTTAAATGAAACGTGAAGAAGTGGAAACATGTTCCTACCTGTGATCTTCCCCCACATCGTCCAGACTCTCCTGTCGAGACACCGATCTTCGTTTGCGAGACTCAACCGCCATCTGGGCACCCTAGAAACAGTCATGTGACCTTGACCTTTGACACTCTACAGATGTGGAAGGACAAGTTTCGTGAGGCTTGGGAGGGAAAAACATGCCTCAGAAACCGAAGACACAATCTTTTTTTTCACAATAATACAGTTACCTTGACCTTTGACCCTATCCCTAAATGATGAATATACCAATTTGGGTGATAAACACAAAATAGTTTGAGAAATGGTAACCACAATTTGTGACAAACTCTTTAGCATTTTCACTCAGCATCATCACCTGACCTTTGACCTCAATGAATTATGACCTTTTACTCTTGCCTAAGTAGAATCCATCCAACAACATAAAAAGCATAATACCCACAGAAATCTTGAGTGATTGAGTTGGGTTTAACGCCGCTTTATCTAGACTTGCACAGAGGCTGATATTCGGTCGCATGTATGTTGATACAAACTGTTTCAGTTCAGTCATCCTCATAATTACATATAGCAAAACCTTGGCAAAAAGATAAATTTCTATTAGTCCTTATGAAACCTTAACTATTGGGCAGTTGGGCAACGACTATAGGACTAGTGCCAATTTCTAATGCTCATGGTAATAACTAAGGTGACTTGTATTTCACTGATAGCAGGTCCAATAAAGTGAGTGAGTGAGTTGGGTTTAAAGCCGCTTTTAACAGTATTTCAGTTATATGACAGCGTGTCAGCTTGATGTGGAAGGAAAGCCCAAAGTAATGCAGGTCTCAGATGATTACCACTTCGGTGAAACCCACGAGCACGGGTATGGATCTGACCAACCTAGAATCATAATCGGGGCGAACTGGGATTTGAACCTACGATCATAGGTTTCTGGTGTGCCCAAGGGACGCAACTATGCACAGCGAATCGCGGTGCCTTAGACAACTGGGCCACCCATGCCCACCAGAAATCTTGACCTCTGCTGACCTACTGACCTGTATAACCTCTCGGGTTGGCTGCTGCACAGAGAGGTCATCTGTGTCGTCCGAGTGCCCCGACCCTAGGTAGTGATGTGTCTGCACCGCTGCACCCTGGGGGTCTACACAATGGAGTAGCAGCATGACAACAAAATTTTCCAGAAAAAACATATGATTACAGAGCATGATTATATTGTCAGTTTTTCTTTCTTATTACGAAAAAAAAACGCAGACAATTTCAGTTTTCCAAATTTCAAACACTTAAGGACAAAATAAAAACAATTTCATCCTCCTGTAATTCAGACTCGGAGACCTTGTTTAATGTCATCCAATTATATGTCAGGAAAACAACCTAGGGGTATAACAGTATTCAAGCCATATCATGGCGTGTCAGCTTAAATTGGGAGGAAAGCCCGAAGTGATGCAGGTCTCAGACGTTTACCACTTCGGTGAAACCCATGAGCACGGGTATGGTGCTGACAAACCTAGAAACATAATCAGGGCGAACCGGGATTCAAACCCTCAATCATAGATTTCTGGTGTGCCCAAGGGACATAACTCTGCACAGAGAATCACAGCACCTTAGACGACTGGGCCCCCCATATCAGGTATGAAGTCTTGAACATCTGTCATAAGTAAATGGGTGAGAAAACCAATTGTGTCAGAAGTCAAATTTGAGCAAACACATAGGGCATGCGTTTAACATAATAAATAGTTAACATAAGACATAGATGAGAACAATTTTTGCACTAGTGCACCTGTAGGGAAAGCATGGACCCAACGCCTGCGGTTTGATGTCATCTTGAAGCGCATCCGGGATGGTGCAAAGGGGTTGATGAGGGCCCTCTGGGGTCGAAAGTTCTGCAGCCGATGTGAGAAGCCGACCGGGGATCCCGCACTGCCAACCACAGGACGAGTGTACAGGAACTCCTCGCTCTCGGAGGAGTTGATAGACTCGCGACTCAGGGTCTTTTCTGAAGATAACAAGCAGATGAATTTGATCAATACAGGATTTTCCACACCACACTGGTATGTTTGTTGTTTAATGCTGCACTCTGTTTAAAACAAGCTATATGACAGAGGCCTGGAGATAATTAAATCTGGACAACGATCCATGCCATCGGGGTTTGACGACAAGTGATCAACCAAGTCACCAGGCCTGATCATCTCGTCAATTTAGTCTTACAACCAGTTCTAACTCGGAATCTTCACAGGGATTATTTAATGAGCTAGAGATACAGGCTAATCTAGAGTTGGTGCAAGCCAGAGGAAAGGGGAGGTGAGGTGAAATGGGGTTCAACATTGCGAAGTGCATGCACATGTGTTTGTGAGTGTGTGGCTGCTTGTACTAGTCCGGACTAATGCTAATTTTATAGTGCCAGCCCACTGAGATACCTTGACCAGTTTTAACATGAAAACCCCACTCAGACACAGTATACTGACTCCGAGCCGACCAGTCCTTGTTTTAGACTCTTAATGCCGAGCGCCAGGCAGGGTAACAAAAAGTACCATCTTTTAACAACTTTCAGTATGACACGGACGTGGATCTGCTCTCCGGGCGGACACACCAACACCAACTTCAGAGGGTATACTTGTGTTCTTTGGCATTTTTTGTGCTAAGATTGAAATTTCCAAAAGAGGTGACAAAGAAATGAAGTCGTTTCAGAAAGCTGACATCTGATTGGTTAAGGAACCCCCACATCCTTCATTTAGACTGTGCAGTCAGAGGCGAGGTGAGGTGAAATGGGGTTTAACGTCGCGTCAAAGATTATTGCTCTTATACAGCGACGTGTACGTGTGTGTGTTTGTGTGGCTGCTTGTACTAGTCCGGACTGATGCCGATTTATAGTGCTAGCTCACTGAGATACCATGCCGCAGTAAAACATGAATACCCCCTCAGACACAGTATACTGACTCCGAGCCGACCAGTCCTTGTTTTAGACACTTAATGCCGAGCGCCAGGCAGGGTAACAAAAAGTACCATCTTTTAACAACTTTCATTATGACACGGACGTGGATCTGCTCTCCGGGCGGACACACCAACACTAGACTACAGAGGCAGCCTGTGGGGAGAGGAAGGGGTAGAGTCACTGAGTACTGAGGAATGGGGAATAATTCACAATAACATACACGTTGACAAACAAGCTCACCAAAGATGGGATAACATCCAGCTGACTGCGAGAGATCTTCTCCCATGAGAGACCTAGATGGAATCCCCATGGCCGAGGAGGACGACTTCTTCACCACTTTGTCTGCACAGTGTTCCATGAAGTCATCGGAGATGTGCCTGATCCGGGATCCCGGCATGCCCTGGCCGGCATCAGTGGTAGACTTGCAGTTGCGTCTGCGGACGTGGGTACCGTAGAAACTCGAACTGCGGCCAGAGCTGAAAGGAACATGCAGAGCTCCAGATAAGCTGCGTATCTGCGTGAAAAATGCATCAGAAATGCAGAAATACACAGTAAAATATAATCCAAGCGTATCAAATACGCAACGAACATTACAGATACGCTACAAAAATAAAACTTGTGCGTATCATCAAAATATTGTGAGGTAACCCTGCATATTCGATTAGCAAATCAGAAACTTATTTTGAAATTATAAACGGGCATTCCGTCAACCTTGCCAAACTCCACGATGACAGTTACATCATGATCATTTGCCATCACACTTTCTTGTGGAAGTATCATGGTATTTTTGAGTCCTATAAAGCTCTCGAACCCACACGACACCAGTTTGCAGGGACTAGATGAATAGTGTTTTTAAATATTTAACTTAAATACCCACATGTGTAAAAACTAGTGGGTAACTGAAATTTGAATACCCAGATAGAATTACTGATACCCAATGATTTTAAAATGCATGGGTAAAATACCCACAACACCAAAAGCTTATCTGGAGCTTTGACATGCTTGTTTGTTAGTCAGTTCTTTAACACCTCACTCAGCAATATTCCAGCTACATGATAGCAGTCTGTAAATTATTCAGTCAGGACGAGACAATCCAGTGATTAACATCATGAGCATCGATTTACGCAATTCAACATTACTACTGCGAATGAAAAACAAACTCGTAGGTCCATCACATTTACGCAACTGGGATACGATGACATGCATTAACCAAGTCAGTGAGCCTGACCACCTGATTCCATTCGCCTCTTGTGACAACCACTGGCTGCTGAAAACCAAGTCTAACGCTGATCTTCACAGGGAGGGAAAGGAACATGCAATGTTGGAAAGTGGTTGCTGGCATTTAGGTTTGCTGCTAGAGTATTTAAATCTAGGGACCTCTTCAGTTTCTTACATTAAGGTTGTAACAGTAGTGTGGTATTATTTTTAGAGGCTAGATATAGGCAAGGTTGCCTCCCTTTTGAAGCTCTCTATGTTCAGAGAGAATAATTTAACTTCTGTTTCACCTCTGTTGGTGCGAACTTGACCATGCAATGGACTAAGAACGGCTTCAGTGGGTGTATGCTTGAGATATCTATGTATTTTCACAAAACTACCGTTCCTGTAATTACGAAACGCATAGACAAACTGATTTGTGCTGATGACAACGACAGGCAACAACTTCGACAAAGATGATAACCTTTTGACTTTCAGGTTTAACTTCAAACACTAATTAGGGATAATCTCTCACCAGTAAGTCAATGTCAAAAGTCTGAGTATCTTTGTTACCAATGGTGAAATTCAATCAATTTACAAATATTACAAATGGCTCCTGGTCACTGACCAGTTTGAAATCAGCTATGCTGAGTCCTCAATCCCCAAATGAGACCTTTCCCCTTCGAACACTTACACGGCTCTGGGTGCTGTCCTGGACGGAAGTTTGAACACCTGAGCATCATACTCATCATAATCAACAAAGGGGAACTTGTCATCGTCCGCATCATTGGAAGTGTTCACCAGTGCTGGATGCAAAAAAAAGAGGTCAACCATGAAACGTGTCTGTGCTGATTTTTATTCAGAAATGTTGTAGCTATGTTGTGGAAATATCAAAGAGAGGAAAGTGAAGTATAAATTGTGGGCCTAAACTACCTCTAATGGGCCCAGGTGGCCAAGAAGCCCAATGCACTACAATTCTCGGTGCAGAGTTGTGTCCCTTTGCCATGCCAGGAAACAATGAGTGTAGGTTTTAAACCAGATTGGTCATTCTGTTTCTTAGTTTGTCAGCAAATACTCATGCTAGTGGGTTTCACCAAAGAGGTAAACCTCTAACATCAATCTGACATACTGTGAATACTGTGAACTAAAATATTGTAAAAGCAGCGTTCAACCTTTCACACTCACTGGCTCCATTACAGAACATAGACGTCTAAGACGGGGCATGGGTGGCCTAGTCGTCTAAGGCGCCGCGATTCGCTGTGCAGAGTTGCGTCCCTTAGGCACGCCAGAAACCTGTGATTGTGGGTTCGAATCCCAGTTCGCCCCGATTATGTTTCTAGGTTTGTCAGCACCATACCCATGCTCGTGGGTTTCACAGAAGTGGTAAATGTCGGAGATCTGCATCACTTCGGGCTTTCCTCCAACATTAAGCTGACACAACGTGATATAACTGGAATACTGTTAAAAGTGGCGTTAAACCCAACTCACTCACTCACTCCACATGATGCTAACTATGATTTACCTAAAATACTGTTCAAAGCGGCATTCCAACCAACTGATGCACACTACCCATTTGGACTTCTATTACCAGAAGGGGACCTGTTGTATATGGCTGCTATATTGTGAGGTGAGGCGGTCCTGCTATATTGTGACTAACTGTTCTCATCAGCTTAATACCCTACCTAATTCTACATCACTCTTTAAACTCGCAAGTATATTTACAACTAATTAGAAGAAATGAGAGAAAAAGATTTTAGAATAATTGTGCTGCTTACCTATTTCATTATTTTCTGGTTCCTTGGCCAGGAATTCAAGCTGAAAAACAAAAAAGTAAATTTTACAATAAATTGTATACTTATGATATTTATCCTATCTCATAGTATGCATTTCTCTTTCTTCTTTCGTTCCTAAGTGGAAACGTGCCTAAACAAAGGTTTCCAGCTTCTTGCAAAACAATTCACCCGAATACACCCAGTATCACCATGGTCACCTCCCAGCAATCTGGGTCATGCATGCTTTTTTTGCCGGTTAACCCACAAGTGCTGAACACATGGTTTCCCCTGCCAGCTCATTCTCTTTCTGGAGCTTAATAGGCTAGAGGAATTGTGATGCGAGGATGGACGGGTAGGCATGTAGCGTGTGAGATAGGATAAGTCCCCAATTTGGTACAGAAAAATCTCCTTATTCTCATTACAATATAGAATGGTAAAAACATTCATGTCATCATCAGATTTGGAAAAACAGCTTCTGAGATAAAAAATACATGAAGGTAATCATGAATAAATAAATTCTGTGGCATTTGAATTGCTAACCCAGCAATATATTCTGTGTTAATGTTTCCAAAAAACGAAAAAAGATTAGGCCATGCCCACTCACTAACTTCTGTTTCCTGATTGGTTGATAATAGAATGGGTGTGGCTGGTGTTGAATTATTGCGCTGAACGATGTGAATGATGTCACAGTTTTGTGAATGTAATCATTAAATATGCAGTCTGTGAACTTATTTCAGTAACATATTTATTTAAAAGAATTGACTTCCATATGTATTTGCATTTATCGAGTTATATACATAAAAAAGGTGTACACAATTTACCTAAATCTGCTAAATTGATAACAGAGTTTGCACACACATTTTTAATTTTATACCTTCATAAATGCAAAATATATTGAAGTCAGTTTAACATGAATACCCTACTCAGACACAGCCTACTGACTCCGAGCTGACTAGTCCTTGTTTGAGCCCCTTAATGCCAGCAAGTAACACTCACCACATCCGGAGGGGGTTTGATCCGTGGCACAAACATAGGGCTCACTCACCACTTCCGGAGGGGGTTTGATCCGCGGCACAAACATAGGGCTCACTCACCACTTCTGGAGGGGGTTTGATCCGTGGCACAAACATAGGACTCACTCACCACTTCTGGAGGGGGTTTGATCCGCGGCACAAACATAGGGCTCACTCACCACTTCTGGAGGGGGTTTGATCCGCGGCACAAACGAGGAGTTGAAATGAGTCTGGATTTGGTTCTTGGATGTGTAGAAACTGAAACAAGTGGCAACAGCAATCTAAGATAGTTTTCACATGAGCCACAAAGTACATCTCTAGATCTAGACATGAAATAAGATTCATAATGACTCTCTGTAAAGCTGGGAATGGCACTTTCGCAAATGACAAATGGAAATGATTATTGACGACTGAAGACTACCCATTCGATCCACTAGATGTAACTATTTTCCCAGAGAGATATCTTGTCAGTAACGTGAAGCCCTGTGAGTGGATACTCTGTTAATATGGAAAACCTGCACTACTTTTTCTGTAAACTCTGCACTACTTTTTCTGAAAACCCTGCACTAATTTTTCTGAAAACACTGCACAACTTTTTCTGAAAACACTGCACTACTTTTTCAGGGAATCTCCCTGTCCTTTCTATTGCCAAGCCCATCTTCCCGAGGCAAGGGATTTAATGGACTGTATAAGTCCAGTTTGCACCCTTGCCAAACAATGCTGGAATTACTGGGAAATGTAGTGCCACATATGGCTATTAGTAAAGTTCTGTCCACTACTTTTTCAGGGAATCTCCCTGTCCTTTCTATTGCCAAGCCCATCTTCCCGAGGCAAGGGAGTTAATGGACTGTAAATGTCCAGTTTGCACCCTTGCCAAACAATGCTGGAATTACTGGGAAATGTAGTGCCACATATGGCTATTAGTAAAGTTCTGTCCATTCAATGTCCCCTCTATTGAATAATCAGATTTCACATCTTATATCATTTGCATCAAAAACATGAAATGATTTTTTTTATCTGATTGTGCACAAACTCGTTAGTCCAGCCAAAATATAACTCCATAATTCCAGCTTAGTTCGGCAAGGGTGAACTGGACTTTTGTGGTCAGTTAACTCCCTTGCCTAGAGAAGTTGGGCCAAGCTAGGAATGAATTAACATATCATTTTGGCAGCTCTTGAAACACCAGCATGCATTTCTGAGAGAACGGTCTGTCCAGGATCACACATATCGTTTTTACATCCTTGTAAACGTCTACCATGTTTTGCTCCAGAAGTGCCAGACTTTGCAACACATATTCCATAGGTTTGCATGTAAATAAAAGAATTGGTAAAAATATCTCATTTTTCTGAAATGAAGTTCCTGATAATATCAATATGATCACCCAAAGATGAATGAGTCATCACAGGATATAAAGAAGGAATTGTCAAAAAAGGAAAACAAATTTGGTCTGTTTCATCCCAATCTGATTGTGCTCTTGAAAAAGATACAGCTAATGATTTAGGTGTGAAGGTCTAATTGGCAGTGTCCAGATTAACAGGGTTTTGCTGTACAGAGAGTGATGGAGATACCTGTGGTTCATCCAGTGAGGGATGTTGTAGTCGTCGCCCACCTCCAGGCAGTTCTTGGCATTCTTGCTGTGGAACTGAAGCAGACGACAAAAAACAACAGTCAAGTGAGGGAAACTATGTTCTTTAAGAGAGAGTTTTTGTTACTGGCACCAAATTTCAGGCCAGAAGGTTGAATTTGTCATAGACAGGCTATCTTTTGGGAAACTGGAAACTGTTCTTTTCACTTCCGTAAGGGTTAAAGAAATAACCCTTAAATGTAAAAAACCCAAACATACTTCACCAGTTTTGTGTGTTTGTTTGTTTGTTGCACTCAGCAATATTCCAGCTATATGACGACAGTCTGTAAATAATCAAAAGTCTGGACCACAAAATCCAGTGATTGACATAATGAGCATCGATCTACGCAGTTAAGATACGTGACATGCATCAACCAAGTCAGCGAGCCTCACCACCCAATCCCGTTAGTCGCCTCTTACAGCAAGCAGGGGGGGCTGAAGACCTATTCTACCCCGGATCTTCACGGGTCTATTTCACCAGTACTACTGAATCATGAAGCAGCATGCTAACTGTAGTGACAGATATGTGCCACACAGAGAATTCCCTGACCTTGAAGAGTGGAGCGGCGTGCAGTGGTTGTTCTCCCATACAGACCAAGTCACTGCCCACACCTGAAGCACAGACAGACATGCTGGCCAAACATCATCATCATAATAACAACAACAACAACAACAACAATCATCATCATCATCATCATCACAGCATGCTCTGAAAAGTAATTCTCAACTCCCTGGGGAGTATACAACCCAAGCTGCCTGTGAGGCATTAGAAGGTTAGAATTCACATTACCATCTCATCCTAACAGGTACCCATTCACTGCTTGGTGGACAGAGGCATATCTCAAAGTCACTTGCCTCAGGAGAAACCTAGGTAACATGTGTAACAGTGTGGGGCTGGCTTGAAGCTCTCAGGAGTCCAGCTCTACTTGGTAACATGCCCACCTACTTCCTGCGACAATTGTTGTTTAACTTTGCCTGATTTGTGACATGCACTGTACAAGCTATGGTCAATAAAATCAGGTCCATTACTCTGGAGGTCGGTTCAGGGTGAAACGTCCTAATCAGCCAACTGAGTGAGTGATGCATTCAAACAAGCATATCTGATTTCTGTACCTCAACAATGAACAAGTTTGGGGGTTTCTGAATGCAAATAATTAAAGCTGGATTATTGTATTGTTGTAGATATTTAATACCTCCTGTTGTTTCTGAGCACCATGACATATAGATCCAAAAGAATCCACTACAGAGGGTATACTTGTGTTCTTTGGCATTTTTTGTGCTAAGATTGAAATTTCCAAAAGAGGTGACAAAGAAATGAAGTCGTTTCAGAAAGCTGACATCTGATTGGCTCTGGAACCCCCGCATCCTTCATTTAGACTGTGCAGTCAGAGGTGAGGTGAGGTGAAATGGGGTTTAACGTGGAGTCCAAGATTATTGCACTTATATAGCGACGTGCATGTACATGTGTGTGTTTGTGTGGCTGCTTGTAATAGTCCGGACTGATGCCGATTTATAGTGCTAGCTCACTGAGATACCATGCCGCAGTTTAACATGAATACCCCACTCAGACAGAGTATACTGACTCCGAGCCGACCAGTCCTTGTTTTAGCCCCTTAATGCCGAGCGCCAGGCAGGGTAACAACAAGTACCATCTTTTAACGTCTTTTGGTATGACGTGGCCGGGGATCGAACCTCGGACCTTCCGCTCTCCGGGCGGACACTCTACCACTAGACCATGGAGGCGGTCTCTGTGCAGTCAGAGTTCGCACACCTGTACTGGGACCCTGCCTATACTCACCACAGTCAATAGTCCTCTGTTTGGTTATGTTGGTCAGCTCCCGGTCCACCTCAAACACCCCTGGCCCTGGCGTTATGACCACGGACACTTTCCCCGTCCTGTCAAAGTTACGGTCAAGGTAGTAGTTCTCAAACACTGGAAGAAAAGGACATCAAGCAGGACATGCCATTAGGAATGTTTGTTTGTTTGTTTGTTTGTTTGTTTGTTGTTTAACGTCACACTCAGCAATATTCCAGCTATATGACGGCGGTCTGTAAATAATCAAGTCAGAACCAGACAATCCAGTGATTCTACCCCGGATCTTCACGGGTCCCATTATGAATGAACAAGCTTTGACTTTCAAGGTTACATTGTTCAACTGTGGTCAAACATCGACTGACACTCATCTCCTGTGTTGCAGCCTGATTTTGTCTAGGTATCATATACTGTCTAGTTATCACATACTGTCTAGTTATCACATACTGTCTAGTTATCACATACAGTCTAGTTATCACATAGTCTAGTTATCACATATTGTCTAGTTATCACATACTGTCTAGTTATCACATACAGTCTAGTCATCACATACTGTCTAGTCATCACATACAGTCTCGTTATCACATACAGTCTAGTCATCACATACAGTCTAGTCATCACATACTGTCTAGTAATTGCATGTGGTCTAGTTGTCACATAATGTCCAAATAATTTTTTAAAAAATCCCAAATTATCAAAAGGCACCAGTTCACCACTAGACCTATCTATGTGCCAAGTTTGGTTAGGATATCGCTCATGTTATTTTAGTTCTGCTCCGGAAATGAAATGTGATGGACGGACGGAGAGGCAGACAGACAGACAGACAGCACCTATTCCTACATAGCCCTTCCACTTTGTAGCTGGGAATAGTAACCCCATGATGTAAGAGCTCTACATGTTCACTCTGCAACAGTACAGCCAAACTCACAGTTCAGGGACATGTTGAGAGTTTCCAGGAAGTTGCCCTGAGCTGCCTTCGAGTTCCAGGCAGGCGGCATCCGAAAACCCCGCTGCTTATGGTAGTGCAGCACCCGCATCTGATACCGGTTGAAATACTTGCGCAGCAGCTTCAAGGTGTTGGTCCACTCTTCATAGCGTTCATTCTGGATCACAACCCTACAACACAAGCCAGTCATCAAGCATTCTGCAGCACCACAAGGCTTGACGGCCGTGCAAATTCTTAAATCCCATAAAACTTGAAAAAGAAGGAGCAAATAATGATATTATCCTGAAAGTGTTTTGAATTTATCACGTCAGAGTGCAGTCAGAGTACACATCTCTTAGCAAAACAAACCTATGCATTTATTCTTTGTAGTTGTTAAATGTAAGATTTAACAAAGTTTTACTATCTATATCAACTACAGAGAGTGTGTGACAAATATTACCTGTAGAAGTCTTCATAGATCCGGCCTTGGCAGTCGACCTGAAGACACTCTTGCACCTCCGTGGGGAAGTCATCTGAGTCATACAGTGAAAACACATGCACTGGTAGTAAAACACATAGGGACTGACATTAACACTAGGCCACTGACCTGGACATTTCTACATGGGTTTGCATCATGGTTTCAACATGTTTGTTTTTGGTTTGATGCTGCGTTCGGCAGTATTCCAGCTACACGACAGCGGTCTGTAAATAATCAAGTCTTGACCAGACAATTTAATGATTGATACTGTGAACTCGCCAAGGAACCGGGTAACTCACCAAGGGAGCAAGTAACTCACCAAGGAACTGGGTAACTCACCAAGGGACCGGGTAACTCACCAAGGAACTGGGTAACTCACCAAGGAACTGGGTAACTCACCAAGGGACCAGGTAACTCACCAAGGAACTGGATAACTCACCAAGGAACTGGGTAACTCACCAAGGGACAGGGGAAAAACACCAAGGGACCGGGTAACTCACCAAGGAACTGGGTAACTCACCAAGGAACTGGGTAACTCACCAAGGGACCAGGTAACTCACCAAGGAACTGGATAACTCACCAAGGAACTGGGTAACTCACCAAGGGACAGGGGAAAAACACCAAGGGACCGGGTAACTCATCAAGGGAGGGGGTAACTCACCAAGGGACCAGGTAACAGGTAACTCACCAAGTGACAGGGGGACTCACCAAGGAACTGGGTAACTCACCAAGGGACAGGGGAAAAACACCAAGGGATTGGGTAACTCACAAAGGGACCAGGTAACTTACCAAGGGACCGGGTAACTCACCAAGGGACTGGGTAACTCACCAAGGAACTGGGTAACTCACCAAGGGACAGGGGAAACACCAAGGGACCTGGTAACTCACCAAGGGACAGGTTGGGGGGGGAGAGACACCAAGGGACGGAGTAACTCACCAAGGGACCAGGTAACTCATCAAGGGATGGGGGGGGAAAACACCAAGGGACAAGGTAACTCACCAAGTGATGGGGTAACTCGGGTTACTCACTTAGGGACGAGACGAATCGCCAACAGACGGGTGAAACACCAAGGTAACGGGTAACTCACCAAGGGACCGGGCTCCATAGAATGTCCTTGAGAAGAGTACAATAGTAACATCATGGCAACAGTTTTGCTCCTGGAAGGAAATAAAAGAAAAGGCCTTCCTAAAATATCTCAACATAGACATGAAGCATTACTTCAAAGATCCTCACATGTAAACTAAGTTCAGCTTAACCACAATGGTCTGTATACATGGCGCATGTCAAGGGTAAATAATCATTCAAACAAAGAGTGAAACACATGCAAGTGAATACGGTATGTAACAGTCAGCTATAGTGAAAGCAGGTATCTAGGAACTAAGTGTCCCAAACAAATGTTGTTTTGTTCAAAATTGGGGTTTTTATAAGTTCTTTTTTGTTACAATTCAGAGGTTACACTTCACGGTATATTAACACTTCAGTTCATGAAGTGATGTCAAACTAAACATGAAAGCCTCTTCTTCTGTATTGGCTCTGTTATTTATGTGTACAAAACACCTCTATCAAGCCATCCCATTAGTTACAACTATACACTGTATGTAGACACATCACTTTGGAAAGTCGCAATTCTTAATTCAGGATTTTTACTGACACTTGATGCAGATTTGGGGCCGAATAATCACTGGCTGCAGCTTCATCACCGTGACAACGTCTGGATCAGCATCAGCAACAACCCACGTCTTTGGCGTAACACACAATATGCCAGTTTACAAGTATTAGTGAGTGAGTGAGTGAGTTTAACGCCACTCTAAAGAGTATTCCATTTATGTTACGGCGTGTCAGCTTAATGTGGGTGATGCAGGTCTCAGACGTTTACCACTTCGGTGAAACCCACGAGCACGCGTATGGTGCTGACAAACCTAGAAACTTAATTGGGGCGAACTGGGAATCGAACCCACAATCATAGGTTTCTGACAGTGCCCAAGGGATGCAACTCTGCACATCAAATCGCAGCGCCTTAGACGACTGGCCCACCCGTGCCCCCCTTTCCAAGTATTAAGTATACCTGATCTTTGCTTTATTTAATTTGTTTGGGTATTTGCCCCCGAATCCTCATAGTTGATCAGATGTTCAGATTTATTCCAAACCTAGCACACTGACTATTTCTTATCCAACAAGGTGATGACGTAAAACAGAATGTCCATCAAAAACATCACAGAACATCTTATTGCCATGTGTCTCCAGAATTATACCCAAATGATCTTACATATTATACATGACATGAACTTACCTTCAAATTCGCAAAGAGATCAGTGCAGAAGCCGTTGACAACCTTCTCAAAGTAGAGATCCCCAATAATGTCTCCTGGATAAAACCCAAATGATCTTACATATTATTCATGACATGAACTTACCTTCCACTTAGCAAAGAGATCAGTGAGGAAGCCGTTGACTGCTTTCTCGAAGTACAGATCACCATTGATGTCGAAGTCCCACATCTCTGTGCTCATCTGTATGAAGATCTGTACCACGGCTGTAGATGATCTGAAGACAATCTGCAGACAGGGAATACTCACATACACGAGTCATGAAAAGCTTTCATAAAACACAAGTAGGAAGATATGAAAATCAGTAAACAAATCACAAATCCTATAGGGTCATCAGTCAAAAGGCCAATCCAGTAGGTGAGGGTGGTATGGTGGGTGGGATAGAGTGGTTGGTATGGGGGGTGGTTGGTATGGGAGGTGTTTGTTATGGGAGGTGGTTGGTATGGGAGTTTGTTGGTACGTTAGGTGGTTGGTATGGAAGGTGTTTGTTATGGGAGGTGGTTGGTATGGAAGGTGGTTGGTATGAGAGATGGTTGGTATGGGAGTTTGTTGGCATGGGAGGTGGTTGTTATGGGAGGTGGTTGATATGGGAGGTGGTTGGTATGGGAGGTGTTTGTTATGGGAGGTGGTTGGTATGGGAGTTTGTTGGTACGTTAGGTGGTTGGTATGGAAGGTGTTTGTTATGGGAGGTGGTTGGTATGGAAGGTGGTTGGTATGAGAGATGGTTGGTATGGGAGTTTGTTGGCATGGGAGGTGGTTGTTATGGGAGGTGGTTGATATGGGAGTTTGTTGGTATGGGAGGTGGTTGTTATGGGAGGTGGTTGATATGGGAGTTTGTTGGTATGGAAGGTGGTTGGTATGAGAGATGGTTGGTATGGGAGTTTGTTGGTATGGGAGGTGGTTGTTATGGGAGGTGGTTGATATGGGAGGTGGTTGGTATGGAAGGTGGTTGGTATGAGAGATGGTTGGTATGGGAGTTTGTTGGTATGGGAGGTGGTTGTTATGGGAGGTGGTTGATATGGGAGGTGGTTGGTATGGAAGGTGGTTGGTATGAGAGATGGTTGGTATGGGAGTTTGTTGGTATGGGAGGTGGTTGTTATGGGAGGTGGTTGATATGGGAGGTGGTTGGTATGGAAGGTGGTTGGTATGAGAGATGGTTGGTATGGGAGTTTGTTGGTATGGGAGGTGGTTGGTATGAGAGATGGTTGGTATGGGAGTTTGTTGGCATGGGAGGTGGTTGTTATGGGAGGTGGTTGATATGGGAGTTTGTTGGTATGGAAGGTGGTTAGTATGGGAGGTGTTTGGTATGGAAGTTTGTTAGTATGTGAGTTTGTTGGCATGAAAGGTGGTTGGTATGAGAGATGGTTGGTATGGTGGGTGGTTGTTATAGGAGGTGGTTGGTATAAGAGCTGGTTGGTATGGGAGGTGTTTGGTATGGGGGGTGGTTGGTTGGTATGGGAGGTGTTTGGTATGGGAGGAGGTGGTTGATGACAGTTTACCCATTCCATTGGCTACTTATCACACAACAGTCACACACACAATCACACACAGCCCTGCCAGTAGCTTCCAGTATTACAATTAGCCACAAGTGAAGCTGGCACCAAGTGATCACAGGAATACATGCACTGTTTAGAAAAAGAAAAGCTACAGCCGCCATAGCAGGAAGTCCACCAAAGGAATTGATTAATGGCATTTTGTGAACTCTGAATTGCACACTGTCTGGACGTACCCTGGTGTCCTCAGAGATGACGCCACAAGCCACCATGTCTCCCTTGGACCACATCTCGTTCACAGTGGCTCTGCAAATACCAAACTACAGTCAGTCAATGTCATCAATACAATACATGTCTTTGAATTGATTCAGGGGAGGGGGGAAGAAGAGACAGATATTTGTTTGTTCCAGAATATTATTTACCCCTGCTTCAGAACATACAAAGTTTTTTCTAAAAGGAAGAGCAAAACTTTTTTCACTCCAGTACTTTTGTGAAGTGGTCCACGGTTAGAAATTAGCACTAGTCCTACTGTAGTCCTTGCCAAACTGCCCAATGGTAAAGATATCATAAGGACTAGTAGAAAATTGCCATTTTTAAGGGTTTTGCTATATGTTATCATTATAAGGACTAGTGGACGAAAACTGTTAGTTTCTCTCGCTGTTGGTCATGTATGGTTGTAACAGAATGAAACGAGGACACAACTTTCACAATGAATCCTAATCCAGAGACAACCAATACGATCTGCTGGATGCTAAATGACTGATGTAAAGCTCACCGCATCTCTGCATATTCTATTTTCTTGTTGAGGTAAACACACTTCCCAACCTGGAATGTACAGAAACAAATAGCATGACTCCATCTTTGACATATGACATGAGCTATTAGCTGAAATCTCATCTGAAACATAGACATGTTTAGAAATAAACATATCTTATTTTCATTTGTTGTTTCCTATCAAAATACGAAAAGTATTCAGCAGCTGCTTTGATCAACAGATCTCCATTTCAGTCTGCTCTTATGACAAGCTTGACATGCTGGGGACTCATGTTACCCTACAAGCATCCTACCGGGTACCCACCTGACTCTTCCTCAACAGATCCCTATTCACTTCGCTTTTATGACAAGCTTGACATGCTGGGGACCCATGTTACCCTACAAGCATCCTACCGGGTACCCACCTGACTCTTCCTCAACAGATCCCCATTCACTTCGCTCTTATGACAAGCTTGACATGCTAGACTCTTCCTCTAGAGATCCCAATTTTAGTCTTCAGACAGGCTTGACTTAATTTAGGACCTAACAACGTTAACGTTGACACACTATATCAAGCTGAATATACTTGGGACCTCTGTTACCCTACAAACATCCTACCGGGTACCCCCAAGACTCTTCCTCATCCAATTTTAGTCTATTCTTCAGACAAATTTGACTTATTTAGGACCTAACAACGTTAACATATAATGTCAAGCTGAATATACTGGGGACCTCTATTACCCTACGAACATCCTACCGGGTACCCACCAGACTCTTCCTCATCCGCCACATGTCGCTGCGGCTGTAGTACTGCTCCTTGTACAGGAGCTCCACCAGGTCCAGGGCAACATGCTGCAACACACACAACACGTACAGAAAACCCGACCCGCTGCGAGGGATTACACAGGGTACGATTTCATTCTGTTTACCACCTGCACCAGGTGCAACCAAGTAAACTAGTCGGGTTGCACCACCAAAATATTGGCTGCACCAGTGGATCATAAACAGAAACTCTGTATGGTCAGTTATTTGGAATAATAAACAAATTCAAAGAGAAAATAAACTCGAGAATGTGCTCCAGTATTTTATTTGGGGTAAATCTGTTCATGGCTTTTCACATCATGATATCCAGGATACAGGCTTAAGAAGAAGTTTCAAAGTGTCTGTTTGATGTGATTGTAACCTCATGAATGACAGTTCTAGTGGTAATTTGTGAAGAATTAGTCCTGCAAGTTCACTGTATTCAGACCACCAGTGTATTTCACTAATTTCATGAGTGAGTGAGTGAGTATGGTTTTAGGCCGCTTTTAGCAATATTCCAGCAATATCACTGCAGGGGAAGCCAGAAATGGGCTTCACACATTGTACACATGTCTGGAATCGAACCCGGGTCTTCGGCATGACGAGCGAACGCTTTAACCACTAGGCTACCCGACCGCCCACTAGTTTCATGAACTTTTGTTTCCTGGAATCCAAAAAATTTGAAGCCAGTTCTAAAAGAATTCAGTTTTTCACTTTTTTCAAACACAGCTGCTGCTGTGCACTTGTGGTGGGAAATGTTACCTGCACTGGGTGCAACCTGGCAATAAAAGTTACCTGCACTAGCAATGCTTTACCTGCACTGGTGCAGCTTGGATATAGCGAAATCGATCCCTGTTACCAGTGTTTGTTTGTTTGTTTGTTGTTTTTAACTTTGCACTCAGCAGTATTCCAGCTATATGACGGCGGTCTGTAAATAATCAAGTCTGGACCAGACAATCCAGTGATTGACATCATGAGCATCGATCTGCACAATTGGGATCGATGACATGCATCAACCAAGTCAGCGAGCCTAACCACTCAATCTCGTTAGTCGCCTCTTACGACAAGCATAGTTGCCTTTTATGGCGGACGTCATTTAGCTGGAATATTGCTGAGTACGGCGTAAACAACAAACAAACAAACAAACAAAACATACACAATATAGTGATGCAGGTCTAAAAGATGGATAAAACTATTTTGGTTGTGACAAACCAAGGACTGCAATCAGACCAAATCCTTGATAACATGTACACAAAGAAAGACATGCGTGCTAATGTTCCTAACAGAAACATAATTTACATAGGCAACTATAACAAAGAAGATACCTGTTGCATCATCCTGCTTACCTTGGGGTCAATCTTGTTGACGTACACATCCTGGTAAGCCCTGAGCTGGAAGGCTGTTGCTATCGTCGTCTCTATACTCACAGTCTCCGCTACAGGGAAATATCATTGTGTATGTCAAAGAATTTTACTTTACAAGTTCAAATTGTAAATAAAGTGAGATTTTATTTGCTTTGTAAATTTGTTGAATTCATCATTTTTTATCAGCTAATGAATTAGTGAATAGGTTTGATAAAGTTGTCACTTAAAGCCAAGAACACCCATCCAGAGGAGAATAGAACCCAGACTTATTGCAAGCGGTGAGGTGTGGTAATATCGCGTTTAACGCATTTTCCCTAGGCAAGTGAGTTAACTGACTATAAAAGTCCAGATTCCACCCTTGCTGAACTAGGCTGGTATTATGGAGTTACATTTTGGCTGGACTAACGAGTCTATGCATAGTCCAATCAAAATTGCGCACCGAAATCGAAATCCAGTTCATAAACTGTCGTGCAGATTTCGGTCGATTGCAGGATTTGCAAAGCATAGACACTGCCAACTTGTTGACAGCAGATATTTTCCAAATTTTTTCATGTTTTTAATCAACGTGCTCACGTGATTTGATGCATTTCGCGATGTAAGACCCGTTTTATCACAATATAGATCTTGATAATCAATCAGATCGTCCTGACCGGACGCCACCATTTTGTGTGAAGCAAACGCAAGTGATACGAGAGGTTGAGTCTGATTGGTCCATAGAAGAAGCTTAGAAGGGACATAACTGATAATATCTACTGGTGGTGCTACGATCGAGGCCAGTAATTCCAGCCTAGTTCGGCAAGGGTGGAAACTGGACTTTTAAAGTCAGTTAACTCTCTTGCCTTGAGAAGATGGGTTTAACATTGCGCCCAAGATCACTGCACTTATATAGCATGTGAGTGGCTGCTTGTACTAGTCTGGATTGAGGCTGATTTATAGTGCTAGCACACTGAGATACCATGCCGCAGTTTAACATGAATACCCCACTCAGACACAGTATACTGACTCTGAGCCGACCAGTCCTTGTTTTAGCCCCTTAATGCCAAACGCCAGACAGGGTAACAACAAGTACCATCTTTTTAACACCTTTTTGTATGATGCAGCTTGGGATGGAACCCCGGACCTTCCTCTCTCTGGGCCGACACTCTACCACTAGACTATGGAGGCGGTCTTTACTGCAAGAAAAGCACAGGGCTACCCAACTCACCCCTCTTGAAGGTACTAGTGGTAAAACACTTGCTACAACCTTGAGTTAATATGTTCTTTTATGCCACAATCAGCATTATTCCAACTATATCATGGTAGCATGTGAATATCTAGGACAATGTCTGGGACAGGCAAACCAGTGGTTGACAGCATGAGCGCCCATCGTGTTGAGGCACGATGACACACAATTAACCACCTATTCCTCACTCGACAGCTCTTATGGTAAACATCGGGTACAGGAGACCTAATGTTGCTCAGAATTACCAGGGGGAGATAAACATGATGTGCTTTGGGCCTATTCTGTCCAGCATTACCAGGGGGAGATAAGCATGATGTGCTTTGGGCCTATTCTGTCCAGAATTACCAGGGGGAGATAAGCATGATGTGTTTGGGCCTGTTCTCTCCAGAATTACCAGGGGGAGATAAGCATGATGTGTTTGGGCCTATTCTCTCCAGAATCACCAGGGGGAGATAAGCTCATGTACTTAAGCCCATTCAGCCCTGGGATTCCCAATCAGGTGATATCAAGAGATGCATTTCCACAGGAAATGCAACTGCAGTGCCCCACTACGCTGATTTTGAATGTGTCAATTATGCTCTTACAACATACATAAAATACTGGGGACTTATTCTGCCCCAGAATGGTCATGAGACACTAGAACTGGAGATAAATCAACATTTCCCATACACAGTTTACACTGTGTCGGCCATGTATGTGACAAATACCTTTCAGCTGCTGTAGGCCTTCCTCTGGCAGCTTAGTGATCTGCACCAGCAACCGACTGCAACAAACCATTGCAACAATAAACATACGTCGTCTGACACCACAGCTCGCCTTAATAATCAATTTAAAAACAAAAAAATGCGCTAAATTTAACATTTGAAACCTTATGCTGCGAGTTCGGTTCAAAATTCTATTTAGCGCGGTTAAATCTACAGGTAACCTAGCTTGACATTGAAAACACAGTATGTTTATCTCCTAATTACACAGTAAGGAAAGTTTTTGCAAGTTTCCTATCTATTTGATCTAAGTCAAGACAAATTTTAGCATTACTCTGGCCAAAGGATCATTGCATATCCATAAACAACTGATACTGAATGTTAGCTAAAGCCCCCTCCCATAGTAAACAAATGGTCATGATTTTCATTTCTGGAGGTATTCAAGGGAGACTACTCCAAAACTACACTCGCGGTGTGGTCAAAGGAGTAGAACATTCCATCTTGGAATGAGGCGAGCAGAGCAGGCTAAGCTCGGGATTATCGGCTCTTGTTTACAAACAAAGCTTCAGAACTGTCAGTGTCCTGTGCCTTTAAGTGTAACATCTGATACAACAAAAAGAAGGAAATCATTGTAAAACATGTCAAATGCAAATTGTCGAAACAGGCACAATTGTTGAAAATATTTCACCAAAGACCCTGCAGACACAAAATGACATGCACACAAAGATGGACACTTAAATGCCGTGTATGAAACAGATGATGTTTTAAGACTCACCTAAATTCAACCTCAGGGTTATAGACCTCCAACACATCTCCAGCACGGACATTGGGGAAATCCTTCAGGCTTATCTGGATGTCAGCAGCTGCAATGTACAACGACAGAGAACAACCTCAACAATATCCCTTTCTGTTTTTATGGTTATGATACATATAGAAAGCCACAAAAAAGGACATTTGTTTCTCATAACTGACCGTCCCTACACAAAGAAACCAAAAAAGCAGTCTGTGACAAAAACTCTTGAGTTTACTTGCCTTGAACTTGGCTCTAAGTATACTTTTCAATAGATTTTACTGTTATAATATAGACTATTAATAGCTGAACTTACAAGACTGAATAGAACATAACTAGACTCAGGATTCTGACTAGTAGCTACAGTCAAGGAAGCCATTTAGATGACAACAAATCTTTGGAAGATTGGTACACAATTCACACACAAAATGGCTGATCCATACACAAATTTGCCTACCCATACACAAACTTTCTGAACACAACTATAATCAAGCGGACAATTAATTATTATATGTTGGTTGACTCGAACACATACACGAAAATCTCAATTTGCTTACTCATACTTTATGAGATATTTTAATGTTTAGTCAACATATTCAGACAACCGTAGTAACACTGTTGGTCAGCCAAGGTGTTTGTGAACTAGTATCTTTGAACGGGTTATAGCTAAATGGCACCTCAGCAAAACGTCACCAAGCGAAAACAGCACCGGTTGGCGAAAACGGCACCTCGCCTAAAGTGGAAAAGGCTACTTATTGCCTGGCACCTTACTTTTTTATTTACTTTGGTACTGAAATAAATGAAATTAAACTCACATGTTCACGTGCAAACACCTATAATTGTGAAATGTTAAAACTCTAATTGTGAGGTGCAACTAAACTTATTGTGAAAACACAACATGCTTTGAACATGTAAAATAAGTAAAATTAAACTCACATGGTCACTTGCAAACATAGATAATTGTGAAATTTTAATCGCCTTTAGAAATTAGAAATTAGCCTCTTCTCTGACTGGGAGGTGCAACTAAAATTATTGTGAAAACATCAAAGGGGCATAATAACAGCTTATTTACAACTTCATAAATCGTTCTTATTGTTATTAAAAATAGAGGTGCACGTTTTCACCTGACATATAGCCGTTTTAGCCAATTGATGTGCTGTTTTCGTCCAAGAAATTGGAACTCCCCTCTGAACGAGTTCTGTTGAATATCCCATTTGTCATCATACCAAAACTCTTCAGGACATTTTGGAAGAATAATCCTATCAACAAGTTGCAATCAAGATTACCCGAATTCTTATGCAAGTTCACCATCAACCAATATGTCTAAAAGTTATTGACAATTTATGCAAGAAATGTTTTAGACGATATTGTTTCTTGTTTTGGTGACAGAACATGTCAAATTACAAGCATACAGGCGATAGGGTTAAGACACTTGAAGTTCAATAACTGTCAGCTGTCCACATTAACTGGCAACGTGTCCACAACCGTAAACATGACTTTGACCCGATCACCCCTATACAGCTGCATACACTGCAGATCAGCTGCTGATAGCCTGTGGGTTACGTCAAAGCAAATGGTAAACAACGTAAGCTTCCAAAGGTGGGCGACGTTGCCATTGCACTTTTATGAAAAACATGACAATTACTGAAGCAATAAATGCAAAATCAACGCAGATTTCAACCTCAAGTATTACACCACTTAAATGACACATATGTGTCTGCATCAAACGCCTGTCTCACCATTGTCCTTCCTTTGATGTTGGACAAGCTTAAAAGTTTTCATGATTCGCCCATATCGTGCGTTCTCGATTAGAGTTACCCGCCCTTGGATATGCGGAAAACAGTTTTACAATTATCATTATAAAACTTATCCTATCATGTGATGTGACCTAGGCGACCAAAACTATACCACTGATTATTGTTAATGATCGATGATAAATTCGTGTAATAATTGTTTCATTTTCCCCCTTCAGTGCGGACCTATTATACAACAAGTACTTGTTCCGGTCCCAAATGCAGCATGTTTGGAAGTTTAGTTAGAAATCGAAATGGCCTGTCAAAACTGACAGATTTTGGTATTTCTTCGCTTAAGTCATTCAAAGGTAAGGTTTTATATCATACATGTCAAACATACATGCCAACCTGAATATGCAAATGTAATGTTACTGTGTTTTCAAAAGAAAATACGACCTTTGCTTGGTATTGCGGATGTGAAAGCCCTTGACACAGTTACTTCCCTTAGTTGTGCTAGGATCTGCTGTACATGCTTTTGGATGCCTGATTCACCCCGATTATTATCTTTGATTTGTCAGAGCTGATTTTGGACCAGGAGTTGTATCCTTTTTCTGGACACACTTCCGTCCGTAAACAGTCGACAGGGGATGTGGATTACGAGATTTACCGATACCACGATAATATAGAGCCAGCGATAATATAGAGTTGTACTATATATGTGGCCCGTGAAGATCCGGGGTAGAATACGTCCCAAGCAACCCATGCTTGCCGTTAAAGGCAACTATGTTTGTCGTAAGGGTGACTAACGTGATCGGGTGGTCAGGCTCGCTGACATGGTTGATGCATGTCATCAATCCCAATTGCATGGATCGATATAGCTGATATTGCTGAGTGCGGCGTTAAACAATAAACCAACCATATACATGATCTATGTATGCATTTCCGCTGTCCTTTTTATCATATATATATATTTAGATGAAAAAGATGTCATTTCAGATATTTTGTTGTGAAATGGTTATCTGAAAATATTGCCAACAGTGTAAACATTTAAGACAGCTTATTATGTGCATCATCTTCATTTTGCCTTCCACATTTATTATGATTAATTTTACATTCCGTGAAATACTGTTTGAAGTCAGCGTACTCCCTCATTGATGTTAATGATTGTAATGCTGTTAATTCTATTACCAGGTCCGCCATGTGCTGTTACGCAGGTGGCCACACTCATGAAGCTTGAGGATCCTCCAACATATGACCGTGAGTGTCCAACCCTGTCGTCATCATGCCATGCTTCTCAGCTGCTGGCTGAAATGAGTATCTTATGTTTACTGTGTGTGACCCGAATGATTGTGTGTCATTGTATCCTTCAGGCCTTCTGTCTGGTTTGTGTGTCGCAAACATGATTATTGTGGCCAATGTGGCATAGCTGTAATATCACTGCATCATACAGCACGCATTCACTGAAGATCAAGCTGAGTTAAATCGGTTAAAGAGTTCGCTCGTCACGCTGAAGACCCGGGTTCGATTTTCCACATGGGTATAATGTGTAAAGCCCATTTCTGGAGTCCCCCATAAAACCATACTCACTCACTCACTCTCATGTATTCTTGTATATAATTGGCCCAGTTTGATTAGTAGACCCTGTAACCATGGTAACTAAAGTGACAAACATTAGAGTTGGTCATATACTAATGAACACTTCTATCATCATGTCTACAGTGTTTCCGTTCACCATGTGACCAACAGATTAAAAACCCACCGGAAACACTGCTGGATGATTAATTTCATCTTCTTGAAGCAAGGGAGTTAACTGACTGTAAAAGTCCAGTTTCCACCCTTGCTGAACTAGGCTGGAATTTCTAGGCTCTATCGTAGCGCTACCAGTGGCAATGACGAGTTTTGTCCCTTCCTGTACCTCCTATTGACCAATCAGATTCCACCTCTCAAATCACTTGCATTTGCTTCAAATGAAATGGCTGCTCTCAGTCAAGATGATCTGATCGATAATCAAATCTTTATTGTGATGAAACGGGTCTTTCTTCGCGAAGTGCATCAAATCACATAAGCTCCTTGAATAAAAACATGAAAAAATTGGGAGCATATCTGTTGGAGTTGGAGGTACACATCCTTTGCAAATCCTGCAATCAACCGAAATCTGCATGACACGTTATGAGATTTGGATTTGACTATGCATAGACTCGTTAGTCCAGCCACAATATTACTCTATAATCATGATCATGGTAATTCCAGCCTAATTCGGCAAGGGTGGTAACTGGACTTTTATAGTCAGTAAATTCCCTTGCCTTGGGAAGATGGATTAATTTTTTATTGATCATGTATGAGATGCGTTCTGAGCAAATGTCATGGAATCACTTGCAGTTTATTTATATGCCAGTAGCTTTGCAAATTTTTGACATTTGTACCCAGCAACAGACACATGATAAAGATAGCAACAGATCTGAAAATCTGTCATTAGATGTTTGTGTTTAGAATGGTTTTTTTTTCAGTTTTCAATCTTCCCAACATTTGCAAATAATCAATCACATATTTCATGATTGATTTCTGGGTTGCCTTGGGTGATAACTGAAACCAATCAATCATGGACTGAATCGATTAATTGAAAAAATAGTTATAAAATTACAGGTTCACTGGGTTGCCAGCATTTAAAAATACTGGAACATTCAATATTTTGGACCGAGAGGATTAAATTTTTCTGGAATATTGCCTAGTTTACAGGTAAATTACTGGTAAATACCAGTAACAGGATGCTCCACATACATAAGGCCTTACGGAAATGTTGAGGCGAAAACCAGCATCATGGCATGGTACTCTTTAACATTACTCTCTCTTTTTGCACATTTTTTTACCCCACTGTATACTCCAAAGCTTCAACTAGGGTTGGCATCTCTGAGCGATGTCATGATATGTTTTCATTCTTGTTCCAGATGTGGAGTTTCCTGAGAGGAAGAGGTTGAGGTTCTATGAGAAAGTCCCTCAGCTACAGCAAGGTGTGCGGGCACCAAAAACTCCGAAAGATCTCCATCTTATGCGAGGCCCAGACAAGCTCCACAACAAGCTGCAGTATGGGCAATACGGCATTCAGGTACACGTCATGATGCCCTTGTTGGAGCACTGGGTAGAAATAGAAATAACCATCAGTATTTCCTATCCCGGATATTGACAGATGACTGTAGGGCAGTTGAATCCCTGGTACTCCAGGCTTATTGAGCTGTCAAAATATGGTTTTGGTTTTTAAGAGTTGCAGCAGCTTTGATGTAATCTCATTAAAATCAGATCTTAGTTCTCGCTACCGCTAAACAAAGATCTGAGGACATCCCATTAGGGGTCACGTCAGAACAACCTTTCATCCGACCAATCAGAGCGTTGCTTACCAGATCATAAAAGTGACAGTCGGAATGTGATTCCTAATCATGCAACCTCGAAAACTTTAACATAGTCGCCAATTTGAAATTAGTCCCGTAGGCACGAAAAAGCTGCCTTCTGATTGGCTCATGTCGACTTCTTGTCAGTCATTCAATTGGTCGGTCAAAGTTCGCGAAAGGTCGGTCTGACATGACCCGTAATGGGATGTCCTCAGATCTATGTTTAGCGGTAGCGAGAACTAAGATATAATTTTAGTGAGATTGGCTCTGATAGTACTTCCCGAGCAAGGGAGATAAGGGTGCTGGAATTTCGGAGTTATATTATTTTGGCTGGACTAATTAGTCCGTGCCTTGTCCAATCAAAATCATGCAGCCAAATAGACATCCGGTTCGTAACAACAAGGCGAAGGCATGCAGATGTCCATTGACTGCAGGATTTGCAAAGCCTGTGTACTGTCAACTTGGCGCTGACAGATATTTTCCAAATCTGTTCATGTTTTTATTCAAGGTGCTTAAGTGAGCAAGACTGGATTTTGTTTAAAGCAAATGCAAGTGATATGAGAGGTGGAATCTGACTGGTCAATTGCTGATATGGCAGTATATGTCTGACAAGGATAAATTTTGAAAACATGACCTTATATTGCTGACAGACATATGTTGTTGATGTAGATGTTCTCTTGCTGTTCTGGTTTTTGTTTGAAATATACTGCTGACATAGCCGCATATTACTGACAGCTGTTATTTTGCTAACATGACTGTTGTTTCTGATGTCTGTAATCTGTTGGCATGTCTGGTGACTGCTAGGGCTGCAACGATTACACTATGAGGCGAATACGATTCATATCACGAATATAGGGTAACGAATACGAATATTAATTCACAATTACAATAACAAGTCAGCAGTTTATGTATTATTTATTATATTCAGTGAAACAAAAACATCATAATTTATTTGACATGGTTTGTTAATTATTAATTAATTATACATTTATATACTGCACTTATCCAGGTACTAGTATCTGCTCAAATGCGACAATGACCAGTGAAAACAATACTATCAAATTAAATATTATTAGAGTGTTGCCATTGAAAGAAGGGGCGGTCGGGTAGCCTAGTGTTTAAAGCGTTAGCTCGTTAGCCAAAGACCCGGGTTCGATTATCGACATGGGTACAATGTGTGAAGCCCATTTCTGGTGTCCCCCGCCTTGATATTGCTGGAATATTGCTAAAAGCGGCGTAAAACCATACTCACTCACTCACTCACTCATTTAAAGAAATCTATGCATTTAATATGTTGTTATGTATATTTTTAGGTACAGGGTATGTAAATATACATGATAGCATATTCATAAATACTCAATTCTAGTGGTAATGAATAAGGAATCAGTTCATGAATGGTTACGGTTCGATTCACCGAATACGCAAGTGAATCGTAACAGCCCTAGTGACTGCTGATGTGGCTGATAGATATCAATAGTTACTCATCCAAAGTGAACAAATGAGAGGATCTGTTTGATCTTACACAAGCTACTTGAAAACTTCTGCAAATTACAGTTGCTGACTAATACTTTGATCCCTCCCAGGCATTGACTGGCGGCCGGCTCCGATGGGGCCACTACGAGGCGCTGCGTCTGACGATCGGTCGCAGGATGGATGAATCGAGGATGTTCGCCATCTGGCGCATCGACCAGCCGTGGAAGTCTGTGTCCAAGAAGGGGATCGGAACACGGATGGGAGGAGGGAAGGGCAACATCGACCACTACGTGTACCCACTACGAGCCAACAGGATCATTCTGGAAATGGGGGGAAAATGTGAATTTAAGGAAGTAGAGAAAATCTTGAAACCTCTTGCTAAAATCATGCCTTTTCGAGCCCGTGTCGTGAGTCATGAGATTCTTGCAGAGGAAGCCAAGCAGGAAGCATTCGTGAAGAGGAACAATATCAACCCTTTTACCTTTCAGCACTGTGCTCAGCACAACTTCCTGGGGTGCAGGACGTGGATGAGTCCCTATGACTTCCAGTGGCATGGCAAATATAGATGATGATGATGATGATGATGATGCTGGGAGTTTTTGAAATTCATGCAACTCTACTAGCCGTCGAGACCCGTGAACATTCCGGGGTAGAATAGGTCTTCAGCAACCCATGCTTGCCGTAAAAGGCGACTATGCTTGTCGTAAAAGGCGACTAACGGGATCGGGTGGTCAGGCTCGCTGACTTGGTTGATCATGTCATCGATCCCAATTGCGTGGATCGATGCTCATATCAATCACTGGATTGCTGTAGGCATGAACCAGATATGGAAAAAAACATGGTTTTAACAAACACTAATAACATTCTAACTGTTATAACCAACTATTCCAAATTCCTGACTGCTGTCCTATTACTAAATTTAAGTGCTTTTTTTCTTTCATTGCAAATGTCATGCTATACTATTTACATAAATACCAAGAATACCTAAATGGTGTCGAGGTTTCCGAGTATCGATCTATTATGAACACATTTCAAAAGACCTTTCAAGTTAGTTTTAACCATGTTTTACTCTATTATGACTGAACATCAGGTCATTGTAAGAGTCATTTCTAAAGTGAGAGAAACAAAGAGAATTGGCAAGAGATAGGATGTTTTTTTTCAGAGTTGCATTTTCTTTCTTTTTGTTGCTGCTTGAACTGCAGTGGGATAGATATGTGTAGATTTTGTTATGTGTGAAAGGAAAATGTGTGAAAATAAACCGGAATAATTTAACTTAATGTTTGTGTTTGTTCATGTTTGATTTTATGTCATATTTTCAAAGAAGTGCTGAGAAGATCCAGGCTGCAAAGGGTCTTCAGCAACCCGTGTTTGCCGTAAAAGGCGACTATGCTTGTCGCAAAAGGCAACTATGCTTGTCGTAAGAGGCGACTAACCAGAACGGGTAGTCAGGCTTGCTGACTTGGTTGATGCAAGTCATTGTGTCCAAATGCTCATGATGTCAATCACTGGATTGTCTGGTCCAGACTCGATTATTTACAGACTGCTGTCATATAGCTGGAATATTACTGAGTGCGGCATTAAACAACAAACAAAAAAAACCACGCTGACTCAAGTGTTCCCCTTACCATGTTTTTGCCAGTAAATTAGGCTGGACCAGTAATTCATGTGACTGTCAGTCCCTCTGGATTAGCAAATAATTACCTTATAAGTCTTTGTTGTTGAACAAAAGACCGGTGATAATCGATAAAGTATATTTTTTTAACGAAGTCAGCTTGTCTTTTATCAGAGCTATCATTGTCTATTTTTAGTTTAAGTAAATAAGGGGGCACAGGTGGCCCAGTCGTCTAAGGCGCCACGATTCACTGTGCAGATTTGCGTCCCTTGGGCACGCCAGAAACCTATGATTGTGGGTTCGAATCCCGGTTCGCCCTGATTATGTTTAGGTTAAGTGGTAAACGTCTGAGACCTGCATCACTTCGGGCTTTCCTCCCACATTAAGCTGACACACCGCGATATAACTGTAATACTGTTAAAAGCGGCGTTAAACCCAACTCACTCACTCACTCACTCACTCACTCACTCACTTAAGTAAATGTTATGCTTGTTCAAAGTTCGGACTGACAAAAATTGGAGGGGAATGGTAACTTTTTGAGTTGCCAGTCCATTTGGATTGGCAGTTTCAAAAGCCAGCGGGAACACTGGACTCACGAGCAGGCAGATAACATTAGACAAAGTTTGATACCATGACACACCATGGTTTATGATCCTTACACAGCTGACATTGGTCTTGTTAATATTCAAACGGCTTTGCAAACTCTTTTTGCATACGACATCAAAGGGGAAGATGGATGTTTATTGTCCTGGTCATTCACTCATACGATTTCTTCTCATTCAGATAAGGGCGGTCAGGTAGCTTAGTGGTTAAAGCGTTCGCTCATCACACCAAAGACCCGGGTTCGATTCCAGACATGGGTACAAGGCGTGAAGCCCATTTTTGGTGTCCCCCCCCCCCTGTGATATTGCTGGAATATTTCTAAAAGCGGTGTTCAACCAAACTCACTCACTCTCATTCAAATATGGAACTAGAGACAACTAAGGTCAAGGTTGTGGACACAAACATGAATATTTTTATCAGACTTTGATTTGAGGCATAGTATTTATGATGGGAGACCGTTTGCCCAGAGAGTGTATATATATGGCTCTGATAACATAGGCTCACACAGTCACATCACACTTTCACCCTCAAGATGGGTTGCCAACTTGTAATGTCATGTCTTTCAGGTGAACCCTTACACAAAGTCTCAACACAACATTTACCAATCAGTATACCCCTTGGGTTTCCTGGTTAGAATAGGCCCCCAGCTATATTATGCTGGTCGTAAGAGGTGACTTAATGGATCGGGTGGTCGGATTATTCCAGTTATAACACGACCTGTCAGCTTAAGGTAGGAGGAAAGCCCTAAGTGATGCAGGTCTCAGGCGTTTACCACTTCTGTGAAACCCACGAGCACAGGTATGGTGCTCACAAACCTAGAAACAATTGGGGCGAACCGGGATTTGAACCAACAATCATAGGTTTCTGGCGTACCAAGGGACACAACTCTGTACAGCGAGTTTCGGCACCTTAGGCGACTGGGCCACCCGTGTCCCTCCATCAAATGTAGAGTAGTATTAAAAAACCCAACCTGGTGAGTGTGTGTCATGGAACGGCAACAGTCAGTGTGTGTCTATGCTCTTGCTCTCAACCACCAGTCGATGCTAATTATTAACTGTCTTCCCGTGAAGACACCTGTTAGAATTTGTCTTCAACAAACATTTGCTTGTGGGAAGAGGCGACTGACGAGATCCGGCTGGTTGATTTGGTTGATGCATGTCATCATAACCCATTTCCATAGATCGATGCTCATGATGTCAACCACTGGATTATCTAGTCCAGACCGCCGTCATAGAGCTGGAATATTGCAGAGTGCAGCGTTAAACAACCACCTAACAAAGTTCGCTGTCTGCCGTGATATAGCTTAACTATCGACTGCAGCTGTAACAGCATTCTCACACTTAAGTTAGAACAAAGGTCGTCATGTTTACCCTTAATGGTATCTTATCTCCAGGTACTCAAACACCTGTTGCACCTGAACGTCAATGGTCGGCACCGAAAGACGCTTATCTATGAACCAAAATGGCGACTCGGTATTACTACCACGTATTGACCACACTGCTTATAACAAACAGACTATTCCCGGTTTCTACAGAAACTGTACTTGGTGAAAATGTGGATGAGGAATTCGACTTTGACGGTCTTCCCGGAGTTCAGCATGAGTTCAAAGTGGAAGTAGCGGCGGGGAAGGAGGAGTGTTTCTACCAGTTCGCCACGCAAGGGAGCAGACTCTATGTGTCTTATGATGTACGGGGTATTTATGGTATTCATTAAACTTTGGTTAATGTATGTACACAAAGGTAAAAATAATTGGATCTTATACATTTTACCAAGGATACTTCCGGTGTAGATAGCGTCCGCCCGGAGAGCGGAAGGTCCGGTGTTCGATCCCCGGCCGCGACATACCAAAAGATGGCACTTGTTTTTACCCTGCCTGGCGCTCAGCATAAAGGGGCTAAACCAAGTACTTGTCGGCTCGGAGTCAGTATACTGTGTCTGAGTGGGATATTCATGTTAAACTGCGGCATGGTATCTCAGTGAGCTAGCACTATAAATCGGCATCAGTCCGGACTAGTACAAGCAGCCACACAAACACACACACGTACATGCACGTCGCTATATAAGTGCAATAATCTTGGACGCAACGTTAAACACCATTTCACCTCACCTCCGGTGTAGATATATCCTCAGTACTCCATGATTGTCGTACGCGATCACAACATACAGGGTTGGTCTTTGATCATATATGGTTTACCAATGAGACTCCCGGTTTAGATATGTCCCAAGTACTTCATGCTTCTCGTAAGGGATCACTTCATAGAGGGTTGGAGGGTTAGGCCAGGTCATCTTCCCGAGGCAAGGGCGTTAACTGACTTTAAAAGTCCAGTTCTTTTACTTTTATAGTCAGTTAACGCCCTTCTCTCGGGAAGATGGGATTGGTGGATTGCGTGTCATCGTGCATGTTACGATAGTGTACATCCCAAATCGGTAATTAAAACAACCAGACATGTCACCAAAACGAGTATGAAGAAGTAAATAATGGCTGAGCAAAAGTAAGGTTTGAAATGTGAATTTTGATTTGAAGTTTATTTGAAAATAATTAAAATCTTTGGCAAGTCTACGGGCCACCTTCAGCCCAAATGAATACAAGTATTCTTAAAATCTAAAAAAAGATCTTTTAGTTACGTGTATCTATTGTAACTAAAATCAGGATCATAGTTACTTTCGTATTTGGGTTTAGTTCCTTTTTTTAATTTTTGAGATGATGTGATGATTCCAGTAATATCACGACGGGGGACACCAGAAATGGGATTCACACATTGAACCATGTCGGGAATCGAACCCGGGACACACATTGTATCATGTCGGGAATCGAACCAGGGTCTTCGGCGTGACGAGCGAACGCTTTAACCACGAGGTTACCCTACCGCCCGTCAGGCTCAGTGGCTTGAAAGCGTATCATGTAGACCCGGCGGCGTGGATCGTTGCTCATAATATCAATCACTGATTTGGTTTGTCCATACCCGAATATATACACAAACCTGTATTAAAATATTACGTAATACATAAATTCAATTCTTCATGGGGACATAACTCAATGTTATCTGTATTTTACATTTTTTCCGTTATGTGTATGAAGAGTTGACATAACTGTTTTTACTCATTATACATGCTGTGTATTCTGGATTCTGTGTCAGGATTCCAGGGTAGACGCCGCGCCATTCACATGCTCCACTTGTAGATCAGATAACACGACCCCATTCACAGCTGCGGTCTTATCCCATGGAATACAAGGGTGTATGATGTAATCAAGAATGAAGAAACTTTCACGCTCTGTTAATTTGGAGAGTTTTTACATAGTATTGAAAGCCATATTTTAATTTAAAGCATCGCTCTGCTGTTAAACATCTGTCAGTTTATATAAGTAAGGGGTGGCCGTGACAGGTGGTTGTTGGGAACTTGCCTTTGCTCTTTCCATATTAACCATCTCGATCTGCTTCGACTCTGGTAGATTGAGAATAATGAAAATATTAATGTTCGCGATACTGATATAACCACATTTATAACGATGTAAAGAAAAAGTAAAATTGATGCGCCAAATAAAACGTTTAATCAGTTTGGAATAAACGTTTTAACTATTTGTACTGATAGTGTATGGATCTTTATTTCAGTCAGTGAGCGAATGGCACCAAGGCCAGGATTTCGTGAATATTGAAAATATGATATATACAGTTTCAGCATATCGTTCATCTTCATATTTAATGATAACTCGCTTCATGTGATTTGATTATATAAAATACTTTCTTTGTATCAAATCGTTCTTTAAAGGTTATCTGATAGTAATTTCATGTGAAGAATATTGAAACCATGTTTGCTTTGTATAGTTGTGGGTGGAAATGTATAAATGGATTTCTTTCTTTTATGTCTCATTTCCCCTGCATGACTTTTCTATTTTGTTTTGTATCTATTAAATAAATTGTATGACACAACGCGAACTGAACACCAAGTAAAGGATACACTGCTGATCGCCTATTTACAATGATACATATAAAAAAAATAATTATTTGTTTGTTGTTTAACGTCTCTGTCAACAATTTTTCGGCCTGTAAATAATCGAGTCTAGGCTAGACAAACCAGTGATTGATATTATGAGCAACTGCTACGTAGTCGGTCTATGATGACTCACGTGGAACCAAGACACCGAGCCTAAACACCGGAACCATTTAGTCGTCTCTTACAAACAAAGGTTGTTGGGGATCTGTTCTAGTTTGGAATCCCTACCGGACAAGATTTATAACAAACTAGTTACTCTGCTTCATCCAGGTGTTGAGAGGCGGCGACAGGAACATCAACTTCTTCCTCCTTGACCAGAACCAAGTCGTTGTAGAGTCCAACTACGACAAGCCAGACGCCATGGTGGAAACAGATATCAAGGAACAAGGTACTGTGGGCGCTTCATATCGCCGACAGGTTATGTGGTGAGGTGAGGTGAAATGGGGTTTAACGTCGCGTCCAAGGTTATTGCACTTATAGAGCGACGTGCATGCACGTGTATGTGTGTGTGGCTGCTTGTACTAGTCCGGACTGATGCCGATTTATAGTGCTAGCTCACTGAGATACCATGCCACAGTTTAACATGAATACCCCAGTCAGACACAGTATACTGACTCCGAGCCGACCAGTCCTTGTTTTATTCCCTTAATGCCGAGCGCCAGACAGGGTAACAACAAGTACCATCTTTTCATGTCTTTTGGTATGACGAGGCCAGGGATCGAACCCCGGATCTTCCGCTCTTGGGGTAGACCCTCTATCCATTAGACCAAGAAGGCATTCCGTATATTGGCCATCCTAATTACACAAAGGCAATGTTTGTCTGTTTGTTTGTTATTTAACGCCGCACTCAGCAATATTCAAGCTATCTGATGGCGGTCTGTACATAATCGAGTCTGAACCAGACAATCCAGTGATTGACATCATGAGCATCGATCCACGCAGTTGGGATACGATGACTTGCATCAGCCAAGTCAGCAAGCCTGACCACCCGATCCCGTTAGTCGCCTCTTACTACAAGATTAGACAAGCATGGGTTGCTGAAGACCTATTCTACCCCGGGGACTACAAACACAATGTCTCAGTTGATTACAGGCCGAGTGTGTTTCTGTATCGTAAATATTATTTTTTAGGAATGCAATCTTTTGGCGATTATAATTGATATTTTATAGCCTTGATCATTGATATTTACGATACGGAATCACACGAGGGTAATAATGTCTGATGTTCAAGACGTTAATTCACCCACTGAAAGAACTTCGTATAAATTCACTGCTAGTGTAAACCGCCTAAATATCATATAGTGCCATATGGTTTGAAAGCTTTTATTTATTTTTACAAGCCCAATGCTCTCTATCATATACGAGTTCAAGGCTTTAGTAAAACTTTCAAAAAGTTTAATTTAAAGACACAGTAGGACATTGTCGATTCAAATTTGACGCATCAGTATCAAAAATGATGTTCGATGCAGTTCCCTATTTAGACTTGTTCCACGTGTTCCCGTGTTTTTCAGATAAAATAATTGCCTTGCCAATGCATGTGTTTGTGATGTGTGCCACCGCTGGGACAGGATAAGACCACCCTTTTCGGGAACACCTGGTATCATCACTATTTGATAGTGTTTCATATACACGTGCTCATGATATAGTCAGTAGAGATGGGAAAGGTTTTGTAGAATATATTTACATCAGGTGCCCCACTCGTGAAGATCCAGATTAGAATAGATCTTCAGCAACCCATGCTTATCGTAAGAGGCGAAAAGGTCTTCAGCAACCCATGCTTGTCGTAAGAGGCGACTATGCTTGCCGTTAGAGACTACTGACGGGATCCGGAGGTCAGGCTCGCTATGCTTGATACATGTCATCGTATCCGAATTGAGTGGATCGATGCTCATGATATCAATCACTGGATTGTCTGGTCCAGAGACGATTATTTACAGACGGTCATCCTATAGCTGGGATATTGCCAAGAGCGGCGTTAAACAACAAACAAACAAACATAGGGTGGTCATTGGTGTTTTTTTGTGATTGGTTCCAGGCTACTACCAGCTCTGTTTCGACAACACACAGAGCAGGTTTGGCTCCAGGCTGGTCTACTTCTACCTGGTGACGGTCGTCATGGAGAAGTGGACTCAGTACATGAAGGACGTGGACGACATTCACGACCTGGCGGTCAACCTCTCAGTGAGTAGTCGGCGAGGCTGGTTTAACCCCACTTTGAACAGTATCTGAGCTACGAGGGCTGGCTGAAAAGTTCTAAGCCTAACTGTGAAAGACCCGTACCAAGTCGATGTATTTCATTTATTTCTCCACATAATCCCCTTCCAGGTTTACACACTTTTGCCAGCGATGCTGCAAGGCCTGGATGCCGGTCAAGAAGATATTTTCTTCAGCCCCCCTAAAAAAGTCATTCACACCGGAAATGACGTCATCATTACTATTATCACGGCCTGTCAGCTTAATGTGGGAGGAAAGCACGAAGTGATGCAGGTCTAAGACGTTTACCACTTCGGTGAAGTCGTCTAAGGCGCCGCGATTCGCTGTGCAGAGTTTCGTCCCTTGGGTACGCCAGAAACCTATGATTGTCGGTTCGAATCAAGCTTCGCCCCGATTATGTTTCTAGGTTTGTCAGCACCATACCCGTGCCCGTGGGTTTCACCGAAGTGGTAAACGTCTGAGACCTGCATCACTTCGTGCTTTCCTCCCACATTAAGCTGACACGCCGTGATATAACTGGAATACTGTTAAAAGCGGCGATAAGCCCAACTCACTCACTCACTCTTAAGGGTGGTCTTAGACAACCCTCTTAATCGGGAATCGAACACGGTCCAGTTTTCTTGACGAGGAAGGTCACCACTAACCACTTGGCTACCTAACTGTCTGATGTCGCTTGTGGTGCTTGTTCATTGGTGTAAGCAACACATATGAACAGGCATTTTAAGAAACAGTCACAAAATTTAAAAAAAAAATAAATTAAACGTTTTCTCTCAAACTATTCCCTTCCCAACCGATGAGGGTTACACTCATGTTTGTTTTCAGTCGATACTATATGGCGTGGAACTGTCTCTGACGGACGTGGACCAATATCAGATGCACACTCGCCTCAACGTCATGCGCGACTGGTACCTCCTCAACGAGAACCAGCGCTACGTGGGGTACTGGTCGGTGGCCCTGTGTGTGGTAGTCCTGGTGGCGGGGGTGGGGCAGGTGGTCTTCCTCAGGAGGATGTTTAGGATGCCCACCGTCACCCCCACGTCCAAGCCCCGGGCGTGATAGGGACGCAAAATGTTCCTCTGATGTTGTACTAAAGTTGTTGTATGAGTATCCTCCGCTTCTACGCTGGAACGTAGCTCTGTATAAGCGATAGCTATTGTTATAAAATATATGTACAGTCGTCATAATGCTTGGAATCAATACGTTGAATAACCTTATATTGCTACAATGTACAAAGATTGAGGGCATATTTTCGTTATGGTGTTAAAGTCGTGTCTGCAAAGTTTGTGTGCAGGTTTTTTATAGCCCGGATTACCCATCTAGAGGCTCCAGTATATATTCATTAGTTGTGGACATTTATGTTAAAGGACGAGACATGTGATGGATCATCGTCGTTTATCCAGTGTACTATATCTCCATTTTGTATGATAAATGGGGGCACGGGTGGCCCAGTCGTCTGAGGCGCCGTGATTCGCTGTGGTTGGGAATCTATGTTTACCTATCTGTCAGTTTTTGTTCAGTACCAATTTGTAACAAAATTGAAACATCAAGAACTTGTTTAGAATTATCGCGGGGGCACGGGTGGCCCAGTTGTCGAAGGGGCCGCAATTCGCTGTGCAGAGTTGCGTCCCATGGGCACGCCAGAAACCTATGATTGTGGGTTCGAATCCCGGTTCGACACGATTATGTTTCTAGGTTTGTCAGCACCATACCCGTGCTCGTGGGTTCCACCGAAGTAGTAAACATCTGAGACCTGCATCACTTTGGGCTTACCTCCCACATTAAGCTGACACGCCGTGATATAACTGGAATACTGTTAAAAGCGGCGTTAAACCCAACTCACTCACTATTATGATAAATACCTTCGACCCATTCGCCATCATTGCTTCGTTTCGAAAGTGACGTCACCACCTCAATCGTTCTCAGAATTTCTCTCGCCCATGAGTGTAATTTGATTGGACAGCTATTTTTAGGTCTATGCGATTTTGTTTGTTTTTTAACGCTTACGACAAACTCTGACATCTGACGGGTCTAGGTATAAACACAATATATACACCTATATAATACACTGAATAATGTATTTAGAATATTTGCACAATGATTGTGATTTTCTGAATAATGTGTTGTGTCTTCCTCATAACTTCTTCATTACCGTAAATAAATAAACATGATGAATACAAACGTTGTTGTTATTCACTATTTATATGACAAAGAACCTGATGAGTCCAGGTAAAGTATATTCATAAATTTTACATACGTTTTGTTTCGATTACTGGTGACTATGAATTTGTTTCCCACCATCATTATACAGACATCTATTGTAGTTCTTGTTGTATACTAATCAAAAGAAGTTAAGAACTATCTGATTCTTTCATATTGCTAAAGTTAATCTGTTATGACATGACGTATTAATTATAGTAGTATGACATGACAAAATAACTATAGTAGTATGACATGACAGATTGACTAAAGTAGTATGACATGACAGATTGACTTTAGTAGTATGACATGACAGATTGACTATAGTAGTACGACATGACGTATTAACTATAATAATATGACATGACAGATTGACTATAGTAGTATGACATGACGTATTGACTATAGTAGTATGACATGACGTATCAACTATTGTAGACTGGCATGGCGTATTAACTATAGTAGTATGACATGACAGATTGACTTTAGTAGTATGACATGACGTATTTACTATAGTAGTATGACAAGACGTATTAACTATAGTAGTATGACATGACGTATTAACTATAGGAGTATGACATGACGTATTAACTATAGGAGTATGACAGGACAAAGTAACTATAGTAGTATGACATGACAGATTAACTATAGTAGTATGACATGACAGATTAACTATTTTAGTATGACATGACAGATGAACTATAGTAGTATGACATGACAGATTAACTATAGTAGTATGACATGACAGATTAACTATTTTAGTATGACATGACAGATGAACTATAGTAGTATGACATGACAGATTAACTATTTTAGTATGACATGACAGATTAACTATAGTAGTATGACATGACGTATTGACTATAGTAGTATGACATGACGTATCAACTATTGTAGTATGGCATGGCGTATTAACTATAGTAGTATGACATGACAGATTGACTTTAGTAGTATGACATGACTTATTAACTATAGTAGTATGACAAGACGTATTAACTATAGTAGTATGACATGACGTATTAACTATAGTAGTATGACATGACGTATTAACTATAGGAGTATGACAGGACAAAGTAACTATAGTAGTATGACATGACGTATTAACTATAGTAGTATGACATGACGTATTAACTATAGTAGTATGACATGACAGATTAACTAAAGTAGTATGACATGACAGATTAACTATTTTAGTATTACATGACGTATTAACTATAGTAGTATGACATGACAGATTAACTATAGTAGTATGACATGACAGATTAACTATAGTAGTATGACATGACAGATTAACTATAGTAGTATGACATGACAGATTAACTATAGTAATATGAAGAATGCGGCCATGACAGATTAAATCTAGTGATATAAAAGAATAAGGTGATCCTTATTTTCTCTTGAGTAGTATATAGGATGCTTGCCACGCTTACGGTTGGTTGACTGACACATTCCAACAGATGCACGTTTAGCTAGGTCACACATTGCATCTGATGTTTACTTTCATCCTGAAGTAATTGCAATATGTCTTACTTGTACACTTCTATATAGTGTGAGAGTGAGTGAACATAAGGGTTTAAGGCCGCTTTAAACAGTGTTTTATATATCTCGGTGTGTCAGGTTAATGTGGGTCGACTTGAAGCAGGTCAGATACGTTTCCTATTTTGGCATTACCTGTGGACATTGGTCCAGTGCTGACAAACTCAATCTAATTAAAATCAGATCTTAGTTCTCGCCTCCGCTACACACAGACCTGAGGAGATCCTATTATAAACACATCAGGTCGATTTTTCGACAACTTTGACCGACCAATGATAAAACTAACAGGAAGTTGACATTAGCCAATCAGAAAGATGCTTTCTCGAGCTTTTCGGCGCGGCTTTGAAAAGTATCTTGACAAAGTTCACGATTGAAAGTTTGAAAACTGAAGAAATAGAAAATCTGCAATGTCTTATAGATGGCCTAGATTGTACGGCTGAATTTCCCACGGGCTAAGGGGAAGTCTCTTCCCTTTCAAATGTTTATCCCACTGAAGCGAGAGATGGACGATGCTTTTGACGGAATCAGTTGTACAGCCCGTAATTGTCATTCGGAATTCCTCGTGTTAACCATTTCGAAGTTGCACGATTACAAAAAGACGCTCTGATTGGTCGGATGAAAGGTCGATCTGACGTGACCTGTAACGGGATGTCCTCAGATCTTTGTTTAGCGGTAGCAAGAACTGAGATCTGAGTTTAATGAAATTGTGACAAACCCAAAATAATAATCAGGACGAATCCGGGCTTCAAACTCACGATTATAGGATTCTTGAACGCAAAAGGGACGCAACTCAGTAACGCAATGAGGTAGCGCCTACGACACAGTTTACGTGACTATAATGATTACTTCTACCGCTGCTATGAATCTGTTTTAAGCCGCCATTAACGTCGCTATCAGTCACCTGTTATCTTGTACGGCCAGGAACAGGCCTTTATCTTTGGATCAAAATGGCGGCAGGGTATAAGTACCGCGTTTTATCAATTCTTCTTTTGACGAACAAAATATTCCCGGTTTCTACAGAAACTGTACTTGGTGAAAATGTGGATGAGGAATTCGACTTTGACGGCGTCCCCGGTGTTCAGCATGAGTTCAAAGTGGAAGTAGCGGCGGGGAAGGAGGAGTGTTTCTACCAGTTCGCCGCGGAAGGGAGCAGGCTCTATGTGTCGTATAGTGTACGTAATGGTGGACGTGTTTCTGAGGACATTCCTCCATGGTATATTTTTATTCCTTGAACTGTAAACAAATGAAGACATAGGGAAGGGTAAGAACTAGGTGTAACCATCTTCCCGAGGCAAGGGAGTTAACTGACTGTAAGAGTCCAGTTTCCACCCTTGCCGAACAAGGCTGGAATTCCGGAGTTACATTTTGGCTGGACTAACGAGTCGATGCATAGTCCAGTCAAAATCGCGTAACGACCTAGACATCTAGTTCTTAAACAACATGGATTTAAACGAGCTGATTTTGGTCGAGTGCAGGCTTTGCAAAGCATGTGTACCGCCAACTTGGCGTCGACAGATATTTTGCAAATCTTTTCATTTTTTTAATTTAGGTGCTCAAGTGAATTTACTGCATTTCGCGGTGTGAGACCCGTTTTTTTCACATAAAGATCTTGGTTATCGATCAGATCGTCTCGACTGGGCGCCGCCATTTTGTTTGAAGCAAATGCAAGCGACATGAGCGCTGGAATCTTACTGGTCAATAGAGGGTCGCGGAAGGGACATAGAAGTAATAGTCACAGGTGGCGCTACGATCGAGCCTTGAAATTCCAGCCTAGTTCGGCAAGGATGGAAACTGGACTTTCATAGTCAGTTAACGCCCCTGCCTCGGGAAGATGGGTGAAACAGATATGTAACTTCCCTAGTGGATGAAGTAGAGCCTATGGCAATACTTTTCAATGAAAATGGGCCAATGGGTCGTGAAACCAAAGGTTCCCGAAGAGTACTGCTGGATTAGAATACATGTGCAGAACATTAACCCAGACACTAGATAAAATAGACTAGTTCGATGGCCCAGGCCTTTTCCAATATGATTTTTATAAAACGAAAAACAAAAACACCCAACCCAGTATATATATTTTTTACACTACCCTGGGATATTCCGAATGCATAAACAACTCTAGACACAACCTCCATTTTACAGCTGTTTTCGAAAAGAAATGCTTAAATTGTTTTTGTTTTGTTGTTGAATGTTAGCTTGATTGTTTAAGATAAGTTTAGAGAATATTTACAAATTATTATATTTTTCAAGAGAGTCCACTGAAGGAATAACGGTGTTTCTATGTACTGCATGCACCTCGCCGTTGTGAGTGTGGCCAGATAGGGAGGACATCCATGTGCTGTTGGAGGAATTGTTCACACGCTCGGGCGATTCGCTGTGCAGAGTTGAGCACGCCAGAAACCTATGATTGTGGGTTCGAATCCCGGTTCGCCACGATTATGTTTCTAGGTTTGTCACCGAAGTTGTAAACGTCTGAGACCTGCATCACTTCGGGCTTTCCTCTCACATTAAGCTGACACGCCGTGATTTGACTGGAATACTGTTAAAAGTGGCGTTAAACCCAAATTACTCCTTCACTCACTCACTCACTACAGGCTCGGAGTCTCACGGCTCGATATGATAAAGCAGGAAACACTCTATTACATGATTATATAAATCATGGCAAGGTACCTGATAACAAATAAGCGCAAGGCAGTTTGTATTATTCAGTGTGGATAGGGCTATTTAAACAATTGTCACTAATTCCACCTGGTTCTCTTAATTATATCTCACATTCCTTACTAAATACAATGTCCATTAACAAAATATTGTTGATTATTGATAGTAATTATTTATAAAAGTATGTAATAGTTTGAATACGTTCTAGGTACGGTATTAAAGTGATGTTGAAATTATTATTTGCATAATAGTCATCCTGGGGATGTTTTATCCACACGGTACGTGTGTGTGTCTATCTGTGTGTGTGTCTGTTTGTGTGTGTGTGTGTTTATTTGTGTGTGTCTGTCTGTGTGTCTATTTGTGTGTGTTTGTGTCTGTTAGTGTGTGTATATTTGTATGTGTATGTGTTGTTGTTTGTGTATGGGTGTCTATTTGTGTGTGTGTATATTTGTTTGTGTGTGTGTATATTTGTATGTGTGTGTGTTGTTTGTGTATGTGTGTCAATTGGTGTTTGTGTGTCTATGTGTTGGGTGTGTCTATTTGTGTATGTGTTTATTTGTGTGTGTGTGTGTATTTGTGTGTGTGTGTATGTGTCTATGTGTGTGGGTCTGTTTGTGTGTATGTCTATTTGTATGTGTGTATGTTGTTGTTTGTGTATGTGTGTCTTTTTGTGTGTGTGCGTGTGTCTATTTGTTTGTGTGTGGGCCTATGTGTGTGTCTGTTTGTGTGTATGTCTATTTGTGTCTATTGATGTTTATGTGTCTATTTGTTTGGTGTGTCTATATGTGTATGTGTTTATTTGTGTGTGTGTGTCAATTTATGTTTGCGTTTATTTGTGTGTGTGTGTGTGTCTGTTTGTGTGTATTGTAGTTTGTATGTGTGTCTATGTGTCTATTTGTTTGTGTGTGTGTCTATATGTGTGGGTCTGTTTGTGTGTATGTCTATTTGTATGTGTGTATGTTGTTGTTTGTGTGTGTATGTCTATTTGTTTGTGGGTCTATGTGTGTGTCTGTTTGTGTGTATGTCTATGTGTGTCTATTTGTGTGTGTGTGTGTGTGTGTGTGTGTGTGTGTGTGTGTGTGTGTGTGTGTGTGTGTGTTGTAGTTGTGTTGTATCAGCCAATCAGTAAACAGTAATCCGTTAGTGGGCGTGGCCTGAGTAGCCATTCAAATGCCACGGAGCCACAGAGTTTATCTAAGATTAAATATGGATTAAGTGCAGACACCAAACTGAATGCTTTAAATGTGAGACCGCAAAGCGGGCTGCCCCGAGAGCGCCAAACACTCGAGTGTATAAGGTGGGTTTGGGAAACCCAGAAACCTTTAATTTTATAGATTGCAGGATATGCAACTTACTCCTTTTTATTTTTCATTTTCATTGTGTGTTTCTTGTAGTTCCATCATTGCATCACCATAATAGCTGTTTCATTCGTGATAATTCAGATTTTCCTAAAATAACTTGTGTATTAGTATAGGTAAGATTGGTGTCTAATTATTTAGCTAGTTAAAAGATATAAATAGAGTGGGTCATAGAATAGATTCTTGCTTGGGAAAAGTCAAATCTTTCAAGACTCAGATCAAGATAATTTCATCTTCATCTCAAATGATGTCAAGGCACCTCTTTTTCCATCTTCCCGAGGCAAGATGCTCTCTTTCAAACCAGTAAACTCTTCGATGACTCTCTCAATGCTCACAGGAATGTCTCTGTGCTCACATAGGAACGATCATTCTCCCTCGTACACTGATATCCAGATACAAAAACATATTTAAAAAAAATTATATCATATTTATTTTTTCGAAAATGTATGTGGAAATGAAAAGTGTATGCAGTGACTATTGTGTCTGTAGTCAGCTACGCCCCTGGCGGGAATCACTTGAAATGAGTTTATTCCTTTATGAATCAGGTTGTGAGAGGCGGCGACAGGAACATCAATTTCTTCCTCTTGGGCATATACGGCGAAGTCGTCGACTCCCAGTACGACAAGCCTGGAGCCATGGTGCAGACCGAGATGAAGGAACGAGGTGCTGTAGCCCGGCTCTGTGTGTAGCTGAGAGTGAGTGAGTGAGTGAGTTGGATTCAACGCCGCTTTTAACAGTATTCCAGTTACATCACGGCGTGTCAGCTTAATGTGGGAGGAAAGCACTAAGTGATGCAGGTCTCAGACGTTTGCCACTTCGGTGAAACCCACGAGCACTGGTATGATGCTGACACATCTAGAAACATAATCGGGGCGAACCGGGATTCGAACCACAATCATAGGTTTCTGGCGTGCCCAAGGGACGCAACTCTGCACAGCGAATCGCGGCGCCTTAGACGAATGGGCCACCCGTGCCCCCTGTAGCTGAGAGAAGGTGGTGACGGTGGGAAGGGTGTGTGTGGATGTATATGTCGGGGTGGGGCGGGTGAACTGGGTGTCACTGCTACATACTAAGTTGGTGGGGTGTAAATAAAATAAAAGGGACAAAACCCTTTCCATATTCATAAGAAATCTCTGCTAAAAGTCAGAGTCGATTGTACTATTCCCGCTATGACATGAGCATGTGTTTATGAAACAGTGATGATACCAAGTGTTCGTGAAAAGGTGAGCGTATCCTGCCCCACCGTTGGCACCTTCATAAACACATGCAAAGGCAAGTCAATTATTCACCTGAGAATTTACGGGAACATGTGCTACAAATCAAAATAGGGAGTAGTTCACCTTTTCGATTCTTCAGCTACAGTAAACTACTGTTATAACTAACCCAAAGGGACCACTAATTTTAGTTCGTAATAACCGTAGTTAGTTATAAGAAGCATATAAACAACAAATGGTCGGGACTGAAAAATAGGTTCGTTATATCGGTCAGTTCGTTATAAGCGTGTTCGTTATAAACTTAGTTTACTGTATTTGACAATGTTTATTGTTAATTTGGCCATTTATTACATTTTATTATAAACTGTGACAAAGTAAATGGGTTAACGCCATTTTGCACAATGTACATGATCATACATGTATAATATCAGCTCAATGTCGGAGGAAAACCCGTTGTGACATATACTACTCAAAAGAAGTTAAAGATCACCCGATTCTTTCATATTGGTAATGCTAAGCTGTCATGGCATGAGAGATTAACTATTGTAATATGGAAGAATCAGGTGATCCTTAACTTCTTTTGAGTAGTATATATCGTTACTTTTACCACTTTCATGAAGATAAAACGAGCCCAGGTATGGTCGTGACAGACCAAGAAGCTAAATTGGGGCGGACATGGGATGCTAGTATACTGGGGCGAACGGTGACCGGGAAACGCGGTAGGGTCATGTCTTGACTGTCGCACCGCCTCCGTGGTCTAGTGGTAGAGCGTCCGCCCGGAGAGTGGAAGGTCCGGGTTTCGATCCCCGACCGCGTCATACCAAAAGACGTTAAAAGATTGTACTTGTTGTTACCCTGTCTGGCGCTCGGCATTAAGGGGCTAAAACAAGGACTGGTCGGCTCGGAGTCAGTATACTGTGTCTGAGTGGGGTATTTATGTTAAACTGCGACATGGTATCTCAGTGAGCTAGCACTATAAATCGCCATCAGTCCGGACTAGTACAAGCAGCCACACAAACACACACATGTACATGCACGTCGCTATATAAGTGCAATAATCTTACGTTAAACCCCATTTCACCTCACCTCACCTTGACTGTTGGACCACATAGCGGTTGACGGCTAGAATAAGGTGCACAACTCTACAAAGCAAACGACAGCACCTTACACAACTAGGCCCCGTCCCACAAAGCGATTTTAACGTAAGATTATCGTAAATCCCACACTTTTATACTTACGATAGTCGTAGTGCTAAGATCGCTTTGTGGAACGGGGCCCAGTTATAGTAACATAGAGACTTAAACAGAGTGAGGAAAATGGGCAATCTATCGTTTTAAATGTTATGAGTTCGAATCGTGAAACTCGCGTACATGTGTCAAAAAACCTTCACTCATGCACTTCTTGTTTTCAGGGTATCGGTCCAGACTAGAATCCGTCTCCTTTTAATTAACCTCAAAATTTAAATCCGAGCGTGTAATTCAAATCTCATCATTGGTGTGTTTCAAAGCATTTTCACGGACGTTTTTCTTTCGTTTTGAAGGCTATATGGAGTTCTGTTTTGACAACACACAGAGCAGATATGGTTCCAAGTTGGTGTACTTCTTCCTGATGACCTTCCTCATTGACAGATGGAGCCAGTACTTGAAGGATGTAGATGAGATCCGAGGTCTCACTGTCAATCTATCTGTGAGTACAGTACATGGTTAATCTGGATCGAGGTGTTGACGAATGTAGGATACATTGCAACACAATCTTGGCGTACTTCCACAGTGATGTTGCTGCAATATTTCTGCACTGTTGTTGCAAGGTTTCTGCAGTGATGCTGCAATATTTCTGAAATGTTTTTGCAGTGATGCTGCAATGTTTCTGAAATGTTTTTGCAGTGTTGCTACAATGTTTCTGAAATGTTTTTGCAGTGTTGCTGCAATGTTTCTGAAATATTTCTGCAATTTTGCTGCAATATTTCTGAAATGTGTCTGCTGTGTTGCTGCAATATTTCTGCAATATTTCTGCAGTGTTGCTTCAATATTTCTGCAGTGTTGCTGCATTATTTCTGAAATGTTTCTGCAGTGTATCTGTAGTGCTGTTGCAATGCTTCTGAAATGTTTCTGCAGCGTTGCTGATAGGTTTAAGCATTGTTGCTGCAATGTTTCTGCAATGATCCTGCAGCGTTTCTGTCAGTTTACATGTCCGACGTTTCCAGATACTTAGGCAATAAACACAATATCGAGAAATAAAACTTTAAATGTCTTGCATTTGTCCGCGATGATAAAGCAGTGACAAGTTAAAATCAATAGTTAACATCGGTATCGCGCTACAGTGTCGATAATTTCTGTTGTTAAAATAACATACTCTTTCTTTTTTAGAAAATACACAATTTGTTTGAGGAGAGATTGGTGTGCATTCCGAAAACGTTTATATAAATTATTTGTCAGAGCTACCATTTTACTCCCTAATATCCCGGTCAATATAGTGTCAAAACCTACCAAACCCACCACAAAATTGCAACAGAAATGATTTTTCCTGTTTCATGTACAGAATCCCCTTAAAACAGTAAAAATCTAGGAAAATCTAAGTTGAGGTTTTTAGTTCGGGTATAATCTTTAGGGAGTAAATTAATATATAATACAATAAAGCCCGAAAATTTAATGTTTCACTTTTTTTTGTTTAACCATGTCATGTTAGATATCAAAGGAAAGCTGGTATCACAAGCAGTTATTTTGAATCTATAGTTTGTATCTATTTTGTTTAAATGTAAAATAATCTTTGTCTTTGAAACAAAAAAGAAATAAAAATTGGGTGGAAAACACATATATCCAAATGTATTCATCTATATTTTTTTTGTTAGCCTTAACTATATTTATTTAATAATATTAACAGTTTGTTCATTTGTTTTAAACCTTCATTTTTTAAGAACCTGTATGCCAAGTAAAGGTCATCAGTAAATAACCCCTCCTATGATTCTCACGAACGGGTTAGACTTTGTTGACAGTGAAATCCATATCGTGGGGAGGTAAATAAAAGCGACAAACCCCTGTCCATATTCATAAGAAATCTCAGCTAAAAGCAGAGTCGATTGTAGGATTCCGACTATATCATGATCATGTGTTTAGAATCACTATCAAATAACGATGACACCAGGTGTTCGCGAATAGCTGTGTTTATCCTTACCCATCGGTGGCACCTGTCACAAACACATGCAAAGGCAAGTCAATTGTTCACCTGAAAAAAATAACCAAGCGGACATATGGTATAAGTCAAAATAGAGAAATGCATCGGACTTAATTTTTTATCAGTTATTCGTCAAATTTGGAAATGTCCTCTACATGTCTACCATAAATATTTTTTGAAAGATTTAGTGAGGCCTTGAATGTTGTAACCTTAAACACTCGTTATACCTTTCCACCTGTAGTTGTAATATTACACCACTGTAAGTCTGACACCAGGCGAGGGGCATCACCTGTGAGTGTACGCATTTGCAATCTCTCAAAAATATTACTGAACTGTCTATTGTTCTATATTTAATGCGTGGTATTTTATAACTTTATTTTTATGTTAGGACAATAATAACATAGATAATTGTACGCGAGTGTTAGACATATATTTGCTCTGTTGTATGCCTTACTTAGCAACATTCAAGCTACAACATTGGGACATGAAAAAAGAGACTCTGGACCACGCAAACCGGTGATTCATATTAACGTCCCACATCGTCGGGGGTATGTTGCCACGAAGTCAGAGAATCTGACCACCCAATCCTCATTTCAGCTGCATCTTCTGACCACCCAGTTATGTCCTGAAAACCTGAATGGAATAAAACAATTAAAGCTCTTGAAATACGAATTCCCCGACCAACCGAGGATGGTCAAAAACTGATACTAATGTATTTTTTTCAGTCGATACTTGAGGGCGTGGAGCTGTCTCTGACGGACGTGGACCAATATCAGATGCACAGTCGCCTCAACGTCATGCGGGACTGGTACCTTCTCAACGAGAACCAGCGCTACGTGGGGTACTGGTCCGTGGCCCTTTGTGTGGTAGTCCTGGTGGCGGGGGTGGGGCAGGTGGTCTTCCTCAGGAGGATGTTTAGGATGCCCACTGTCACCCCCACGTCCAAGCCACGGGCGTGATAGGGACTCAGAACCTTTTTACTGATGCTGTACTTAGGTTGTTGTATGAGTATCCTCCGCCTAAACGCCGGAACATAGCTCTGCACAAGTGATGCTTAGACTGGGGTTTTTCGAAAAAAAATTAATTGCCCCAGGAAATGCTTACCAAAATAATTATGCTTCAGCCTGTTAAAAAAAATAAGGAATCGCCTGCCAAGAAGAATACATTGTTGCAAGATGTTTTGTTTAATAAAAAAATTCCTTCTCATGAATTTTGCAAAAATATAACCGTAGTTTGTAATAAGCATATATACAGAATATATACAACAAATGACCGGTGTAAAGTTTGAAAGTATATCCCCCTTTCAAAGTATACTCGGGTAGATTCTGGAGCTCCCGCAATCTGCCTCCCTTTCCCAGAATCAACCCCCGGGGGTGTAATCTGGGAGTAGCAGTAGCATGCCTATCATTTAAACGTACATGTAATGATTTTATATGCGTGCATTAAAAACAATTTTCCATACATCCTTAAAAGGGCCCCACTGCAATGCTCTAAGATATTAGAAAAGTTGAGGTAGTTTTTTTGGTTAAGAATGTGAAATCATTACCTTAAGCATGTCTAAATTACATATGAGTAGGCATAGTATTACATATAAACAATTAAATGACAAAATAAACACCTCAGAAGACTTGACAAATATGGGCAAGAATGACCGCCATCTTGAAATCCAAGATGGCCGCCAAATGAAAGATGGGAAAATTTAGAAACATTGGTTTTCATTGAAAGCTTTCAGAATATGTATAGTTTTGCTAATTTCCAATTTTTTTTAACAAACGTACACAAGGAACTGGACTATACTGCAGCCCTGTTTGATTTAAACATTTTTATTTCATGAATGTACATGAAGTTTTCTTTTGGGGGATGCATCTAACTCAGTCTTGATCGCTCCTGGTCAATTGCTGTAACAACATTGTCAACTGATTAAGTTTACATAATTGCCTTTTCGGTACACATCTAATTAGTTTTAAAACATTCATATCCTGTTATTTAAATTGAGAAGACAAAGGTGGTAGCACCAGTTTTTCCAAACAGTATACATTATAATTAAAGAATTCTCACATGTGAGATGAGAATGTACATGCTTGTACAATAACATGAAATTTTCTTTTTGGGGATCGTTATATCGACCCATTCGTTATTAGCCTGTTCGTTATAAACGTTGTTTACTGTATTGGAAACGTAAGTTATCCCTCTTGTCATACAGTCTTGTGCAGAGTTTTTGTGTACTCTGAATTATGCATTTCAATTATACATATTGGCGATGGTGAAGACATGTTCAAATTATTATTAAGGCCAACACAGTGTATTATAAATACATTAGAATACCACAACACTTCTGTACACAAAAGGACGAGGCTGCGTCAGAAGTTTGTAAATGTATTTTACAACGGAGAAACCATGCATTACAACTGCTAACATTATGTGGCCTGGCGTCTCTGATTGGTAATATTATCTGGCCTGACGTCTCTGATTAGTAATATTACCTTGTCTGGCGCTTCTGTCAGGTAACATTACCTGGTCTGACGTCTCTGATAGGTACTATTACATTGTCTGACGTCTCTGATGGGTAACGTTACATGGTCTAACGTCTATGATAGGTAATATTACCTTGTCTGACGTCTCTGATAGGTAACATTACCTGGTCTTACGTCTCTGATAGGTAATATGACCTTGTCTGGCGTCTCTGATAGGTAATATTACCTTGTCTGACGTCTCTGATGGGTAACATTACCTGGTCTAACGTCTCTATTAGGTAACATTACCTGGTCTGACGTCTCTGATAGGTAACATTACCTGGTCTGACGTCTCTGATAGGCAAAATAGCCTTGTCTGGCGTCTCTGATAGGTAATATTATCTGCTCTAACGTCTCTGATAGATACTATTACCTTGTCTGACGTCTCTGATAGGTAACATTACCTGGTCTGACGTCTCTGATAGGTAATATTACCTTTTCTGGCGTCTCTGATAGGTAATATTACCTTGTCTGATGTCTCTGATAGACAATATTACCTGGTCTGACGTCTCTGATTGGTAATATTACCTTGTCTGACGTCTCTGATAGGCAATATTACCTGGTCTGACGTCTCTGATAGGCAATATTACCTTGTCTGACGTCTCTGATAGGTAATATTATCTGGCCCAACGTCTCTCATAGGTAATATTACCCGGTCAAATGTCTTTGATGTGTAATATCCGGTCTGACGTCTCTGATAGGCAATGTTACCTTAACAAACGTTTGTGATGTATAATATCTGGTCTGACTTCTCTGATAGGTAATATTACCTTGACAAACGTCTATGATGTGTAATATCCGGTCTGACTTCTCTGATAGGCAATATTACCTTGACAAACGTCTATGATGTGTAATATCTGGTCTGACTTCTCTGATAGGTAATATTACCTGGCCAAACGTCTATGATGTATAATATCCGGTCTGACTTCTCTGATAGGTAATATTACCTGGACAAACGTCTATGATGTATAATATCCGGTCTGACTTCTCTGATAGGCAATGTTACCTTGACAAACGTCTATGATGTGTAATATCCGGTCTGACTTCTCTGATAGGTAATATTACATGGACAAACGTCTATGATGTGTAATATCTGGTCTGCTGTCTCTGATAGGCAATATTACCTTGACAAACGTCTATGATATGTAATATCCGGTCTGACGTCTCTGATAGGCAATATTACCCGGACAAACGTCTATGATGTGTAATATCCGGTCTGACGTCTCTGATAGGCAATGTTACCCGGACAAACGTCTATGATGTATAATATCCGATCTGACTTCTCTGATAGGCAATATTACCCGGACAAACGTCTATTATGTGTAATATCCGGTCTGACGTCTCTGATAGGCAATGTTACCTTGACAAACGTCTATGGTGTGTAATATCCGTTCTGACGTCTCTGATAGGCAATATTACCCGGACAAACGTATATATGTGTAATATCCGGTCTGACTTGATTGGTTACATTACCTGAAGAAAACATCTATGATGTGTAATATCTGGCCTGACACCTCTGATTGGTGATATAATCTGGCTCGATGTCTTTGATATTTTGTATTATTACCTGGTCTGACGTCTTTGATTGGAAAATATTACCTTTGTTAACGTCTCTGATAGGTAATATTATTCTGTCTGATGAAATTGACTGGGAACATCACCTGGTCTGACGTCTATGTTTGATAATATTTCATTGGTATATAACTAGTATCCTGGAAAATAAAATAAAGATAATACCCAAAACATGCACGAAACGCTGATAAGAAAGGTTGTGTCTGGAACGAAATAATATGAAATAGACAAATCAATAGCCAACAACGAAGATGGTTGAATCTATGGATATGGTGGTTCATTTATTTCAAAATAAAATAAATCTTCTTACAAAGATAGTCGCATACATAATATTCGCGTTAATTCATAAAACACGCAAAAACTGCAAGTAAAAAAACTGCAAGCTGAAAAATAATAACACGTTAGGGATGAGCGCGTACCTTGTGTGCATGGTATCGAAAGTAAGTTTCAAAATACTACGTCCTTATTATTGATTCATTTTGACGAAGAGAAATTTATTCAGTTTTAAATTCAAACTCAAAGACTGAGGTGATCATAATTACTTACTTGGTGATTTACTAATAATTAACAAAAATATGTTCATATAGACTATGAGTCTAATAACCGGATACACAGATGGCGTTATTTAGCATAGCAGAATAAAACAGAAAGTCAAACACTTCAAATTGAAAGTTTACAATCCTTTGACTGAGTTAAATCAAACACCAGTGTACTCTATATCTCCTGATGTTGATTTTGTTGATGGTTCTGTACTGCTTGACGGTACAGAAATGAGTGTCAACCAAGCGAAGTGCCATACAGAACGGCCCAGACTCATTTTATCAGGGAGAGGCTTTTTGAACGACCACTGCATCGAGTTTATGTGCAGTGTGTTGTGAAAACATGCAACCCCATAGAGTCCTTCGCTTGGATGAAGTCGGCTGGCATGAAAAGTGAAACAGAAGGCTTTCTGTTTGCTACTCAGGATCAGTCACTTGCCACTCGAAACCGTCAATGTGTGATTTTGCGTAAAAATGTAAATATGAAATGTAGATTATGCAATAAATTTAATGAGACTGCCAGTGGATGTCCATCTTTGGCACAAACACAGGATCTTAAGCGACACGATGGAGTGGCTCGATCCTTTTATTAACATCTTCGCCATGCTTTTGGCTTTGACACAGAGGTCCATCCATGGTACGACCCAGAATATCTGGAGGGCGTCATGGAAAATTATTAATAAATAATGTTTTGGAATAGGCCCGTACACCGCCTCAGGCCTATTCAGGCCAACAAACCTGATACTTTTCCTTCTTGATAAATCCAATGATATCATAAATATTATTGAATTTTCTGTACCTTTTGACACTAACGTGATTCACACGGATCAGGAAAAATATGGTAAATATGCGGACCTCGCTTACGAAGTGCCACACTTCCCTCCCAAGTTGTCCAACTCCCCATTGTGCTCGGTGCCTTAGGTTTGGTACCTCCCAATCTGTTGACTGACTTTGGGCGAGTACCTGGGTTTGCTGCCAGAAATACAGCTCTTCTGGCAATCTGAGTAATGCAGAAGGCTGCAGTGTTGGGGAGTCTTCACATTCTCCGAAAAGTTCTCGGTGGATTCGACTAGGCAGCGCTTCCAGGGAGAAGTCCCATTCACGTCTCGGTTGCTTGTAGGGGGTGCAGGAGAGATTTTTAACAGAGAGTCCAATGCCTCCAGCAATAAGTTTTTTGCGCTTTCTGTTTTGGAACACTACAGCTCAAAGTACAGCTTTAAAACAGGAAAAAGTGTCACAGTACTATTTTTTCAAATAAGTGATTTTTAATTTTGAATAAAGGTAAGGTTCATCTAATACAGGAGTGAGTGAGTGAGTGAGGTGGGTTAACGCCGCTTTTAACAGTATTCCAGTTATATCACGGCGTGTCAGCTTAATGTGGGAGGAAAGCCCGAAGTGATGCAATGCAGGTCTTAGACGTTTACCACTTCGGTGAAACCCACGAGCACGGGTATGGTGCTGACAAACCTAGAAACATAATCGAGGCGAACCGGGATTCGAACCGACAATCATAGGTTTCTGGCGTGCCCAAGGGACGCAACTCTGCACAGCGAATTGCGGCGCCTTAGATGACTGGACCACCCGTGCCCACTCTAATACAGGAAGGCAGAGGTCATGTTAAACAGTTTCATGCATTGGGAGCATGAAGAAATGTTACAATGGGGGATCGGGCTCAATCTTAGCCCCCCATAATGAATGATATAGAGAGAAGACGGCTCTTGAGTTTGCCTTAAACGAACATTTAAGTATTAAACATGATCTTGACCAGTGGGGTGTGGGTGGTCAAATTCAGAGAAGATTTCTGCACAAACAATGATTATAATACATTGTATCTCACTAAATCTGTTAACATGAAGAGTTAAGGAGACTAACTATAAACTATTAAAATTTTACAAATCTGAATACCACAAATGAAATAGGGTTGATTATAGCATAACACTCGCCACATCAAAAAGTTTTGATATACAAACCAAACAAAATACCATCTTACCGAGGCAAGAGAATTAACTGACTTTAAAAGTCCAGTTTCCACCCTTGCCCAACTAGGCTGGAATTACTGGCCTCGATCGTAGCGCCACCAGTGGCTATTACCAGTTATGTCCCTTCTAAGCCTCTCCATGATAAAACGGATCTTACATCGGGAAATGCATCAAATCACGTGAGCCCCTTGATTTTAAACATGAAAAGATTTGGAAAATATCTGCCGACAACGAGTTGGCGGTGCACATGCTTTGCAAATCCTGCAATCGACCTAAATCTGCACGACAGTTTACGAACCGGTTTCGATTTCGGTGCGCGCTTTTGATTAGACTATGCATAGACTCGTTAGTCCAGCCAAAATGTAACTCCATAATACCAGCCTAGGTGGAAACTAGGGTGGAAACTGGACTTTTATAGTCAGTTAACTCTCTTGCCTTGGGAAGATGACAAAATACATACTTATCAATTGCAAACAATTCGCAATTTTACTATATTTTCTTTATTTTGAAATATCAAACAGTGTATATAACAACGTACGTTTTACATACTCTAAGATTTGATTTGTACTTGAGAACAATAATATTCAGGCTTCAAATAATAGTGAGGAAACCCTTTCCATTATCATAAGAAATCTCTACTAAAAGCAGGTTTGTACGCTTAGGTTTGTACAGTTAATAAAGGATTTATGATTCACGCTAAAAAGAAGAATATTCTTTCTTCGCGCAATGCGTATCGTCGTAAACACCATTTCATATACAGTGCATCTAAATAAGAGCGACAATTTCCTTGATCATAAAAAATACCTGCCAAAAGCAGAATCTATTGTACGATTCCGACTACATCATGAGCATGTGCTTATGAATAACTATCAAAAAGCGATAGTACAAGGTGTTCGCGAAAAGGCGTACGTATCCTGCCCCACCGGTGGCACTTGTCACAAACACAAACATACAGAAACACAAACACAATACCAAGGCTAATATCTTTCACGTCTTCATCACGGGAAACAACTATCCATGTGAAGTATATATTTAGTGGAGACGCTGTTAAACGTACCGACAACGTATCGATCAAAAGGTCATGGCAATCGTTTATCAAGTTAGATATTTACACATGCATGTGTTTGCTAAGAAATCATTTTTTTCTATTAAGTACAACATCAGTCCTGAGAAACGACCATGGAAACAATTTGGTAAATGAAGAAATAATAGATGAATGTATAAATGGTTGAAGACGATAAGTTTCTTCATTATGTCACGTTCTTTTCCCTTGGAAAATGTAGCCCTGTTAGATTCAGAAATTAAACCTCTTACTTGATTCATTTAGAAAACCACAATTTTACTTAAAAGCATATATTATTGTCAAATAAATCGTTGCCGTGCTGGGTAGGTTCTAAGTGATGTGAAACGTTTCTTTATGCAAACTTAAGGGACAAATTATTACACTTTATAACCATCTACAAATGACAACAATAATACATGTAGAATGAAAACCGTCAATTCTCAAAATCAAATATTATGACGATTCTAGGATTGTAAACAAATCGATTCATGGGATGTATATATTGTAGATTGACATAAAAGTAGATAAAAAAAAGGTCAACATAGGTCATACTGTTTGACGATGGTTTTACGATCCTTGTGAAATATATCTACACAATCAATTATTCTAATCTACTTTATCCAAACAAAGTCAATTTACATCATGTACATTTACAACATCTGAACTTACATCTGAATACAAGTACATACAACACGTAAATATGAATACAATAAATGAAATAGATATGTTTGAAAAACAAAACACTGATTACATCAGGAAGGCTACATACAAATCCGTTCAAACAGAGATATTACAATTTAGGAAAATGTTTCTTTATATTCACAAAAAGTATCTCAGACAAGTGGAATTAATACCATGTGTATTCTCAAAAGCTCCAAGGATCTACTGGAAGCTTTGCAATCTCAGAAAAGAACAAAGTTCAATTCTGTCGAAACATTTGATGTTCAACTTCTTTCACCAATATCCCAAACAATTAACATGAGAAAAACTTCTTTCCTTGATCTACGAGCTATTCATCACAAAATGGTTATGGTACTTTGTAGAAAATGAAAGCAAATGTCATTTGAAGCATACTTTCATCTATGATAATTGTTCTGAATCATACTGTCATTGATGCGGACCGAAAATTGTTCTGGTGTTATTTATACGAGGGAGATATCAATTGTATATTTTCAGAAAATGTTCAGGAACAGTATTCGATCACTAAATATATTATAATAGCATTCAGCATTAGCTATGTACACATTCTGTCAAGTGAAGTTCACAGGTCCCTTCCTAATTGTACAGTTCATATGTTATATAGCTAGTACCAATACAATATTATATTCTGCCACGACATTCTTAATGTTAGTGTTCGTGGAGGAACCACTATCTTGTGTTGTAGGGCAATGACATCTCGGGTCCTTGTCCTTATTTCTCAAAGTCGATTCTCCTGAGCTCTCTATTCTCTCTCATGACCAATTGAAGCACTTCAGCGATGTCACTGCGTTTGATTTCATGCAGAGCATATAACAATTGGGTTGACAGTTGATCGTGACTCTTTTGACTGCTGTTTTTCCACTTACAGAGAAGCTGAAATCGAGGGTCAGAGCTGGTGTGTTCCGCCTTCTCGGATATGTCGCGTACACTGTCATTCGACAACCCCAGTTCTATACCAACTTTCATCCATGTTGACCAAGGCAGGGATTCAGACAAAGCTGACAGGCTCTTCTCTGCCAAAACAGGGATTCCTGTAAACAGAATATGTTAAAGAATAATAGGTAATTGGTTTTATAGGTATTACACAAACTAAATTTTCCAAAACTTTATACGACTTTTAATTCATTAACTGGGACAAGTGCAAAAAAGTAGGGGATAATTTGCTTTGAGGTGAAGTTATAGGACAATACACCAATATCTGACAATGGCAAGACCATTGAAGAAATCAAGCTTCCAAACACTGCCATACCTAGCATTGTCACTCAGACTCTGTTGTGAGTAGACGCTTGTTTTCTTGGAACCAAACGCTCTGAGACACTTAATAAAACTCATTTGATCATAAAGGAAGCAACAGCATTGATCATGCGACGTTTGCCAAGTGCTGAACATTTACTTAAAATCGACATGTAGCAGTTTGGGCACACGTTTAAATATTGTTGCCTAAACGCTGCGTGTTCTCAATTTGTCATCAGCAGATTGTGGGCCCGATAGCTGCAAACACATAACGCCGATGATCGACGCCACTCTGAACGCCCAAGGGCAACAACTCCGGCCCAGGACAGATAAGTCAGAACGATGGCTTTTAGAAATCGGTTGCAAACTGCCACTCAGATAAGGGGCCGATTACAACAGGCAACTGGTATAAGAGTACATGCACAGTCTGCACAGATTAAATTTGCGTGCACGACGTCCACGTGTCATCCCAGAACATGTTGCACGTCGTTTCAACCAGAGGTATCTGTGGTGTAGGTAACGATACTCGACGTTAGCGCTAATGTCATGTTTTCTGACGAATCGAGGTTCACTCTCGACTTCCATTAACGAAGGAATTGAGTTTGGAGACATCCTGTTGAGCGTTTTATGGACGTTAACGTCGTACAACATGATCGTGTTGGGGGTGGGTCCATAATAGTATTGGGTGGTATCACAATGAATGGCTAAACTGCGCTCCATATTGTCCATGAAAGAGTCACAGGTCAATACTATTGTGACATCATCATTGCACCACTCGTGGTGCCATTTGCACAGCATGCATGGCAACGTTTCATCTTTCAAGATGATAATCAACGTGCTTATCGTGCCAGTATTGTGACCAAATTCCTCCAAAAGCAAAATATGTCATGCCATGGCCAGCACTCAGTCCTGACCTTTCGCCCTTTGGACACGTCTGGGACGTCATTGGCAGACGTGTACGTCAACGTCAACGTCAAAATTCAGCCACTATTCTCAATAAACTCGGCGTTGCTCTAACTGATGAGTGGAACAACAAGCTGGGACATTCGTCGAATTCTATGTGGTTATGCTCGATATCAGATATTTACTCGTTGGCTGCAAATTTCGAATTTGACTCAGTACCTCTTTAACGACCTAGTGCGCCGCCATATCATTTCAATTTGCCAATACCATATACATCAAAAGATCTGATGATTCCCTCCTGTTTTGCATAGTATACATATGATCAAATCATAATCATGCAGGTGTGTGATTGTTTATTACTAAACACTGCACACTGCAATATTCCACCAGCTGTATGGCCATGGCCTGTACATAATCGTGTCTGGACCAGAATACACACACACGCATGCACACACATACGCACACCCAAAGTTTAAAGTTTTATTTTTTAATGACGACCATCCTGGATATAATAGAACCTCAGTCCTTTGATAAATGAACCGTATACTTGAACATACCTGAAACCTTGAGCTCTTTCTTTGGAATTCGCTTTGGTAGAGGATCTGTTTTCAACATATCCAGAGAGAAGTATGCATAGTGTGTGTCGTTGGGCAACCTGTACCTCACAATGCTTATTGATCCAGAGTCTTTGGAAACGACTGGTATCTTCACCTTATTCGTCCGAACTATTGGGTTGAATTTCAGACAGTTTGCCTTTATGTCTTTGTTTAAAGATTTCAAATTTCCTGTAATGGAAACGTTGATCTTCGTTTTTGTTTTCATTTCAAATTCTTTGGATCTAGTCCTCTTAATCTCCACCATGTCATCATTCTGCAAATGCATTTCTTTAACACTGTCTATTTTGTATACATCCATACAGTCGAACATTAGATTGTGCATCTTGAGTGCCCGGTCAAAGAAGTGGAAAGTGAGGATGCTGCAGATACTCATTTGCCCAGTCACAAAGTCAGCTTCAGTTTGGATAGATGATTTCTTCGCACCTTTTTCAACTAAAGTGCTACCATATCTGTAAGAGAGTAACTTTTACATTACACTATTCACGGTGAAACAGAAAAAAAACAAATTCTATATAAAGCATGATTATATATAATATATACTACTCAAAAAAAGTTAAGGGTCAAATAATTTATTGTCTGTAAAATTTCAGATTTCATATGCTGGTGTAAATAAAAGAGACAGTAACAGTTGCAAATCACTGCTGTACAAAAGCGGCAAAATCATTCAACAGTGGCGACATCGGTACAAACGGCCCACCACTTGTGAATATCGGGGTTAAGAACACACGTCACACAGAGTAATGCCATGTCAGTGACGAGTAAAACCGAACCTTGCGCCTAAGCATGCAACACATCGTTGTTGCATACTGTCAATTAAGCATTGAAAGAACTTTTGGGGGATAGCCTGCCACTCTGCTTGAAGGAATTGTTTAAGTTCTTGCAGATTTTCAGATTGACGTTGATTGTTTGTCACACGTCTACCCAACTCGTCCCAGGCGTGTTCAATCGGTGCCAAATCTGGTGAATACGCTGGCCAATCCATTCGTTGCACACCGTTTTGTGCCAAGAAATCAGCTACCACCCGAGCATGATGAGGTCTTCCATTGTCGTCCTGCAAAATGGCGCCACGACCAATTTGACGAAGTGCAGGATGAACAAGGGGTTAAATAATCTCGTCCCTATTCCGGATTCCTGTCAGATTACCCTGAACGACGTAGAGATGTGTCCGATGGTGAACAGAAATTCCAGCCCACACCATCACTGAGCCTCCACCATATATGTGACGTTGTCTGACGTTGACGTAGGCAAACCGTTCCCCAGGACGACGATAGACACGAATCCTGGCATCGTTGAACTGCAGTGCAAACCGGGATTCGTCTGTGAAGAGCACTCTCAGCCATTCAGGACGTGTCCAGCGTCTGTGACGTCTACACCAGTCTGCACGTGCTCTACAATGATGTTGCAGAAGAGGTGGCCGAACTGCTTGGCGCCGTGACCGGATGTTGTTGGCCCGTAGTCGGTTACGGAATGTCTGGTCAGACACTCGGGTTCCTGTTGCAAGGCGCAGTTCATCTCTAAGACGTCTTGCTGTGACGGTTTGTTGACGAAATGACAGGTTTATGACATACCGGTCTTCACGTTGTGAAGTTGACCTGGGTCTTACAGGACGAGGGCGATTCTAGATGGAATTGGTCACTTGAAATCTCTGCCACAGTCTACCAATCACACTTTGGCTTCAACCGATTCTCTGGGCAACATTTCTCTGACTCAGACCGTCCTGAAGCCATGCACTGGCTCTTCCACGATCAACAAGGCTTAGCTGACGTCGAGGCATGTTCAACATTCAAGTTGGATGAAACATGTGACTCGTACAGAATCGTTCGCGGAATTTAAGCAAAAAACGGCACACATGATGTACGTGCATTTCATTAATGATGAGGCAAGGATGAGTAATTGTTGTGTTCGATCTTCAATTCGCATATCTTCAATTCCTTTCAAAACATTTCTCAAAATACAACCAACTGGGTGTACACAATGATTTACATTTTCATACTCTCGAAATGGTGTGACCCCTAATTTCTTTTGAGTAGTATATATAGCTTGATATATGATAAGTGTGATAAGGGTATTCATTGATTTTTTACATGAATGAAAGATTATAATAACAAGCCTGAATCCAATATCTTCATTTAGACGAGTGGTTAATGGAAGATGGGTATTCCACACCAATGAACTTATCTTGAACTCCCCCTTCCGATGTTTCATTATCATACGTTTGTGTCTATCCTTTTTGTGGTATCTAGATGATATATATGACTCTTATTAGGGCATAGGCAGTAGGGATGATTATAAAAAGCGACAGAACCCTTTCCATACTCATAAGAGTCTTATCGACTGTACGATTCCAACTTTATGATGAGCGTGTGTTAAAGATTCACTATCCAATAGTGATGATACCATGTGCTCGCTCAACGGTGAGCGTATCCTGCGTGGCACCCACCACAAACACATGCAAACGCAAGTCAATTGTTCACCTAAAAACACGGGAACATATGGTACAAAAAAAATAGGGAATTGAATCGAACATAATTTTTGTCACTGACGCGTCAAATTTGGACATGTCCTCTTCATGTCTACCATACACTTTTTTGAAAGCTTTACTGAGGCCTTGAATGTTGTAACCTTCATCAAACAAATTCTGAACAAGAGTCGTATAATGCGCTTTGAAATCTTGGTAGAAAGACAATGCTCGGTTGTACCTCAAATGTTGATAAATGCAAACTCCTAAGAATGGAGCTGCTGGAATATTTCTCAACATAAAGGGAAAGTTGAAGCCAAGCTTCATACAGACTTGTGGAGGGTGTTTTGCCTCTCTGAATCTGTATGCATAGAATAATAAGTACAAGTAATAATAAGGAATTTCTTCTAAACAAAGTCAATTGTACGATTCCGACTTTATCATGGACATCTGTTTACGAATTACTGGGCATGACGAGCCAAGGCTAAACACACTCAATTACCCCCATCGCACGTACCTGAAAATATAACATATATCATCACCACATGTCAACTCGTCTACATACATGTCAACTCGTCTAAGCACTTAAATAAAAGCGACAACATTATTTCCTTAATCTTTAGAAATCTTGGCTAAAAGCAGTTTCCAACTATATTCTTCATTAATGATAGGGCACAATCGGAAATATTTTAGATGATCTTTTTGAAGCACGAAACAGGTCATTTGAGAAAAAAAAGATTTCTCATTGTAGTAAAATTGTAAGTGATATTAGTATGACTGTAGATGTTATGACCGCAAACTAACTTAAAGGACGAATACGGTGAGACTAGGAATACTGCGTTTGATTCTGCTAATGGAGATTAGAGCGTGTCTGCCTCACTCCCATTGCACCGCCTGGCCCCAATTGGATTAATTTTTTGGTAGTTGAGGAGGAACTTCTCTAACTTGTTTATTCAGAATTATTGTGCTGTATGATTTTACATGGGCCTATTTAAAAACAGCTCTTGTACACAGATTTTAGAAAATACGTAGGCATGCAATTAAGAAAGGTAGGTTAGCGATGCTTTCGTAACCATTTATGTTTAGAAATAATATGTGACGATCATGTAAATTGGTCCTAAAAATCAGCAATAACAAAATGTTAGAAAATGTCACGAAATCCTAAACTGTCGTGTTTTAACAGCATATCGAGTAATGGTTTCACCAAGCAATGTCATACAGCCTATGATTAAAGAATAAAGATCTTTCATGACATCTCAGGATGACATTGGCTCCACGTTCATTTCAACGTCGCGAGACACAACCACTCCTTTCAAGGAAGTGCAAAGAGAATTGGGACTCATCTGAAAACATGACATGTGCCCAGCCACGATGACCCCAGTTTCAAACTTCTGCGCACCCTTGACGTCCGTTGGCAATATGATGATTTGTAAGGGACGGCACAACACGTGGCAGTCGAGCATGGAGAAGAGCTGCATGTTGAGGATTACTAATCGTCTGACCCGTAACTCCAGAAGCCTGATGAAAGTTTGCACAATTTCCCTGTACTCTTGTGGTTGATCTGGGACGTGCACGGGATCGATCGTTAACATTCTGGTTTTGTTGGTATCTGTTCCATAGTCTGCTAATCACAGACTCAAACATTGAACGAACTGGCCTCTGCACACTGACTTCTGCCAGTTTCCATCATGCCAATAGCAGGTAGTCGATCTGAGTGTTGCTGACGCCGCATCGCTAGTGCACACACAAACACTCAATGAAATCAAATAAATCACAATTCTATGATAAGCAGAAGCAATAAGATTGACAAAAATAATGGTCCACATTGATTAATCGACCTTCCTTAAAATTGTCAAAACCAGGAATGACACCCAAAGACGTGTCTGGCGCTACTACATAGGATATTTTTTTGTGTTACGTTTTACGGACATGAACGAAGATGTTTGTCATCAATACTGATCTTTGTTCTAACATACACATGCACAAAAGTTAAGTGAGTGAGTGAGTTGGGTTTAACGCCGCTTTTAACAGCATTCCAGTCATATCGCGGTGTGTCAGCTTAATGTGGGAGGAAAGCTCCAAGTGATGCAGGTCTCAGACGTTTACCACTTCAGTGAAACCCACGAGCACGGTGCCGACAAACCTAGAAACATAACCGGGGCGAACCGAGATTCGAACCCACAATCATAGGTTTCTGGCGTGCCAAGGGACGCAACTCTGCACAGCGAATCGCGGCGCCTTAGACGAGTGGGCCGTGCCCCCCACAAAAGTAAAGCGCCACCCACCATATTTGTGAGCTGTTACTTTTGTCACTTTATGATGACTATTATAACGAGATGTACGTTTGTTATAAGCTGTATATGTAAACCTCATGTGATGCAAAAGTTGTCCCAAAGCAAGTTTACCTTGTGTTCCAAAAGAATATAAGCAGAAAGGAATTTTACCGAAGACCAGAAATTGATGGATTAGAAAACATTGAAAAACATTTTTTGTCATGTAACTGTCATGATATCAACAGACCATATCAGGTGTCACATAGACATAGGGAGTGCAGAGTCTATTGCAAGACAGAAACGTCAGTAACGTGTGTATGATCCACGGACATTGACCACAGCGAAAACCCTACACCACATACTCATTACAAGTCGTTGAATGCTTCTCTGATGCAAACGGATCCATTCTTAGTGAAGTGCCGCTTAAAGTCCAGCGAGATTTTGAACTGGGGGATCACAATGTCTGATTTTCCGGCCAAGAATGTCCCACACATGCTCAATCGGATTAAGATCCGGACTACAGGCCGGCCAAGGAAGAGTGGCAATAACTTCTTGCCGCAAATAGGCCAAAACTGCCTGAGATCTGTGTGGTCTCGCATTGTCGTCCATGTAAACAGGTCTTGTCTGAAGAGGATGGTTGTCAAAATGAAGGACTACCACTGGACAAAGAACTGCATCTTGGTATTGTTGGCCATTCAGGTTTCCGCGAATTGTCAAAAGCAGAAGTTCCAGCCAAAGGAAACACAACCCCATATCATGACAGACCCCCCGCCACATGCTAAGGTCTCCTGGATGTTCCTTGGTGTAAAACGAGTATTGCGTTGCCTCCAAACACATTTTCGACCATCAACAGTTCGTAGCAGCATTTGACACTTGCCAGACCAATGGATCCTTCTCCAGTTGGCCAAGTTCCATCGACTACGGGCACGACACCATATCAGACGAATGCCTCTCAGTCAGTTGAGGACGTTTTACTGGTCTTCTGGCGTTATAACCAGCCGCTCTGAGGCGATTCCTTACGGCCATCGTCGAGAGTCTCTGATGGGTAATCCACTGCAGTCTTAAATCTGTTGAAGTGGCAAATGCATTTCGTCTTACTATCCTGAAAAAACGTCTACCCTCTCTATAAGAGGTCTTTCTTGGTCTACCAGGCCTATGCCTGTCATTGACATCATTGGTTTGACCATGTTTGACAATCAAACGAGTGATAACACTGTGATGACGACCCATTTGTCTTGCAATGGCCCTGCATGACATGCCAGCATTTTTCATGCCTATCACTTGCCATCTTTCAGCGTTCGTTAACGTTCTCCTCACCATGGCTGATTTTCAACCTCTATTGGAAGGGGAATCTCACACAGGAGCAAAATGCAACCACGTGTCTGAAACTTGAATTTCACTATTTATAGGGTAGGGGAACTGCAGCAACACGTAAATCACGCTTTCCTTGTGGCATCTGGACAAATTTGGGTTCATGAAACTATGGAAGCCTAATTCAGTCATACATCATTATATTTCGTATTTCTGAGTCCCACACGTGAAATCAAGAGACTATGAATATGGTGGCTCTTAACTTTTGTGCATGTGTATACTTGGTATTAACATTTGTTACACACCTGTGGGTGAGAAACCCATTTGAGATAACTGGCACAAACATTTGTGTGAGATCGAATTCCAGGCCTGTGATTGACTACTCTGTGGTGATGACCTGAGGTCAGATTATGACGGTCCACTTTCCTGATTGGAATTCATTGATAAGTTGCTCGTGCTTCATTCGAATGTTCACCTACGTCTGTGTTGAACGTTATGAATTTTTAGAGTGTAAACCCCATGATGCAACATAGACATATATGTCCCTCCGGCTCTTCAACCCTCACTTCGAAGTCAAATAAAATTCAAAATAAACTACACACACCAATACACTTCACTTTTTAGAATTCTGTGGGAAATTCCCTCTTCTGTGTTATCATTCACTGTCAATTCAGGCCAAGAAAAATTACTGAAACTGACCTATGAAAAATTCAATACATTGTAAATCTCGCCATTTTGACACATTACTTAATCACGATTCACGGCGTTATTTACTCTGTGTTTAAAAAAATCTTTATATCAGATATTTACTCGACGAATTGAATTTCAAAAATAGCATATTTGTCATTTAATCACTAATGATAATTTTGAAACGTCGCCTAGAATTGTTTAGAATGTTTTGGAAAATACGCAAACACCATCGCCGAAGTGTACGTTCCGCCGAGTTGGATAGTGTTTTCAAAATCACGTTTCAGGTGCCAATTTTTTTTAGAGTCCAGTATTAGATCACGTAAATTTCAAACTCAGCCGCGACACATGCGTCCCTGAATTTCACACACATTTTAGAATCAAATGAGAAATACAAATTATCTAAATGAAATCATACGAAATATATTAGGTTTGGAGACGAACACTATGCTCTGAAAACTGTACTTGTTGAAATGTAAACAATGTAAAATTCAGATTTCACCGCATAAAACTCCACTGATGTGATAGCAGTGTCTTCATCTGCTCCAAGCTAAAAATAGGCCCAGGTCAAAGGTTACGATCTCGTGAAACCTAATTACCAATAAGCCCTTCTTCATCATGGCCTCGTGCTAATCACCCGTAAGTATCTCGCTGGAGATTTTTTTTTGTGAGTATATAAAGGTAAATATGAGTAGTACACCATCCTATATCCCCAAACAACCTTCCAAAGTTTCAAGGGATCATGACAAACCTCCTGAAAGTGGAGCAGTCAGTCAAGTGTCGTTAAATCTGACCAGTACGAGCCACGACGACGACCACGTGGGTCCACTAACCGGGGTACCTCGCAGGGTGGTAGTAGTACAAGCAAGAAAGATCACTTACCTAAAGGTTATAAAATCCCAAGAAAAAGGAGAATTAAGCATAAGATTGAACATGATATCTCAGACTGGTCTAGCTCGAGCAAGTTAAGTTCGAGTGACGGTTCAACTGATAGTGACGAGTGCGATGTTGTCGGTAGTTACCATCCTCCCAGCATGTTTTCAGCGCCGGATGTGGATGACTATATTGAACCCTCACAAAAAGAGGTCAATTTTCCAACGTTCATGTCAATAAACTAGATAATCCACAGCCCGAAAATGGTCGTGCTACTGTAGCCGGTTCAGCTGAACCAGTAGATGAATATGTCCCATTTTCGATCACAAAGGCAGAATCTGATTCTTGGTCCTTGATTAGCCATCTGTCTAATCATCTCAAAATTTCTCCACCTTCATAAAATATAATGTGTTGAAAGAAATCATTCTTGATGATCATCCCGTACATGATGACCAATGTTTAACTGCTCCCCAATTGGATGGGTATTTAGATGATCTTTTTGAAGCATGGAACAGGTCATTTGAAAAAAAATATTCTCATTGCAGTTTATTCAAAAGAGAATGTTAAATGTCATGGGTCCTTTGTCCCATTTATGGAGAAATATTGAAAACATCAGATGCAGGGATGAAGGGAGGCTTCACCTGATTAAGACATTTATGAACTTCTTGACATTGTAGAGAAGTCAGTCTGCCTTGTGGGACAAGCCAACTTGTCAATCATTTTCCACAGGCGGCTTTCAATTGTATCCAAACTGGTTAAGGATCCACAGAAAGTACAAAAGTTGCGTTACAAATATGAGGGTACCTTTGCCGATGCTAAAGGGAGGCTCTTCTGAGACCCCTTTTACAACACGCTACTCGCCGAGGTGAAGCGTAAGCAAAAGGCCAGAGATATTTTTTGGTGGGCGGCATTCGGCTCACAAGAAAAAGATGAATTTCTTCTTTCTTGCAGCAGCCCTTGCATGGTGAGCCTGGTGCGGTCGGGTAGCCTAGTGGTTAGAGCATTGGCACGCCACGCTGGAGACCCTGGTTCGATTCCCGACATGGGTACAATGTGTGAAGCCCATTGCTGGTGTCCCCTGCCGTGATATTGCTGGAATATTGCTAAAAGCGGCGTAAAACCATACTCACTCACTCACTCACTTACTCACTCACTCATTCATTCATTCATGGTGAGCCCTCAGGTAAGCCCAGTTCGTCTCGGGGCGGATTCAGAGTTCAGGCATCCTTCAATCCCAGGAGGGGAGGGAAAGACTCTGGTGGCAAAAGAGGAAGATCATCAGGACCATATAGCTTTGAATCACTCTTTCAACAAATACTGATGTCATGAAGCTTGGCATAAGTGCAAGTCCCATGAATCTGAATGGCCAAAATCCAGAACATCCAGGCGGTATGTTACCAGAAATAGAAGATCTAAGATAAGAAAACATTCCTCTCCCACAACATATTTTTAGGGGGCAGGATAACACATTTCTACACCAGTTTGGCAAAAATGACTCAAGACCCATGGATTCTTCAGACCGTTCAGGGCTTTCATATAGAATTCATTCACCATTAACTCTTTCTCAGGTGAACCAGGTTGTTCTGGACAAGGAGATTGGGAACATGATGATGAAAGGGGCGATAGAAGAGATTCTTCCTGCTGTGAATCTGGAGGGTTCTCAATCTCAGTCCCATGTTCATAGTTCCCAAGGAGGATGGGGGTCAGAGACCAATACTCAATGTGAAAAAGCTGAATGCTTTCATTCCATACAATCATTTCAAAATTGAAAGCCTTTCATTGAAGGATGTCATTCAGGAAAACGATTATAGGTGCATACTGGATGCATACTTCAGCGTCCCATTTGCCAGGCACCAGAGGAAATTCCTCCCCTTTCAATGCCTATTTGGTCATTTGGTCTAGCACAAGCTACATGGACGTTTATCAAATTGCTGAAACCTGTGGTGAGCATTGCATATACCTAGACGATATAATTCTCTTTGCCCGCAGTCCAGAGAGTCTAGTCCGTTGCCGAGAGAGTCTCATGTATCTTTTGGAGAACCTAGGTTTCGTTATCAATAAAGAGAAATCAGTTTTGCTCCGAGTCAGAAACTCAACTTTCTGAGTTCTGATAGATTCTCAGTGTCTCATCCTAACACTTCCCAAGAAGACAGTTAGTTCGCTCGTTAGATACGTTTGGAAACAACTCGTTGTAAGATAAAGGTATCTGACAGACACTCGTGTAGTAATCTCTATTTATCATCTAAAACTGGCTCTCACAGGAGATATCGTTTGTGTCAGATCAAGTGATATCTACATTGTAGATATCGCTGCAATGAAATTGCATCACAATGCTTTGCAGACCAGTGTGACGTCATTGGTTACCATGATGTCACAATCAAATGACATCCCGAATGGCTTTACTACTGAAGCTGTTAGTAGTTTTTACACTTAAGTCACTGCTTATTACTGTCTACAAACTGAAAAAAGTTGTAAGAACGATGTTGGGTGACAAATACAATCTCACTCTCGTGTCTAAGGCGCTCCGATTCGCTGTGCTGAGTTGCGTCCCTTGGGCATGCCAGAAATCTATTATTGTGGGTTTGAATCCCTGGTCCCCCCGATTATGTCTCTAGGTTTGTCAGAACCATTACCCGTTCTCACGGGTTTCACCAAAGTGGTAAACTTCAGAGACCTGCATCACTTCGGGCTTTCCTCTCACATTAAGCTGACACGCCGTGGTATAACTGAAATACTGTTGAAAGCAGTGTAAAACCCAACTCACTCACTCACTGTGTCCGGACCACACCTGTCATACTTCTTTCACAAACTTGTGTTGAATAAAACTGAGAGGTCTTAATGAAGAATCCCTCATGGACAGCAATGTATAAGGAGGTTCTCAGGGACCTATGTTACACTCTAATACACTTCTAATATAGTTGTGGATGCTTCGTACAGGCTACAGTAAGGTGCCAACACTGTATACAAGGTCTTACATCAAGGATGAAGGTTAATTTAAGAAAGAACTGAAAGGCTAGGAGTCAGGCATTGCCAAGTGGATCCACGTGATGATAGGATGCACCTCAGAGACAATGTGCCTCTTTTTGCAAGCATGCAGACCAGCTGCATTACATACACTCTTAAAAAAAAAAGAAACGAGCTAGTTTGTAGTTCATTGAACCTGACTACACAAAAAAATCCGGAATCTAGATTGGATATATGTTTTTGGGAAATGTTTTCACAAATGGTGCGTCAAAACTTAGGCATTGGCGATTTTCCAATGTCTTAAACGGCAGTATTACCACACTTGTTCCAAAATGTCATGGAGGAAAACAGTAAAGCAAAATGCAGTGCAAGTTAGGGCATTCGTAACTCGTGGAAATGGCTATAAAAAGGCAAGCATAAGCCAATAATTTGTCATTCAATTGTCAAATTTTTTCAAATTCGAAAATGCCGAAACTCAGCGCTGCCGATCGGAACATCGCCATAGGACGTATCCAAAGAGGGTAATCACAGTCTTCTGGTGCACGCCACTTCAACGTCCACCACAGCACCATTTGCCACCTTTGGAACCGATACACACAGTTCAATTCCACTGCAGACCGTCTCAGAACCAGCTGAGTTACAACCCTTGCACAGGATCGCTACATTCGACTGTTCCATCTACGTCATCACAATGCCACAACTTCTGAGATTGAAGGACGCATCTCTGTTTCGAGTAGGATATTGGACCAGACTGTCAGAAACCATCTACGTGAGGCTGGCATCCGACCCAGAAGACGAGTTATCATCCCTGTTTTGCAACAGATCCATCGACAGCGACGCTTGCGTTGGTGCCATACCATGGCCGTGGAATTTGAGAAACTGGTGACGAGTGTGGTTTAGCGATGAATCACAAGATGCAAGATGGAACACAACGTGTTTATCATCGTCGAAATGAGCGTTTTGCCACACATTGTGTACGTGAGTTCGACAATTTTGGTGTCGTGTGGCGGGCCTCATCCTACTCCACTAGATCTGACTTGGTTGTGGTTCAAGGAAATTTGACAGCACATCACTACATGAATCAAATTCTTCAACCTCACCTTCTTCCAAGTATTGAGCGCCAGAGGGAGCTGTTTCAACAGGACAACGCTCTACCCCTCAGTTCGTGTCACGGTAGGCTACCTTCATAATGCCAACTTCAACGTTTTACCCTGGCCGTCAAAATCTCCAGATCTCAACCAAATCGAGCACCTCTGAGATGAACTTGATCGACGAGTGCATTAACATCAGAACATGCCGCAGACACTCCCACAACTGGCCAATGCATTACAAGCAGAATGGCGCAGAATTCCACAGGACAGAATTCGTACACTAACCCAGTCAGTGCCTTCGAGATGCAGAGCCGTGATTGCCTGCCTGAGTTCAGCGCAACCTTGTGGCCTTATGTGACATGACAATGAACAGTTTTCAGTGCCTTTGTACAACGACAACATGTGACTATCTAGCTCCCAAATTTCATATTTGTATCTATGATATTAAATTATATATATCGCCTTCATTAGGTACAATAAATTTGCTAAAAATCTACCTGTTCGTTTCTTTTTTTAAAGTGTATATCACTTACGTTTTTACATAGCAGTGCAGGTAGTGTATACTTTTGAACACAGGGCAGAACCAAAGTAAGGGAGACAACCCCTGTTGTGGATGAAGTATTCTGGTAGTGGTGGTGGCGGGGTTTGGGTAGGCACTATCCACATCGCTGGCAAAATCCACAATGGTAGCGCTAATGTGCTCGTTACCTGCTTCACAGCAGTGTCCCATTTACCTAGCCTGCAGCCCTTCAGCAAGTAGAAGCAATGACATAGTGTTAACTCTTGTCTGCTCAGGGTCCACCCAACTGGTGGGTTATTGCCAAGACAAACTACACAAACATCAAGGAAGTACTCTCCTTTTATAAATGGTGCCCGCCTCGTCCATCCACAACGTGACCTTTCCCCAAACAAAGGTTCCTTCTATTGTCCTTCTATTGCCCTTCTCTGTCATTCAGTAATGTCTACAGCACTTAAGGCACTTTAGAAATCTGTCAACAATACAAATTTAGTGCAATTCTGTCAATAACCATAATATATACTACTCAAAAGAAGTTAAGGATCACCCGATTCTTTCATATTGGTAATGTTAATCTGTCATGGCATGGGAGATTAACTATTGCAATATGGAAGAATCGGGTGATCCTTAACGTCTTTTGAGTAGTATATGTTAACATTGTTTTGTGTATGTGCCTTTAATACTCACCCACTGAATGAGGACACACCAATGCTGTAAGAATTATCTGCTTCTTTCATGGGGACAGCATGCATTACCGTGGCTCTGTTTCCATCTCTCTTCCAGTGGAGAAATATCACTTCTGAGTCATCTTCCATGCCATAAACGTCCAGAGGGATACGCATTTTCACTGCACAGTTCAGTTTTACATCAGGTTTTATGAAAAGGACATTTGTTAATCCCAATAGGCAACCAAACACTCCATGTTTGGCGTATTCCTGGTACCTCTCTTTGTCTAGCACAGTTGACTGAAATGTAAGTATGTGATAAGTATGTTATTTGATAGATATTGATAGCCTTAAAAGTAACTATTGCATAACACTTCTACAATCATATTGAAAGAAACCTGCCCTGAAAGTCCACATATTTTAACCTACAACTTATGTAAAAAACACGTTAAAATGTCTTCAAATAATTATGATGACGCCACGCTATTGTTGCAGTTGTGTGCAAGCCTGAACATTCACTGGGAATTCTGAACGTCCTTTTTTGCAAGTAAAACTGATGCAACTATAGGTCATAATGTAAAATTAGAGAGATAATCTGTTGATAGTGGAAGTTGAATCAAAAGTGTCATAATTTCTCCATTACCTATTATATTGTTTCTTGAGACTTTGTGTGTTTTATATATTTTGCTACACATACGTGATTTCGGACAAACACGACCTATGATCTTGTAACCTAATACGTAACAAACACATGCTTTTGTAGGCTGATGCATTTGGCTGGAGACAACATACTACTTGAACCTAGAACCTAAAGTGACACTATTTGAGGCAAATTAAGGCCTGCTTACCTTGAATTGAAAAACGACTTTTTTGTCAAGAGCTCCTTTTGGAAAGTCTACTGTAATGCGATTATCCACTTTAGAAACGAACTTCCGACCTTCAGGTCCTACACTCATGTACTGTACATGAGTTGTGCCTGGAATGTGCTCAGGGCCATCCTCCTCGATGATGGCACATAGAACCCCACTTCTCTTCACTGTTATGTGGACGGGACCATAGACCTAGGAGGTATTAAACTGGTTTATGCACGCATGTTTTCAAATATATTAGGGATTTCATTTCCTTCAAATTGCTGGGTGTGGCGTTAGGCGACAAACACCTACGTTTTTATGCAAAGTGTTACAGTGAGACACGGTAGAGCAGGACATACTTACCCATGTCACAAACACCTAATGACATAACTTCTTTCAGTGGCATTTAGAAGTTGGTGTGATGAAGTAAGACTAGTTCTATGGATGAACCATTTTTTTTTACAATTAGTGCGACGTTTCCGTGTAGATTCTAACACCTTTATCAAGCCAGTGATGGATAGTGCTAAACAACATAGGTACATATATAACTAATGTTATATTTGGGATAACACTTTCTCAGTAAAGTACAGATTCTAGTACTTTTTTGGGTTGAGTCCCGTCCGGGATTCAAACCACACCTGCCAGGGTGAGGCACCTAATCGCCAGCACACAAAGTCAGCGATCTAACCTACTCAGCCACCGAGGCTTCCACAAAAATGAAAGTCCGACAACTGGTAGTCTAGATCACGTACTTTGAGTACCCCCCTGACAAGTGTAAATTGGCACAGCTCCCATGGCCGAAAGCTATGAATACACAATGCCATTTAGAAAGTGGTCAAATGTAACTAATGTTATACTTGGGATAACACTTTCTCAGTAAAGTACAGATTCTAGTACTTTTTTGGGTTGATTCCCGTCCGGGATTCGAACCCATAACTGCCAGGGTGAGGCACCTCCCTGGCTTGATAAAGGTGTTAGAATCTACACCGAAACATCGCACTAATTGTAATAAAAGAGTTGTTCATCCATAGAACTCGTCTTACTTCACCTAATGACATCACTGTGATCCATTCATATAACACTTATTACTGTTTTGACATTTATGCCCGATGGAATCTGTTTCGGTAGATAATTGAGACAGATTATTCTCTGGCTGTTTACTGAGGAAGTCGAAATGCATAAACCTGTAAACAAGACCAGCACTCTGTAGAATCAACATGGCACCAATGCTTACGTACTGGAGATTCCATGGAGTGTTTCTGATATATCCCCTTAGCTCTCTGCAGAATGTAGAATGAATAATCTTTGTGCTCGCTGAGTCTGCCTGGTAGCTTCACTGGCATTGTCACATCAACAGAAATGTCTTCTGTGTCATCCTCGGCAAGGAACATGGGAGATATTTGCTTCTGGCGCCGGCTTAGTTGCATCTTCTTGTGAAAAAATATAACAGAGTTTTCCTTTCATAAATAGTGAATTTTCTATAGTTTCTATATATTAAGTATATCATGGAATTCTGTGAATTTGAAATTTTGGATGTAATAGTCCACGTTTTTACTAAGAAATACTGCAACACGTTAGACGGCACCGAGAAGCTATCAGAGATGACACCCCTTCATCCACAAAGATCGACAGTCTGACCCACCGCCAATTAGGAAAACCCGAGCTCTAGGAAAACGTTCTTAAACCACAGTGAACAAGCCTGCAAATCGTTAACCGGCACCAAGTATACTATGAGATTAGTAACCCACACTTGCAAGTACCCGGTAGACGGGGAGACAGGGACAGCACCCACCGTCAATCAGCAGAAGACAATGCAGTAATCAGAGCCTTAAATGGTTACCCGCAATCAGACTTATCTGTAATCAGTTACAAAGACTTCTTAAGAATTGTTGTACTATCTTGGAACATGAGAAAAATGCATCACACATTGAACCATGTCATAAATCTAAACCACAGCTTTTGTGCGACGAATGACCACATTAACCACTTGGCTATCCTTCTGCCCTTGATTTTAGAGATTGTACCCCAAATCATTACAATCAATTACCCTCGACGAAGACACACGCTGGGGTGATATCTGAAAGATGAACATAGATAATCATATATGTGCTCAAAGTTGAAAGATATGGAAACACAAGTGACATTTTGATGATTTACTGATGTTAACACCCGCTATTTAAGGTAAATGGGTGCAGTGTATTTACCATTAAAGAATTGACATATTTTTTTATAAATGTCAATAGTCATTTCTTCCGAGTATTGTTTGTTTTTATGTACTAACCTCAACTCCGTCTCTTTCAAGCTCAACCTTCACAACTAATCTGTCAGCAGAAACAAAGTGAATGTGGTACAGAAGACCAAATTATACTGTTTAAGTAACTGAGAGTAATAACACAGAATGACCATATTTCTTTCATTCAGAGATCCACTCTTTCGCTGATAGTTTTGCAAGATATAATGATGCTTTATGACTAAACACACGATGCTTGGATTTATTTGTTATATACACATGCACAAAAGTAAAACGCCACCAACCATATTTGTGAGCTGTTACTTTTGGGACTTAATGATAACTATTATAACAAGATGTACGATTGTTATAAGCCGTATATGTAATCCTCATGTGATGCAAAAGTTGTCCCAAAGCAAGTTTATCTTGTGTTCCAAAAGAATATGAGCAGAAAGGAATTTTACCGAAGACCAGAAATTGAAGGATAAGACAACATTGGAAAACATTTTTTGTCATGTAACTGTAACTGAGTGCAGAGTCTATTGCAAGACAGAAACGTCAGTAACGTGTCTATGATCCACGGACATTAACCACAACTTCAACCCTACACCTCATACTCATTACAAGTCGTTGAATGCTTTTCTGAGGCAAACGGATCCATTCTTAGTGAAGTGCGGCTTCAAGTCCAGCGAGATTTTGAACTGGGGGATCACAATGTCTGATTTTTCCGGCCAAGAATGTCCCACACATGCTCAATCGGATTAAGATCCGGACTACAGGCCAGCCAAGGAAGAGTGGCAATAACTTCTTGCCGCAAATAGGCCAAAACTGCCTGAGATCTGTGTGGTCTCGCATTGTCGTCCATGTAAACAGGTCTTGTCTGAAGAGGATCGTTGTCAAAATGAAGGACTACCACTGGACGAAGAACGGCATCTTGCTATTGTTGGCCATTCAGGTTTCCATGAATTGTCACCAACGGAAGTTTGCAGCCGAAGGAAACACAACCCCATATCATGACACACACACACACACACACACACACACCCCACCCCCACCCCACCCCCGCCACGCCACATGCTAAGGTCTTCTGGATGATCCTCGGTGCAAAACGACTGTTACGTTGCCTCCAAACACGTATTTGACCATCAACAGTTCATAGCAGCATTTGACACTCGTGATACCAATGGATCCTTCTCCAGTTGGCCAAGTTCCATCGACTGCGGGCTCGAGACCATATCAGACGATTCCACATGTGCCTTTCAGTCCGTTGAGGACGTTTTACTGGTATTCTGGCATTATAACCAGCCGCTCAGCGGCCACACCTTACGGTCATCGTCGAGAGTCTCTGATGGGTAATCCACTGCAGTCTTAAGTCTGTTGAAGTGGCAAATGGATTTTGTCTCACTATCCTGAAAAGACGTCTATCCTCTCTGTTAGAGGGCTTTCTTGGCCTACCGGATCTATGCCTGTCATTGACATCATTGGTTTGACCATGTTTGACAATCAAACGAGTGATAACACTGTGATGACGACCCATTTGTCTTGCAATGGCCCTGCATGACATGCCAGCATTTTTCATGCCTATCTTTTGCCATCTTTCAGCGTTCGTTAACTTTCTCCTCACCATGGCTGATTTTCAACCTCTATTGGAAGGGGAATCTCACACAGGAGCAAAATGCAACCACGTATCTGAAACTTGAATTTCACTATTTATAGGGTAGGGGAACTGCAGGAACACGTAAATCACGCTTTCCTTGTGGCATCTGGACACATTTGGGTTCATGAAACTATGGAAGCCTAATTCAGTCAAACATCATCAAATTTCGTATTTCTGAGTCCCACACGTGAAATCAAGAGACTATGAATATGGTGGCGCTTAACTTTTGTGCATGTGTATATATTACCATTTTATAGTGCTTCATAAACACATGCTCATGATGTAGTGAGAGAATATAATGAAAACCTAGATCTGCATACTCAACAATGAAAACTTTACATTATAAACTTCATTGCACCTTTTTTTCTTGACAAAGTAAATTGTCACTTACACTTTTTTCACATCAAGTCCAAACTCCTCATGCTCTTCCTCCTCGTTTTCTTCCTCCTCAAATATGTCATCTTCAGTTTCTGTCAATTATATCCACCAAACATATACGCGTCAATATGAAACTAGAAAACAAAGGGTTCAATATCCCCCACAATTTTAAATACTTGTAAATAAATATACTTGTTACCAGGGAAACACAAAAAGTATATGTTTCAAAAGGGCACCAGTTCACCACTAGACCTATCAATATATATAAATGGAGGGGAAGGGGGTTTGATGGGGGGAGGACGTGTAAGATAAGATTTCGTTCGATAAGATCTCAGTCCCCTGGAGGGAAGAAAGATGTTAATTGTCTTTTAAAAGCAACAGTGCTGTTCAAATCTCTGTAGCAAAGAACTCAATAAAGTGAAAATAAACTCTCAAAAAGTAGGGGATCATGAAAAATGAATGTCACGATCGTTCGTCAGAAGAAAAGTCATCTTTAAAACATGACTGTCAGAGATAGAGTTTTGTTCCGAAACAGTTGTAAGTTGCATTTGGACTATGCAATTCCTCCGTGCACCTGGGAAGTTAGCCATTCTTGATTTTTAGACGTTAATGAAAGGTCGTCAAATCGCTGTTGGGTTTCATTATCCACAGTAACAGGTAAGCTCTCTAATCTTGCTTTAATACAGTACGTGTGGTTTGATTGATCGTCTGCAATGTGATGAACACCTAAGGGATGTTGGTATGTCTCAAACCAGTAGAACTTGGCGAGAGGTACCCAATATGCTCAATGTGACTGATTTGCAGATTTTGGAACAGCTTTCTACAGACGTAAAATGTTAATGATCGGCCAGGTTGCCTTAGGTCGACAACAAGGTCAAGTCCAGGATCGATTTATCAGAAATATGAAATCGAAGAAATTGAGCCAATCAAATCGCTGTTTAAGTTACTACACATTCTAATACTATTTAGAGCGTAGAAACTGGGGGATCGACGATTGTCTTGTGTGATGATTGTCTTGAGTCTAGATACTGGAGACGTCCTTACGAAGGTCAGCGAACGTCAACATTAAAGGCAATTTGAAAGCTTTGTGGGTGGGTCTGTAATCATATGGGGCAGCATCACTATGACTGCCAGAACGCCATTGCATATTGTCCATGGAAGGGTCTCTGGTCAATACTATGATAATAGCTGTGCCCTTTCTGTTCAACGTGCTGTCTTTTAAAACAATAACTCTCTTGCCCACTGTGTTGGTGTAAACGATTACCTCCAGTAGCATGGTATGACCTCCTGGCCTTCACCCCACAGCACGTTTGGAACATGATCGGGTGACGTGTACGCCCACGTCAAAAGCCCACCCGCTACATAAGAAGAACAGGGCCAGGCATTGCAAGAGAGGAGGACAAGACACAAATGGTTGGTAGATGTATTACCACGCCACATATAAACGAATGCTTGACCAATCGTGGGGGCATGACACATATAACAAATCATCTCAAACATTTATTAGTTTACCACACCCTTTGTCGTCTTTATGGTTGTTTGCACTTTTACAATACAATGCAAACATGTTCTGTCGATTGTTATTTTTACCTCGTCCTTGTTTTTCTTATTTCCATCACTGGATACATCTTTGCAGTTCTCTAACCATCTGTTATTTTCGAATACCCCCTACTTTTGTCGGAGAGTATATTTTCGAATTAAATTCATCCTCTTTTCAATGATGAAATTTTAGCGGACTGCTATTAGTAACTATCCCTTGAAAGGTCTTCACTTTAAAATAAACTCATCTTCAATGAAAATATTGTACAAAATTGCCCCATTATATTACAATCTCAGTCAATCAGTTGGTGTAATTTTCAGCTTTAAGTATTACCTTCCACTCTCATATCATTATCTGAAGTATATTATCCAGTATATCTCCCGTGAATATCCGGGTTAGAATTAATTTAGTCTTCAGCAACCATTGAGGCGACTAACAGGTTCTCTAACTTGCACGTCATCGGGTCCCAGTTGCGGAGATCGATACTCATGATCTCAATCACTGGATTTGATGGCCCAGACTTAATAATCTACAGACCACCGTTAAATACCTGGATTATTGCCGTGTGCTGCGTTGAACCACAAACAAATAAACAAACAAAGAAGAGAGACCTACCAGTGCTTGACTTGTATGCGTCCAGTCGGAACTTGACAGGGTGTTGAAATGTCTCGCCAACAACTAACAAAACACATTCTTCAGTTGGAGGTGACATGGTTTTAAATGGAAAGCAAACACCGCTGCTCGGCATTGACTCGACAAACTGTATTCCTTGATCGGAAATTGTTCTCTTATCTTCTTCTTAAAGACACATTTTATTTTTTATCTTTATTCTGAAAGTTTCATTGTCTTTCAAGGTGACTGCATCTGAGCGACTGCTTGTAATTTCCTTGAAACCGGAATCCACGTACTCCTCTACAATATCTCCGGTGTTTGCAACATCCACACAATCAAGCCGTAGGCTAGGCTATTCATCGTGGAACTTGATAAGGCTAACCAAGTTGCAAAGACACAATTTTCCAGTAAGATACTTCGCTGCTTCTATGACCGCTGCACTGGTCACACCTTTGAGGACTTTCCATGCACTGAAGTTGTCAGTTGTTCTACAAAGTAGAAAAAAGCACAGTTCATCATATTTCTGTAACAAATGTGTTCGAAGAAAAAACCATTCTATCCCAAAGAACTGAACAAGAAATTTAAAGTTCACTACACATAATTCTGTTACATATTCAGACACTAGTATCATAACGGTTATCCTGAAATTCTTCAAAACTATTTTGTTTCTGTATCGTTTGTTGTTCAACGCCCAACTCATGAATATTCGAGGTACGTAACGGCAGCCTGTAAACAATCGAGCCTGGACCAGACAATACAGTGATTGACATCATGATCATCGATCTACGCAATTGTGAAACGATGACATGCATCAAACAAGCAAGCGAGCCTGACCATCGGATCCCATTAGTCGCCTCTTATGGCAAGCAAGCGTGGGGTCATTTTTATACCTATATTGTACTTCATGTCCTCAAAGTGCGTCCATTCAAAAAAAATTATATGTATACTGAACCAAATTAAAAACTTCACAATCCTAAAATTTTAACATTTTGACCAGTTATCATTGTGGGCCCTTATTGTGTATTTAAACAGTAATGGCCACGTATTGTCTTCAGATAACACCAATTTTAGTGCAGGTGAATCGATCAAAATCATGTGCACAGCACTGTGGTGGCAAAAGTGGTTTTTCACGTGCAACTGGTCACGTGGCCATAATACCGCACGTGTTTTCAGTCATACTTGTTAGCAGTCATTAACAAAACAAAAAAAAACACAAGAAAACAAAAGTCTTTCCGGCCATTTGTCATGCCACGCCTCTCAAATGTGCAACGTGAACGTGCCATCGGCACGGAACGTCCGTAGCTTAAGTCGCAAGGACGATGGGTTGTAGTCGACGGACTGTTTATGATTTACAGACGCGTCTAAAGCAAACGGGTGCCACCGCTGATCGCCCTCGGCCAGGTCGACCACGTGTGACGTCACATGCAGAGGATCGTCAGATTGTCTTACGTCACCTCTGTAACCGATTTTTGACGGCTACATCAACCAGAAATGAACTGTTTAGGGGTAGACTGAGTGCGCAAACTGTTCGAAACCGTCTGAGAACTGCTCACCTTCAAGCACGACGGCCATAGTGTGGGCCGATTCTGACTCAATTACACAGACGTCAACGTCAATTGTGGGCACAGCGACACTTACGATGAACTCAGAGGAATTGGAATCAAGTCGTCTTCAGTGATGAATCCCGATTTAATCTTCGATTTGCTGATGGTAGGGCGAGGGTGTGGAGGCGCCGTCATGAACGTTACGCCCAGTGTTGTTTACAGGAAGTTGACAGATTTCGAGGCGAAAGTGTCATGGTGTGGGGTGCTTTCTGTGGCAATGCACGTCCCAGGTTTCTTGTCATCCGTGACAACCTCAACGCTGCTGCTTACCGCGACCAGGTACTGGCACCAGAACGTCTGCCTTTTATGGCAGCACATGGACCCGGTTTGATCTTCCAACACGACATTGCCAGACCCCACACATTTTGACAATTTTGACAAGGAATTACCTTCAGAATGCGGGAGTCAACGTCATGGACTGGCCGTCAAGGTCTCCCGACCTCAATCCCATCGAACACGTCTGGGATGCTCTTGGCAGAAGTCTGCGCACTCTCCAGAACCAACCACAGAATTTGCAAGATCTTGGCACCATTTTGCAGCAACAATGGCGTCATTTTCCCAATCATGTGTTCACAAGCATCACAAGGTCCATGCGGAGGCGTTGTGTGGCAGTTGTCAACGCACATGGTGGCCATACACGCTACTGAACTTGTCTGCCATCAGATTCTCGTGCTTTGGACTTATGATGTACACTGTTGATGTTATTACCGAGTACCAAATTATGGTTATCACCCTTAATTAAAATCCTTCTTCGGATATTAATGATTAAAAAATACCTTCTCTGATACATTTGTCCGTTGTATATCATGTATGGGATTACTTTTAAAAATGTGAAGTTTTTAATTTGACTCAGTATATATATAAATACATACGTTGAAAAATCGTCGATCTTGACCCTGTAACTATCGTTTTCGATAGCCTCCGGTTGATGAAAACTTTTGACATCCTTTTTTTTCATCCTTACAAACACCACTTCATACACATCTTCCGCGTCTTGCGCCTTTTCAAATTTTTCAAGCAGTGGTAACGTAAGATACACCGGACCCAGGGTCGGTTGTATGTTGACGCCTGTGATGTTCTTGATATGCAGCACAGCAGAAAACCCCAACACAAAACCAAATCTTTTTTCATCCACTTTTTGATATGCCCGGAATCTGTCCAGGTCAATGTGTTGTAACTGAAGAGGACAAATAAGTAAATATATGAGCAGCTCATTCAGAATCATGTTGTGTCCATTTAGCTGTTATAAAGAATATTGGGATAAAATAGAGGATGCATATAAGACACACAAGTATTGTTGCAAATCACTAACCTAAAGCGGTTTACACATAATCGTTTTATGTATACATATATTGAATACATATATTGAAATCTAAATACCTGAAACCCAAATTTGTATGATGAAACCAGTGACTTCGGAGGAATTTTGAGAACAACCCTGCTGTCCACACTTGAAACAAACTTCCCACCTTTTGGTCCAAGTAGCTCTGTGTCATTAGTTAATACATCTGGAAAGGGAAATTATCGTGAAGTAAACCACGCTTTGATCTTCATTGTCCTTTGTGATCTATCGCTTAGCCATCGACTATATATACAATTAGTACTTTACCACCGAGCTTTCATAAAACCATGTAATCATGTGAAGACGATGATGTAGCCAATATATTATTTCGATGTATCTTTTTATAAAGACTACGACAAGAGTTTGGCCATCTGTTAAGTGTAATCAAGAACTGGCTAACTGACAGTATTTCTTTTGACTGAATATTAGGGATGACTACAACTGCACGAGTGCACGTTTTTGATTACAAAGTTACGGACAACATGAAATGAACATGAAAACTTGTTCAGAAAGCAATTAGAGGATAACCCACGAGATAGGGGTGAGGAACTGAGAACGTTAATTTCACTCGGGCCATATTTTCCGTAATCACCCGTATCGAGTGGGTTATTTTAATTATAACCCATACTCAGTTTGATGATTTACGTCGTTAAAATGTCCTGCATAGTGTTGCTATATAAGCGAGTCCCACCCGGCCATCTTCAATGTGTTCATCCGCAGGAAAACAAGCGGCTTTTTACTGCTAGCCGCTTCACTCTTACCAAGCCAAATTCAAACGATATGCAATGTAGTACCAGAAAAAAATGGAGAATTCTCATTAAAAACTGCAAACTCAGGACTTTGTTTAACAACAATTTATAACAATTGATAATACGTGTTACTGATTAAACTTTTAGTTATCAGAGACAAATAATTTACAAAACAGTCAAAGCTAGGTCAGACCGTTGCAAACAGTCCCGGAAGCAAGAGGTGCCGAGAATGCACCGATGCTGTTACCGACGAATTTCGCTCAATATGTCAGTATTGTAAATTGTCATCGTCAACAACAATGAAAACTGGCTAAACAAAGTAGAAAAGTCAATAGTTAAAGAACATGTGTGTCACGAAAACAGGTGGGAATGTCATGCAAGAAGAATCAAGTCAGTCGCAATGCGAGATGTTTGACCTTGATCTCGGCCGAAGTTTCAGAGCGCGCATGGCTGAACTGGGAGCAGGATGTTTACATCTATCATCGGTGCTATGCAGAATCTGTCTGGATGTATGATAACCTGGGACTAATCGGAATCAGAATCGGAATGAATGACGTTAATTCTTCGTCGTTTTGGACTTGGTTGTCTGTCCGTAGTCCCAGTGTCATTTGGGGAAATTGTAATGTTAAATACCCCACCATAGATCGGCCCAGCGAAAAGTGTGTGAACTGCTTCACATTTCGTGTCATGTGAAACTCGGTTCTGTTGTGATGTCCTAAGTGACACATGGTGGGCTTGTGGCATGTCGTGAGATCTATCAACATGTGATTCAAGAGCTTGGGGATTTCTCATGGCTACAGTGGAGTTTGAGGTGCTGGAATGTGCAAGGGTGTTGTTAATATTGTGATGCTGGTGCTCATTTATTTTGGAGTTATGATTGATGGACTGGATGTTTTTGTGACCAAACACGTGCATGAACTGATGTGCGGGAACGCCATTGTCAGAGAGAGTTTGAATCATCCTTTTCCTTGCACTGTGATTTGTTAAACGTTTGTCAACTGACAACCCTGCCCTGACGGCCATCCTTGTCCTTATTGACCCCAGTTTATTACGACCAACAGGCTGGCGTTTAAACCATGTGTCTCCAGATTTGACCCCAAATTGTGTGTTGGTTGCAAGGTAAAAGGGGTGATCAGCATCACAGTAATTTGCGGGTCTCAGATCACGGTACCGTTTATAGACAGCTACCGGACAGCACAAATCACAAGGCTGTGCCATGCCTTAGGGGCAACGTCACGTGCCCTTCAGCCTGACGTGTTTTCGATTGTTTCTCAATATACTGCAGATTCTCATTGTTTTCAGTATCTTTTTTTAGAATGACATCGCCCCATTGCATGTGCCTGTGATGGGTGGCAGAACGCAGACCTAAGTAGATGGATAGATAGATAGATAGATATTCTTTATTTCCTCCAATTGAATGAAGATTACAATATGCAGGTATGATTATGTTACATGTTTAACATGAATTGGGGGTATATTTACACATGTGCATAAACATACAAGTTTTCTAGCAGGTGTTGCTATTTCCTTATAAAGCGGCTTACATTAATTATTACTTCTGCCCACACATCTCTTTCTAGCTCCATAATACATTCTATTGGACACCCACAAAGTAAGAACGCAAGAATAATATCATCGTCTTTCTCACAAATCTTAACAAAAACATTTACATCCATGATATCACATATGGTGTTAAAAAGTAAATTTCGGTCATTCATATTGATCGTGCAGGACATAAACACGTGCTTTACAATATCACTGGCAACAGTTTTACAATAGCATTCTCTAGAGACAATTTCAGCTGAACCATAGAATACAAGCCTTGCAATATTAGTTAAATGGTCATACTTCTCCAGGGCTAGTTTCCAGAGATAGAATAAGATCAAGTAATGAACACTAACATATCTTGACAAACTGAGTCTTGAATTAAGATGGACATAAAATACATCATCTCGATGATATTTAATAGCATCATTCACGGTCTTGGACCAGCATTTCTTTTTAATAAATTGACAATTATTGACATAGTTAACAATTGTATTACTTAGGTTATACTTCTGTACAAGTTGTAGCATATTATATATCGGAGATTTTCTACTCCATACATTGCATGTAAAACTATCTGTACACATAAATTGACCCAGGCGAACTAGAAACGTAACTTTAAAAACACAGTTACACTTTGCATTGCATAGCTTTCCTAAGAAGTAGAGTGCTCTTTTATCTATGTAATACTGTAGTGGCATGATGCCGATAGCATCCAATACAACAATACTGGGAGTGCGCATGTGTAGTCCCTGAACATTTTTACAAAATTGACGTTGTACAACTTCAAGCATTTCATACTCTTCAAGAGGAAGTTTACCCCATACGCTGCATCCATAGAGGCCACATGATAAGACTACCCTCTCCCAGATACGTGCTGCAGATAAAGGATTCAGACCACCAAAGTACAGCCCATTATTATGGTTAGTGTTGATGAGTACTCGTAACTTTTCGCATGCAGATTTTGTACGTTCAAGTGATGATTTATCTGTGCTAAGATATACACCTGCATATTTAATAGATTTCATTTGTGGAACATGCATATCGCCAATTGATACATTAGTGGTTTGAACCTTATTGTTTGGGCATCCAAAGTATAGAACTGCACTCTTGCTTACATTATATTTTAGCTGCCACATATGAGCATAGTTTTGAACGACATCAAGAAGATTGTGCAGGCCTTTATTTGAGATACTCAATAAAGTAGTGTCGTCAGCAAGAAGGATCCCAGGGCATTTACCCCATTGCAGAATTAAGCCAGAATCTGAGTTTTCAAGTTCATATAGGAGGTCATTAATAAATAGCGTGAAAAGCCAGGCGGACATTACTCTACCTTGACCTACTCCTTGATTCACGAGGAATGCATCCGACTTAAATCCTTCAAAACATACAAATGATTTCATAGAGCTGTACGAGAGCCTTAATATTCTCCATAGTGTACCCGTTATTCCTATATCATACAGTTTAATAAATAATCCATCAATCCATACCCGATCAAATGCTTTTTCGTTATCTAAGAATGCACAGTATACGGGCGACATCCTTTCATTGTAATATGCAATATTTTCTGTTAGCGTAAGTACAGCCGTTTCAGCACCATAGTGACGTCTAAATCCAAATTGCAAAGGATGGGGAAATTCTATGTTATTATCTACCCACGACTCTATTCTGTTGAGAAGAAGTCTTTCAAAGAGTTTGCTTAATACAGGCGTCATTGTTATTCCTCTATAATTGGCAGGGTCATATTTTGGTTTACCATGGCCTTTGTGTATAGGAAGAATTTGACCTATAGAAAATGATTTTGGAATGTATTCTAAGTTGATCATGGCATTGAATAGTAAGGCAATATGATACATCAGAGATCTACCAGCCTTCTTTATATGCTCATTTACAATACCGTCAGGACCAGGCGACTTTCGAACATTCAGTCGTTTTAATGCACAATGGATTTCATCTTCAGTGAATGGACAATGCAATGGAGATCTGGTGTCGTTATCTATATCCTCTATTGTTTCAATATTAGCAACTCGCTCTTTAACATTCTGAGCATGTGCATAGTCACATTTAATATCAGGGCAAGGAGTAGCTAGTGTATGAAAATACAGTCCAAACAGGTTGCAAATATCCTTTCCCTCGTAAAAAGTTTGAGTGCCATAGACAAGCTTTTCAGTATTACCTTTATAGCGTTTGTAGCGTTTTGTCGTTTTGTAGAATTCTTTGACATCTACTTCTGCTGCCGCGTATATTTCATTAAATTTATCTTTAGATAACTGGTGTTTTGCATGGCGATGTTTCTTACGGAAGAGACGTTTACTTTCTTTATATTTTGCATAGGCAGCATCGTTTTTGTCTCCAACTAACTACTCGTAACCCATTGTCGGCGATAATTTCGCATTTCTTTATGTAAGTTATTAAGACCATCTTTCTTCCAGTAAGGTTTGAGATAGGGTCTAAAGCGTGTGGATGGAATACTACCGGCGGCAGAGGCATGTAGAGAACCTGAGATAAAGTCACAGTAGTATTCAATATATTCTGCATTGCTATCAAAGTGAGCGTTGTTAATTTGAGTGTCGCGGAAGTAGTTTTCCGTTTCGTATCGATATAGCATTAGGTCAATTTCACTTGCCTTAGTCCAGTTTAGGTTCTCTCCATGATAATTCCCAATATTTACAGGGAGACGAATACAAACAAGTATTGGTAGGTGATCTGAGATGTTATACGGAATGCTAGTGTCTATGGCATATCCAGTAACACTGCTTAGTGAATCAATATCTATAAAGACGTAGTCAATTAATGTTTTTACTTTGTTACATTTACTATGGAAAGTGTACCTGTATTCATCAAGTGGAACCACCGAATAAAGGTGACGTTCGCTAAGCAGTCGTAATAGGCACCTAGCCCTGGGTTTCATATTGATATCATGACTGATATCAGTATTAAAGTCTCCTAGAAGGTAGGTTGGATATTCTTGAGAGAGAATATCATAAAGTTCCATAACATAGTACAGTTCTACATAGTACACACTGTCTAGGACATTTGTTGATGGCAGTCTAGTCCCAAGTACATACACATGGCTAGTGCCGATGTGTAGTTTAATGCACAGTACGTGGCGGCTGTAGTGGGTGTCAATTGGAGTAACTTTGCACCAGTCACCTTTCCGTACAAACATGGCTACACCTCCAGAACCTCCCTGATGCTGGTTAGAGTCACAGCTGGATTTCGAATACATATTAAATTTGTCGTGGAATGTTTCCAGAAACTGTAAGTTTTCCCTGTCTAGCCAGTGCTCTGTAACAAGCACGACGTCACATATGTTGAGTTTATTGCACAGTTCAGCCGTTCCATGTTTGATCCCACGAATGTTCCATGTTGCTAGGTTGAGTAGGGTCATCAGTGTACATACGTTGATGGCTAGAGTTGCAGGATGAGGCATCACAGTTAATACTCACTCTCGCCTTGTTTATCATTAGAGTACCATGAGTTACGGGGAACCCATTCTCTACAGTTCACGTTCTCGGGCCAGAATGTGTTGTCGTCCAATATTATCTTGGCACACTGTACAGGAACTGCTATACGGGTGGTATAGGTTGGGTTCGAGCCTTCCCAGTGTCGTAGGAGAATTATATTTGTAACCCCTCATTGAAGGAGCTCCAAAACACGTCCGCCCAGCTCGGTGTCCAAGCTCCAATGTGCAAGGGTGTTGTTAATATTGTGATGCTGGTGCTCATTTATTTTGGAGTTATGATTGATGGACTGGATGTTTTTGTGACCAAACACGTGCATGAACTGATGTGCGGGAACGCCATTGTCAGAGAGAGTTTGAATCATCCTTTTCCTTGCACTGTGATTTGTTAAACGTTTGTCAACTGACAACCCGTTTGTCAACTGACAACCCTGCCCTGACGCTTTTCATTGTGGACCCCAGTTTATTACGACCAACAGGCTGGCGTTTAAACCATGTGTCTCCAGATTTCTTCTACTTTCCTTGTTTCTTGCAAACTTTGCGAAAAAAAACTGTGAACAAACTTCATGTCAAGTTTTGTTTTCTTCATGGTATTTTCATTTTCATTACTTGCCAAAACGTCATCAATATCAATTTCATTTATTGCAAAGTTTGTAGAATTGTTTTGTGGGGGGGGGATCGAAAAAGTCATCACTCATTAAATCATCTTGGGGTAGGCCAAAGGACGGACTTGACGGACGTGACGGTGGTGCATTTGACAAAGTTTCGGGTAGTAATCTCAATCGGAATCGGGGAACTTGCATTTCACCAAACATAGTCTTCACCACATAGACATTGAAGGTATTAAGTGGTTGAACTATCTGTACTGCAGTCCAGTGAGATCGCCATCAACTTTGACCAGGTCATTGACCTTTATCGGTGTCAAGTGGGCAGCCATGTTTGTTTACAAACAAAGCAGACGTATCAAAGCTGTGCATCGAAATTTGATTGATTGTTAAAAGATTGTGCATTAAAGAGATGTTAAAGTAATACAATATTGGTACTTGGTTTTTATTTGGAAAAAAATACTGTATATTGTTCTAGTCAAAGTCACGCATTTCCGAGAACGACATCAGCATATAATTCATGAATGAAAGCACGTGTGGTTTGTGAATGAAATGTGAAAGCTCAAAAGTAGTTCCAGCACTCAGTGTCAGCCAATGAAATAGCGTAGAATTTTAACCAGCCAATGAACACCGAGATTCACCAAAATGCACACGTGCAAATATCCAAAAGTTATTACACGAGTTCTTCCTGCCCGTATGGGCAATAATGTATATTACTTACTTGATACCAGCGAAGAAGCCATCCTTGTCCTTGCCTTTGTAGTGTTGTACAGAACAGGGATGTATGGGAAATTATATCACGGGTTTCCTGTCCGTCGTGGTACATGCACAACTCTCCAGAAGCTAAGACCGTTGTACAATTAATCTGGAACGCGAATTCGAATACAACTAGTAAATACTGTGGTATTTATGAAGATATTGAGATACGTTCACATATGCAATTCAGAGGTGTATCCTACGATTGCAATCCTTTTGCCTGGTTTAATGAACTTTAAGACCTTTGGGACTCCTTCGTATATAGTAATGGGTATTTAGAAACGATTAGCGAAGTTTGGCATTCACTATCAGCTCTTGAAGCATTTGCCTGATTCATGTTTAGAGACATTACTTAATATATTTGATCACATTTGGACATCGGGACATTTTCCTCCTTCGTGGCGTGATGCAATAGTTGTTCCCATACCTAAACCTGGTAGGGACCATACTGATGCATCCAATTATAGACCTATATCACTGACCAGCTGTGTATGCAAAACCATGGAGCGAATGATAAACAATCGACTGGTGTGGTACTTGGAAACCAACAATCTCATAAGTAACATACAATGTGGTTTCCGTCAAAATAGAAGTACCATTGACCATCTGGTACGTTTAGAATCCTTTGTCAAAAATGCAATCGTAAATAAGCAGCATGCAGTATCAATCTTTTTTTTTATTTAGAAAAAGCGTATGATACCACATGGAAGCATGCTATTTTAAAAGATCTACATGATTTGGGATTAAGAGGACGTTTGCCTCAGTTTATATCCCAATTTTTAACAGACCGACAATTTCAGGTTCGTGTGGGTTCCACCCTGTCTGACCATTATAATCAGGATCAGGGTGTCCCATAAAGCAGTAATTTGTCTGTAACTCTGTTTAGAATCAAGATTGATAGCCTGTCAAAGGTTTGAAATGATTCTATTGATGGTTTACTTTTTGTGGACGATTTTAATATTTCATGTCGTGGGAGAAATATGCGTACCATCGAGAGACAGTTGCAGCTATGTCTCAACAAAATCGAAAAATGGTGTCTTGAAAATGGTTTTAAATTTTCCAAAGTTAAGACCAATTGTATCCATTTTTGCAGGAAATACAAGCACCACAAGGATCCAGAGCTATTTTTAAATGGCACTCCTATCAAGGTTGTAGAAGGGGCCAAGTTCCTGGGTCTCATTTTCGACCATCATTTAACTTTTAAGCCAAATATTAATTATCTCAAAACTAAATGCCTGAAGGCTCTAGATTTGTTGAAAGTTGTTGCCAATACAAAGTGGGGAGGTGATCAGACAACCCTCCTCCACTTGTTTAGGTCTCTGATCCGCTCTAAATTAGACTACGGCTCTATCGTTTATTGTGGAGCCTGTAAGAGCAATTTACAAAAAATAGATTCCATTCACCATCAGGGCCGAAGACTATGTCTTGGCGCATATCGAACGTCTCCCGTGGATAGCTTATATGTAGAAGCTGATGAACCATCGTTGAAGCAACGGCGTATCAAATTATCGCTTCAATACATTGCAAAATTACGTTCTAACCCGTTAAACCCTGCATATAACTGTATATTTTAAGCTCTTTGCAAAGAACTTTTTCATAGTAAGCCTAAGCTGGTTCCACCACTAGGCATTCGGATTAAACCCCACATTACAGCTGCAAATATTGATTTATATAATATTTCCCCTTTCAGGCTTCTGTCTTCCCCTCCTTGGCAACTTATCAGCCTCCCTGTTGTTTCATTTATCTGTCACAATATTTATGTTTTGATAGTATATATTACATACAGGAACATGTTGGTTGGTTGGTTGGTTGGTTGTTTAACGCCGCGCTCAGCAATATTCCAGCTATATGATGGCAGCATTATCCCGCATCTATTGTTGCCGATTACTAATGATATATTTTGTTTGTTGTTTAACGCCGCATTCAACAATAGCTATATGACGGCGGTCTGTAAATAATCGAGTCTAGACCAGACAATCCAGTGATTGACATCATATATATCGATCAACACAATTGGGATCGATGACATGCATCAACAAAATCAGCAAGCCTGATCACCCAATCCCGTTAGTCGCCTCTTATGACAAGCATAGTCGCTTTTTACGGCAAGCATGGGTTGCTGAAGACCTATTCTACCCTGGATCTTCATGGGTCTACAGGAGCATGTGATCTGAGATTGTTCACCCAGTGTACTTCCTTAGCAAAAGCATGTTGACACAAGGGAAATTGGACATTTAGTTTCATAGTTGGCTGGACACACAAGTATAAGTACCTCTGTATTGTCCGTACTGCATGAGATGTATACTCCTCAGTGAGTTCAGAATTTAAACGGGGTGCAAAGAGATGGATTGAGCTGGATAATACATTGCATGTAGAGTTATGTGCTTTACAATTATTATTATCATCAAACATTTATATATATTATAAACATAATAATAATAATAATAAGAAGAAGAAATTAACTCATATCATATCATATCATATCAATTTACTGATCACTGTAAATTAACGGTTACGATGAGCGTGACTACAAGACATTACAGTTTGAGTACCCCGTATACAGAATGAACCTCTCCCGAGACAGATGAAGGTCACTTCATAATCACATGATAATGTTTTCATGTGGTTTGGAGTAAGAAAACAGAAGTCACATTTTAAATATCCTTTTTGTTTCAGGCTGCTTTACATGTAACCGTGAAGATCCGGGGTAGAATAGGCCATGAAAACTCATAGATTTTCCACTTTGGCGATTGTTATATCAATTGACGGAGGAGCAGTCAAGTAACAATAATAATACTTTGTGATATTTATATCACTTCCTAGTTGAATCTGAACCTGTTTTAACCGGGTAGTGTGAGAGGGGAGGGTCATGAAGGGGGAGGGTCGCAAGGGGGGAGGGTCGCAAGGGGGGAGGGTCGCAAGGGGGAAGGACCGTGAGAGGGGAGGGCCGTGAAGGGAGAGTGTCGCAAGGGGGGATGGTCGCAAGGGGGAAGGGCCGTGAGAGGGGAGGGCCGTGAAGGGGGAGTGTCGCCAGGGGGGAGAGCCGTGAGAGGGGAGGGCCGTGAAGAGACAGGGTCACACATTAGGGGGAGGGCCGTGAGGGGTGAGGGGGGGCCGTGAAGGGGGGGGGCGTGAGGGGTGAGGGAGGGCCGTGAGGGGGGGGGGGGGGCAGCAGTGAAGGGAGAGGGTCGCAAGGGGGGAAGGTCGTGAAGAGACAGGGTCACACATTAGGGGGAGGGCCTTGAGGGGGACGGCAGTGAAGGGAGAGGGTCGTGAAGAGAGAGGGTCATGAAGGGAAGGGCCGTGAGGGGTGACGGCCGTGAAGGGGGAGTGCCAAAAGTGTGAATGGAAGGGGGAGAAAGGGAGAGGTGGGTCACAATTTATGTTGGTATTCTTTCTTAAGTGCCTTCAATATGTTTAAGTCACCACCCTAAGTGTGATATATCACCAAGGTTTGGATGAAATATGATTTAAATAGTAGGGTCCTCATTTTCTACTTAGCTGGTGATCTTCCAACTCGCCATACATTTATAAACAGCAAAATTGTAACCCACACAATGACCCACAGTTGAGCCAGGTAACAGGCGAGATCTTCCAACTCGCCATACATTCATAAACAGCAACATTGTAACCCACACAATGACCCACAGTTGAGCCAGGTAACAGGCGAGATCTTCCAATGAGCCATACATTCATAAACAGCAACATTGTAACCCACACAATGACCCACAGTTCAGCCAGGTAACAGGCGAGATCTTCCAACGAGCCATACATTCATAAACAGCAACATTGTAACCCACACAATGACTCACAATATCGGCCTGGTTACATTCGAGATCTTCCAACGAGCCATACATTCATAAACAGCAACATTGTAACCCACACAATGACTCACAGTTCAGCCAGGTAAAAGGCGAGATCTTCCAACGAGCCATACATTCATAAACAGCAAGATTGTAACCCACACAATGACCCACAGTTCAGCCAGGTAACAGGCGAGATCTTCCAACGAGCCATACATTCATAAACAGCAACATTGTAACCCACACAATGACCCACAGTTCAGCCAGGTAACAGGCGAGATCTTCCAACCAGCCATACATTCATAAACAGCAACATTGTAACCCACACAATGACTCACAATATCGGCCTGGTTACATTCGAGATCTTCCAACGAGCCATACATTCATAAACAGCAACATTGTAACCCACACAATGACCCACAGTTCAGCCAGGTAACAGGCGAGATCTTCCAACGAGCCATACATTCATAAACAGCAACATTGTAACCCACACAATGACTCACAATATCGGCCTGGTTCCATTCGAGATCTTCCAACGAGCCATACATTCATAAACAGCAACATTGTAACCCACACAATGACTCACAATATCGGCCTGGTTACATTCGAGATCTTCCAACGAGCCATACATTCATAAACAGCAACATTGTAACCCACACAATGACCCACAGTTCAGCCAGGTAACAGGCGAGATCTTCCAACTCGCCATACATTCATAAACAGCAACATTGTAACCCACACAATGACTCACAATATCGTCCTGGTTACATTCGAGATCTTCCAACGAGCCATACATTCATAAACAGCAACATTGTAACCCACACAATGACCCACAGTTCAGCCAGGTAACAGGCGAGATCTTCCAACTCGCCATACATTCATAAACAGCAACATTGTAACCCACACAATGACTCACAATATCGGCCTGGTTACATTCGAGATCTTCCAACGAGCCATACATTCATAAACAGCAACATTGTAACCCACACAATGACTCACAATATCGGCCTGGTTACATTCGAGATCTTCCAACGAGCCATACATTCATAAACAGCAACATTGTAACCCACACAATGACCCACAGTTCAGCCAGGTAACAGGCGAGATCTTCCAACGAGCCATACATTCATAAACAGCAACATTGTAACCCACACAATGACTCACAATATCGTTGTAACCCACACAATGACCCACAGTTCAGCCAGGTAACAGGCGAGATCTTCCAACTCGCCATACATTCATAAACAGCAACATTGTAACCCACAGAATGACTCACAATATCGGCCTGGTTACATTCGAGATCTCCCAACGAGCCATACATTCATAAACAGCAACATTGTAACCCACACAATGACCCACAGTTCAGCCAGGTAACAGGCGAGATCTTCCAACTCGCCATACATTCATAAACAGCAACATTGTAACCCACACAATGACTCACAATATCGGCCTGGTTACATTCGAGATCTTCCAACGAGCCATACATTCATAAACAGCAACATTGTAACCCACACAATGACTCACAATATCGGCCTGGTTACATTCGAGATCTTCCAACGAGCCATACATTCATAAACAGCAACATTGTAACCCACACAATGACTCACAATATCGGCCTGGTTACATTCGAGATCTTCCAACGAGCCATACATTCATAAACAGCAACATTGTAACCCACACAATGACCCACAGTTCAGCCAGGTAACAGGCGAGATCTTCCAACTCGCCATACATTCATAAACAGCAACATTGTAACCCACACAATGACTCACAATATCGTTGTAACCCACACAATGACCCACAGTTCAGCCAGGTAACAGGCGAGATCTTCCAATGAGCCATACATTCATAAACAGCAACATTGTAACCCACAGAATGACTCACAATATCGGCCTGGTTACATTCGAGATCTTCCAACGAGCCATACATTCATAAACAGCAACATTGTAACCCACACAATGACTCACAATATCGGCCTAGTTACATTCGAGATCTTCCAACGAGCCATACATTCATAAACAGCAACATTGTAACCCACACAATGACCCACAGTTCAGCCAGGTAACAGGCGAGATCTTCCAACGAGCCATACATTCATAAACAGTAACATTGTAACCCACACAATGACTCACAATATCGGCCTGGTTACATTCGAGATCTTCCAACGAGCCATACATTCATAAACAGCAACATTGTAACCCACACAATGACTCACAATATCGGCCTGGTTACATTCGAGATCTTCCAACGAGCCATACATTCATAAACAGCAACATTGTAACCCACACAATGACCCACAGTTCAGCCAGGTAACAGGCGAGATCTTCCAACTCGCCATACATTCATAAACAGCAACATTGTAACCCACACAATGACTCACAATATCGGCCTGGTTACATTCGAGATCTTCCAACGAGCCATACATTCATAAACAGCAACATTGTAAGCCACAGAGTGACTCACTGTATCGGCCTGGTTCCATTCGAGATCTTCCAACGAGCCATACATTCATAAACAGCTTAAAACACAAATTCTGTTCTTCACAAAAGGATCACTTAAAACAATGATTTCACACCTGACAAGTCCTTGCCCGTAATCAAGACACAGCCGACATATAGCAGACGCAGGTTGTCTGTATGGTACCCCTCTTGACCCAGAACGTACACCCAACACTGAAGTGTAAAAAATGACAATCACATATATAGGGATCACGGTGCAAGACAAGTCGACCTCCCTGCTGCCTTATCAGTGACGCAGGTTACATGCTAGGTCTTGTTAACATCGTGCAACCGTGGTATGAGTAGAGCTCTTTAGTTCGGGAGTCTCACATCCGTCTACCCTCTAAGTACACACAGCCTTCCGTACTCGACACCCTGTAATCTTCCACCCCTTTAACAACTGGACGCCCATGTTTCCCAGTAAACAGAACATACCTTGTCATTTGAAGAGGCTAACTTTTCCCATACATTCAGAAAGCAAAAAATACTGACCTGTAGGCCCACCTGCACAAAACAATCTTAGCTGCAACTATTGTAAGTACATGCACGGTAAAGTATGGGACTATTGTATGTGTGAGTGAGTGAGTGAGTGAGTGAGCGAGCATTCAATTTTCTTTCAGGTTATTAGTGAGTGAGTGAGTGAGTGAGAGAGTGAGTGAGTGAGTGTGAGTGAGAGCTTTCAATTTCTTTCAGGTTATTTGTGAGTGAGTGAGTGAGTGAGTGAGTGAGTGAGTGAGTGAGTAGGTGAGTGAGTATGGGAGTTACAATCTTAAGCACTGAAGACTGTCTATGTTAAAGTATGGGAGCTACAATATCACAGAAATAGTATTATCTTATTAACAGTGAATGAGCGAATGCTGCCTAGTGTCATCAGTGTGGCCAAACCAGTATAATTACTTGTTTTTTAGATCCAACTGTTACCATGGTAATGGTTAAGCCATCCAAAAGAGCCAAAGGTTCCATAAAGGGTACCAATACTTCCTGGTAGTCTTCAAAAGGTACAGTTACATTGCCATTTTCACGGTTGGTTATCTCTCATCCACTCCTCAAATAGAAATATATCACCTGAAGTGAAAACATCCCATTTCCATCCCCTAAAAATCAATTCCAAAAACAACATACTGCAACTAGCACAATAAGAAAATAATAGCATGATCAGATTTTCTTTTAGTCTCTGTTTCATCAACATGTTTCATAAAGTTTTCGAATTTTCTCCTCCTCAGCCTCCATTTGGGGGGGGGGGGGGGGGGGGGGGGGTAAAAACCTGTAAAACAATAAAATTAGGCTGACTTTACAAAGAAAAGAACCTTCACACACCGTTAGAAATTGGCACTTGTCCTGTAGTCCTTGCCAAACTGCTCAATAGTTAAGGTATCATAAGGACTAGTAGACATTTGCCATTTTGAGGGCTTTGCTCTATGTTATCATTGTATGGGCTAGTGGACTAAAAATGGTAGTTTCTACCGCTGTTCACATATTGAATTTTTCATTGATAATCCAATCTGGTCAATTTTGATGACATATAGATAGATGAAAGAGATAAGTATATATCAATATCTCCACCTTCAAGTACCTTGTGGTATTGATTGATAGTAACGGTAGTTGTCAGTGTAATTGGTATGCAGAGAGTATATTTCAATATGTTTAAACCTTGCAGCCCTTCACCAGAAACCTAGATTAACACTTGGACTACAAAAATATTTCTTTAACATGTTTAAAATAACTAAAAACATTTTTTTCAAAAGAACCTTTTCTCCTCTGCTGTTCTTATATACATGGAATCACTGGAACTAGACTTGGTTTAGTTGGATATAGACTTACATAGGCTTTTAGTAAAAATATGATAAATATATATATAAATTCCAGTCATGGCGAAGGTCTTTTGGAAACCTTACATTGAAACAAATTCTAGACAAAGGATTTATTATAACACCTAAAGTATACAATATCCTTAAGTGTATAACAAACAGTATAAAAAGTAACAACATGATCGTCACGACCAAAGTTCTTTTTTCCTATTGAAACCGTATTCGACGTAATAAGCACCCAAGGCTCTCTCAAAATTAGAAATAGGGGGCTCTTATTAGACGTACAGCGACGTTACACCCCATTTCACCTCACCTCAGAGTAATCATTTTAGTCAATAAGGTTTAATCTTTCAAACATCTTGATGCATTTGTTAATGTGTTTTTGAATACTTTTGCCCATGTATTCAACTTTTTTCAAAATGTGTGGACATTTATAGAATTGACTGTGTCTTGAATATCACCTGCAATATATTTCGAGATCATAAGAAGACCTGTCAGTTTCAACCGTTCTCAGGTCTGTGTTGTTATAATTAACTACAGCCTTCCCCCATCCTCCCTCGGACATTCCGATCCACCTCACCACTAAACAATGTCGTTGTTGATACATTCTCAGTCTACATGGCTGGCTGTCTGACTCATTGAAAATACAAGATCGCATCTACGTTTGGATCCATACCCCATCATTTCCTACATATTCTGTTTACGCATGACTAAAATTAAAACAAAAAGTATGATAAATCCCTGTCAAAAGACTAGAAAGTATAAAAAAAATAAATATTTACAATTATACTGTTTCCATTCAGGATTAAATGTACCGATTCAATGACCGGCAGCAATTCAAAATAATGTGGTCGGTACATTCAATTTGTTTGACTGATTGCTGGTTAAATTTACCAGTACATGGACTATTTTACCGGTAAATTACTAACAATTATCCGGTAAACGGAAACACAGATATACACCCTACCTCGTTCATTTGCATAGAACTGATTCTACCCAAACTCCTTACAGTGACATCTCCCTATTAAGAACATAACTGTGTCTAGCACTGCAATGGAGCCTTCTTAAAGACCCTGCTTTTGTATGCGCTGTGTGACCAGAGATTGATGATGTACATTTGGGGTTTCTTTTAATTTACATCTGTTTTATCTTATCAGTTATAAATCTATATTTAGCTGATAACACTGTTGGGATTTCGCTTTTATTTACAATTGTTACATAACCTCTGGCGAATTATGTAATCAGCTGTTGACTGATAGGGATTTTATGTTCAATTGATTGCAAATCTTTACATATCTAGGAGTAATTAATGCTGAAATTTGGTTTGATATTTCAAATAGAAGAGTCAAAACGAGAAAAATCTAGTTGATGTTGCATCTTGAAGAAATTAAACCACTAACATGACTAAGTAGCTTGCAGTTGTAAATATTTTTAGCTGAAACCACTCCAACTTGGCAAGGATAGGGCTTTTTTATTAAAGCCTGCAAGATAGAATTATAATTGCTGCTATGATATTTGTTTGCGGACCTCAGTTGAATGTGTATCTTTGAAGCTTTAAGATGAACTACTTCAGCAGTAAAATTGCGAGCATCAGTGCTCATTTTACTATTTCACGTTCAGTATTCAGTGTGAAGAGCATCTTCCCATGGCAAGAGAGTTAACTGACTTTAAAAGTCCAGTTTCCACCCTTGCCGAACTATGCTGGAATTCCTGAACTCAATCGTAGCGCCACCAGTGCCTATTACGAGTTACGACCCTTCTATGCCTCTCCTATGGACCAATCAGATTCCACCCCTCCTATCACTTGCATTTGCTTCAAACAAAACGGCAGCGCCCAGTCAAGACGATCTGATCGATAATCAAGATCTACATATTGTGATAAAACGAGTCTTACATCCCGAAGTGCATCAAATCACGTGAACACCTTGATTAAAAGCATGAAAAGATTTAGAAACTATCTGTTGACAACGAGTTAGCGGTGCACATGCTTTGCAAATCCTGCAGTCGACCGAAATCTGCATGACAGTTTACGAAACATTTCGATTTCATTGCGAGATTTTGATTGGAGTATGCATGGACTTGTTAGTCCAGCCAAAATGTAACTCCATAATACCAGCCTAGTTCGGCAAGGGTGGAAACTGGACTTTAATTGTCAGTTAATTCACTTGCCTTGGGAAGATGTGTGAAGAGTTGAGGTTTAATATCACTTTGATCTGTATTGTAGATATAATTATCACAACACTGAGTGAGTGAGTGAGGTTTTACGCTGCTCTTAACAATATTCCAGCAATATCACAACAGGTGACACCAGAAATTGGGCTTCACACATTGTAACCATGTACAATGGGAATCACATCTGGGTATTCAGCGTGATGAGTGAACCCTTTAACCACTAGGCTACCCTACGGCCACTTTTAGGTAACGCTTTAAGATATATTGAAATTCTCAAGCTGATAATGTCTAGAGATGTACATCTGTTGTGTTATTTACATGCTGGAGAATGTAAATAGTTATTTGCATGGACCTACCCCCCCCCCCCCCAAGAAAAAAGAAAGAAAGAAATGTGGTTCTCATTATGTGACCCCTCTCCGAGTTCCAGATAAGCTGAATATTTGCATATTACCGTATTCGACGTAATAAGCGCCCACGGCGATATTTGCTAATATATTGGCTAGTGAACAATCCCAATTAGCACCCCTTCCGATTGATCAATGTACACAAGACTTATTTATTCGTGTATAATACGTGTGTTATATGCATCCTTAAATATGGGAAATTAGATTCTGGAAAAATCTATCTGTCGTATATAAACATTTCAGGCTGTCAGCAGAAATCACGGCATTTACGATCTTTCAACCCTGTGATTTTTCATCAAAATAATATTCTAATAAGAGCCCCTTATTTCTATTTTTGAAAGCCCCCCATGCGCTTATTATGTCGATTACGGCATATGCAAAATAAATCCCAATTATCCAATTAGTCCAGCTTGCCTACAATTACACATGAAAAATGTCAAAAATGGTGTAACATTACTGTGCGAAAGTACCCAGAATGTCAGAAGTTTCAATATGACACCTTCGCATGACAGGCTAGTTGTCTCATCGCAAAGAGTAACCTTATTCATCCATGATTAGGTAGTGTTTTCCTTGCCACTAATTCACTGTTAAGACACTCTGAGCCCTGTGCCGGCTGTGTCCAGTATTGAGAGTTTCGCCACGTCTAATCTTGAGTAAACAACACAAATAGCCTCACTTCTCTACCCAGCCCCGCTGACCAGCCATTGCCAAGAATTCTAACTAACTTCCGTATCTGATGGAACTACATTATCAACCAGTTCCTCTCTCCTGCAGCCCACAGCCTCAGTCTGACATCAAGTGATAACGTCATTAATATACAAGGAATGCTCATCTGGGGGAACATGCTTAAATCGGGCTCTTGACATTTAGGGATGGAATGGAATTCTGTGTTTGTAATATTACAAAACTGATTACACTTGAACATTGCTGAAAGGCTAACTGCTTACATGGCCTCTAAGTCCTGCTCCATTTAAGGAACTGGATTTAATTTGTACAAGGCGCATGTTGACATAAAACCTAGAAGTGGCATGTCATGTACCGTATCTAGTGGTAGGAGGTTTAGCCGGATAGCTAAAGCAATCGCCAGTTACACCAAAGCCCCGTTTCGATTCCCCACAAGGATGCAATGTATGGTGCCTCTGTCCCAAACTGAAATACCTGGGATGTGGCTAAACAGTTGTTTAAGGTTTGTGAAGACAGAGGAAGAAATATATCCCTTTCAGGTTGACGATATGTGCATTCAATCAACTTCCTGGTCCGATCGTCCATTAGTAATTTTTTAACCACATTTTAGAAGTTGTCGACATTTATGGCACTATAAGCGCATTTATATGTCTACCTATTAAAGTTTATGTTTAATGATTCACTTAATATCATAGTATACCTAAAGACCCGGAGCAGTAAACAGTTGCACATACCTGACAAGTGTCCAGATTGTAACGAGGCACTCTCTCCTCGCGTGGCCTCCACTGCAAACTTTATGTTTGTTCTTATCAAATGCCTCTCCGATCTAGAGGGTTTCATGTTTGCTTACCGAGTAACAACTTACGCCGCACTAGTTTACTTGCTTAACAGGTCCGCGACTGTAAACTTTGTTGGAATAAAATGGAAAAAAAATCGGAATTTGCTTTTGTTTTGTTTATCCCGCCGATGAGCTGATAGTATATTGCACATAAGAATTAATTTTCCAAACAAGGGCACACTGAAGTTGACATATATTAACATGGGAGTCAAAACACAGTTTCTTGTTCCTGCAAGGGGCATGACACGCTCACCTTTCCGCGAACACCTGATATTTTTACTATTTGAGAGTGATTCATAAACACATGCTCATGATATAGTTGGAATCTATTGGATATGGGTTTTCTCGCTTCTTCGTCTTCTTCTTATCTTCTTCTTCGTCTGATTATTATTATTTTTTTTAATATATTTTTATATACATATTTTTTTATTACTATTTATATTGCTATTATTATTATTATTTTTATTAAAGCAACAGCTGTGTTTCAGGCTCTCCTCCCAAACTAAACCATTTTTTAATTTTTCATACCAGCTAACATGTAGAGGAGGAGAAAACTACAAAGTGAATTGCTTTTTTCCCCACCTGGACACAGGTACTTTCCTGTAACAAACATTCGTGAAGCAACTGAAAAAAGAGTGGCCTTAAAGATATCCGGAAATCAATAAACTTTTTCGATTTCGGCATTCAAGATCGATCCACGGTTCTAATTAATCATTATTTTACTGGAAGAGCTGACAGCTTCTGCCAAAATCCCACAGCTTTTGAGATAAGGACCTCGTTTATGGCTTAAGTGCAGTTGTATTGTGTCAACAGGTTGTTTCTCACTTGTAAAAAAAACAACTTAAGTTGTACGCAATATGTGTCAATCTCTTCGACATGCGTCTTGGATACGGTAACACATACATACTATAAAACTTTCTGAGAAGTTATGGTAGCTATTTATGGCACAGTAAAAACAAATTTAAATCCTTATTAAACTTCAATAAAAACTTTTAAACCCCGAAAGGGTCACTGTGGCACCATAATGGTCGCTGTACCGAGTTACGTTCCTAAAATCTGGCAGAATCGGCCCAGGAGTTTGCCCAGTCGTCAGGGGTGGCAATTCGCTGTGCAGAGTTGCGTCTCTTGGGCACGCCAGTATCCCAAGATTGTAAGTTCGAATCCCGGTTCGCCCTGATAATATTTCTAGGTTTGTCAGCACCCAAACTCGTGGGGCTTACCAAAGTGGTTAACGTCTGAGACCTGCTCACTTCGGCCCCCAAAATAGCTGAGAAGCATTGATATAACTGGAATACTGTTAAAAGCGGCGTTGAAATCACACACTCTGCCAGAATCTCCCCGATTTGTTAACACAACTACTGTTGGTTGTTTGTGTTGTTGTTTAACGCTAAAGTCCGAAATATTCCAGATATATCCCTGTGGACTGTAATAAATCGGGTCTGGGTCAGCAAAACCAGTGACTGATGTTATGAGCAATCGTCCATGCCGTCGGGGTTTGATAATACGCCAACAAGCATGTCAGCGTGTCTGACCTTTTAGTCTTTCGACAAGTATTGGTTACTACGGATCTATTCTGACAAAGAATTTTCCGCATGAGAATAAATTAAGTAATTTCTATCAGGTGACAAACCACTGGGAAAATATCAGTGTCGAATAAAAAGGGTTATTATATATGTAACAGGTGTGTATGTACGTGTATGTGTCATGCATGATGACAAACTTATACAAATGATATTTATCTACATGAAAAGAGACAATATATCACTATCGGTGTATAAAAGATGCCCATATGTTGTCAGGGAATGAAGTGACATTAAGCAATATGAATGAATGAATGAATGAATGAATGAATGAATGAATAAATGAATCTCTATATTTAATTTCCTACAGATAAATCCGAAGATACTCAAAACATCAAGATTATGTAATTAATGAAAAAACAATAATCAAACACGCGCGCGCGCACGCACACACACACACACACACACACACACACACACACACACACACACACACACACAGTGAGAAATATTGATAAGGTTACCACCCGTTTTTTAGGTTATGTTTATTGTGATATACATACTTTGAGAATTCAATAATAGTGAAATGCCACGTTATGTCATCAATATAATTGTTATCAGTTTTCAGTTGTTATCATTTCATCTTATGTAGATAGATTAATCTCAAGGTGAAACCAACTGTTGTGTTATATAGGTTTAACGGATTCCTAGATTGCTATTCGAGTTACTAAAAATCAATAGCTTGATAATATACAAGGTTTATAGGGTTGAGATTATATTACAGCCACCCTATTGACACAGCATGATAAAATACAAATGTTCAAACAATATTTGGGGGCATAGGTGACCCAGTCGTCTAAGGCGCCGCGATTCGCTGTGCATATTTGCGTCCCTTGGGGACGCCAGAAACCAATGATTGTGGGTTCGAATCCCGATTCGCCCCGATTATGCTTCTAGGATTGTGAGCACCATTCCTTCGCTCGTGGGTTTCACCGAAGTGGTAAACGTCGGAGACCTGCATCACTTCGGGCTTTCCTCCTACATTAAGCTGACACGCCCTGATATAACTGGAATACTGTTCAGATCGTCTTTGTGTCTTCATAATTTGCAACACAACAAGGAGCGATATCACATACGACCTCCTCCTGCCGCCATCTTGGAAGACCACCTGGTCCATCTCAAATAAGTGCGTTTACAATTCATGTTTAAACATTTCTGTATCTTCACTCTTCAAAGTCTCGGATGAGTCTACTGCTGTGCCGACGGAGCTAACAGGTTGAATCGAACCAGAAGACACAGAACTGCTGTCGCCTGATATCTCATTGCTTGAAAAAAAAGGTCCAAAACTAGAGCTTGCTTCTGGACCAAATTGGGGAATTGAGGATGGAGATCCACAATCTAGGTCACTTCTTCGTATTGGACGCGAATGTTCTCGTGCTGAATTGAGAACGCCAACAATGTCGTTTCGCTTGAGTTCAGCAAATGCAGCTATGAGGTCGTTTATCAGTTCCTCTGGATTCCGGAGTGTATTTCCCCGTCTCCATTCAGTAAGAAGCTCCAAGCCAGGGTTGGATTTCATTCTCTCTGCTTTATCAAATATGGAGGTAATAGCATCAATCGAAAAGTTGAGTTCCAGACCAACACTTCTCCATTCTGAATGTGGTAATATGTCTCCAAACGCTGCAAGACTTTTGTCGGTTAGAATTGGATGCATCTTTGCGCCTACAAACATGATCATGATTTAATGTGCATAAAGTGTGCATTGCAAGGTCAGTGTAGTAATTCAATGGCGAAACGACTTTATAAACTGACAGGAAAACGAAAAGGATTGAAAATTGGATGTGAGCCAAAAATTACAAACGTCACCAAAACGTTACTTGGCTGAAAACAGTCTCCGAAACACTTCAAACTGAAGGTCCAAAACACAAATATGATACTCATTTAAATACATCATTATCGCATAACTATTTCTTTTTCATTTTAGTCACAACAAAACATGAGTGTTTACTTTCCCTTGCCCGGGGCTCTTTTACTAGTTATTGAATGTATCCAAAGAAATTATTCTCGAGCAGACATTAAGGAGAACATATGATACTACCTGGAGAATGTCCTGGGGTACCATGGAAGGTTAGAGATGTTGCTCCAGAAAGCTCGTAGGAATAGGACCTACTCATTTGTCCGGGTTTCACAGAGGATGATTTCTTAGCAACGCTTCTTTTTGATTCCAATGGAAAGTATATTTTGTGATCGTGATGACCCCAGCAGTATCGAACGTTTCCATCTTTTCCTTTGGAAGTAAAGTGAATAATAACTTTATTGGTTCTTGACATCCGGTTGAAATAAAAAGCATTCGTTGTAAATGATTTGTCATGAAGCTTAATGCATCCACCAAGAAGAACTTTAATCTTGGTTTTATCTTTGAGTTCGATGTCCCTTGATCTGCTGTGCTTGACTTCCGTCATGCCATCGGTTCTGTGAAGTTCGACAGCTCTGTCCACCTTGGTGAACTCAACGCAGTCAACTAGAAGGTAGTTGGCACCCCGGTGTTGATCATAGTCAATGAAGGTGAGGAGGACACACAGATTCAGCTTCCCGATCGCGTGTTTGGCCGCTATGGATATCTCTTCAATTGGAATGTTTCTCTTAACAGCGACGCAGGCATACCTAACGCAAATGAAATACAAATCTTCATTATAGTTTAGTAGAAAATACGTAAAGACAACTTTAACATATGATTAATTTTCGATTACTGTGAAACATCTAAACATGAGTACGACATCCCTATTGGATAAAGTAAAGCTTAGGGTTGACAAAAACAACAATATCTTTCAATAAATAATTTGATTTCAGCATCCCGTGTTTTAAGAGGCAACTAATGGGATCGGATGGTGAGCTTGGTTGATGCATGTCATTTGCGGAGATCGATGCTCAAAAACTGAATTGTCTGGTCCAGAACGCAGTCATATGGCTTGAGTATTGTTGAGTGCGTCGTTAAACTACGAACAAAGAAACTTTTTTTATAAATACTTGTCTTCTGCCTAATGTTAAACTATAAGGAACGGGATTTCAGAGTACCTGCTGAATGAGGTGACCGGGGCTGTGTAGGTACTGGCACCTTCTGTAACAGCATTTACAACTTTCACATCCTCCCCAACATCTTCACCCTCATCCTCATCACTGTTCCAGTGTAGAAACATAACATCGCAATCCCCCTTCTCAAACTCAGCATCCACAGGAAGGCGTATCTTAGCATCTGCGCGGAGCTCCACTGATGGGCTGACTATAAGAATGTTAGTGAACCCAACAATGCATCGGAACTCTTCATTCTTCTTCTTATATTCTTCAAACCGTTGTTGGTCGATGATGTCCGTCTGAACAAAAGTGTAAGTTACAGCATTAACCCTATCAACTTCTTTGAGAGGCTTGATAACGGTGTAAGAACCTGGACAGAAACGTCGATCCTATTTGCAATAAAGAAGTTGTTCATCCCCGTATCTTATCCTTACTTATTAATACTATTAAGTACAACGCACCATACACTCTGTGGAACCTTTATATACCAGTAGTAACCAAATATCACTATGTAAATTTTCATGTGCGAATTTACGTTTTTTTGTGATTCCCGCTGTTGATATGATCTGATATATCATTATGTAGTACAACTTTTCAATGATGTATCTTTTATTTAGTATTGCGTCAATATTGTGGACTAAATTTTCGTGATTAAATTTGCTTATCGTCTTAACAGTCAGGTTTGTTAATGTAACGCTATGATGGAATGTTTGATCCAAATACACTTGCCACAATTATCAGCTTGGTTTCTTCTTCAACAGCATGTTCAGGAAAGTCAATGGCAATTCTCTCGTCCTTCTCAGAGACAAACTTGTGACCATTCGGCCCCACTGTGGCATATTCCGGTTTTAACTCCGCCGTCACACAAAACACGTCCATCTCTGTCAGCTTGCCATATACACAGCCGCCTTCCTGCAAGTGCGAATACCATAATATATAATGTGAAGAAACACTTCATTCCCTGATCACTGATATATCAAAGAAAATACTGTCATTATGTTCAACCGATAAGAACTAGATAAGCATGTCTAAAAGTTGGTGCGTCTTCACTTCTTCATTTGCGACAGTTCAGCAAATGTATCCACAGTAATTCACATGAAAGCTAATGGCACAATCGTGACACAATATACTATTAAGATCTGGATGGATGCATTTTCAGCCCTTCTGAAAGGTTTTTGGGTAATAGTCTTAAGAGAATAGTTTTATGTCACAAATAAAACTTCTTCCACATGTAGGTAACGCCATTCACCCTGTATGCCTCCTATAGGATTATAATCCGGAATATGTAGTTCTAGTATATAATACCACATTTATATAGGGGGGCATGGGTGGCCCATTCGTCTAAGGCGCCGCAATTCGTTGTGTAGAGTTGCTTCCCTTGGGCACGCCAGAAACCTATGATTCTGGGTTTGAATCCCGGGTCGCCCCGATTTTGTTTCTAGGTTTGTCAGCACCATACCCATGCTCGTGGGTTTCACCAAAGTGGTAAAGGTCTGACACGTGCATCGCTCCGCACCTTCCTCCCACATTAAGCTGACACGCCGTGATATAACTGGAATACTGTTAAAAGCGGCGTTAAAATATAATTCACTCAAATTCATATATTACCTATGAGTGTGAACACAAGTATCACTGAGGAAATACTGTTGTTTCAAGCTGATTGATTATTGTTTTAATTAATAGCAACGTGTTGCCACATCAATATTAAGTTTCTTTTAATGTCCATTTGGAGATGATGTCATTCATTGTTTATAAGGTCAGTTTTTATGTGTCATTGCAACAATAGGTACCGGTTGGCATGGCCTTTGTCACTTTATGTGATCTTAAACTCACATTTATCTACAAATGTACAGCATCGAGTATTATCGCATTTTGGAATGATAGGTTATCTGATCCCCATGAATAAAAGTCCCACGTTGAAATGCATACAGCTATTCCGAAATTTATTGTAGCATTTGAATCATAGTGAGCTCGCAATGTATATATTTGTCAAAGTGAATCCAATATTTTCCCTAAAAGATTCATTGAGACAAGCGTCTGTGTTTTGAGCTACCTGTTCTATGGTTTTAGCCCAACTTTGAAGAACGACTTCACACAACGGAATACAATACTTGTTTCAGGGCTAAGGAATTGCAATCCAGGGCATACAAACCTTGTATTCTGCCGGTTCCAGGTGCCATTTTCCGCCAATCTTCATACAGTACGTAAAAGTGTACAACACTTGGGGTGGAATGGATCGTTCTGGCATCTCCAGGGGAACAATCAGCTCCCCATCTGGAGGCAGAGTCTGGAGATTCTGGACGACCCTGTACACATCGGACACCAACAGCTGATCCTGGTGGAGTCCCAGCTGATTCAAGCACTCGTCGCGTTCCGCTGAGTGGAGAACCTTCACGCCAACGTTTGGATCCCTTCCGGTTGAGGGGAGACCAAAGAATGTCTTCACACGTTCTTTGAAATGAGACAACAAACCTTGCTTTTCCTCGGTCTGATCAATGAGGTGTAATTTCGTCACATCTCTGAAAATTAAGGAGAACACAAGACAGTAGACAGTGTGCTCATGGTTGATATTTGTTCTTAGTGATATTTGTGCTCATTACTGCTCATGGTTGATATTTGTTAATAGTGATATTTGTGCTCATGGTTGATATTTGATAAGACTTATATTTGTGCTCATGGTTGAATGTTTTCGGGTTTTAGAGTCAATTCGATAGTTGATAGTACTGATGCGTAGTTTTTGCAGATTTCTCACCGGCCTTATACGTGGCAATATTTGATACGTCAGTTATACCAGTTTTCTTTACCAAACAATTAATGTAGTGATGTTTACATATTAGATGGATGTAGTCCAATTTTGTTTTCTCTTTTTCAGTTCATCAATCTTCTCTCTTGGTCTATCTTTTGGTATATGCTTCGACCGTATCTATAAGGATGTTAAAGTTCTCAATTGGTAGCAGGTTCTTCACGATATGTTGGGCCATACTTTGATAACTGACAAAGGTGATCATATTACTTACTCTTCATTTGACATGGTTGGGGCTTCTGGAACTAGGCTGGATCTTCTGGAACCAGGCTGGATCTTCTGGAATTAGGCTAGATCTTCTGGAATCAGGCTAGATCTTCTAGAATCAGGCTAGATCTTCTGGAATCAGGCTAGATCTTCTGGAATCAGGCTAGATCTTCTAGAATCAGGCTAGATCTTCTGGAATCAGGCTAGATCTTCTGGAACCAGGCTGGGTCTTCTGGAATCAGGCTAGATCTTCTGGAATCAGGCTAGATCTTCTGGAATCAGGCTGGATGTTCTGGAATCAGGCTAGATATTTTGGAACCAGGCTAGATCTTCTGGAATCAGGCTAGATCTTCTGGAACCAGGCTAGATATTTTGGAACCAGGCTAGATCTTCTGGAATCAGGCTGGATCTTCTGGAACCAGGCTGGATCTTCTGGAATCAGGCTAGATCTTCTGGAGCTGGAACTTCTGGAATCAGGCTAGATCTTCTAGAATCAGGCTAGATCTTCTGGAACCAGGCTAGATCTTCTAGAATCAGGCTGGATCTTCTGGAATCAGGTTAGATCTTCTGGAGTCAAACTGGGTCTTCTGGAATCAGGCTGGGTCTTCTGGAATCAGGCTGGATCTTCTGGAATCAGGCTGGGTCTTCTTCAGGCACAAGCGAGATTCTGACAAAGAGACCAAAGATAAATATTTTGTAAACATAACAAGCACGTCGTCAGTGAGATAATAATGATACGATATGCAAAATATCATCAGGATAATGCATTAACGTGAGTCACCTGTCATGGGCTTTTAGGAGAAGACCTGTGGTAGAGTGATTGAGTGCGTGCGTGCGTGCGCGCTGCGTGCGAGCGAGCGTGAGTGAGTGAGTGAGTGAGCAATTTTTCAGCTATATCATGCCAGATTCCGGTCAAGCCATACTCTGAATACATAAGCAACAAACCATCTCATAGGCATGGTGACACACAATCAGCCAAGTCACCGAACTCAAGCACGAGTGTCAAGCGAACGCTTTAACCACTTAGCCTTCATTAATGTAGGCTTCGGCGGCGACTTGGCTGTCAAATCAACTGTTTGAAATGTTCATTGTCATTTGAAACCTCTTACACCAATAAGAATCGAGTATTAACATGGTAGAAATCATATTCCTATTTCTGACAAAAGAATGAATAAACCAATAAGTCCATAGGTCAAAAAGTCGATGAAAAACGGAACCATAAATCCGAGAGGCAATACTCACGATGCACCGTAAAAGTTAATGACCAAGGCCCAGTTGCACAAAGTAATCATAGCGCTAAGGTGATCGTAACTCCCATACTTTAACATAGGCTTACAACAGTCTTAGCTTTAAGATCGTTTTGTGCAACGGGGCCCAGGCACACTGTCCTATCGATACTATACAGCATAAAACAGCAGCGAAACTTACCATCGGTGTCCTCAAAGCACTATGACAATATAATCTTCACGTCACGTATTGTCACAATCAACATGACGTATCTGATGCAAGTCCATTATAAATGTAGTCAATATAAAGCAAATAAAGGTGTCATCATTTCACAGCAATTACATACTTACGAGGCTTGAAGAGGAAGATATGTTGAAATCCAAAAGCGACCAATTGTTACTTATGTTCAAAGTGTTATACAGCTCTCGCTTATTATTCTAACATACATTACCCAGTTGTTACACAGCCTATTTTAAAGACCAAGATAACATATTTGATCAGTGGTTACTTCAGTAGGTTGAGTTGTACGTCCTCTTTGGTTACTGTGAGATTAACAAGTAGTTTTGCCAGAAAACCCCAATGCGTGATTGGTTGTGTGTAGTAAATTACGTTTTGATACTAGGATTTGAGGTCTTACGCCGTGGTGTCTCTTGTCAACTTTTTACGCTGATTTACCCAGTGTGTCATTTAACTACTCTAGTTGTCACACTGTGTCCCGTGAAAGCAAGTATCCCTTAACACTAAATGTATCTGCACAAATAACAGGGCTGGTATCGGACTCTCCGTATCTTCCCAATGGAAACGTGTCGTGTCTGGTAAGCTCTATCGTATCTTGCCACAAATTGATATCTTGAAAATTCGCTCTATATCCAAATGACGTCCTTTTGAATGTCGTCATAATCTCATGACGTCATTTTGTTATAAATGTACTCACGTTGTACTACTTATTCAAATGAAAACAAGAATGGGTTCCTTTTATTTAGGAGATGTACATCATGTGTGATACGATTTGCAGCTCTTTATTGAGTATGAGTATAATAAGTTGATATGAAATATGTCCCATATGAAATTTCCGGATATATGTGTATACATGATGCATTTACATAGAAATAGAATGTGTCATAAATGACATACACGTTTCATTTAGAAATATATATCCTAGATCTGGATAAATGTAGAGTCCATGTAAAATCGCCTGCTGTATGATCAACAGGTAGAAAAGGGCCGAACAAAGAGAACCAATCAGGCCCTTGAAAATGCAGATAACAAAATAAAATAGACGTGTATTGACCTAATGTCTTGTGAGGCTTAAATTGAATAGATGAGGACTTTGAATATTTATTAACTGCAGGGCAAAAGAAAATATACACCCATGCTTGTTTGTGGCTAAAATTGAAACAAACAAGAGTGAGTGAGTGAGTGAGTTAATATTTAACGTCACATCGGCAATATTGCAGCCATATCGTGACGAGACAAAATTTGACCCCAACAATACATATGTAAACTGTATAAAATTCTGTCGACGAAGGACAGTAAAACAACTAGATTATCACATATATATGTTTAAAACTAGTACAGAACCATAAAATATGGCAATTCATGACATTACAATAGATAAAATTGGGCTATATATCACCAGCAACTAAAGTGAGGTCACCATACTGAGGACCATGGGGACTTACAGTACCTTTGCTACCTGCATGGACTCCAGCAGGATTTACACCCTCCCTTTAGTCACTGGCGACCATTGACAGGGTTTAGCTGGAGATTTAAAACCAACATATCCTCTCAGGGAGACAATAATTTTACGCTACTCCAACTCCCTTCGAGGATATAGCCACTATCTCAGTTAATTATCATATACTACCAATTTATAAAATATATATTTGAAACAAACAAGAAATGGTTATTCGATTGTGATGTATTTTGATATCACAGTTATAACATCTTGGTATTTTATGAATTTATTTAAATTAAGATTGAATCAAATTGTCCCTGGATTTTTATTATGATGCTTCACACTGTTGAAAACGAAAACAAATTGCTTGCCATAAAAATGCATTGTTGCAAGAGACTTTTTGAAAAATGAAAATATTTAGGCTTATAGTTTTAATGTAATGTTTTTAAAAATTTATTTTCATCTGTAGATGAAAAGATATCTAGTCTCTGCACCTAAAGTGAGTCTGCTCTGTGTTTACGTTTTGGACATGTTGTATTCACACATTTTTCTCTCCTTAAATGGACACACAGACATATCGTAATTTTGGAGGTAACTGATTAAAAAAATATTCGTTGGTAATAAATATAATACAGAACCCGTTCCCAGTTCGTATTAAGCTTATATCAAACGTAAAGTAAGGCTAGCGTTACGTATCATAATAACAGCATGTTAACAGAGCATTCCATTTCATATCAAGTACTCGTCCCTCGTGGAATAATGCTTACCTGATCCAAGTATTCATGCTGATGATCACAGAGAGTAAAGTAGCTGTTATTGTAGATAGTATATTTATTTTGAATATAACAAGGTGAGCTACAGTGTCGAAGCATATTGATCTTGATCAAACAACTTTCGCGGAAGGGGTAAGCATAACCTGCTCTACCATTGGCACCAACCACTGACACACTTTTCATAAAAACGTAAGTGTTTGTTTTTTGCCTTACTCCGGACCCAGCAACTTAAATCATTACCAGATTTCTGATTTACACCGGGTTTCAGATAGGTGTCAGTAACTGTAGTTTTATCCCAGGTATAAATATAGGAAGGAAATTATGTACTGCCGTGTTCTTTTAAAATCGGTCCTGTTTAACGTCCGTCAAAAATGAAATTTTTAGAGACCCAAGTCATCACTATATTTACCCTTTTTTTTCTTATTTCCTTAAATGTGAATAATTTACACATATGCAATATAATATACATGTGAGTATTTTGGTCATGATGCACACATGAGTAGATTTGTATACAGTGAGTGAGTGAGTTGTGTTTAACGCCGCTTTTAACAGTATTGCAGTTATGTCACGGCGTGTCAGCTTAATGTTGGAGTAAAGCCCGAAGTGACGTTCACCTCTTCGTTGAAACTCACGGGCACGGGTATGGTACTGACAAACCTAGAAACATAATCGGGGCGAATCGGGGTTCCAACCCACAATCATAGGTTACTGGCGTAACTCTGCACATCGAATTGCGGCGCCGTAGACGACTGGGCCACCCATGCCCCCTTGCATACAGTGTAGTTGGACTGGGTGCACATGCATTTTTACAGACATGTAATTTTACACGTATTGCTATGGCAGCTTGTTCATTGATCCTGAATAGTTCTTGGACTGTAGTCTCCTGTGGTTTTACACCTTTGTCTAGCTCTGAACAAAATAACTCAAATGTAGGTTGGCGATACCAAAGTTCTCTTTCCATTCGGCGAATGTGCCCACGATTCGTCGAAGTCACGAATCCGTAATTTTTCCAGATATTCATCTCCCGTATTAGGCCACATACGAGTGTGTTAGGAAACGTTCTTCTATGTACACAATCATACCATGTTCAGATAATATCATGTTCACAGCTTTCTTTCAACAAAACCCAGCCCGTTTTTTTGCATCGACGAATACAAGAGGATACTGTGCAAATCTATAATGGGGATTTATCTCCGAAGAAAGAAAATGTGTGCTAGACTTTGCCAAGTCCATGACCAACGCAGCCTTCAAGTGTTTGCCAGACATACTTGGCAAACTCTAAGGTCCGCACAGTTATTGAAGATCATCTGGAAAGATGAGAGAAGTTGATTTGGACCTAACAACTTCAGTTGAAGCCCTTCTTGATGGTAAATCACCCGCAGATGTGGTCCTCAATGGTGGCCTGGACAAGGGGTCATCTTCAGACATGCCACTATCGAAGGAGTCCCGGGACATCTTTCGTGTGACCTCAAATGTCTGTGAACTACTGGCACCAGTTTCATCTTGACCACCTTCCTCAGCGGTGCTATCTTCAGTACAGACGCTGTCCTCTATGGGTTGATTTCGACTGTCAAAATCAGATCGTCGTATCTCTCTGTTCTCTCTTCGGACATTCGTGACGATATAACCATCATCAACGAACATATGGTGAAGGTGACCTATACCCGCAAGTCACCGTGGCTTCTTGGGTCACCGCACAAGCGTGTCTCGAGCTGTACAAGACCCTCAGCCCGTTCAGTCACAGGGCCTTGTACTTCGACACGGACAGTGTCATTTACATTCATCGACCCGGCGAATTGAATCCTGAGCTGCGCAATACGTTGGGAAAGTTTACAGACGAACTGAACGGAAACACCATCAAGACGTTTGTGTCGGGAGGTCAAAAAAACTATGCCTATGAGTTAATGAACCCCAGACCCGATGGAACGCGCACGACCTGCAAAGTGCGAGGGTTCACTTTGAATTACAGAAACCAACAACAACTCAACTTTGACAACATGAAAGGACTGATTGAGGGGCAACGGTTTGGGGAGGAGGCGAAGAAAATCAGGTTGCATCACCCCCATCAGATCGTCCAAAGGACCTCAGCAAGGGAACGACCTTGTGACCCAACCCTTCACAAAAGACTACCGCATCGTTTATGACAAGCGACGCATCGTCTACGATTCAATCACAGACATGCCTGTAGACACGCTCCCCTTTGGGTAGGTACAGAGACTAAACCATTTTCAAGATGTTCCTCATGCTTTGTTGGCTGTTGGCGTTTTATCTGGAAGAGAGACGTGTTCGGAGAGAGTACCATGCATTGCTCACTTCCATCCGTGAAGCCGTGATACCACGGATTGAAAATGGATCTACATACACCTCGAGAGACTAAAAAACAGTATCGAAATCTGACCAATGAGACGCTAGGGTTTTGGACCAATGAGAGACCGTCCCCGTCCCCTGCTTTCTCTCCCATGGTACAAGCCTGACCCTATGGAAAAGAAACACAACGGATGTGCCAAACAGGGTGCTGTGTGGGACAGAATCCAGCCAATGAGAAGGTCGGGTTCTTCACCAATGAGAAGGCTGGATTTTCCACCAATCAGGAAGCAGGGATTCAGTGCCTTTAAATACGACAGACGTTCTCTTGCCATCACTTTTCACTGAACTGTCCAAGCAACATCATCATGTACCAATGGGAAAATAGTTACTAAAGAAGAGGGGATACAAACCATGGTGCGAGTACGAGACCCTTAATGCCTTTCAAGAGCTAAGTGTGATGACCTATGCCGGACATCGTGAAATGACCGACATTATGGAGGATCAGGTAGCTCTGAATTGGCAGATGTTGAGATCGAGTGCCTTGTACAAAGATTACCATGACGTAATACGTGAGAAGGTAAAGATCGTTGAGGCGATATTGCCACCGGGGAATGCGATCTGGATCCCCAGCGTGGAACAACGTGTGAGTGACAAAACAATAAACCTTGATGGAAACGGACAGAAACGAAAACATGCTGAATCATACACCCTACTTGTTAAAAAAAGAAGCAAAAATGGACTATCAACAACAACAGCAGACGCAGTAGCAGCAGCAGCAGCAGCAACAACAACAGCAGCAAACAACAACACCGTCGGCAACAGTAGCAGCAGCCGCCACGGCAGCAGCACTCGCAGCAACACCCTTACCAGCAGCAACAACACCCACAGCAACAACACCCAAAGCAACGGAAGCAGTAGAAGCAACACCCCCACCAGCAGAAACACCTTCACCAGCATCATCAGCATCTTCAACAGCAGTAACAGTACCACCTGCATCATCGGGCAGACCTGTGTGATAACTGTGACGAGGGTTGTAGTCCGCTTTTGTCGCATTGTTTCGCATTGTTTCGCATTGTTCAAGTTGTTATTGTGCATCATTAAACAGGGCTCTTTGTGTCTTGATTGATCTCAACTCCTATAGGGTGCCAAACCGAGGGTAGAGGCTGAGTTGAGATGTTGTCTACGTTGTCTGTCTGTCTGTCTGTCTGTCATGTCTGTGCGCATGCTCGTTGAAAAAAAAGATAAAAGAGTCAGACCATGCTTGCAAGGATTAGTTGCCTTGTGTCATCAGTCACCCTGAACACAGGATAGAGTCTTGTCATGCTGATCGTGCATGTGCCGAAACTATGAGATGAGGAGAGGAGACTTTCATAAAAGCAGGCAACCCGCTGACCTTCCTTCAGTAGAGTCACAGCCATCATGGGGCAAGCACACTCTGCCAATGGGAAGCCACAAACCCTGGAAAGAACATCTGAAGTACGCCAAAGTCCCCTGCGAATACGTGTGTGTGTTTTGTCCTGTTGGAGAAGTGAATGAAAAATACAGACGTCTGATGTCCGAAGAAGCATGGAAGAGAAAAGAAGAGTGTCTTGTTCACTACTAGTGACAAAGTTTCCTGTTCACAATAATCACAGGGACGCCCCCTCATCCTGTGGCTTTTGTTTTGTTGGTTCCTGTGAGCGAGGGAAATAAAAAAAGTTGAAAAAATGGGTGTTGTGTTGTCTTTAGATGGGGAATGGCATGCAAACCAGAGGGAAAAAACAGGATCGACATGCACACCCAAGAAAAAACAGGATCGAAATCTGGCCAATCAGAAGCTTGGGTTGTCGACCAAACAGAGGGCGCGCTCGCCCTGTTCGGGTCTCTGCTTGGTCGAACCAGGGTTGTGCTTTCTCTCCCATGGAAAAACCCAGAGTTGGGCCGTTTTGAAAACCGAGGCTATGGCCGGGCGCCGGAACGGACCAATCAGCGCATTGCGCGTTTGACCAATCAGGAAGCAGGGTTTCAGTGCCTCTCCTATAAAAAGGGATCCCTCGAGTGGAGTCGGTGTCACTTGTGAATCATTGCATCGTGAACCATGCCACGACGAACCATGCAGACATCCTGGCGCCTCCAAAATGGCGGCACTTCCAGCTACCAGAATCTCGGGGATCCAAGATGGCGGCACTTCCGGTCCAAGATCGCTGCCCTCAACTACTCAGGCACTTGTCCTGCAGTGTCCGTTGCTGTAGCAAATCGATTCCGAAGGTGATGCAACCGGATGTCTTCCACTTCTGGGATGATCTTGATTCGAATTAGTGCGGGTATATCGATACCATAGTCGATATATGGTGCTTGGGTGAACGTTTAAGTGTCTTGCAACGGCAGACTGGGACTCTCCTGCTTCCAAACGTCCAATGGCGATATTTCGATCAGCTGCTTGGCATTTTTCGATCTCCGTTCACGTCAGAAAATTCGTAATGAACTGATGAATTTTGTACGGTCCGTTTAATCAGTGTCACGTGCATTGTGCTGAAAACTTTTTCTGAAAGCAATTTCTGTGCATCCTTTGCAGTTTGGCTGATAAACGTTTACAAAAAAACATTTTGATATGTGTTTGCGCGCAATGCACAACAAACATGACATGATTAACGGGAATTAAACATAATAATTGTCTTTATGACGATTGCTGGGGAAAATAATCTAATTGGAATTCTCAAAACACCTCTTTTTTTAAAGAGTGTAGTTTACATATCTGCTAATGGACATGAGCACAGGTAGGAGAACCTTCTGAGGGTATGTCCTCGACGCTTGGCCTCTCTGTTGATTCAACATCGCACTCACCAATCAGGCCTACTAAAGACCGCCGCTACTGCGGAGTTGAGTCTCAATTCCAGACAAACGACAATATTTCTCTCTTTTAAAATCCCGAAATTCGACACATAACCCACGTACTGGCGCCGGCAATGCGTAGATGTCTTCTTTTTAAAACATACTAGATGATTTCCTTGGACCCGAAAATCCGATTTTTTTCCGGGTGATCCTGCTGGCGGAAACGCACAAGCTGAGAATTACTTCCTGTCACGTGACGATACTGTCACGTGGCAGGATACAACTAATCTATGTTTAACTTTTGTTTGTGATTACCGTCAACCCCAGAGAATCATCAGTACGGATTATCTACCGAAAAAGATTCCAATGTGAGTAAAAGGCATAGTGGTGCAGTACTAGTAGTAGTGAAAAAATCCCCTAAAAGCAGTGATGACACCAGGCCCCGGGATCATGAAACTAACTTAAGACCATATTTTGTCTTAACTCTTAAGATTTGGACTTAAGACCAAATTTTGTCTTAAATCGGGGATCACGAAGCACAATCTATGAGAATATCTAAGCCTAAGACAAAATTTGATCCTAAGTCCTAAGACTGCCCTTGAGTAGATACATACATTATGTCAAAGTATAGCCGGGTAACAGACATATTTGAATTTGTTGTGGACAAATTAAAAACAATATTTGAACCTATTGAACAAATTGGATAACGAGCAACGAGCAACAAAATAAACTCACTTGTCTTTCAGTCAAGTGAGTCATAAATATGTTTAAAATATTAGCATAGCAAACAGACTCATGTACTGGTTCTTGCGTTCTCTATGTTAAAACACAGGGTCATACTCACTGTTTGGTATCGATTTGGTGTTTACGATTCTTTTGAACCTTACTCATGTACATTTTCCAAGGAATGTGCAAAGCAAGCGTGAGGTAGCTAACTAGCTATGATCCAAGGGTAACCAACACACCATGATATATGATCTCATCACGTGGCTTTAGTGACATAACTCTAGCTGCTTGAAAACAATTGCGCTGGTAATGATCTTAAGACAACGAAGTCAGGTTGTCTGTACTGAATCAGCTTTGCAAGACGCCATGTAGACCTCGTGCATGCGTATCAGTTTTCTTAGATCCCGTCTCGGACATTAATTACCATTCAGATTTTACCTGTATGGTAACTATCTGATGGGGCGTATGACACTATTTATACCTGGAGGGTACAAGTTCCATAAGGTATCAACGCAGCAAGTTTTAATGGATCGTTTCCCCCTTTGTCAATACAAAATAGTTGAGGAAAAGCGCAAATCACATTTTCATGATGGCAGGATACGCTCACTTCTTTGCGAAGACCCGGTATCATCACATTTTGATAATTATTCATGAACACATGCTCATGATACAGTCGGAATCGTACAATCGACTGCTTTTAGCTTCCTCTGAAGGGTTTTGTGGCCTTTGTTGGATATGAAATATTATTCAAATCAAAATTGGGATTCGCGATGTGTCGTTACAGGAGGTCTTCCGCATCTGGGATAGTCCTGTACATCACCGGTCTGAGCATGTTTTTCGACTAAACGGCTTACGGCAGTGTGATGATATCCCAAATTCCCACCAATGGCACAACAAGACATTCCTGCGTTATGCATGCCGATTATTTGCCATCATGTGCCGTTTGGTAATCGCCTTCGTGCCATGGTCACACAATGTCATGGAATAACTGTTCAAAACCGCGCGTCAGAAAGCAATTTTAACGTTTGGATATACTGCTTTTAGAGATACTCGAGGGTAGCATGCTGCACGGGCATACCATGCATGGCACGTGAGCTTTCGTCACGCATGACCGATTACATCATCTCGAGAAAACATAATTCTTCCCGTAATTATATCTTTCATAACTGTTACAAATATTGGGACCAAACAATAATGAAATATATTAGGGTGTGCTTAACCATTTTTCTTTGTGTATATAAAAAAAGTCTTGGTGACACGCTGATGTTTTCAGTTGGTCTTCTTCGGGTGTCAGTGGCAGTTGCGTACATATCTGCTTTCAAACAAACGCCATAATTTACATTAACAGAGTTCAACAATGACAGTAGAGTTATCTGAGGTAGACCTCATGTACTCGTCATTGAAACGGTCCTCAACAAAGACAGGTCTCCATACAAGCAACCACAAAGCAACAGAACGGAACGATTCATGGTATGGTATTTACAGTGAAAAACATAAATAGACGTCGGCAAGACTGGGGCAGTATTGTGCTCAAACCTTCTGAAACATGAGTACAAAACATTCTGTGAGTTGATCATGTGTTATACATTTCAGAAAAACTTCGTGGTGGCTAACTCGGCGATAAATATCGACAAACGGGTCAACGCGCACGGCAAAGAAACTACGCATCAGCAAAAACAAAATAAATCGGCGGCTTCGAATTTATCGGGGTTAGTGAATCTACGTATATCAACATAATGTACTTGTTGATGGAAAATACATATGGTGGAAAGTGGATTTATTTTTGGATATCACTATAACTATCGTAACAGTGACCTATGGACCTCGCCACGTGAAATGGAATCACAAAATATCTCAATTATATACACATGCACAAAAGTTAAGCGCCGCCATATTCATAGTCTCTTGGTTTCGTGTGGGAATCAGAAATACGAAATATGATGATGTATGACTGAATTAGGATTCCATAGTTTCATGAACCCAAATTTGTCCAGTTATCAGAAGGAAAGCGTGCTTTACGTGTTGCTGCAGTTCCCCTACCCTATAAATAGTAAAATTCAAGTTTCAGACACGTGGTTGCATTATGCTCCTGTTCGAGATTCCCCTTCCAATAGAGGTTGAAAGTCAGCCATGGTGAGGAGAAAGTTAACGAACGCTGAAAGATGGCAAGTGATAGGCATGAAAAATGCTGGCATGTCATGCAGGGCCATTGCAAGACAAATGGGTCGTCATCACAGTGTTATCGCTCGTTTGATTGTCAAACATGGTCAAACCAATGATGACAATAACAGGCATACGTATGACAGGCATAATTAACATTCTCTTGAAATATGTAGTCACACGTGCTCTAAAAAATCCATTCCAAGTCTACCGCTGATTTTTAGAACGAAGTGCCTCCAAATACATATTCCCTTATGCCGCAATGCAAAAACGTATACTGGAGTACTCTATACCACCTAGTGCTTGATTCTGTGTCGTGATAGCATTAGCTGTAGACCACAGACGGTTAAGTTCACCTCGTTGGACCGTTGTATTCATATTCGCCCGCAACGCCCACAGCTATCACGCGAGAATTAGTAGTTCATTCATACGTTGTTTTGTAAAATATAGATAAGAAAACGGACAACTTTATAGATAATGCGATGTTTCGATGCTCTACCAATAGACCACGGAGGCGGTCTTATTTGTCTTGAAATTCTGTATTACGTCGGACTCTCTGATTGAAAAGTATGTAGTTGAATTGACAGATGACGAAATGAATACGAGTGAATTGTAAATTACTTCTTATATGACACCAACGAATGTGCTCCAAATATGTCTTTTTTCATCAGTTACCGTAAAGTTCCAGACTGACTGCCAGTATAGTGGTAGTTTCCATAAGCAGGGGAGAGTCCTACCCAGGTGTCTCTGGATGCCGAAACATGATCTTGTTGGGCACCGGAGCAGACTTCAACACGCTGTGACACAGAACCCGGTTTTCCTTCGTAACGAGTTGATCCGCAGGACCCCCGGATACAAGACTTCACCCAACCGGAACTACTTTATGTAAGCTCTCCACATCGATGTGGTGTCCCCCACATCCCCAAATATATGCAAATGAGTTCACCCAACCGGAACTACTTTTAGTAAGCTCTCTACATCGATCTTGTGTCCCCTACACCCATATATATATATATATATATATATATATATATATATATATATGCAAATGAGTTCACCCAACCGGGACTGTTTTAAGTACAACCCCCCCCCCCCCCCCCCCCCCATATCGATGTAGTGTCCCCCCACGCCTATAAATATATGCACATGAGGTCACCCAGCATATACTAAAACTATGTTACACCTGTATTACTGTATTTATTGTTGAGCTCTCAATTTTGCCGTAGGATCTTGTGCCATAAATGTTGTATTTACCAATACTTATTTAATAAGAAAATACTTGATGGAATACTTGATGAAAATATCATTTTTCACCGTTATTTTGCCTTTACCTCCAGTAGATTCAATGGATCGTTGTCGGATATTCGAGACTGGTTATTCTCTGGTTTTGACGTTTTATATTCTCATATCTTCCATACACACTTTTTTTAATATAAGGGATTATGTGGGTATGTAGGTATGTGATCCCGTGACTAGATACAGATACGTTATGCCCAATATACATCCTTATCAAGACAATTTCCTAACACCTGTAGTTTTCTATAATATTATTGTTACCAATTGTTGATTGGCCGCCGTCGTATGTCAGGAGCACTGCTTACTTTTGTGTGCAGATTGTGTGAGTGGCGGGTGATACCGGTAGGGCAGGACGGTCTCCTCCCATTAGTAAGACAGCCCAGTTGTAAGACACCTTAAAACAACAATGTCATACCTGGTTGCACATGTTAATTAGGTAATTAACCCCTATCATGAAAATGGACTTGTCTTATTATAGACAAAAGAAATGACTCAAGATGCTTGATACCCTCTTTTACTCTATTTCATTCAACATTTTAATTCACCCATCCCTTAAATCCATTGTTTTAATATATTCGCCACTTAGAGTTCAGTTAAAGTTAATATCACAGTTCACATCACAGTTCACATCGAGGTTGTCACACTGACACAACCTTAATCCATCTTCAGAAGTTTGCCAACAACATCCAAGAACTGGAGTGGTGTCTTGACACCCTGGGATAGCTGATCCTTCAGTCTGGAAAGTCGATTGTCAATCTCCTTGTACACACGCTTTCTTGCTGGTTTAACGCCTAATGCAATCTGCTTCTGCGGATAATCAAGACTTATTATTCCCTGGCGTTGACGTTGTATATTGCCTTGATCAAATAAATTTTTGAATTGCATTTAAAAGTCCTACAGACAAGGAAGGGTATTTATGGATGTCAACTTCTTTATTATGTATGACAAAACACAACGTTTCGGAGTATATGCTTACTCCTTCATCAGATGAATGAATGCTATGAGGCAGAGAGCATATATATGTACACGTAAGAACAAAAGCTGTAGTAAGATAACAAAGGTGAAAACTTAACAAGGGAAGCCAACAGTTAATTCGTGCTTATAGCAATGGACAAATGGGAGCAAGGAGTTATGTTATCACTGACTGGTAATAAGCGAATGGGCAAAATGGGTGACAGGGGATAGTTAGCCCTGATAGGTGATAGCAATGGACAAATCAAAGCAACAAGTCCCAAGCCCTAGGCAGATAGGTTCCCTGGTCATGGTTCATAGCTGGCTAGCTTCTCGTGATGTCAATGTCTTTTCTTTGTCGCCAGTTGTTGGTGGTGGTAGACAGGATTTCGGTGGCTTCCCATATGATGTTATGGTCTTGGGACTTGAGGATGTGTTCGTAATTTGCGGATTTCAGGTCTAGTTTGTTGACAGAGGCCTGATGTTCTTTGAGTCTGGTGTTGATGAGTCTGACGGTTTCTCCAATGTATTGGTGGCAACAGTTGCAGTGGATCTGGTACCTGGGGTCGGGATCTGCCAATAGCAGAGGCACCTTCAGTGCAAGCAGTAGCAAGCCTGAGGGTGCTACACTTTGGCATGAACGTTTCACCTTACACTAACATCATATATTTTTTAAACCATTAGATGTTAGTGTTAGTTGTTAGTCCTGAGTATCAATGCTCACAGCAACTTTTAGTTAGTGGCTGTCTGTTGACAACTGTTGACAACGTATCCAGATAAGCTACAATGCCATGGCACCACTTTTATCCACCCTGTCGTATCAGCATTGTAGTCAAGCTTAATGATAATGTTTGTAATTCATAGACAATGTCATACACCAGTGTGTTAAACATCGACATGAATAATCTATCCAAAATCACATGTACAGCACTAGCTTAATCTTTTACTGGCGGCACGGGTGGCCCAGTCGTCTAAGGCGCCGCGATTCGATGTGCAGAGATGCCATCCATTTGGCACGCCAGAAACCTATGATTGTGGGTTCGAATCCCGGTTCGCCCCGATTATGTTTCTAGTTTTGTCAGCACCATACCCTTGCTCGTGGGTTTTACCGAAGTGGTAAACGTCTGCATTACTTCGAGCTTTCCTCCCACATTAAGCTGACACGCCGTGATATAACTGGAATACTGTTAAAAGCGGCGTTAAACCCAATTCACTCACTAATCTTCACTGTTCAACCGAAAAAATGATTTCAATAGCAGCGGTAGAAACTAACAGTTTCAGTCCACTAGTCCTTATAATGATAACATATAGCAGAACCCCTAAAAATGGCAAATATCTACTATAGTCCTTATGATACCTTTACTATTGGGCAGTTTGGTAAGGACTACAGGACTAGTGCCAATTTCTAACGCTGAATAGACTTTCCTTTCACTCGACTTGGTGTAATATTAGCAGGGTCCGAGGTCTTTGCTGATCCATGTGTTTGCATTAAGCATTTACGGGCTCACTAAATCGCTTTAGGAAGACATTCCACTTATGTTTCCTTCTAACTGTCCCATCTCGAAACCTCTCGGAAGATCAAACCTTGCCGTGTTAATGTACATGTATACAAGGGCGGTAACTCGCTACACGTCACTCGCTGCCTCCGACAGCACTCGAATTTTTACTAGCCCTTCAATGTACTGTCACTAAATTTACTACAACAATGATTTACAAAATTAACTTCTGCCACATAACACGTTTTATCAGTCAGAAACTCTTTACCTGCTGCACTGATCCACATGCATGATAACGAGTGATTGCCTTTGAGCAGTTGGTGAAGGGTAACTACAATCGTAAAGATGAGGCAGGAGAATATAGTGTATTACTGTATTGTGTCAAAAATCGATCTGATGTGACACACAACACTTATTGAATCTTTGAATTTGATATGTTTATACAATAGAAACGGTATGCTACATGTAAGTACTTACCGTATATAAACTGTATGTATAGATGAATATACTCCATAACTGCAATAATTCTTCATCAGGCAAGTTTACCTTAAGAGGAAATGATACAAATGGGACCAACCTAGCCAACATAGCTCGAACGTTTGGTTGCTCCAGTGTTGCTGTAACTAACCTGATATAACGTTACAGAGAGACCGGGCAGACACCAGGGAAGAACAGGGAAACCCAGGGTAACTACCCCCAAAGAAGACCAGTACTTGCGTTATTTGCATCTCCGGAATCGATTCCTGACAGTGACGTCATCAGCGACGTGCCTTAGGGCATCTAGTTAGTCGACAGACAGTGGCCGGGTGACTCAGGGCTCAGGGAATTAGGGATTACAGGCCTTACTGAGGACAATTATTGACTGCGCAACATCATCGTCAGAGATTGAGATGAGCCCGGACTGTACACATGTATGTGTTGGTATGAAGATTGCATGTACATGTGTAAAACATCAAATTAAATGGAAAATTTTATTCATTCGACATTATGATACGACAATTAAAAAAATATATAACACAACCACTTTTATGAAACCGACACTGGCTATAAGGTCAGATTAAAATTAAAGAAGTACTGTAAACCGCAAGCATGAGCTTTTCGCACCACAAAGTATTTTTTTATTTCCTTCATATATGCGTCATGAGCGACTTGTCTCTTAAAGTCGGGGGCAAGAGTATGTGCAGGATCTGCTGGTCGTCTGTAGGAATGTCACATCTCTGGTCTTGTTTAATGGCAAATGACAGGCGACGTAAAAATACGAACATGATCTCAAGGTCGCCTCTCCTTTATGTCAACTCATCGTTGTGATAATCCCTTTGTATATCAATGTCAATATATTTTGCTTGATGTAGAGACTTGTATGAGTACTTACATGCTTGAACTTTGTTGTCCAAATCCTCGAAATTAATACACTGAGTTTAGTATGTTTGAGATTTGAGTCAACTAACCGAACAAAACTCTGGTACCAAAAATCAAGGTAGAGTATATGTCCAAAAGATGTTTATCATGAGAAGAAACAAACATTATTATTTGGAGGAATGATTTGGAATGTCGACTTTCTTCAGTTTCTTAAATACGGGTTTGGAAGGACAGGGCATGTTTACCCTGTCAACACTGATTTTCAGTGATCCATTCATATAATTTCCCCTGCTGTTTTGCCTTTCACTTCAATGGAACCTGTTTCGTCGGGTAATCAAGGTTGTTAATCTCTGGAGTTCACGTTGTACATTATATTGGAAAATCACCTTGTTTCAACTTTGTCTATTTTTCACTGATTCGATATATAAATTGTAGAGACTTTATATCTTTATTACCTAATTACACCTGTATTCAACGTATTAGACCCAAAACAAGAAACATGGTCGCTATAGTGGTAGTGTTGCGGTATTTTGTTTTTGTGTGTGTTTTTCTTTAAACAGAAAATGGTGATGATATTTGAATTGATCCAATAGCGATCAAGTATGGACGTTAGCCTGGTTACAACCGTGAACAAGGTGAACCCAGATATCGCCTTCAAAACCAGTAGCGTCATATTATAAAGTAACAAGAATGACAAGGGTGTCAGTAACGTGTATGACCACCCTGGAGAGGACACAGTCCCTGTACCGCTGTATCATGGACCTGGCAAGAGTACTTAAAGTTGTCCAGTGTATTGCTTGTCACTCATCTTGCGGTATTCACTAAATACTAAATTACTGAGCTCGCAGCCATCTTTTCCAGGGTTCATGATTCGTGGGTAGAACTGGACAACTGTCTTATCATTTTGAAGGAGGAATATTCAGAATGTGAATTTATCTTGTGTGGTGACTTTTTATAGCAGAACCAGAACCGAGTTAGGCTATACCGAGCTGGATGACATTACACATATATCTATTGATGAAATTGGATATGAAACAGGAGTTGATAGACCAGGCCAACGCAATAACCTAGATATTGTAATTGACGGTTATGGGAAATATGTTTTGGAAATGTGTAAAACCTTTGACCTTTATATCCGTAACGGTAGACTCTGGCAGTGGCATGGCGACGTTACATATGTTGGGTGTAAAGGCTATAGTACACCTGATTCCATTTGTGTATCCGAAAGTTTGTATCCTTACGTTAAAAAGTTTGAAGTTTTATCGCGTACCGAATCAGATCATCTTCAAATTTCTATGTTAATAGATAATATATTCAAAATGGCAGTAACCTCATTGACACATTATTATGCAAAATTTGAAAAGAAAACAAGTAATAGATGGAATTACCAAAGAGAGCAGGAAAAATGGATAAATATAGTGACAGCTTAGTGACTGGTATGTTGAAGACTTTTGAAAATTTAGCCCCATCAAATATTAACCAAGCAGCCTTAATCCTGCAATAAATGATGCAGATATGCGGTGATATGATGCTAGTTAGGAAAGATTACAGACCACCACAACAACAGTCAGACTGGTTTTACAAGGAATGCGATGGTAGCTAACACCACAAATATAAAATGCTGATCATCTTTAGTCGATATCCGTCACCAGAGCCACAAGAAAAGTACAGATAAGCATGGTCATTATTTAAGACTCTACGTAAACACAAACATGAGGAAAACTGTAAGAAAGTTGCATCATACATGAATGAAGCCGCTAAAAGAAGAGACTGTAAAATGTTAAAAGTAAAGGTGCCAAAGAAAAAAGCATATCTTTAGATTCCTGGATGACAAAGAAATACACAGAAATAAATGGCAAATCAACAAAAAATTCAAATGACGCGACAATGTACTTGTTAAACCACGATGTTCAAGCAGTGTCAAGTGTCGGGAAGATGATGACATCTTAGCTAGAGAGACTACCGATGAAGACATTATCAACTCAATCATTACCCCAAATCAGGTAAGTCGCCAGGCGAAGATGGCGTACCAGCGGAATTCTTTAAGTCGACTGAAACCTATTTACTTCCTTATCTTGTGATTCTTTTTAATCAAATATTAAACACAGTAACCTTTCCAAAATCCTGGACAACTTGACTAGTAATACCTGCACATAAAAAGGGTAACAGCAACGACCCAAACAACTATCGAGGAAGTACATTACTGAATATAATTCGCGAGATATTTACCTATAATCTGAATAAGAGACTAGACTTTTATCTGGAAATGCATGAGTTAACTGGAGAACATCAAGGTGGCTTTAGAAAGAACCATTCAACAGTGGACAATATAAATATCTTACAAAGTGTCATCCAGAAATTCATCACCAGACGAAAAGAAAAAGTATTGTGCATTTATAGATTTAAAAAAGGCGTTTGATATGGTTAACCGAAATAAGCTCCTATACTCCATGCTTCAGAATTGAATTCATGGCAAATATTTCAAAATCATTAAGAATATGTATGAAAATGTCAACTGTATCCTTGGGAAAAACTAACTAAATTCTTCAAGAGTGCTTGTGGTGTAAGAGCCCTTTAGCCTTTAGCCCTTTATTATCAATTTTGTTCATGAATGATCTCGTTACCCATTTCAAGAGTTCATTTCAAGACGGAGTAGATATTATCGGAGGAAATGTTCAACATTATTTTGCTACTTTTTGCTGATGATCTGGATTTGGTGGCTGATACTGTTGTCAGGTTACAGCGAGGATCAAATGAACTTCGAGACTATTCTATAATATGGTGTGTGGATGTCAATTTAGAAAAAGTAAAGTAGTTGTTTCTAAAATGGGCGGACCACTAAGTAAGTTTGAGAAGTGGACATACAATGATAAACCAACTGCAGTTGTCAATGGGTCTTGTCATGACTCCAAAGCTGGTATGGACAAACCATTGTCCGAACAAGCTAGTGAAGCACACTTTCCTGTAAAAATTCTTATAAAGAAATATGATATATCGGTTCCGATTGCGTTTCAGATGTTTGATAAAAATATCGTACCTATTATAACACATGGTTAAGAAATACGGGGATTTACTGTTTATGAAAACATTGAAATTGCGCACAGAAAATATAGTAAATGTACCTTGGGTTTAGGATATAGAACCCCAAACTGGGTTACATATTGGAAACTGGTTGATATCCTCTATTTATTATATATTTTGAAAAATGTATCAGATACTGTCTTCGTCTCATGAGAATGTAATATCAGAGGTACCCATGCCAATGCTATTATAAGGGTAACGCTATTTTTCAGGGCATTATCATTTACAGAAGCCCGAGGTCTTCCATTAACTGGACCGAGGGCTTCTGCAAATGATAATGCCCTGAAAAATAGCGTTACCGTTATCATAGCTACAAATGGATGGAATTTGATATTAAATATAAAGAAACAACAATACAGGTTTTGAAACATTTACTGCAATTAACACGAATGTCACAGACCCATTTTTACAAATATGGAAAATTCATAGAACAAAACAGATGACGTCACTATTGAACGTGACATCACCTATCCCTATCCTATGAGGTCACCTAACAACGGGCGTGACAATGGTCCGTCGTCAAGCAATATGAGGGTATTATCAAGTTACAGTGGCCCGCTCATTTCCGATAACATGTGGGCGGTTTAATGATAATTCTATGCATTTTAGCTATCAAGAATATTTAGTTGGCATTATTGATAGAAAACGCCCGAATTGGACGCCCAGCGTAAGAAACATACTATTCCAACATGGTTTGGGGCATGTGTGGATTGCACTGGAAGTGGGCGATCCTGTTAGATGTCTGTGTAAAGAATGAAAGACTGTGCCATCCAAAACTGGTCTGCCATGCTCAACAACAAATCACCTATACTGTGAATATAATTTATTATAAATAGAGGCATTTAGTTATAGAAGAGTTTTACCAAATTTAGAAGTGGGTCCAATAGACTATGTGAAGTTAAATAATGATGTTACTAATATGTAAACTAAGTCAAGTGACCGAAGATGAAAACAATATTTTGTATAACTGTGTCTTATATAATAGCATAAGGGGTGTGTCACTCTCAAAAAGAAAAGACAACATGCATCACAGCATTAGATGTATTTGTTCAATATCGAATTCAGTGTCTCTTGTCAAATATCTCATAAGTGTATTTAAAATACGGGAAGAATTGTATACTCTTTGTAACTCTCACTAGACAACTAGACAACATTTTTGTACTTGTACTATGGGTCTTTAGGCCTGAACTACGAAATAAACCATTTGTATCTTGTATATTGCAAATCACCTAGTCACGAAATAACACTTAACGTTTCTTTTAAAAATTCAAGCTGACATATGCGTGCAAACCACATGCGATGAAAAGTATTATGTAGATAAATCCTTTTAAGGACGTTTCGTGATGTCGCGTGTAACTACTCGCTTCTTGAGTATCATTTGACGTAGGTCGTGATAACAATGATAACATACCTCGACTGATAACCCTTGTCCGGAATATGAGGCCGTGTGGGTGAACATATAGAACGGCCATGGCGAGATCTATTTATACCTGACTGTCATTATTACAAGCATATACCTACTGCATTTCCTCATAAAAAAGAAAAGTACAGATATATCTTTAATCATATAATCCTATGTACAAATCCTGGATAATTGCTGTTTGCCTGTTATGACCTGGGTATTAGTGCATTATTGTACCTGGATATCGTTCCCGTGGGGAATCCGGGTTAGAATAGTGAGTGAGTGAGTGAGTGAGTGAGTGAGTGAGTGAGTATGGTTGTCCGGGTTAGAATAGTGAGTGAGTGAGTGAGTATGGTTGTACGCCGCTTTTAGCAATATTCCAGCAATATCACGGCGGGGGACACTAGAAATGGGCTTCACACATTGTACCCATGTCGGGAATCGAACCCGGGTCTTCGGCGTGACAAGCAAACGCATTAACCACTAGGCTACCCGACCGCCCCGGGTTAGAATAGGTCCTCAGTAACCTATGCTTGTCGTGATAGGTGACCCGATTGTGTGTCATCGTAATGAAAGCGACAAAACCATTGTCATAATTATAAGAACTCTTTGCCAAAAGAAAATTCCATTGTACGATTCAGAGAATATCATAAGCATATGTTAATGGATGACTGTCAAATAGTGATGATACCAGGTGTTCGAGAACACCCCTTCGAGCGTTGCTCATAATATCAATCACTGGATCATATGGCCCAGATTAACTACACGCCGCCTTCACGTTTGTGGAATATTAGAGAGTGTGGCGTTAAACAACAAACAAAACATTGGATATCTATACCACGCTGTGATATGTTGTTTTGCGTTTAAAGATTTGAATCATCCTCATAAATAGAAGGAATGATGTAGATAGTTTGGGTAATTCCAATACCATTTGTCATTTTTCCAGGTTTAAAACGTGAAACATTAATGCAAAAATCTCTACACATTGAAATTTAATTGTGGTGATATAATATATAGAGGTGAGTGAGTATTGTTTTACGCCGCTTTTAGCAATATTCCAGCAATATCACGACGGGGGACACAAGAAATGGGCTTCACACATTGTACCCATGTCGGGAATCGAACCAGGGTCTTCGGCGTGACGAGCGAACGCTTTAACCACTAGGCTACCCGACCGCACCTTATATAGAGGTGATTACACAAGTGACAACGTTGACAAAAAACATGTTTGTGTCTGGAGTTGACATGGCCTTGTTTTATCTGCACATGTACACAACAGACATGATAAAAAACATATCGTATTTAGTTCAACACTATCAGTAAACGCACTCCAGTGTCGCCAGATTGTCTGGTCCACAACTTGTCTGGTCAAGTCACGATTGTTTACAGGAATTCTGTGCGGCGTCAGGCAACAAACACACACTTTTTGTGTGTTCATATTGTGTGGGTGACGGGTGCTACCGGTAGGGCAAGACATGATTACACCTCTCGCGAACACCTGGTGTCATATAGGACTTTCAATAATCCATTCATATAATTTTCCTGGAGCGTGATAACAATTATAACACACCTCGACTGATAACCCTTGTCCGGAATATGAGGCCGTGTGGGTGAACATATAGAACGGCCATGGCGAGATCTATTTATACCTGACTGTCATTATTACAAACATGTACCTACTGTATTCCACATAATAAAAGAAAGGTAGAGATATGTCTTTAATCATATGATCCTATGTACAAATCACGGATAATTGTTGTTTGCTTATCATGACCTGAGTATTAGTGCATCATTGCAACTGGATATTGTTCCCGTGGGGAATCTGGGTAAGAATAGTGAGTGAGTGAGTGAGTATGGTTTTACGCCGCTTTTAGCAATATTCCAGCAATATCACGGCGGGGGACACCAGCAACGGGCTTCACACATTGTACCCATGTCGGGAATCGAACCCGGGTCTTCGGCGTGACAAGCGGACGCTTTAATCACTAGGCTACCCGACCGCCCCGTGTTAGAATAGGTCCTCAGTAACCTATGCTTGTTGTGATAGGTGACCCGATTGTGTGTCATCGTAACGAAAGCGACAAAACCAGTGTCATAATCATAAGAACTCTTTGCCAAAAGAAAAGTCCATTGTACGATTCAGAGAATATCACAAGCATGTGTATGGATGACTGTCAAATAGTGATGATACCAGGTGTTCGGGAACACCCCTTCGAGCGTTGCTCATATTATCAATCACTGGATTATATGGCCCAGATAAACTACATGCCGCCCTCATATTTGTGGAATATTAGCGAGTGTGGCAAAACATTGGATATGTATACCACGCTGCGATCTGTTGTTTTGCGTTTAAAGATTTGAATCATCCCGAGTGAGTGAGTGAGTATGGTTTTACGCCGCTTTTAGCAATATTCCAGCAATATCACGGCGGGGGACACCAGAAAAATGGTTCTCACATTGTACCCATGTCGGTACTCGATCCCGGTAAAAATTGTGAAATTACTAGGTGGTATAACCTCTATTGTAGAGGACATGAGCCTTCTCAGCTGGGCTGAATTCATATCTCCTGGATCCTGCGATCAATGATCTATCTATAGACAGTATATCTCACCAGGACCAAGACATTCAGTATTGTCAATTTCTCTGCATAATGTTCTTGTAAATATGTTGTGCAAACGTGATTCCAAATGTATATCACTCTCCGAAATTAATGGAGGAAATAAAGATGATTAATTCATATCAGGAAGGTATTGGTTATAGGGGCCGCTCGTATGTACATCCTTTAAAATAAAATCTGCTCATGTTCAGGTCCTTGAAGGTATTGGCTACAAATCATATCATATATATACTGAGTCAAAATTAAAAACTTCCCATTTTTAAAAGTAATCCCACATATGATGTACAACGGACAAATGTATCAGAGAAGGTAAGTTTTAATCATTAATGTCCAAAGAAGGATTTTAATTAACGGTGGTAACCATAATTTGTTCCAAGCACCTACGGTATTCGGTAATAACATCAACAGTTTAAATCATAAGTCCAAGTAGCGTGTATGGCCACCATGTGCGTTGACAACAGCAACACAACGCCTCCGCATGGACCTTGTGATGCTTGTGAACACTTGATTGGGAAGACGACGCCATTGTTGCTGCAAAATGGTGCCAAGATCTTGCAAATTCTGTGGTTGGCTCTGGAGAGTGCGCAGACTTCTGCCAAGAACATCCCAGACGTGTTCGATGGGATTGAGGTTGGGAGACCTTGTCGGCCAGTCCATGACGTTGACATATGAAAGGCGTGGTATGGCAAATGGCCGTAAAGACTTTTGTTTTCTTGTTTTTTCTTTTTTGGTTAATGACTGCTAACAAGTATGGCTGAAAACACGTGCGGTATTATGGCCACGTGACCAGTTGCACGTGAAAAACCACTTTTGCCACTATAGTGCTGTGAACATGCTTTTGATCGATTCACCTGCACAAGAACGGGTGTTATCTGAAGACAATACGTGGCCATTACTGTTTAAATACACAATAAGGGCCCACAATGATAACTGGTCAAAATGTTAAAATTTTAAGATTGTGAAGTTTTTAATTTCGTTCAGTATACATCAAAGACGGTATTGGCTATAAGGGCAGCTCACGTGTACAACAATAAAAGTATTGGCTATACATCAGCACATATACACAACAATGAAGTATTGGCTATACATCAGCACATATACACAACAATGAAGTATTGGCTATACATCAACACATATACACAACAATGAAGTATTGGCTATACATCAGCACATATACACAACAATGAAGTATTGGCTATACATCAACACATTTACACAACAATGAAGTATTGGCTATACATCAACACATATACACAACAATGACGTATTGGCTATACATCAACACATATACACAACAATGAAGTATTGGCTATACATCAGCACATATACACAACATTGACGTATTGGCTATACATCAGCACATATACACAACAATGAAGTATTGGCTATACATCAACACATTTACACAACAATGAAGTATTGGCTATACATCAGCTCATATACACAACATTGAAGTATTGGCTATACATCAGCACATATACACAACATTGACGTATTGGCTATACATCAGCACATATACACAACATTGACGTATTGGCTATACATCAACACATATACACAACAATGAAGTATTGGCTATACATCAGCTCATATACATAACAATGACGTATTGGCTATACATCAGCTCATATACACAACAATGACGTATTGGCTATACATCAGCACATATACACAACAATGAAGGTATTGGCTATACATTAGCACATATACACAACAATGACGTATTGGCTATACATCAGCACATATACACAACAATGAAGGTTTTGGCTATACATCAGCTCATACATAAACCAATAACCGTATTGGCCATAAATCAGATCATATACACACCAATGAAGGTTTTACACCGCGCTTAGCTATATTCCAGCAATATCACAGCAGGGGACACCAGAAATGGGCTTTACACAATGTAGTTATGTGGGGAATCGAACCCGGAGCAAAGGCTTACACTACTAGGCTACCCCACCTTCCTTTATCTGTCATCGTATGACAGAGTCACTATGGCAATATGAAAGAACCAGTTGCGTTTGAACTTCCCTTGATTATATATATCATTGCTAATTTCTCTTCATTTGGTGATAGGGGCGGTCGGGTAGCCTAGTGGTTAAAGCGTTCGCTCGTTACGCCGAAGACCCGGGTTCGAATTCCGACATGAGGACAATGAGTGAGGCCCATTTCTGGTGTCCCCCGCGGTGATATTGCTGGAATATTGCTAAAAGCGGCGTAAAACCAAACTCACGCACTCACTCATTTGGTGATATTTGTTCTATGTATAAGATAATATTCAACCATCATCATCTTTTAGGTCACACAACTTCACGTGCCTATCTTTAGTTTATTTACGGGTGTTTTTTTGTGTGTTTTTTTTGTTTGTTTTTTGTTTGTTTGTTTTGTTTTTTGTTGTTGTTTTTTTTTGGGGGGGGGGGGTACATAAATCACATACGTTATTTTTTTTTTTTTTCCTTTCGAAAAGTCATAAATTCACTTAATTTCGGTAAATGTAGGCCAACGGCCCATGTTTCATTCGATTACATGACGTGTAGAATACATACAACATATTAATAAAAAAAAAGAGTTGACAAGAGAGAATGTGTATGACATTATATCCTTAGAATAGTTTTACGGTGGAGCATAGCATGAAAAGATACACAGCTATAATTTGAATACACGTACCGCCTCTTGTGGCCATCAGAAGATAACATTTATCTTATTAGGATGAAGGCTATAACTTTCTTGTATATATTCTGTACGTAGCTGTTAGTACGCAGAGCAAACTAATAGGAAGTGATATTCATCCTCAATATATCCATAATTACAACATTTACATAATCAACCTCTTTGTGGTATATAAACATATCTAGCAGTTTCAACAGGTACTATGTGTAAAACATCGAAATTGTGCTCGGGTCACTTTGAATTTCTTGACAGATATACAATTGAGGTCAGCTCTCTTTCAAAAGTAACTTTAAACAATAAATATGAGATGTGTTAGTATCGTTTTGGAGCGTGCTATGCCAATCCTGTACATAAGTATCTTTTAGGCGTGACATGAATTCAGATAAGAAAGATTTTGGATGGTGAATATACTACTGTTCCTCATATACAGGACATATTTACATTTCGAAACCCAGTTGTGTTAACCTTTATTAGATACCTGCATTTGGATAACGGGAGTCAGGCATTGAATACAGCCAGTAACTAATACATCTTTTTTTCTCTTTTTTTTTTATTCAATTATACAGCAGTCAGCAAACTTAAGTTGGCTACAGGTGTCCAACAATGTTTACATTGGTGAAACGGGCAGGGTACATTTGCCATGTTTATGAACTAAGTGTGAAGCTAAATCCTTACAGCACATTAGTGGAAATTGTCCACGTTCAAAAAAATGTATAAAAAAATAGCCAGACAATTCATTTGCCAAAGTTTTCCATTTTCTGTCAAACTGTCTTATTGTATTGTTTTTCTATGCAAATACGTTATTATTTAGATGGATTTATAGCCGCATCTCTTAAAAAGTGAACTAGAAACGTCAAATTACAAAAATAAGTAGGAAATATATATCCACCGCGATATTCCTACAATGTCACAATGTGGTACACTTGGCGCATGCGCTCACACATCAGATACGAGTATCTTCTTGACAATGTCTGTCAACTGAGGCCGGGACACCTGTAGATAAACAAGATACAATTACACCAAATAAATATGTCTGAATATAAGACAAGGTAAGGTGACATTGCGTTTAACGTCGCGTCCAAGATTATTATCTTAATGCCGAGCGCCAGACAGGGTAACAACAACTACCATCTTTTAACGTCTTTTGGAATGACGTGGCCGGGGATCGAACCCCGAACCCCGAACCTACCACTAGACCACGGAGGCGGTCGAATATATAACAAATGGTTTACATTTCAAATTACATTTGAAGCCAAGCTAACAATTGAATTCGGATGATACCAACATGGAATGGTCCAGTGATCTAATGTGTCGCAAAAAAATACGTCCCCAGTTGCAAGTACCTATTGGTTCGTATCAGTGCCCTAAGTCAGTTTTGCTAGTTCTCCACACGGGTGTTTAGTGTGTGCATGTATTTGCGTGTGTGTGGCAACGTGTCTACTACCTATATTCTGGGAAGGTTGTTTTTCACCTTCAGGGAATAAGTATACACCATGAACATCCATCGATGCCACAGTGTTCTTTGCATTCATTCAAATCTTGAAATACCCTACTAACAAAGAGTCACATTTAAGTACAGTAAACTACGGTTATAACGAACTCAAATGGACCACTAATTTTAGTTCGTTATAACCGTAGTTCGTTATAAGCATGTATACAACACCTACATGTATACAGCAAATGGCCGGGACCAAAAATTAAGTTCGTAATATCTGTCAGTTCGTTATAAGCGTTTTCGTTATAAACGTATTTTACTGTATCTGTCTATGGGATATTATTTTTGTCCCGTTGCTGTTAAAATAACCTATCTGTCATAGTTTTGGGTTTCCATCTACTTAGACTCATTAATCACTATTGGTGTCCTTTGAAATAGATAGTGAACGAATGATAACATTTCGTGATTGATAGCCCTTCGGTTGACGCAGGTGGATATGTAGAACGACCAGGGTGAGATATGTGTAACTCTTTGGCATATATTCATAATCACAATAGCATATCAGCAACTTGTAACACGGAACGTAATGCATTCTGGCCATAGTCGTTAGGTTATTATCAGCATGCATTCTGAATGAAAGCGACAAAGCCCTTTATATATTGATATTCATAAGAAATCTCTGCCACACCAGTTTCGGATAAATTAAATGAATAAATATATAGTATTACCTTCTTTCGTGCTCCAACTTTTGGAAACTCATCCAAGAATAAAACACGGTCTGGTCGGTCCCTTTCAAGCAGCTTGAAAAAAACATTGCAAAAGGGGGGTGAGTTGTGTCAACGCCCACCTTATTAATGGATCAGTTATGATTGAGTGTTATGGTTTTACGCCGCTTTTAACAATATTCCAGCAATATCACGGGGGGACACCAGAAATGGGCTTCACACATTGTACCCATGTCGGGAATCGAACCCGGGTCTTCGGCGTGACGATCGAACGCTTTAACCACTACGCTACCCGACCGCCCCGGGATCAGTGATAACACCAGGTGTTCGCCAAAATGGTAAGCATGACATTTACAAAGGTTACTTATCCCGACTCGCCCGATGACAATCTGCTTGACCTTCCTCAAGTGAATATTCAGGTATCCTTGACAATAATGCTCTGTACATTGACCATTCATTCCCTCCAGAAAGATTACCCGTTGATAGTCAATCCTTATTATTTTAGCATCCCCTCACCTTAGTAAGCAGAAATGTCTTTATGTCCTCGCTCTTGGCTACGGCACCCTCGCGTAATCTGAAACACATGTGAATATGATAACTTGGACGGACAGGATTAGGCCACTGGCTCATAATACTGTCACTTATCATCAGCACAATCATCATCACCATCATCATCATCATCATCACCATCATCATCACCATCATCATTATCGTTGTTGTTGTTTTTAACTCTCAAAGTATGAACAAAATATCACAATTACTAATCTGTCAACATTGCGTAAATATTGTTGAATAATGTAAAAACTTATGACTGAATTAATTTTGTAAATGTATAGTGTGCATTGGGGTACCTATGCAGTTGCACAGGTATTTACTTATAACAGAGGTGTAGGCTTCACAAAACGAGTAAAACTTGCACTTCATCTTTAATCTTTCTAGTGTCCCCCGCCGTGATATTGCTGGAATAGTGCTAAAAGCGGCATAAAACCATACTCACTCACTCACTCATCTTCAATCAAATTTCAAGTGTGTAATTTACAGTAAGGGGATTTAAGGAGTCTTAAATGGCATGGCGCATTAAACAGCTAAGTTTTAACGTGTAGAAATGATTTGTAAAGTAAATAACTGCTTCAGTTCCTAAATGACAAATAAGAATTTTGTTGAAGATTGACTTAAAACACCGATACATCCACAAATCCGATTTAAAATAAAATGTTTAATGTGATAGGCCAATGTGCTAGGAACACGTTCATCCACAGATTTGAGGTTTTCATAGGGGATTTAACCGGGCGGTCCTATAAAGACACGTAGCTCTTGCATCCATGTAGGGTTATAAAATAAAATATTTAATGAGGCGCCTCTGAACACTAACAATCGTTTATGACGTTTCGTTTCGTTTCTATTAATTCTGGATGCCTACATTAAGCCTTTATTGTATAGATTTTGTTTGTTTGTTGTTTAACGCCGCACTCTTTAATATTCCAGCTATATGACGGCATATGTACATAATCGAGTCTGGACCAGGCGATCCGGTGATTGACATCATAAGCATCGATCCAAGAAAATGGGATACGATGACATGCATCAACCAAGTCAGCGAGTCTGACCACCCGATCCCGTTAGTCGCCTATTACGACAAGCAGAGTCGCTTTTTACGGCAAGCATAGGTTGCTTAAGACCTATTCTACCCCGGATCTTCACCGGTTTTTAATAAAGATACACATACGTGTATTTCGGTACTTACATGACGCAAGCAACAATGGCAACACCAAATTTGTCGTCGCTCACACCTACGACCTGGAACATTAGAATAGCGAGACGTGCGGGTGAACTAATCATGGAATATTTTGGAAGCATGGTGTGTTCGTGGGTTTCACCGAAGTGGTAAACGTCTGAGACCTGCATCACATCGGGCTTTCCTCCCACATTAAGCTGACACGCCGTGATATAACTGGAATACTGTTAAAAGCGGTGTTCAACCCAACTCACTCACTCACACTATTTACATAAGACATAGAACTTCACTGATGAACAGTGAGTGAGTGAGTTGAGTTTAACGCCGCTTTTAACATTAAAACATAACATTAACGCAGTTATATCACGGCGTGTCAGCTTAATGAGGGAGGAAAGCCTGAAGTGGTGCAGGTCTCAGACGTTTATCACTTCGGTGAAACCCACGAGCACGGGTATGGTGCTGACAAACCTAGAAACATAATTGGGGCGAATCGGGATTCGAAACCCACAATCATAGGTTTCTGGCGTGCCCAAGGGACGCAACTCTGCACAGCGAATCGCTGCGCCTTAGACGACTGGGCCACCCGTGCCCCCCTGATGAACAGAGTGAACAGAGTTATCATGATGATTGATGAATAGTTGAGTTAATAGTTATGATAGAGACAGTGAAGTCAGTGATCCTGAACTAGACTGCCCGCGATCTAAATCTAGACTACTAATGATCGCGGTCTGTGACGGATTTGCGCATGTTAGCTCTGTACCTTCACGTCTCGCACTTTCCCGTGTTGTCTCACTGCAGCTTCAACAACTTCCGGGTAGACGACATCGCCCTTTTTTTTGTACCGGATGCAGTCTGACTTACGACCCAAAACTTCCACGTGACCAGTGGAATCCATCTTTCCAATATCACTGCACGAAACAAGAAAAAAGTCCTGTATCTACAACATCCAATGTTAGCCTGCTTTCGTATTTGGTAAACAGATTAACTTAATTGCTGCTTATAATTATTGTTCTACATGTCTATCGCTACAAAAAGGTATTAAATACAAACAAATTACCCAGAATGAAACCAGTTCCGCGCGTCAAGGACCTTCTGTGTATTTGCGGAACTGGTATGATATCCATTGAACCGTGGCCAGCCCCGGAAACATAGCTCCCCAATACTGTTGACCGTTAGGATGTCACCCTCGTCATTTATCACCTTGATCTAAAAACAAAATTGAATAAAATCATATGAATCCAAGAAGGCTAATGTTATCAATATGGATAAGCGAGATTATGTACTTCATAGGAGGTAGGTGTGTAATACTGCGTTCAGAGGATTGTTAATTTTGATCCGGGCACTTCAATTGACGTTATATCTAATGGATTGTTTTGTGATCGGGTATGGGTTTACGACGCTTTTAGCAATATTCAAGCAATATCACGGCATGGGACACCATAAATTGGCTTCACACATTGTACCCATGTGAGGAATCGAACCCGGGCCTTCGGCGTGAGGATCGAATGCTTTAACCAGTAGGCTAACCCACCGGCCACTATTTTTTTGATTTTCTTCAAACGTCTCGACACAGTTCTCTTGTCACCTGATCGCTAAATACGAAGAGCACAAAGGCATTCCAGTCATTACTATCAACTTGATGTTTGCCAATTCATGTGAATATCCTGATACTCAGTATGCCAAACACTGGAATGTTATTACAGTAAACTACGGTTATAACGAACTCAAAGGGACCACTAATTTTAGTTCGTTAAAAAAATAAGTTCGTTATATCCGTCAGTTCGTTAGTTTACTGTTCATCAATGTGATAAGCTCGAGGTTGTTCTTCAAAGAAACTGAATTTACTTCAAGACATGACGATAGAGTGAGTTGAAATTAGACACCTCTATTACAATGGCTAAAAAAAATCAGTAAACGCGCTATAGATTCGCTTGGTGGCCTGTCTACTGTCACTGGTTTGTGTGATCAAGACTTGATTGCATACAGACCGCCGTTGCACGGCAGGTGTACGGCTGTGTAGCGTTTGAGGCAACAGGTGGTGCGGTGAGGTGAAACGTGGTTTAACGTCGCCTCCAAGATTATTGCACTTATATAGCGACGTGCATGCACGTGTGTGTGGTTGTGTGTGTGTGTGTGTGTTTATGATTTTATTTCTTTTTGGAATACACAAAAAAATAAGTTTACAGAATATAGTTCACATGCAATCTTAAATACATGCTAGTTACAAAGTATATTTTAACGTCTTTTGGATCGAACCCCGAACCTTTCGCTCTCCGGGCGGACGCTCTACCACTAGACCACGGAGACGGTCGGTAAGAAACAGTATACATGTATGTACCTCTACATGCGGCATAGCATAGCCCGCCGAAGTGATGAACTGCTCCCTTGTTGTCATGTCAGGAGACGTGGTCGTGGCCGTCAGGAACTCAGTTGCCCCGAAACCTACCTGGACAAAGTAAGAAAACGTGCAACTTGGATACCAACTTCTGGTTTATTGAATATAGAGGCGTTTCGATGTAGATTCTTACACCGTTGTCAAGCTGGAGTGAGGTGAGGTGAGGTGAAATGGGGTTTAACGTCGCGTCCAAGATTATTGCAGTTATATAGCGACGTGCATGCACGTGTGTGTGTGTGTGGCTGCTTGTACTAGACCGGACTGATGGCGATTTATAGTGCTAGCTCAGGGAGATACCATGCCGCAGTTTAACATGAATACCCCACTCAGTCATAGTATACTGACTCCGAGCCGACCAGTCCTTGTTTTAGAACCTAAATGCCGAACGCCAGACAGGGTAACAACAAGTACCATCTGTTGGTATGACGCGGCAAGGGATCGAACTCCGGACCTTCCGCTCTCCGGGCGGACGCTCTACCACTAGACCACGAAGGCGGTCTCAAGCTGGAGTGACAACAACCAAGTGACGAGGTAAAGATGCAGTACATGTTGTGGTGAGCAGATTAACAACAACGGTAAGTTGTTTGTTGTTTAACGCCGCACTCAGCAATATTCCAGCTATATGACGGCGGTCTGTAAATAATCGAGCCTGGACCCAACAATCCAGTGTTTGACATCATGAGCATCAGTCTACGCAATTGGGACACGATGACATGCATCAACCAAGTCAGCAAGCCTGACCACCCGATCCTGTAAGTCGCCTCTTACGACAAGCAAAGTCGTCTTTTACGGCAAGTATGGGTTGCTGAAGACCTATTCTACCCCGGATCTTCACGGGTCCATGGTATTTGTGAGTAAGGAAACCCAACCTACCACAAAATCGGAATATTCCTCAGCTATTTTCCGTCGAACTTCTTTGCTCACAGCCTGGGTAACAAGTAAACCTATAATTAAAAATGTTCATCGTGGTACAAATATGAACGTTTGTAGTATAATGTTTTGTTTGAAGAGTACACCGTTAAAGAAGATTAGAAGCTTTTATATGTAACAACTTTAGTTTTTGTTACGATGTTTCAGGGCTTTGTCTTGCCCATTCGTCAGGTGTGTGTGTGTGTGTGTGTGTGTGTGTGTGTGTGTGTGTGTGTGTGTGTGTGTGTGTGTGTGTGTGTGTGTGAGGACTGCTAGCCCTCTGAGGTACCATGCCGACGTTTAACATGAATACCCCCCTCAGACACCCCCCTCACATGAATACCCCCCTTAAGAGCGGACGCTCTACCACTAGACCACGGAGGCGGTGAGTAAGTGTAATGAGTTCATATATATAAGCTGATATGCATCCATGTTGATGAGGAGGCAAGGAAGTAGCCCTGAGACGCCACTATAAACTATCAAGAAGTTGATATCCATAAAGGTTTCATGTCCTCGTGGATTTCATATATCTAAATTCCTATCAAAGACGAGTACAGAATTATACAGATATTAAAAAGATAATCTTCTGAAGAAAACTGGTCAGTCATAAATGTATCTTATAAAAACATTGTGAAAAACATTTGAAAAGAATGACAATGACAGGAAGTGGTGTTACCGGATCGGAGCGACGACAGATTGTATCTGGAAGTGGCATCTTGTTCCATGAAGCCAACAACCCAAAAGGGCAGCATAGATATCGTCGTGATCCTAAACCCATTGTCAAATGTTAACACATGTCCGTTGGTTAGTCGACACTAAGTGCCACAATTTGGCAAGGAGATCAGAAACGTGTTATAATGCTAAATACTTAAATAATAATTGAAATAATGTTGGAAATATGTTTACTAAATAATACCATACAGTACGTGTGCATTCCAATAGGTGGCCTGGATGGAGAGTATTCCTACATACTGATAGAGCTGATGTGTGGATACCAATATGCGACCTGGATGGAGAATATTCCTACATACTGATAGAGCTGATGTGTGGATACCAATATGCGACCTGGATGGAGAGTATTCCTACATACTGATGGAGCTGACGTGTGGATACCAATATGTGACCTGGATGGAGAGTATTCCTACATACTGATGGAGCTGACGTTTGGATACCAATAGATGACCTGGATGGAGAGTATTCCTACATACTGATAGAGCTGACGTGTGGATACCAATATGCGACCTGGATGGAGAGTATTCCTACATACTGATGGAGTTGACGTGTGGATACCAATAGGTAACCTGGATGGAGAGTATTCCTACATACTGATGGAGCTGACGTTTGCATACCAATATGCGACCTGGATGGAGAGTATTCCTACATACTGATAGAGCTGACGTGTGGATACAAATATGCAACCTGGATGGAGAGTATTCCTACCTACTGGTAGAGCTGACGTGTGCATACCAATATGCGACCTGGATGGAGAGTATTCCTACATACTGATGGAGCTGACGTGTGGATACCAATATGTGACCTGGATGGAGAGTATTCCTACATACTGATGGAGCTGACGTGTGGATACAAATATGCGACCTGGATGGAGAGTATTCCTACATACTGATGGAGCTGACGTGTGGATACCAGTAGGTGACCTGGATGGAGAGTATTCCTACATACTGATGGAGCTGACGTTTGCATACCAATATGCAACCTGGATGGAGAGTATTCCTACATACTGATGGAGCTGACGTGTGGATACAAATATGCAACCTGGATGGAGAGTATTCCTACCTACTGATAGAGCTGACGTGTGCATACCAATATGCGACCTGTATGGAGAGTATTCCTACATACTGATGGAGCTGACGTGTGCATACAAATATGCGACCTGGATGGAGAGTATTCCTACATACTGATAGAGCTGACGTGTGCATACCAATATGCGACCTGGATGGAGAGTATTCCTACATACTGATAGAGCTGACGTGTGCATACAAATATGCGACCTGGATGGAGAGTATTCCTACCTACTGATAGAGCTGACGTGTGCATACAAATATGCGACCTGGATGGAGAGTATTCCTACCTACTGATAGAGCTGACGTGTGCATACAAATATGCGACCTGGATGGAGAGTATTCCTACCTACTGATAGAGCGTTATAAACGTAGTTTACTGTTCTTTTATTCCAAGATTGTACCAAACAGTGTTATTGTATAATACGTATGTGAAAATGAATATACACACCTCTCTCTTTCAATAATCTCTATGAGTGTCTGTACACTCTCCGCTGTGTAGTCGAGAGTACTCGGCAGCATGAGGCCCACGTGATCCAACCTCCAGTGATACAAAATAGCCAGAGCCTGGGTGACAGGCATGATGTCATCGTTGTTAGTGTTAAGCCATGCTTCGATCTGCGGCTGGAACACAGCAGAGGAACAGGCACGAGGTTAAGTATTCCCTGCTAATACCACATACTATACAACAACTGCACTCAAACATAGTCAGACCCGTGAAGATCCGGGTTAGAATAGGTCTTCAGCTACCCATGCTTGTCGTATAAGGCGACTAAAGGGTTAGAATAGGTCTTCAGCAACCCATGCTTGTCGTAAGAGACGTCTAACGGGTTAGAAAAAGTATTCAGCAACCCATGCCTGTCGTAAGAAAGGGCTAACGGGTTAGAAAAAGTCTTCAGCAACCCATGCTTGTCGTAAGATACGGCTAACGGGTTAGAAAAAGTCTTCAGCAACCCATGCTTGTCGTAAGATACGGCTAACGGGTTAGAAAAAGTCTTCAGCAACCCATGCTTGTCGTAAGAGACGACTAACGGGTTAGAAAAAGTCTTCAGCAACCCATGCTTGTCGTAAGAGACGACTAACGGGTTAGAAAAAGTCTTCAGCAACCCATGCTTGTCGTAAGATACGGCTAACGGGTTAGAAAAAGTCTTCAGCAACCCATGCTTGTCGTAAGATACGGCTAACGGGTTAGAAAAAGTCTTCAGCAACCCATGCTTGTCGTAAGAGACGACTAACGGGTTAGAAAAAGTCTTCAGCAACCCATGCCTGTCGTAAGAGACGACTAACGGGTTAGAAAAAGTCTTCAGCAACCCATGCTTGTCGTAAGAGACGACTAACGGGTTAGAAAAAGTCTTCAGCAACCCGATTTTATACAGACCGCCGTCACATTGCGGGAATATTGCGAAGGTGGCGTGAAATAACAAAAAAAAAAATTTCAGTAAAAAATAATATTCAACAAAAACCTTCTTCTGGGGATTCTTTCTGATGACGGAAAATTTGGCAAAGTTCACCAGTGCATGATGCCCCACATATATCAGTTTCGGTTGTCCTGTTGTTCCCTAAAACATATAAGCATCTCTATACCTCATTTCTAAAGGTAGCGATTCATTCGTGACCAACTCGTGTTATTCCGGGACAAGCCGAATAGTGACTCGTGCCCCTCTCATGGCCATTTTTGCGACCGGGTTCCGTCTTAACGCAAACGGGCATACCTGAAACAATTGTCAACTCGTTGCGTAATGGTTCACATATATTTCCCCATATATTATATATATTTCAGATGCAATTTAAAGCACATCTGGACTTGCGGAATTATACAGTATGCTTGAGCACATTTAACTGTGTCTTGTGTATATTTTTAGATGTAAGACATATGTTAAATCAAAAATAGTTTCTGTGGGATTCTTTGACGAAGAACTAACGTGCAGATTTCGGTAGACTGAAGGATTTGCAAAGCCTGTGTACCGCCAACTAGGCATCGACAGATATTTTGCGAATTCTTTCCTGCTTTTAATCAAGGTGCTCACGTGAGTTCATGCACTTCGCGGGGTAAGACCTGATTTATTACAATATAGAGCTTGCTCATTGAGCAGATCGTCTTGACTGGGCGCCGCGATTTTGTTTGTAGCTAATGCAAGTGATATGAGAGATGGAATCTGATTAGTCAATAGGATGAACATAGAAGGGACATAACTCGTAATAGCCAGTGGTGGCGTTAAGATCGAGCCTGGAAAATCCAGCCTCGTTCGGCAAGGGTGGAAACTGAACTTTGAAAGTCAGTTACCACCCTTGCCTCGGGAAGATGGGTCAGGACGGGACCTTTTTACGATCCAACTCCGATCACTCGTTGCAGAAAGATCGTGATAATATTTAAACGGTGGAGTAGTTACTAACCATATTCATTAAACGTTACTCCATTAATAGTGAGTGAGTGAGTTGGGTTTAACGCCGCTTTTAACAGTATTCCAGTTACATCACGGCGTGTCAGCTTAATCTAGGAGGAAAGCCCGAAGTGATGCAGGTTTCAGACGTTTACCACTTCGGTGAAACCCACGAGCACGGGTATGGTGCTGACAAACCTAGAAACATAATCGGGGCCAACCGGGATTCGAACCCACAATCATAGGATTCTGGCGTGACCAAGGGACGCAACTCTGCACAGCGAATAACGGCGCCTTAGAAGGCGTGCCCCCCATTCTCCATTAATAACAATAGTCATAACAATTATCTGTAAACTCAGTTAAGTGAATAATTGCTATTTTAGAAGTATGCATATGAATCATATACTTGAAATTCTGAAGTCATGTACCGTACATATGAAAATATTAAGAAATATGAAATACATACAGTTGACGATAACATCCACGCATTATCGTCTTGGGAAACATGGCGTTTGGAAGACTGTAGTTGTTCTTCTGTCACAGTCTCTCCATTCTTTAAGAACTCCCTGTGGCTACAAAATGTTCCTGCCCTGCAAAATACCAGAGGTCGATTTTTGAGTAAAATATGACACTTTCTCATGTTATGGATAGTGATGTCGGTGCAATAACAAATCCTATAAACTTGTTATCACAGTTCGATAACGCTACCAAATCGTTCAGATAGAGTGAATGAGTTGTATTTAACGCCGCATTCAACAGTTTTCCAGATCACCGCGTATCAGTTTAAAGTGCTAGAAAAGCTCGAAGTGATGCAGGTCTCAGACGTTTTTCACTTTGGTGAAACCCACGAGAACGACAGACCTTGAAACATAATCGGGGTGAACCGGAAGTCGAACCAGAGATCATAGGTTTCTGGCGAGCCAAAGGGACGCAACTCCGCAGCAAATAGCGGCATCTTTGACGACACGACCTCCGTGGCCCCCGTTGGGATAGAAGTTTCCCGATGTGTAAGTGTATGCAAATGTATAAACTTGGATGGATAGACAGACAGACAGACAGACAGACAGACTACAACTAGACAGCAGCGATATCTTATGATAATGGAAAGGGTTTTGTCACTTTAACTTAGACCTTTTTGTATAACATCCAAATAACACATGTAAGTAATATTATCCAAAAATATTAAAGAAAAAGAACTGGTCACGTGTACAAACAAACGCGACATCCCTTCATATTCTGATAAAGGTGGATTATAGATGAAGGTGCCATTTGCATGCTTTTTCAAATTTTCAAAACCAGAGGCATACTGTTCAATAGCAACCACGTCAAGGAACAAATAGTTTGTCCCACTCACAAATTGGGACCGTCTGTTAACTTGTTGTTTTGTCCAAAATGAGACCCGTATATACACATTCGTACAACACTAGAAACTCCAAAGATATCAAGGATAAATGGTTAAAATCAAAATCACTCAAAATCCATCAATCCAAGACAATACAAATCGGTATCTCAAAACATTCATAATTATTTTTGGATACAAGAAAATAATACATAATTCTGTCATTGAGACTCACATTTTGTTGGAATCGGAAGTGCCGAAAGTAACACAGTAACAATCCCCATTTCTGAAAAGCAATATTATATTCATGAATGTGTTATTTGAAGTCATACTACAATTCAATGTATATATTACAATTACACACATTATTCAAACCTACAATTACTCATATTATAGAAAATGTTCGGAAGACTCCCTGCCTATATAATGCAGTAAACTACGTTTATAACGAACTCGCTTATAACGAACTGACCGATATAACGAACTTATTTCTTAGTCCCAGCCATTTGTTGTATATATCCTGTATATATGCTTATAACGAACTGCGGTTATTGCGAATTAAAATTAGTGGTCCCTTTGAGTTCGTTATAACCGTGGTTAACTGTATCACATAATTATGTCAGTAGAAGATTAGTGTATGGAGGCAGTGCACTATTCAGGTAAGGTGAGGTGAGGTGAGGTGAGGTTTAACGTCGCGTCCAAGATTATTGCACTTATATAGCGACGTGCATGTACGTGTGTGTGTTTGTGTGGCTGCTTGTACTAGTCCGGAATGATGTCGATTTATAGTGCTAGCTCACTGAGATACCATGCCGCAGTTTAACATGAATACCCCACTCAGACACAGTATACTGACTCCGAGCCGACCAGTCCTTGTTTTAGCCCCTTAATGCCGAGCGCCAGACAGGAAAACAACAAGTACCATCTTTTAACGTCTTTTGATATGACGCGACCGGGGATCGAACCCCGGACCTTCCGCTCTCCGGGCGGACGCTCTACCACTAGACCACGGAAGCGGTCACTCTATTCAGGAATCGTAAGTGTGTGAGCGAGTCAGTAGGCTTTGTAACGGCAAAACCCGAAAGGAACCAGCTCTTAAACATTTAACACCTTGGCGAAAGACAGACAGGCATCCTGCTGACAAACCAAGTATCATAACCAGGGCGAATCTTGATTTTCAACCCACGGTCATAGGATACTGATACGCCCAAGGGACGCAACACTGCATAGAAAAACAGCCGCGGTGTCGGCCACACATGTACCCGTCATGAAACTGACGGGAAATAGATGTTGTTTATTTCGAATGTAGATCCATCGACCCAGATTCACAGCATACAATTGGCCCAACTGTGCACAGTAAAATCGTGATGTGGAAAACTAATTTAAGAAACACAGAATATAGTTTGATTTTATCATACGATCATTGGCATGATAAATGTATATATAAAGGTTCTTAATCACCTTTATTTAGATGTTGACATTAACGAAATAAATTTAAACAGTGTTGGATGAATTACGAATTTGTTTGGAACATACCTATCTAGTATTTCGGACAAATCAATGTAAAATGGTATTCATCCTCCACAACATTAGTACAAATGTATTGTAATGGGAGTAACATACATTTTTCAGCGAGTTATGTGGGTAACTAACTAGCGAGCCACACCTCTCAAGTATGTTCCCTAGTGCTTCTTCAACAGTCGAGTGCTCATTCTTTCCGCAGATGATCAGTTTCGGTTTTATCTATCGAGGAAAGTTATACAGAAACACCATTTGAACATACTATCTCAAACTATTGTTTATTGGTCTTAGATGTACAAACTGATGTTACATTCCACGGATTGATGCAGATGCACAGTTACTGTAACAAGTTGTTATAGAATGAAAATACGATATGGTATCTATGAATATTATCCATCAGATAAATATTGTTCATATCATTCAAGTAAAACGCCCAAGAATAATCTCGAATATCCTCCAAACAGATTTCATAGAGCGGAGAGTCAAAGTAGTGATGACAATTATATGATTAACAATACTAAACATCTTTTTGAATACACTTCATTTGGTAAAACGTGATGTTATGTACACTGTACTTACGACTTCAACCAATCGTGTCAGGGTTACCTCTTTCGGATCAAAAAGAAAGGGCTGAAAGACAAAGAGGACAATAAATTTTCCACATTTGAAATAATTATTTAAAATTTCGTCATATCGTCATATGTGACATTAACTTCTAAATGAGTAGCTTCAGAAGTAAAAGTCGAAAGGTATTAACATATATCGTTTAAATACTATTGAAAACAGTGTTACACTCATTCACTCACTCACTCACTCCCCACCCACCCACCCACTCACTCACTCACTCACTCACTCACTCAACATATAGCATGGAGATATATTCCTCAAAGATCATGATGACGTTGTCCCCAACTTCCCCGGTACGTTATACCCCTGACTACTCACGTTAAAAAACACTGCCCCGACTGCGAACACCGCATGCATGATAGGGTAGAAGTCGATGTTTTCTACCCCGACACAAACAACCACGTCGCCCTTCCGAACGCCATGTGCTAACAGGCCCTTGGAGAATGAGTTTGCCTTCAACAGAATATGAAATTGATTAAATATATTTCACGTAAAAAACTGATAATGCAGCGGGAACAAATCACGACACAGAAACTGTGTACAACTGAAATTGCAATATTTAGACATGACAGTTGGAAATATAAATACCACATATTATTTTTATACTTATCAATACTACCTTATTTTAAGATGACTTAAAAACATACGCGTCCAAAAGATTTCATATAAACGTTACAGATCCACTTCGTTTATACCACCATTCCACAAAGAGGCGCTCTGTGGCGCTCTTACAAATCGCCATATAAAGCGCTAAGATCTCAAAAAGCGTTAATGGATCTCTAACTGATCTCTAACTGATCTCCATGATCGTCAAGGTCGCCGCCTGTCGACTTCCCTGCACAAAGATCCTTGGCGCTCCGCCCAGAATGCCGTCAGATCGCTACTTCATCGAAGAGATTGCCATTGGAGCGCTTATTGATCGCCAAGGTCGTAATCAGAGCGCTACTTGATCGCCAAGGTCGTAATCAGATCGCTACTTCATCGCCGAGATTGCCATCGGAGCGCTCTTCATCGCCAAGGTCGTAATCAGCGTGCTACTTGATTGCCAAGGTGGTAATCAGAGTGCTACTTGATTGCCAAGGTCGTAATCAGCATGCTACTTGATCGCCAAGGTCGTAATCAGAGCGCTATCGCATCACCTCAGAGCGCCGATCGCCACGAAAGACTAGGACTTACCCCTCTGGTACCAAGCGTATAACTGATGAGCGCCTCAGAATGCAACGCGTTTTTATAGGATCGGACCCAAAATTCGACGATCGGGTCGCAATAGGATCCCATAGAGCCCTAATTGAGTGCTAATGGATCTCCATAGGTCGCCTAGATCGCTATCGGATCGGAGTAGAGCGCATTAGATGCTATGGGATCGCGTCCTGATCGCAAAAGGAGCGAAACTTATCATGCAAGATCACAACATTTTGGGTTGTTTGGTTACGATCAAGGGTCTTCAAGTCGCAATCGGATCGCATAGATCGCTATTCGATCGCAACAGGAGCGCTATCTGATCGTAATCAGATCGTAAGTGCCCCTATATAGCCGAACAATAAGGAGTCCTATGGCGCTCCCTCAGAGCGCGTAGAGTGCAGTAGAGCGCCGTCTCATGGTATGGGGTGTTACAAACTGTATTACTCTGAGATTTAAAACAATGAACACTGTGCCGTTACTGATACAAAGATTACTGGACGAGCGTGTGTCAGGTACCATTTATCTTGCAACGAGTGATACTGCTACAAGGAATGAAGACATGTTTCAATCCGCCATTTTAAAAAAATTAACACAAATTGAAAAATTGAAATCTGTGTAGCAGAACTTGTGCTCTGTCACGTAACTTTCATTAACTCGTAAGAAACGTGCAGTTCTTTGCTTCGAAGCGGGGTATAAGAGATTTGTTTCTGGCTCAGAAATGTATTTCCCTCCCAGGCGGGATAAATAGTAATTTACCAAGATCACGTGTGAAGCAATCCTATTTAACACTGTAACATGGGGGTAAGATTAGAACATTTATTAAAGACTCAAAAGCCATAAAGTTCTGATAAAGACGTAGATGAATTCGGTTGAAGCACGCGAACGCTATCAATGAATTACAATAAGTGAGTGAGTGAGTTGGATTTAAAGCCGCTTTGAACATTATTCCAGTTATATCGCGGCGTGTCAGCTTAATGTGGGAGGAAAGCCCGAAGTGATGCAGGTCTCAGACGTTTACCACTTCGGTGAAACCCACAAGAACGGGTATAGTGCTGACAAACCTAGAAACATAATCGGGGTGAACCGGGATTCAAACCCACAATCATAGGTTTCTGGCGTGCCCAAGGGACGCAACTCTGCACAGCGAATCGCGGCGCCTTAGACGACTTGGCCACCTGTGCACCCGAATTACAATAAGGATCCGTCATAAGCTGTCCTGAGGTCATCATCAAAATGTAGCTGGAATTCGATCTCACACATATGTTTGATATCAGTTATCTCACATGGGTTTCTCACCAACAGATGTGTAAGGAATTTTAAGTTCGAATATGTTTATTGCATAGCTGTTTCGAAACTTCAACCACATCCATCGATCCTGTCGAACACCCCTATTCTAATCATAGACCGCCTCCGTGGTTTGTGGTAGAGAGTCCGCCCGGAGAGCGGAAGGTCCGGTGTTCGATCCCCGGCCGCGTCATACCAAAAGACGTTAAAAGATGGTACTTGCTGCTACCCTGGCTGCGCTCGGCATTAAGGGGCTAAACGAGGACTGGTCAGTATACTGTGTCTGAGTGGGATATTCATGCTAAACTACGGCTTGGTATCTCAGTGAGCTAGCACTATAAATAGACATCAGTCCGGACTAGTACAAGCAGCCACACAAACACACACACACACGTACATGCACGTCGCTTTATAAGTGCAATAATCTTGGACGCGACGTTAAACCCCATTTCACCTCACCTATTCCAATCACATTGCAATGTATTGTATTGGAAAGGTACCTAGTCATTTCGTATCCCTTGCTCTATACAATGTCACAGCATGAAAGTCCTACCCGTTCCAGTAGCTGCTTGGTGGTGATTGTCTGGTTGTGTTCAGGTACTCGGTACAGTATTCGGGTAGGACATCCACTGGCTGCAGCGTCCACAAGCTGCGATAAGTTCCATCCACATAGAGGCTCCTCACAGGCCCCGTGGAAATAGCTCAGCTGAAGATCCCTTCCTGGGACACAGTCTCTGAAACTAGAATGGTTGGTTTCATTGGTTATTGAAATGTATTGATTAAGCCATGTTTAACGACGCTTTTAGAAATATCCCAGGTCTTCAGAGTGTCGCACGATAGCTTCAGACGCTAGGCAACAATGGTTTTGTTTGTTTGTTGTTCAACGCCACACTCGGCAGTATTCAAGCTATATGACGACGGTCTGTAAATAATCGAGTCTGGACAAGACAATCCAGTGATTGATGTCATGAGCATCGATCACGCAATGGGGATACAACGACATGCTTCAACCAAGTCAGCGAGTCTGACCACCTGATCCCGTTAGTCCCCTCTTACCACAAGAATAGTCGCCTCTCACGGCAAGCATGGGTTGCTGAAGACCTATTCTAACCCGGATCCTTACGGGTCGATATAACGAGGTGCATTAGGATACATTATTGTAGGGTGGAGCATAAACTAAAACATGTACGTTATATGTACAACTGCAATTTCTGCTGAGGTATATTTGTTTGTTTGCACTGTTGTATCAATTTCAATATTAATACCAATTTAGAACATACTTAATAAGACACACACCAAAAAATGAAAAGAAAGCATATCCCAACAGCCAAAAGTTGTTTTGAAAGAATAAATGCAAAAAGAAATGAGTGGGTCTGAGAGTGAATGTTCTTTCACAGTCAGAAATGTTCCAGCTATATGGGCCGATCTACGCCATTGGGGCGCGATGACCCGCCACCTGATTCGGCTTTGCCGCCTCTTGCGACTAGCACGTGAATACTTTTAAACATGTGTCTGGGTCTCACGTGAGGCAAAGTTATGTAATAATTGCAGGCATTAAATATAATAAGCATCGCACCTGTTCTGGTTTTCAAGGTCAGAGGTAATATCCATTCTTCGAGTGGTTAAGATGTCTGGAGGTGCTAAACTAACACTGCTTGCTCCTTTGCATTGAACACACAGATATATTGCTCGCGGAGGTCCTAGATAGCCTATCACATCCAATACGTCACTGGTTGTTTTTATGTTCGGACACGTGACTATCGACTGATGATCGAGTCAGAATTATTATCACCTGGGTGTTTATGTATCAGAGAAACCATTTCTACGAGGGATTACCAGCGACTGTAAACCCTGACATGAGGTGACATACCGGTATGTCATATAATGTCCATCATTGCTTTGCCTATCACGTCCTATGGACTCTGTTTCGACAGATATTTGATACGTATTTTTCTCTGAGATTTTGGGGGGTACGTGTGGCCAAGTCGTCTAAGGCGCCGCGATTTGCTGTGAAGAGTTGCGTCCCTTGGGCACGCCAGAAACCTATGATTGTGGGTTCGAATCCTAGTTCGCCCCGATTATGTTTCTAAGTTTGTCAGCACCACACCCGTGCTCATGGGTTTCACCGAAGTGGTAAACGTCTGAGACCTACATCACTTCGGGTTTTCCTCCCACATTAAGCTGACACACCATGATATAACTGGAATAATGGAATAATGTTAAAAGCGGCGTTATACCCAACTCACTCACTCTGAGGTTTTGAATATGATTCACTGCTATAATTTCTCAAACGAATTCCAGCTGTTTTGTCACCCTGACTTGATACCTGATCAAAGACATAGTAGTATTTTACTGACACTTCATTCACTTAGTGACGTTAAAGAACACAATATGATTTAGGAATGAGTGTGACATACTTATGTTTGTTTGTTTGGGTTAACGCCGCACTCTGCAATAATCCAGCTATATGACAGCGGTCTGTAAGTAATCGAGTCTGGACCAGACAATCCAGTGATTGACATCATGAGCATCGATCCACGCAATCGGGATTGATGACATGCATCAACCAAGTCAGCGAGCCTGACCACCCGATTCCGTTGCCTCTTACGACAAGCATAGTCACCTTTTACGGCAAGTATGGGTTGCTGAAGATCTATTCTCCCCCGGAATCTTCACGGGTCTGGTGGCAGTGGGGCACAAACTAGGATCGGATGATAACAGTGCGCGATTGTGCAACCTTATAATCTACTCAAGTTGCAAAACACTGCCCCGACTGCGAACACCGCATGCATGATAGGGTAGAAGTCGATGTTTTCTACCTTGACACAAACAACCACGTCGCGCTTCCGAACGCCATGTGCTAACAGGCCCTTGGAGAATGAATTTGCCTTCAACAGAATATAATTGATGAAATACATTTTGTGTAAATAAAACTTATAAGGCCGAGGGAACAAATCATAACACAGAACAATGAACACTGTGTCTTTACTGATAGAGAGATTACTAGACGAGCGTTTGTCGGGTAAAACGAGTTGCAAGATGAATGGTGTTTGAGCGGTACGAATGCAATAACTTGTTGTTCTTAGATCCCCACAATCGCATCATATTAGAGTTGTAAGATAAATGGTACGTGTAGGTCTTCAGCAACCCATGCTTGCTGTTAAAGGCGACTGCTAGTCGTAGGACGGGATTGGGTGGTCAGGCTCGCTGATGCATGTCATCGTATCCCAAATGCGTGGATCGATGCACTTGATGTCTGGACCAGACTTGATTTTTTACAGACCGCCGTCATAAAGCTGGAATATTGCTGAGTGCGGCGTTAAAAAACAAACAAACAAACAACATTCCTGGTCTGAATACACAATACAACATATGTGGTGTCTTACAGATCTTGTGTCATTTAACTGCGCTTACAATGATAATATTTTCATGGGGCAGAAAGAAGCCACAATGGGATCGTTGGGTTGCAAGAATCAACTGTTGGTTAAAAGAATGCATCCTTAAAGAGGCTAAAACTTACCAGCGTAACCTCTCAATGTGTTGGATAGACTACAAAAAAGAGCGGGATTCTGACCCCTCAAAATGGATTCTGAAGTTACTGGAATGCATTGACCCTATAAGTACTTAGGGATGCAGGTTCGACACAAACTTCAGAATGCCCATATCAAAGAAAAACATCGGGCAGAATACAAATGTAGATTTAAGAAAATCTGGAGTTTAGGGCTGAACGCTCGCAATAAAGCTAAAGCCACAAATACTTATGCTGTACGCGTCCTTTCGTATTCTTTTGGTGTTGTTGATTGGACAAAACAAGAGGACAGGATATGCTTACCTTCTTCGCGAACACCTGGTATCATTACTATTTGATGGGGGTAGCCTAGTGGTTAAAGCGTTCGCTCGTCACGCCGAAGACCCGGGTTCGAATCCCGACATGGGTACAATATGTGAATCCCATTTCTGGTGTCCCCCGCCGTGATATTGCTGGAATATTGCTGGAGAACTCTCTTGTCAAGTCAAACGTCCACGAGAACTCTCTTGTCACGTCAAACGTCCACGAGAACTCTCTTGTCAGGTCAAACGTCCACGAGAACTCTCGTGTCAAGTCTAACGTCTACGAGAACTCTCTTGTCAAGCCAAACGTCTACGAGAACTCTCTTGTCAAGTCAAACGTCCACGAGAACTCTCTTGTCACGTCAAACGTCTACGAGAACTCTCTTGTCACGTCAAACGTCCACGAGAACTCTCTTGTCACGTCAAACGTCCACGAGAACTCTCTTGTCACGTCAAACGTCTACGAGAACTCTCTTGTCACGTCAAACGTCCACGAGAACTCTCTTGTCACGTCAAACGTCCACGAGAACTCTCTTGTCACGTCAAACGTCTACGAGAACTCTCTTGTCAAGTCAAACGTCTACGAGAACTCTCTTGTCAAGTCAAACGTCTACGAGAACTCTCTTGTCAAGTCAAACGTGTATGAGAACTCTCTTGTCACGTCAAACGTCCACGAGAACTCTCTTGTCACGTCAAACGTCCACGAGAACTCTCTTGTCAAGTCAAACGTCTACGAGAACTCTCTTGTCAAGTCAAACGTCCACGAGAACTCTCTTGTCACGTCAAACGTCCACGAGAACTCTCTTGTCAAGTCAAACGTCTACGAGAACTCTCTTGTCAAGTCAAACGTCTACGAGAACTCTCTTGTCACGTCAAACGTCTACGAGAACTCTCTTGTCACGTAAATACAGTTCAAAACTCGTGTTCGTAGATTTGTCACAGCAGTCGCATTTCATATATCATTACATGAATACATAAATAACGCGACTTGTATATATGCATTGCATAATATGGATTTCAATATGAATACATCAACACCTGGTGTTATCACTATTTGATAATGATCTATAAACACCTGCTAATGAATTACGATATAGTAGGAATCGTACCATGTACTCTGGTTTTAGTAGAGATTTCTTATGATTATGGAAATGTTTTCGTCGCTTTTTATGGATGCACTGCACATAAAATGTGTTTTGAATACAACGATAATGTGGAATTACATTAGAGTGAGTGAGTATGTTTTTACGCCGCTTTTAGCAATATTCCAGCAATACCACGGCGGGGGACACCAGAAATGGGCTTCACACATTGTACCCATGTCGGGAATCGAGCCCGGGTCTTCGGCGTGACGAGCGAACGCTTTAACCACTAGGCTACCCGACCGCCCCGAATTACATTAGAAGGGATATCTACTAGTATCTACTGATTAACGCTGATGAATCTCCAACGAGGTTACACGAGAATACGCAACGTTACATGAGAATACGCATGGCAGCAAGTACAGTAAACTACGGTTATAAAGAACTCAAAGGGACTACTAATTGTAATTCGATATAACCGTAGTTCGTTATAAGCATATACACAGCATAACTACAGCAAACAGTCGCGACCAAAAAGTAAGTTCGTTATATCCGTCAGTTCGTTATAAGCGTCTTCGTTTTAACCGTAGTCTACTGTTTGTAATTATGTCATGGCTTATCAACACATCTATTGACATGTGTTCATCATTTTAACGAGTCAATGACGCAAACCTGGATCATGTGTTAAATATAATGGGTATACTATCACAGAATCTAAGATTCTTCTCCTAGCGTTAGACAAACAGCCTTATCTCCCCTCTGTGCAGTTCTCTCTGCAGAGTCTCAAGTTACTGTTAAGTTCAAGGCATGTTTCTCAGTGTGGGTCCGGGGACATTTTAGGGGAATCACCTTCTTAAAGACTCAGTACGCAGAATTAGTGTTGAGTGAAACTTAAATTTTAATAATATATTACTTTTCTGTACAAGCCGCCCTCACATGGCTGGGGGATTGCTGTGTGGCACCACTTATCCTGGAACTTATCCTGTTCGCTGCACCTGATGTCATCGCTGGTTTTCGTTGGTTCAGTCACATAATTGTCACAGCGGTGATCCTTTTACGCCCAGGTCTATGTCCCTGCATCATCACGGCTGGTTGTTCTTTAGCGTTGACGTTTATATATATCTTCAACATTAACAGCATTTGATATAACGTTTGTATGTTTGTTTGTTGTTTAACGCTGCACTCAGCAATATTCCAGCTATTTGACGGCGGTCTGTAAATAATCAAGTCTGGACCTGACTATCCAGTGATTGATATCATGAGCATCGATCCATGCAATTGGGATACGATGACATGCATCAACCAAGTGAGCGAGCCTAACCACTCGATCCCGTTAGTCGCCTCTTACGACAAGCATAGTCGCCACGGCAAGCATGGGTTGCTGAAGACCTATTCTACCCCGGATCTTCACTGGATTGTCTGGTCCAGAGTCGATTATTAACAGACCGCCGCCATATTGCTTGAATATTGCTGAGTGTGGCATTAAACAACAAACGAACAAACAAACACACATCATGGCTATTTCAGCTGAATCGGTAACTCAGATCATTAATACTTCTTACCTATCAAAGCCTTTAAAGCGTTGGAGCATTTATCAACATACATCTGGTTGTAGATGTGTATGTCATACACGTTACCCCCACCGCTGCAGTGTATGCCAACCGTTAGGTGGCGATATGCGCAGATATGTAGATTGCCATGGCAGACAGTTCCGAATAGGTTTAACTTACCTTGCGTGTGGTTGGTCCTGCATTGCACAAAGGCCGTTATAACATAATGTCTCATACATTGCTGTAAAGAGCAGCGTTAAGCAGTTGTACAATCTATAACAATGTCGAAGTCAAAAATGCCCCTTCGTGAAACTGCACAGTAAGTATTTGCTTTTTCTTTGATTTTATACTTTTCGTTAAAGAATATAAAACGTCATCTCTGGGGAATAACAAATCTGATTATCACGCGAAACATATTCCATTGGAAGTAAAAGGCAATATAGCGGTAGATATTATATAAATGGATCCCTGAAAATCAGTGATGATATGAAGTTTTTGAAAAAAGGGTAAGCATGTCCTGCCCTACCGGTAGCACCCACTGCCCACACACAAAATGAGATGGTCAGTAATGCTTTTTGTTTTTCATTACAGGGGGAGCAGAATTCACACGATTGACATGACAGAGAGCGTAGCGCCCCCTAGGAGGAAGAGTTTTCTTCATGAGATGGTAGACGACGTCAGGAAAGTATTTGGCTTGTCCTTAGGGATACAAAGTCCGGATATTGACGTTGAAGTGATTCACGATGAAGAAAAAAGGGTCCATTTTACAGACGAAATGTCACTGAAGTGTGATCAGCATGTTGTGTCCAGCCTGTTCAGGATAACCAGGATTACAAAGGAGCTGGACCCAGAGGGAGCCTTGATCGTCCCCTTAGTGACAGACATTTCCGAACCAGATCATTACAACTTCTTCTTTTGGATCAAGAGTGGAACCAGATGGCAGGCAATACCAGCGTGTTGCAAGGTAGGAAGAATACATGCAATGATGTAACATTTAATTTTAATAACTTGTTGATTGGCATTCTAGAAGTTTGTGAGAAAGTAACAAAACGTACAGCTTTATTTATAACAACTTCTGGTTTATTGCATATAGCGACGTTTCGTTGTTCATTCTTACGCCGTTATCAAGAAGGATATGTTCATGATATGTTGTGATTAGCAACAGATTAACACTAACAACATTGGTTGCTCGGTTGCGTGGGTTTGGACATGGTCAAACGGAATTTGATGGCGATAGAATTTTTGCTGGTGGTCTGAGAGGGCTGATTTATTTGCTGTGTGGGGAGATGTTGCTTGTTTGATGCCTGCTTGGTGCTTAAGTAAATCTGAGGAACAGTCTTGCCAATGTAGGGTAGGGTGATGCTGATGGGGCCGTATTCTGGTCTGGTCGGTTTGGGTTTAGGCTGGAGTGTGGTGGAAATGTTCCTCTTGACGACTTCTCATGAAATCAGTTAAATGTGTTAAATAAGGTGTATGTGGGGTTGTGAGTGAATGAGTATGACTATGACTATGAAATTTTCCAGTCCCATCATGGTGATAGTCAGCAAGAATGGTCATCGAACGTTGTATCCATATGAGGATTTGAGCAAAGGTTTTTGGTCTGCAGAGCCAACGTTTTATCTACTTTGCTTTTATTTTTTTTTCACTTTATTCAGATGTATTGTAGGCCATAGGCCCATGATACAATGGTTACAGTGTGGTAATGGGAGTTGGAGATCCCAACAGACTTTGCCTTAGATTCATAGCTTTCAGAATATACATGGCTAGTTTCTTAACAGTAAATGGGTTGGTAGATGACATTAAAATATTGTACTTATGTCTTGTCGGGAACTCATAATAATGCAAGGATATATATTCTGACCTCAAAGCTTGATAACAATCACAAATTAAAATAAAGTGATACTCATCTTCGATATAACCATGTTTACAGACAGTACAAACTCTTTCTTCTCTAGGTTCCTTGTTATGTCTACCTGATTCAGAACTACATCTGAAACGTGCCATAATACTTCTAAATTTATCACATGATAGCCTTGTAATATACATTTCAACACCAAAAGTATGCTTATACAAAGAATAATAATATGATTTCGAACTTTCATGTATAGCTAAACTAAACTAAACTTTACTTTCATACCGACCCATTTATATAAAAGCGGCACAACCCTATCCATTATCATCAGAAATATCTACAAACAGCAGAGTGCACTGTACAGTTACGACTTTCAAATAGTTATATATATATTCTGAATATTTCTTTGTGTATTATGGTGTGATCTTAAACCTCAAACTGAGTGAGTGAGTGAATATGGTTTTACGCCGCTTTTAGCAATATTCCAGCAATATCACAGGCGGGGGACACCAGAAATGGGCTTCACACGTTGTACCCATGTCGGGAATCGAACCAGGACTTGTAGAACATGTATTAAGAGTGACTCTCGTGAAACATAACACACTTTATTTCAGGATGGTGTGATACGCGGTCGTTTGGAGCCAATGGACATGTTCTGTGCTGTGGCTGAAGTGATTGTGGAGGTACACACAGTTTCGCCTTTCGGGAGTACATTTGTATCCCAGAAAGATGAACGAATTCAACTGGTGTTCCAAGAAAATGCTGTAAAAGAGAACACTGAATTTCATTTCCAGGTATATATTTATATCAGCCACCTCATATAAAAATATCCTTTGAAAATCGACGTTGAATGTAACTAACTTATGTTAGGTTGTTTGAGTTAACGTGTGAATGTTTTTTGAGCGAGTGATTGAGTATGGTTTTACATCACTTTTGAATATGCCAGAATTATCATGGCGGGGGACACCAGAAATGGGCTTCACACATTGTACCCATGTCGGGAATCGAACCCGGTCTTCGGCGTGACGAGCGAACGCTTTAACCACTAGGCTACCCGACCGCCCCTGCGAATGCTTTAAACATTTGGCTACCTCACCGCTCGAATATCCTTTTTTAAAAAAGAATCATGAATTGAAATTAACGCATGCACATGTACATGACATTTGGATTTTATTGAAATAAATAATTTGTCCCAGAAATGCTTGAACAATATTACTATGCTTCAGTCTGTTGAAAAAAAAAGAAATTGCCTGCCACAAAAATACGGAAGCCTTTTCGGGCCATTCAAGTTTTCTCTTGAAATTTCAAGATGCTGTGCTCAAATTCAAGATAACGATCTTGAAATTACAAGATAACAAGTTGAAATTTTAAGATTTTAATTTTAAATGACAACATATGTATCTTGACATTCCAACAAAGATCTCGCGATTCCGGGAAGAAAATAAGGAAACAAGTGGCCAAAAAGGCTTCCGTACAAAAAAAGCATTGTTTTATATTAACGAGTGAGTGAGTATGGTTTTACGCCGCATTTAGCAATATTCCAGCAATATCAGGGCGGGGGACACCAGAAATGGGCTTCACACATTGTACCCATGTCGGGAATCGAACCCGGGTCTTCGGCGTGACGATGTTTTATATTAAAAACATATCTGGTATTATTGCTTTAGCTGAAAGAATTTCTAATCTCGATGTTAAATTACAGTTCCAACCCCCACCAATATCAATTGGACGTTCCCACGGATACCTAGAATTGTATGATTATTAATAACCATTATTGACATAAATGACAAATGCCTGTTATTATGCCTAATATCTCCAGGCAGAGTTATTTGACCAAAAGAGGCTACAGGAGTACAAAGCACTCCAGCTCGGAGACTGCATCATCGGAGCAACAAACATCTTAACTGTGACAGTCAGCACCCAGCTACAGCTTCCTGCCCAACTATCTTTGCCTCTCGACATAGACGAGCCTGACGACACAGACGACAGCAAAGTGGTTTTCCTTCATTATCATTCCAACATGGACGGCGACACAGTTGTCGACGTTATTGATGACTGTATATCTGTGGACAACCGGTGCTATACGACTGACGTTATGAACTTTTGCAGGTAAGATGTCAATTCATACTACCATTGTTTGAGAAAACGTACAGGTATGGGTAGGACAGTTATAAGGTGGTGAGGTGAGGTGAAATGGGGTTTAACGTCGCGTCCAAGATTATTGCACTTATATAGCGACGTGTGCGTGTGTGTGTGCGTGTGCGCGCTTACGCTCGAGACTGATGCCGATTTATAGTGCTAGCTCAATGAGATACCATGCCGCAGTTTAACATGAATACCCCACTCAGACACATAATACTGGCTCCGAGCCGACCAGTCCTTGTTTTAGCCCCTTAATGCCGAGCACCGAGCGCCAGACAAGAAGTACCATGTGTTAACGTCTTTTGGTATGACGCGGCCGGGGATCGAACCCCGCACCTTCCGCTCTCCGGGCGGACGCTCTACCACTAGACCACGCAGGCGGTCTAGCACAGTATTAAACACCATATGAAGATGAGTTGACTGTTTTACTGTTTTATGGCCATAAATAAATAAATAAATAAATAAATAAATAAATAAATAAATAAATAAATAAATAAATAAATAAATAAATAAATAAATAAATAAATAAATAAATAAATATGTAGAGTGACAAGACAAATCAAAGATGCTCTATTAATGTTTAACTTTACATTTGTCATTCAAAAGATGGTTTAGTTTGTTCTACTTGATCAGGTTAGCTATCCCATATTACTACTGGCCAAACTGTTTCGATTAATGGTTTTCAGCTTCGCTACAGGTCGAGTTTCGCGTTCAGCATCAACCGACGCAATAAGCGAAGCAGCTTTGCGTCTGAGGGGGGACATCGACATCTGCAACATCATCACCTTCATCAACTACGAACCCGACGAGAAACTGTACCGTCTGTTGGTGGACTGCGTGGATGTCACGCGGCTCGACGGCGCTGTAGGCGTTCACGAGGCTGGGGGAATGGTGGAGGTCAAGCACAGTCGGTCAAGGGACATTCAACTCAAGAACAAAGCAAAAATTTCGATTGATCACGATCTCTCGGTTGTTAATAGCAAACGGAACAACATATATGTCTTTCAGTATTGCACATCTCAGAACAACCACGTGACTATTCCGTTCCAAATCGAGGACATGGGCGGAGTGAACATCCGGTTTTCTTGGGGTGGTTATGACCATAGAGTGTATTTTCGGGTTAACAAGAAAACTCTTGAACGCTTCTGTAGTAGTGATCCTACTGTGGTTAGAAGGACTCCAGTCAGGCAACCAAGAGGCAAGGCTGTCCAAGGAAGAGGTAAGGCTTACCATGTGTCAAACAAAGTTGGTTAGTTGGTTGGTTGTTGAACGCCGCACTCAGCAATATTCCAGCTATATGATGGCGGTCTGTAAATAATGGAGTCTTGACCTGACAATCCTGTGATTCATATCATGAGCATCGATTCACGCAATTGGGACCGATGACATGCATCAACTAAGTCAGTGAGCCTGACCACCTGATCCCGTTAGTCGCCTCTTACGACAAGCATAGTCGCCTTTTACGACAAGCGTGGGCTGCTGAAGACCTATTCTACCCCGGATCTTCACGGGTCGTGTCAAACAAAGAGTTGACATCACATTTATACCTTTTAAAGAACATGTATTATTCTGTGCACAGCAAGTACCTGTGAACGAACTACGAGCTAAGGGACCAGCCATGTCAGGGCTGGGGGTAGAGGGGGTAGAGGGGGTAGAGGGTTTGGGGTATGGCTCGGATTTCCTATTGGAGACAAGATTGTTTTCAGCTACATGTGCATACATATTTTTTGATTAAATCTTGACTTAATTTTTTCAACATTCTGAAGCAAAATTAGTTTGGAAGCATTTCCTGGGATCACAATATAGAATAGGTGGGTCAGGATACGCTAACCTTTTTGCGAACACCTGGTGCCATTACTATTTGATAGTGATTCATAAACACATGCTCATGATTTAGTCGGAATTGTACAATCGACTCTGCTTTATGCAGAGATTTCTGTTGGATATGGAAAGGCTTTGTCGCTTTATTATTATTTACAGATTAAAATAAAATAATGCAGCAAAGAGGGTTTGGGTGATCCTGGCACAGTCAGGCTGGTTAGGCTTGTCATCAGCTCAGGGCCCTTGCCCCCTCTACACGCAGCCCAGACAGCGATGGGACTTCCCCCAGGAAGCGCTGCTTGGTCAAACCCACCAGGACTTTTCGGAAAATGTGAGGACTCCCCAACACCGCAGCCTTCTGCATTACCCAGATTGTCAGAAAGGCTGTATTCCTGGTAGCAAACCCGGGTACTCTCCCGATGTCAGTCAACAGATTGGGAGGTACCAAAGGCACCGAGAACAATGGGGAGTCGGACAACTTGGTACTTGGGATGCAAGCGTGACATATCGATAGGGAGGTCTGCATACTAGTATTTGCCATGTTTTACCTCAATCCTGTCAATCACATAATTGTCAAAAGGGACAGAAAATTCAATGATATAAATGATTTCATTGGATTTATCAAAAAGGACAAGATCAGGTTTGTTGGCCTGGATATGCCTGAGGCTGTATACGGGCCTATTCCAAAGGATTTTGTATTTATCATTTTCCATGACGCCTTCTACATATTCCATGGATGGACCTCTGTGTCAAAACCACAAGCATGACGAAGACGGTAATAAAATGTTAGAGCCACCCAATCATGTCGCTTTAGATACTGTGTCTGTGCCAAAGCTGGGCCTCGCTTTATTATTGTTATTATGATTATGATGATGATGATGATGATGATGATGATGAAAACGGTCACTGTCCTTTACATATACGTTTGATTTACTCATTAATGATACTAAGTTCATTTATTTCAGCATCAAAGGTTTTGACGGAGAAGAGCATGGATGCCCTCGGCAAGAGCCTTCCCATGAGCGAATGGCATGGAATTGGCCTTCAACTCAGTCTAAACCATGACGGCATGCTAGCTCTGCTAGATGGCCACAAGAATATATGTACCCCGGGCTTTCTCATTCTGAAAGATTGGTTCCAAAAGAATGGTACAAAATCAGAAGAACAACTCTTAAATGAATTGACATCTGCCTTGGAGGAGGTTGGAAGGGTCGACATCGCCGAAGTTGTCACGAATGTCCGAAGAGAGAACAGAGAGATACGACGATCTGATTTTGATGGTCGATATCAACCCATAGAGGACAGTGTCTGTACTGACGATAGCACCGCTGAGGAAGGTGGTGAAGATGAAACTGGTGCCAGTAGTTCACAGACATTTGAGGTCACACGAAAGATGTCCCAGGTCTCCTCCGATAGTGGCGTGTCTGAAGATGGCCCCTTGTCCAGACCACGATTGAGGACCACATCTGCAGGTGACTTACCATCAAGAAGGGCTTCACCTGGAGTTGTTAGGTCCAAATCAACTTCTTTCATCTTTCCAGATGATCTTCAATAACTGTGCGGACCTTAGAGTTTGCCAAGTATGTCTGGCAAACAATTTATGGCTGTGTTGATCATGGACTTGGCAAAGTCTAGCACACATTTTCTCTTCTTCGGAGATAAATCGCGAATAGATTTGCACAGTATCCTCTTGTATGCCTCGATGCAAAAAGAAGGGCTGGGTTTTGTTGAAAAAAGCTGTGAATATGATATTATCTGAACACGTTATGATTGTGTACATAGAAGAACGTTTCCTAATACTCTGTTTTTGGCCTCATTCGTGGCCTAATACGGGAGATGAATATCTGGAAAAATGAGCGGACATCTGATTCGTGACATCGACGAGTCGTGGGCACATTCACCGAATGGAAAGAGAACTTAGGTATCGCCAACCTACATTTGAGTTATTTTGTTCAGAGCTAGACAAAGGTGTAAACCAACAGGAGACTGTAAAAATACTTGTGCACCCGGCCCAACAACACTGTATGTAAGGGGGCGCGGCTGGCCCAGTCGTTTAAGGCGCCGCAATTCGATGTGCAGAGTTGTGTCCCTTTGGTACACCAGAAACCTGTGATTGTGGGTTCGAATCCCAGTTCGCTCCGATTATGATTCTAGGTTTGTCAGCACCATACCCGTGCTCGTGGGTTTCACCGAAGTGGTAAACGTCTAAGACCTGCATCACTTCGGGCTTTCCTCCCACATTAAGCTGACGCGCCGTGATATAACTGGAATACTGTTAAAAGCGGCGTTAAACACAACTCACTCACTCACTGTATGCAAATCTACTCAGGTGTGTTTTTGCATCATTTACATGACCAAAATACTCACATGTATATTATATTGCACATGTGCTTGTTTGATGGTAGAGCAGGTCATGCTTACCCCTTCCGCGAAAGTTGTTTGATCACAACATTCGAGGCCTCGGCAAAGTTTTCAAAAAGGTGTATTGTGGACATGGGAGGACATTTCAAGTTTGACGCATCAGTAAACCATAATGTCCGATACACTTCCCTGTATTGACTTTTACCAAATGTTCCCGTGCTTATTATGTAAACATTTGACTTGCCTTTGCATGTGTTTGTGACCACTGGGGCAGAATACATTAACCTTTTCCCGAACACCTGATATCACTATTGGATTGTGTTTCGTGAACACATACTCATGATATAGTCGGAATCGTACAGTGGACTCGTCTTTTAGTTCAGTTTTCTCATGATTATGGAAATGTTGCGTGTTTTTCTTCTTTTTTTTCCATCTATTCACGAAAACGTTTTCCTTGAATACATGCATACATGATTTATACATTATTTCTAAGAGTACATGATCTGCTTAAAATGTTTTCGTTTTAATATATGAACAAGAGTGCATGAGTTGTTTTACGCCGCTTTTAGCAATGTTTCACCAATATTACGGCGGGAGACACCGTTCTTGGGTTTCACATATACCCCTTATGTGGGGAATCGAACCCGGGCCTTCGGCGGGAAAAACGAACGTTTTTACCGCTTCCTCCACTGGGCTACCAGACCGCCATATGAAGATGTGTTTTACAACATATCACCGATCGTTATTAACCTCAGGAATATATGAACACCTTGCGTGCTGTAGAAGGGTATGTTACACACACATAGATACTATCATGCATGATTGTCATGATCACGAGCCACAGTAAGTTGTGAACTGGGTCGAGAGCTATAGCAGCTGCACTCGCGAATCCCTCCTTAACGGTGACATAGTATTGCCCGAACCGTCTCTAAGCTAACCTGGCAAATAAAATATTGCTGTAAATATCAACTGTGTGTAATCTTCATTCCGTGAACGAAAATACGCTTCGACACTGTAGCTCACCTAGTTATATTTAAATAAATATACTATCAGCAATAACAGCTACTTTACTCTATCAGCATCAGCATGAATACTTGGATCAGGTAAGCATTATCCCACGAGGGACGTGTACTTGATATGAAATGGAATGCTCTTTTAACATGCTGTTATTATGATACGTAACGCTAGCCTTACTTTACGTTTGATATAAGCTTAATACGAACTGGGAACGGGTTCTGTATTATATTTAGTACCAACGAATATTTTTTAATCGTTACCTCCAGAATTATGATATGTCTGTGTGTCCTTATAAGGAGAGAAAAATATGTGAAAACAACATGTCCAAAACGTAAACACAGAGCAGAATCACTTCAGGTGCTGAGACTAGATATGTATTCATCTACAGATGAAAATATATAAATATTTTTATACATTAAAGATATGAGCCTAAATATTTTTATTTTTCAAAAGTCCTCTTGCAACACTGCATTTTTATGGCAAGCAATTTGTTTTCGTTTTCAACAGTTTGAAGCAAAATAAAAATAATACCCGGACAATTTAATTTTAATTTAAATTAATTTAATCTAAATTTAAATAAATTCATAAAATACCAGGATGTTATAACTGTGATACCAAAATACGTCACCATCGAATAACCATTTCTTGTTTGTTTAAATTTTAGCCACAAACAGGCATGGCTGTTTACTTTCTTTTGTCCTGCAGTGCATTAATCTTCAAAGTGCTCATAGTGGTAAACATCTGAGACCTGCATCACTTCGGGCTTTCCTCCCACATGAAGCTGACACGCCGTGATATGACTGGAATACTGTTAAAAACGGCGTAAAACCCAACTCACTCACTCACTCAAAGTGCTCATCTATTCAATTTATGCCACACAAGACAATAGGTCAATACACGTCTATTTTATTTTGTTTACATGCATTTTCAAGGGCCTCTTTGTTCAGCCCTTTTCTACCTGTTGATCACACAGCAGGTGATTTTACATGGAATTTACATATATCTAGATCTAGAATTGCACTTTCTGAGTGAAACGTGTATCTCATTTATGACACATTTAATAATATGTTTCTATGTAAATACATCATGTATACACGTACAGTAAACTACGTTTATAACGAACACACTTATAACGAACTGACCGATATAACGAACTTACTTTTTAGTCCCGGCCATTTGTTGTAATTATGTTGTACATATGCTTATAACGAACTACGGTTATTACGAACTACAATTAGTGGTCCCTTTGAGTTCGTTATAACCGTAGTTTAATGTATATCATATGGGACGGACGGCGTTATTAACTTATTATACTCAAATACTCAATAATACCCGCACATTTTAAAACATATAATGTACATCTCCTAAATAAAAGAGACCCACTCTTGTTTTCATTTGAATAAGTAGTACAACCGTGAGTGCAGTTATGACAACATGACGTCATGAGATTATGACGACATCCAAAAGGACGTCATTTGGATATAGAGCCAATTTTCCAGATATCAATTTGTGGCAAGAAACGAAAGAGCTTACCAGACACGACACGTTTCCATGGGGAAGATACGGAGAGTCCGATACCAGCCCTTTATTTGTACAGATACATTTAGTGTTAAGGGATACTTGCTTTTACGGGACACAATGTGACAACTAGAGTAGTTAAATGACACACTGGGTAAATCAGCGTAAAACGTTGACAAGAGACACCACGGCGTAAGACCTCAAATCCTAGTATCAAAATGTAATTTACACACACAACTTATCACGCATTGGGATTTGTCTGGCAAAACTACTTGTTAATCACACAGTAACGAAAGAGGACGTACAACTCAACCTACTGAAGTAACCACTGATCAAATATGTTATCTTGGTCTTTAGGCTGCATAACAACTGGGTAATGCATGTTAGCATGGGTTCGAAATAAGGGAGAGCTGTATACGACATTTGGAACATACGTAACAATTGGTCGCTTTAGGATTTCAACATTTCTTCCTTATCTTCAAGCCTCGTAAGTAAGTAATTGCTGTGAAATGATGATATCTATATTTGCTTTATATTGACTGCATTTATAATGGACTTGCATCAGATATGTCATGTTGATTGTGACAATCCGTTACGTGAAGATTATCTCGTCATAGTTTTATACACGAGCAGGTGCTTTGAGGACATGGATGGTAAGTTTCGGTGCTGTTTTATGCTGTACAGTATCGATAGGATAGTGACTGGGCCCCGTTGCACAAAACGATCTTAGAGCTGCGACTGTCGTAAGCCTAATAGTATGTTAAAGTATGGGAGTTACGATCACCTTAGCGCTATGATTACTTTGTGCAACGGGGCCCTGGTCATTAACGTTTATGGTGCATCGTGAGTATTGCCTCTTGGATTTATGGCTCCGTTTTTCATTGACTTATTGACCTATGGACTTGTTGGTTTATTCATTCTTTTGTCAGAAATAGAAATAGGAATTCTACCATGAAAATACTCGATTCTTATTGGTGTTAGAGGTTTCAAATGACAATGAACATTTCAAACAGTCGCCGAAGCCTACATTAATGAAGGGGTTGTTCTTGTCAGCTAAGTGGTTAAAGCGTTCGCTTGACACTTGTGCATGAGTTTGGTGACTTGGCTGATTGTGTGTCATCATACCTATGAGATGGTTCGTTGCTCATGTATTCAGAGTATGGAATCTGGCATGATATAGCTGAAAAAATGCTCACTCACACACCCACTCACTCGTTCACTCACTCACTCACTCACGCACGCACACAGCACGCACGCACGCACTCAACCACTCAACCACTCAACCACTCACTCAACCACAAGGGGGCATGGGTGGCCCAGTCGTCTAAGGCGCCGCGATTCGATGTGCAGAGTTGCGCTAGAAACCTATGATTGTGGGTTCGAATCCCAGTTCGCCCCGATTATGATTCTAGGTTTGTCAGTACCATACCCGAGCTCGTGAGTTTCACCGAAGAGGTTAACGTCACTTCGGGCTTTCCTCCCACATTAAGCTGACACGCCGTGATATGACTGGAATACTGTTAAAAGCGGTGTTAATCCCAACTCACTCACTCACTCACTCACTCACTCACTCACTCACTCACTCACTCACTCACTCAACCACAGCTCTTTTCCTCAAAGCTCATGACAGGTGACACACGTTAATGCATTATGCCGATGATAATTTGCATATCGTGTTGACATCATTATTATCACACTGATAACGTGCTTGTTATGTTGACAAAATATTTATCTTTGGTCTCTTTGACAGAATCTCGCTTGTGCCTGAAGAAGACCCAACCTGATTCCAGAAGATCTAGCCTGATTCCAGAAGATCTAGCCTGGTTCTAGAAGATCTAGCCTGATTCCAGAAGATCTAGCCTGATTCCAGAAGATCTAGCCTGGTTCCAGAAGATCTAGCCTGGTTCCAGAAGATCTAGCCTGGTTCCAGAACATCCAGCCTGTTCCAGAAGCCCCTACCATGTCAAATGAAGAGTAAGTAATATGCTCACCTTTGTCAGTTATCAGAGTATGGCCCAACATATCGTGAAGAACCTGCTACCAATTTAGAACTTTAACATAATTATAGATACGGTCGAAGCATATACCAAAAGATGGGCCAAGAAAGAAGATTGATGAACTTGTTGAATGTTTTTCAGAGTGCACGACTGAAAAAGAGAAAACAAAATTGGACTACATCCATCTAATATGTAAACATCACTACATTAATTGTTTGGTAAAGAAAACTGGTATCACTGACATCAAATAATGCCCCATATCAGGCCAGTGAGAAATCTGCTAAAACTGCGCATTACTTGTACTATTGTACTATTATCTTTTGACTTTTGACTTGACTCTAAAACCCGAAGACATGTCAATTCCTCTTATGTACTCCATACACATCCGTACGTACTCCATACACATCCGTACGTAAAGAGGTATATAGCTAGGTCCTGCAAATGTGCACATCCCTGTATGATAATAAATTTTGTAAGGACTTCCTTTATTTCAATGATTTTCAGTTATCCATTCAAATCATGTTCACTATTTTGCCTTTTACGACCAATGGAATCTGTTTCGGTAGATAATCTGGCGTTGAATAAATACCATTTAGATTTTCAAAAACACAAAGGATTTGTTGATTTTCTTTAGTAATCTCAGTAAAGAACCAAATATCAAATATCAACCATGAACACAAATATAACAAATATCAAATATCAACCATGAACACAAATATAACAAATATCAAATATCAACCATGAGCACAAATATCACAAAGAACAAATATCAACCATGAGCACAAATATCGCTATTAACAAATATCAACCATGAGCACAAATATCACTAAGAACAAATATCAACCACGAGCACAAATATCACTATTATCAAATATCAACCATGAGCACAAATATAACTCTTATCAAATATCAACCATGAGCACAAATATAACTCTTATCAAATATCAACCATGAGCACAAATATCACTAAGAACAAATATCAACCATGAGCACAAATATAACTCTTATCAAATATCAACCATGAGCACAAATATCACTAAGAACCATATGCATGAGCACAAATATCACTGTTATCAAATGTCAACGGTGAGCACAAATATCACTATTATCAAATATCAACCATGAGCACAAATATAACTCTTATCAAATATCAACCATGAGCACAAATATCACTATTATCAAATATCAACCATGAACACAAATATCACTAAGAACAAATATCAACCATGAGCACAAATATCACTAAGAACAAATGTCAACCGTGAGCACAAATATCACTATTATCAAATATCAACCATGAGCACAAATATCACTGTTATCAAATATCAACCATGAACACAAATATCACTATTAACAAATATCAACCATGAACACAAATATCACAAAACAACAACAAAGATCAACCATGAACACAAATATCACGATTAACAAATATCAATCATGAGCACATATATCAACCATGAGCACAAATACCACTAAGAACAAATATCAACCATGAACACAAATATCACGATTAACGAATAACAATCATGAGCACATATATCAACCATGAGCACAAATACCACTAAGAACAAATATCAACCATGAGCACAAATATCACTAAGAACAAATGTCAACCGTGAGCACAAATATCACTATTATCAAATATCAACCATGAGCACAAATATCACTGTTATCAAATATCAACCATGAGAACAAATATCACGATTAACAAATATCAATCATGAGCACATATATCAACCATGAGCACAACTACCACTAAGAACAAATATCAACCATGAACACAAATATCACGATTAACGAATAACAATCATGAGCACATATATCAACCATGAGCACAAATACCACTAAGAACAAATATCAACCATGAACACAAATATCACTAGTATCAAATATTAACCATGAGCACAAATATAACTATTATCAAATATCAACCCTGAGCACAAATATCACTAATATAAAATATCAACCATGAACACAAATATCACTAAGAACAAATTACCATGAACACAAATATCAACCATGAACAAATATCAACCATGAACACAAATATCAACCATGAACACAAATATCACAAAAAAACAAAAACAAATATCAACCATGAACACAAATATCACGATAAACAAATATCAACCATGAGCACAAATATCAACCATGAACACAAATGTCAACCATGAACACAAATATCACTCTTAACAAATATCAACCATGAACACAAATATCAACCATGAGCACAAAATATCCCTATCAACAAATATCAACTATGAACACACATGTGACTATCAACAAAGATCAACCATGGACACAAAAATCAACCATGAACACACTGACTACTGTCTTGCATTCTCTTTATTTTTCAGAGATGTGACGAAATTAGACCTGATTGATCAGACCGAGGAAAAGCAAGGTTTGTTCTCTCAGTTCAAAGAACGCTTGAAAACTATCCTCGGTCTTCCAACACAAAGAAAGGACCCTAACGTTGACGTGAAGGTTCTCCACTCCGCGGAACGCGACGAGTGCTTGGATCAGCTGGGACTCCACCAGGATCAGCTGTTGGTGTCCGATGTGTACAGGGTTGTCCAGAGTCTCCAGACTCTGCCTCCAGATGGGGAGCTGATTGTTCCCCTGGAGATGCCAGAACGATCCATTCCACCCCAGGTGTTGTACACGTTTACGTACTGTATGAAGATTGGCGGACAATGGTACCTGGAACCGGCAGAATACAGGGTTTGTATGCCCTGGTTTGCATTGCCATAGCCCTTAAACATGTGTTGTATTCCGATGTGTAAAGTCGTTGGGCTAAAACCATAGAACAGGTTGCTCAAAACACAGATGCTTGTCTCAATAAATCTTTCAAGAAAAATATTGGATTCATTTTGACAAATACATACATTGCGAGCTCACTATAATTTAAATGCTACAATAAATTTCGGAATAGCTGTATGCATTTCAACGTGGGACTTTTATTCATGGGGAACAGATAACCTATCATTCCAAAATGCGATAATACCCGATGCTGTACTCTGTTACCAATTGTCTTTTACCGTACTATAATGTAGACAAATGTCAGTTTAAGATCACATAAAGAGACAAAGGCCATGCCAACCTATTGTTGCAATGACACATAAAAACTGACGTTATAAACAATGAATGACGTCATCTCCAAATGGACATCAAAAGAGACTTAATATTGATGTGGCAACACGTAGCTATTAATTAAAACAATAAACAATCAGCTTGAAACAACAGAATTTCCTCAGTCATACTTTTGTTCACTCTCATGGGTAATATATGAATGTGAGTGAGATATATTTTAACGCCGCTTTTAACAGTATTTCAGTTATGTCACGGCGTGTCAGCTTAATGCGGGAGGAAAGTCCGAAGTGATGCAGGTCTCAGACGTTTACCACTTCGGTGAAACCCACGAGCACGGGTATGGTGCTGACAAACCTAGAAACATAATCGGGGCGAACTGGGATTCGAACCCACGATCATAGGTTTCTGGCGTGCCCAAGGGACACAACTCTGCACAGCGAATTGCGGCGCCTTAGACGACTTGGCCACCCATGCCCACCATGTATAAATGTGGTATTATATGTTTTCATGTGAATTACTATGGATACATTTGCTGAACTGTCGCAAATGAAGAAGTGAAGACGCACCAACTTTTAGACATGATTATCTGGTTCTTACCGGTTGAACATAATGACAGTATTATCTTTGATATATCAGTGATCAGGGAAAGAAGTGTTTCTTCACATTATATATTAAGGTATTCGCACTTGCAGGAAGGTGGCTGTGTATATGGCAAGCTGACAGAGATGGACGTGTTTTGTGTGACCGCGGAGTTAAAACCGGAATATGCCACAGTGGGACCGAATGGTCACAAGTTTGTCTCTGAGAAGGACGAGAGAATTGCCATTGACTTCCCAGAACATGCTGTTGAAGAAGAAACCATGCTGATAATTGTGGCAAGTGTATTTGGATCAAACATTCCATCATAACGTTACATTAACAAACCTGACTGTTAAGACAATAAGCAAATTTAACCACAATATTGACACAATACTTTAAAAAAAGATACTTCATTGAAAAGTTGTACTACATAATGATAAATCATATAATATCAATAGCAGGGATCCCAAAAAAACGTAAATTCGCAAATGAAAATTTACATCGTGATATTTGGTTACTGCTGGTATATAAAGGTTCCACAGAGTGTATGGTGCACTGTACTTAATAGTATTAAGTATTAATAAGTAAGGATAAGATACAGGGATGAACAACTTCTTTATTGCAAATAGGATCGACGTTTCTGTCCAGGTTCTTAAACCGTTTTCAAACCTCTCAAAGAAGTTAATAGTGTTAATGCTGTAACTAACACTTTTGTTCAGACGGACATCATCGACCAACAACGGTTTGAAGAATATAAGAAGAAGAATGAAGAGTTCCGATGCATTGTTGGGTTCACTAACATTCTCACAGTCAGCCCATCAGTGGAGCTCCACACAGATGCTAAGATACGCCTTCCTGTGGATGCTGAGTTTGAGAAGGGGGATTGCGATGTTATGTTTCTACATTGGAACAATGATGAGGATGAGGGTGAAGATGTTGGGGAGGATGTGACAGTTGTAAATGCTGTTACAGAAGGTGCCAATACCTACACAGCCCCGGTCACCTCATTCAGCAGGTACTCTGAAATCCCATTCCTTATAGTTTCACATTAGGCAGAAGACAAGTTTTTATAAAAAAGTTTCTTTGTTCGTAGTTTAACGCCACATTCAACAATACTCAAGCCATATGACGGCGTTCTGGCCCAGACAATTTAGTTTTTGAGCATCGATCTCCGCAAATGACATGCATCAACCAAGCTCACCATCCGATCCTCTTACGACAAACACGGGATGCTGAAATAAAATTCTAACCCGGATCGTCGGGGGTTCATATTTATTGATAGATATTGTTGTTTTTGTCAACCCTAAGCTTTACGTTATCCAATAGGGATGTCGTATTCATGTTTAGATGTTTCACAGTAATCGAAAATTAATCATATGTTAAAGTTGTCTTTACGTGTTTAGTACTAAATTATCAAGAAGATTTGTATTTCATTTGCGTTAGGTATGCCTGTGTCGCTGTTCAGAGAAACATTCCGATTGAAGAGATATCCAGAGCGGCCAAACACGCGATCGGGAAGCTGAATCTGTGTGTCCTCCTCACCTTCGTTGACTATGATCAACACTTGGGTGTCAACTACCTTCTAGTTGACTGCGTTGAATTCACCAAGGTGGACCGAGCTGTCGAACTTCACAGAACCGATGGCATGAAGGAAGTCAAGCACAGCAGATCAAGGGACATCGAACTCAAAGATAAAACCAAGATTAAAGTTCATCTGGGTGGAGGCATTAAGCGTCATGACAAATCATTTACAACGAATGCTTTTTATTTCAACCGGATGACAAGAACCAACAAAGTTATTATTCACTTTACTTCCAAAGGAAAAGATGGAAACGTTCGCTACTTCTGGGGTCATGACGATCACAAAGTATACTTTCCATTGGAATCAAAAAGAAGCGTTGCTAGAAAATCATCCTCTGTGAAACCCCGACAAATGAGTAGGTCCTATTCCTACGAGCCTTCTGGAGCAACATCTGGGTCCTATTCCTACGAGCCTTCTGGAGCAACATCTCTAAACTTCCATGGTACCCCAGGACATTCTCCAGGTAGTATCATATGTTCTCCTTAATGTCTGCTCGAGAATGATTTCTTTGGATATATTCAATAACTAGTAGAACCCCGGGCAAGAAAAAAGTTTTGTGTGTTTGTTGTTTAACGCCGCACTTAGCAATATTCCAGCTACATGACGGCGGTCTGTAAATAATCGAGTCTGGTCCAGACAATCCAGTGATTGACATCATGAGCATCGATCCACGCAATTGGGATACGATGAGCAAAAGAAAGTAATCACACATGTTTCATTGTGACTATAATGAAACAAACAAGAAATAGTTATGCGATAATGATGTATTTAAATGAGTAACATATTTGTGTTTTGGACCTTCAGTTTGAAGTATTTTGGAGACTGTTTTCAGCCAAGTAACGTTTTGGTGACGTTTGCAATTTTTGGGTCACATCCAATTTTCAATCGTATTCGTTTTCCTGGCAGTTTATAAAGTCGTTTCACCACTGAATTACTACATTGATCTTGCAATGCACACTTTATGCACATTAAATCAATGTCCATGTTTGTAGGCGCGGAGATGCATCCAATTCTAACCGACAAAAGTCTTGCAGCGTTTGGAGACATATTACCACATTCAGAATGGAGAAGTGTGGGTCTTGAACTCAACTTTTCGATTGATGCTATTACCTCCATATTTGATAAAGCAGAGAGAATGAAATCCAACCCTGGCTTGGAGCTTCTTACTGAATGGAGACGGAGAAATAAACTCCGGAATCAAGATGAACTGATAAACGACCTCATAGCTGCATTTGCTGAACTCAAGCGAAACGACATTGTAGGCGTTCTGAATTCAGCACGACAACATTCGCGTCCAATACGAAGAAGTGACCTAGATTGTGGATCTCCATCCCCAATTCCCCCATTTGGTCCAGAAGCAAGCTTTAGTTTTGGACCCTTTTTTTCAAGCAATGAGACATCAGGCGACAGCAGTTCTTTGTCTTCTGCTTCGAGTCAACCTGTTAGCTCCGTCGGCACAGCAGTAGGCTCGTCCGAGACTTTGAAGAGTGAAGACACAGAACTGTTTAAACATGAATTTTAATCGCACCTATTTGAGACGGGACGCACTCTGCATAATTCAGACTGTTGTGTGTTGGAATGACTGAACGACCTTTGTGAAGTCAATATTCCACAGGTAGCTGAGTCGGACATCGATGGTCAAGTTGTCTGGTAGCAATAGTAGTAGTAGTAGTAGTAGTAGTAGTAGTAGTAGTAGTAGTAGTAGTAGCAGCAATAGTAGTGTTTCCTATTTCCAGCTTCTTTATTGTTTCTATGTTAAGAGACCGCCTCCGTGGTCTAGTGGTAGAGCGTCCGCCCGGAGAGCGTCATACCAAAAGACGTTGAAAGATGGTACTTGTTGTTACCCTGTCTGACGCTCGGCATTAAGGGACTAAAACAAGGACTGGTCGGCTCGGAGTCAGTATACTGTGCCTGAGTGGGGTATTTATGTTAAACTGCGGCATGGTATCACAGTGGGCTAGCACTATAAATCGGTATCACTCCGGACTAGTACAAGCAGCCACACACGTGCATGCACGTCGTTATATAAGTGCAGACCCAGAAACATAATCGGAACCGAGATTCGAACCCACAGGTTTCTGGGGTGCCCAAAGGACGCAACTCTGTACAGCGAATACGGCGCCTTAGACGACTGGGCCACTCGTGTCATCTTCAAACCTCTTGGTGTTGGTTAAAATACTTGTTACTTGATCATTGGCAATTACGTGAAGTGTTGGATTCTTTATTGCATTTGTTGTTCCTTTGATGTTTGATGTTTCTTTGAAGTGGGCTATCACCCGTATTAAAATTGTTGTCGCTTCTGATTTCAGTACTAAGCATTAACCACTGTCGTACTTCGTAATTTGTTAGATAAATTATTAAATAGCATCCCATTACCGGAGATTTTTGTTACGTGAGATATATTTTCAGTTTCTTTCGGTTTGAATAAAAGTGTTTATATACGTTTTTGTCTGCAAAGCAGGAACTATTTTCTATGTCGAATGCCACCTATGACTGGCGTGGTTTGGTCCAAAACGGGTTTATTTTTGAGAACTTCGATTCAGATTTAAAAACACACAATAACAACTTGGGTTAAATCAGTAGAATTTTTTATGGTGGTTATCAGGGCTCTCAATAACTGATTATGTAATGTTATTAGAATGATTTCGTGAACATCAATTCTAAGCACTCGGTGAATTTTTCCACCAACATTGTATATCCTCCATATAATTGCATCTGCGACTAGTCGCAGGCACTCACTCACTCACTCACTCACTCACTCACTCGCTCACTCACTCACTCGGGGTAGAATAGGTTTACAGCAACCCACACTTGTCGTAAAAGGCGACTATGATTGTCGTAAAAGGCGACTATGATTGTCGTAAAAGGCGACTATGCTTGTCGTAAAAGGCGACTATGCTTGTCGTAAAAGGCGACTATGCTTGTCGTAAAAGGCGACTATGCTTGTCGTAAAATGCGACTATGCATGTCGTAAAATGCGACTATGCTTGTCGTAAAAGGTGACTATGATTGTCGTAAAAGGCGACTATGATTGTCGTAAAAGGCGACTATGCTTGCCGTAAAAGGTGACTATGCTTGTCGTAAAATGCGACTATGCTTGCCGTAAAATGTGTCATAAGAGGCGACTAACAGGATTGGGTGGGCAGGCTCGCTGACTCGTTTGATGCATGTCATCGTATCCCCATTGCGTGGATCGATGCTCATGATGTCAATCACTAGAATGGCTGGTCCAGACTCGATTATTTACAGACCGCCGTCATATAGCTGGAATATTGCTGAGTGCGGCGGTAAACAACAAACAAACAAAACATGCGCCTTGTAACTATCATTGGTATTTGTACAGTCTGTCCAAACACCCTGGTTGACAGCTCTCTACACAAGGTCACTCGCGCCATTAAATATACCCGCTAGGAATAGCGTTCGAATGAACACTGGCATTTCCCAATATTGGACACACGTCAGAAAACGTAGACAGGGGGCTCTTTGATCAGATAGATATAATGCAAAGGAAACAAGTATGGTGTTGTTGGCCTGACACTGTCGCTGGCGGGTGTGTCACCATGGTTGGTGGCTATTCAGCCTTAAGAATGCCTTGGGTTTAAAGATTGTGTCTGTTGCTCTCTCCCACATTAGGAAGCAGTATGTCTGACGTTGACGGAAAACTCGGATACCCAAGGTAGGTATTTCTACTTAGATAAATTATATATGTTACAATATATTTGTTTATGAGTTGTTTAATAAAATATTAAAGTATATTTTTTCATTTTTGCTGAATATGTATTACGGATATGAAGTTGGGGCTGTGCTTTTGGAAATAGGTAGAAGTAAAAGCGTGGCGGTTTGTAGTTAGTTCGCCAGTTAGCAGTGTCATAATCATTCTACCCACTGATACTACCCACTGTCTTTTATCTGGATAAAAAATATAAGAGGTACATAAAGTGAGTGAGTGTTGTTTTACGCCGTTTTCAGCTAAATTCAATCAAAATCAGGAAATGGACACCAGAAATGGGCTTTACACATCGTACCCAATGGGGAATAGAACCCGAGCCTTCGGTATGACAACGAACGCGTTATCCACTAGGCTACCCCACTGCCTCAAAGGATACATGAAGGACACCGCACTAGTGTCACACTGAAGATGATGACAGCCACGATGTTAGGATTCCATACAGTGAAACTGATATTTTAGTGTTCTTGGTCATAAACACATTTTCATTTGTATTTTGCTTAGTAAGGTAAAAATGTTGATCCTTGCCGCAGCTAGCTGTAATATTGCTGATGTGTACTTGACCAATATTCACCCATATACATTCATTCACTCAAATACTATTGTACCAAGGAAAACGTTTTACCGCTGTTTTGAATTTTGAAATACAGTTTATGTTTTATATATAAAGATATGTTAGTCTTAATTCATACCTGTATTAGTCTTAATTTATATATATATAAAGATATGTTAGTCTTACTTCATATATGTATTAGTCTTAATTCAAACATATGCCCATTTCCGGTGTCCCTCGCCGTGAAATGGCTGAAATATTGCTAAAAGCGGCGTAAAACCATACTCACTCGCTCATACATATGTCACAAATATAACGTACACCCACCTCGGTGTTTTACATGTGTCTCTCAACCCACGTCATTCGCTAGGATGGGTAACATGAGTAAGGTAATTTAATTCGCCACGAATGATGTACATATACTTTGTATGTGAATCTATAGAATGCGCATAGTGAAATATATTTAACATCGGAGTATGAATCAGAAAACTAAACCATAGTTTGTTTGTTGTTTAACGTCGCACTCAGCAATATTCCAACTCAATGGCGGCGGTCTGTAAATAATCGAGTCTGGACCAGACAATCCATTGATTGATACGATGGGCACCGATCCCCGCAATTGGGATACGATCACATGCATCAACCAAGTCAGCGAGACGTACTACCGGATCCTGTTAGTTGCCTATTACGACAAGCATCGGATACTGAAACCAATGCTAACCCGCATCTTCACGGGCGTAAATCTCAGTATATCGGACTCGTGAAAATTTAGTTATTAAACCATTATAGCATCCGATTTATGTGTGAAGATGATTTGTTCTCTCATTTGCATAATTCTCATTTGAACAGGTATGGTTTTTTGTGCATTTGGTATAAATGATTTGTTATGTCGTTCCAGCGATGTGACCTTTGATCTTGCTGCAGAAGGAGATGACACACCATCAGAAACTGACGATGACATCAGACAGGCAAATATTTACATACCCAAATACTCATTTACATAAGTTATACAATACTCAAAAAGGTTCAGGAACCACCAATCTTTTCATGGCATAACAGATTAACTACAGTAATAGGAAAGAATCGGGTGATCCTTAACATTTTTTGAGTAGTATAATATAGGAGGAAGTATTAAACAGGCTTTTAGGGCCAACTGATATTGGCACATTTGAAAGTTAAAGAAACCTTTGAAAATTTGTAAGGAAAGTTATTCAAATGACTGACAACTTGCATTTTACCTAAATGAGCTTTTAGATTTACACATCATATCAACATTCAGGTATACATGGTAAATGCAATGTTCTGTTACCAAGCAACACATTAGTTTGTGGAAAACGAAATGCTGCAACAACGAACTAAACTTCCGGGCAAAGAAAGTCTGCAATTAAAAATTAGGATGTGACCTCAAAATTACAAACGTTACAAGTCTGAAAACAGGTCTAAAACACAAGTTTCATACCCGTATCAAATACATCACCATCCATAAAAGGCGACTATGCTTGTTGTGAGAGACGTCTAACGAGATCGGGTGGTCAGGCTCGCTGACTTGGTTAATGCATGTCAGGGATTCCAATTGTGTGGATCGATGCTCATGATATTAATCACTTGATTGTCTGGTCCAGACTCTATTATTTACAGACCGCCGTCATATAGCTGAAATATTGCTGAGTGCGGCGTTAAACGTTTCATTTTAGCCACCATCGAACATGGGTGTATACTTTTTCTTTGCGCGGCATTTTATTTGCACCTAAATACCTGCCCATCTTTCATTTTTTTGTGTCGAGCTAGTTAGCATGGATATAGTGCTGACATAAGTATCATTATTGTGGCGAATAACTCATTAATTGGTGCTGCTGATGTTTGAACATTAATTAAGTGCGGCATAAGTCTGAACAGGGTGTACAAACAGTTTGTGCCAACCAATACACTTAAATATATTTATTTATATCTGATTAAGAAAACTTTGTATTTATTGTCCATCCGCAACATAAATGATCGTAGTTTGCGCATGCGTGTACAGGAGATGAATCTCGGGGAGCACCAGTTGCTGGTGTCCAAGATCTACAAGATGCGGTGGAGCGAGGATGTTGACGACCCCCACGCTGATATTGTCGTCCCCGTTGACGTCCCCGAGAGATGCAGGACAGGCTGTTCCTTCTGGTTGTGGCTTAAATATGATGGCTGTTGGCACAAGACACCAACTGACGCTCCGGTAAACACACTGAAATTATGTCTAAACTGAACCAATGATCCAGACTCGATTGACTGCCTACGTATGACAGGTGTATTAATTGTTGAGGCGTTAAACAAGAAATAAACACTTATTGTTTATGTAAATTGTGAGTGGCGGGTGCTACCGGTAGGGCAGGACACGCCTGCCCTTTTCGCGAACACCTGGTGTCATCACTGATTTTCAGTGATCCATTCATATAATCATCATGTTGCATGTTACGCCTAATGAAATCTGTAACTGATACTGATATCTCTGGCGTTGATGTTTGAAGTAGAATATGAGTCATTGGCTTAAAGCCACATATGACTGATGGTCTGCATGTACCATGTATGTGGTCAGAAAATAGTAAATATTTGTTTCCTCTAATATAACGATGGTTTACTGTAGCTACCTTGCATCGGGTAATGTGAGTGAGTGAGTGAGTAGGGTTTACACATTGTACCCATGTCGGGAATCGAACCCGGGTCTTCGGCGTTACGATCGAACGCTTTAACCATTAGGCTACCCGACCGCCCTCGGGTAATGTACATGTACTACCTGTATATTGATACATTAATCAACTGAAGGAACGTTGGCATTTGTGTGAAGCAATACGTGCTGATGCCTTATTGATGTTCTGAAACAAATCATAAGAACATATTAAGGTATAGTTTAATAAATACATTATCCCTAATGGATGTAATATTTCTTCTTTTACGACAATATTTTTCGGGAATCAGACAGGAGAAATGATATTTACTTAAAGGTGAGTGAGTGAGTAGGGTGTTACGCCGCTTTTAGCTATATACCAGCAATATCACGGCGGGGGACGCCAGAAATGGGCTTCACACATTGTACCCATGTCGGGAATCGGGTCGGATCTTCAGCGTGACGAGTGAACGCTTTTTGTTTTGTTTTACTTTTTACAATGTGTACATCTTTGAAGTTCGTAGTACAAGCAGACACGCATACACGTGCATGCACGTCGCTGTATTAGAGCAATATCTTGAACGCGACGTAAAAAAACCCAATTTGACCTCACCTCACATCTCTAAAGTTAGATGAAAATAACCAGCCAGGCAATCATGTAAAGATCAGAAACATTGCAAGACATAATTTGAATTTGAAATTAGTTTATAATTGTGATTTGTGAAAAGCAAAATCTACGGAGTTCCATCTTCAACCCCTTTTCACCACAGTAGAGTACAATCTTTAAAGTCAATAATGCCTCTAAGACATCACAATATGGTAGATACAACCATGATCACGGTAACGTTTCCTTTGTGTATACCTGTACGTGAAGATGGTAGCCACTAACGATGGATCTATGTTCAGGTGGAGGGAAAGATCCACGGTAACGTTTCCTTTGTGTATACCTGTACCTTGAAGATGGTAGCCACTAACGATGGATCTATGTTCAGGTGGAGGGAAAGATCCACGGTAACGTTTCCTTTGTGTATACCTGTACGTGAAGATGGTAGCCACTAACGATGGATCTATGTTCAGGTGGAGGGAAAGATCCACGGTAACGTTTCCTTTGTGTATACCTGTACGTGAAGATAGTAGCCACTAACGATGGATCTATGTTCAGGTGGGGGGAAAGATTCACGGTAATGTTTCCTTTGTGTATACCTGTACGTGAAGATGGTAGCCACTAACGATGGATCTATGTTCAGGTGGAGGGAAAGATCCACGGTAACGTTTCCTTTGTGTATACCTGTACGTGAAGATAGTAGCCACTAACGATGGATCTATGTTCAGGTGGATGGAAAGATCCACGGTAACGTTTCCTTTGTGTATACCTGTACGTGAAGATAGTAGCCCCTTACGATGGATCTATGTTCAGGTGGAGGGAAAGATCCACGGTAAGGTGAAGAAGATTGATGCTTTTGGTGTGGTGGCTGAAGACCCCCAATCTGGAGCTGCCTCTGTGGAAAGTAAGAGGATTGGTCCTGAAGGAGGGACGTTTGTCTCCCAGGCCGACGGCCGCATCACTGTATATTTCCCCGAGGGAGCAGTGGACAAACACACAGACTTCCAGTTTAAGGTATTTCTATGCATTAGCATATATATGAACATATCATTTTCGAATAATCTAGGAAGGTCGTTGTTATATTTTCTAGGTAAAATGAAAAACCTATGTATTACAGAACCAATTTCCGAGCCTTCAGTTCAATACTTTGTGTACACAATACCGTTCATGCAAATAGTCCGAATATCAAAACTATCTATACTAAACAGTCAATTTTATGAATCAGTATGTGTTTGTGTTTCTCGCCTCAGACACAAAACGGTTTTGTTATCCACTCATTCGCCCGCCACAAAACATGCTTACACAATGCCGCTATGAAAAACGTATCATTTTCCCCTTTCTTAAAAGAAATGCTCGCTGTATGATCATACACTTTTTAGGATACCGTTGCACTACCAGCACTACCAGTTTATGACCACATGCGCTTTTTCGAACTAAATTTATTATTCTTGGGGTAAGACTTGGGGTACCATTTTAGCAGGCACCGTGTACAATCGACAACTGAGGGCTCACCTTCGATCTTAACTTTAAGTTTACATATTACGTCTGTTTCTTCTGCCAGCTTCGTAGAGGTGACGTGCATGCACGTGCGTGTGTGTGTGTGTGTGTGTGTGTGTGTGTGTGTGTGTGTGTGTGTGTGTGTGTGTGTGTGGCTGTTTGTTCTAGTCCTGACTGATGCCGATTTATAGTGCTAGCACACGGAGATACCAGTTTAACATGATTATCCCACTCAGACACAGTATGCTGATTCCGAGCCGAGCCGACCAGTCCTTGTGTTAACCACTTAATGCCGAGAGCCAGACAGGGTAACAACAAGTACCATATTTTAAAGTCTATTGGTATGACGCGGCCGGGGATCGATCACGGAGGCGGTCCGGATTTGTGATTCTGGGTATGCAGATGAGAAACAATGAGTGAGTGAGTATGGTTTTACGCCACTTTTAGCAATATTCCAGCAATATCACGGTGGGGAACACCAGAAATGGGCTTCACACATTGTACCCATGTCGGGAATCGAACCCGGGTCTTCGGCGTGACGAGCGAACTAGGAAAAATAGGCCACCCGACCGCCCCAGATGAGAAACAGGATGACCAAATACATATAAGATGTTTCACTATTATACATTATAATTTTACATATCTTACCGTGCTAAAATGAAATTCAGTTCATTTGTAATAGAGGTAAAATAATACTTTTGCTATTAGTGTTGTTATTTTTAGACAAATGTCATCTCATCTTAATCAGACTCTTGTGGGGACAAACAGACCCGGATTCTCAAGCTTATATAGGTACTAGTATATACAACTAATATAGGTTTAACGCCGCGAGGATACGGTTTACAACTGATTTTCGGGATACCGTGGTCAGACTCGCTGACTTGGTTGATGCATGCCATCGTATTCCAATTGCTTAGTTCGATGCTCATGATGTCAGTCACTGGATTGTCTGATTCGATTATTTACAGACCGACGTCATGTAGCTGGAATATTGCTGAGTGCGGCGTTAAACAACAAACAAACACACAAATAAACAAACAAACAAAAGTAAATTAAACGCATTATTCTTGTTTCAGTCCATGGTGGTAGACAAGGAGCGGTATGAAGGGTATCTCAAACTAAATGACAGTTTCACCTGCATCCAGGGGTTCACAAACATCCTTGCTGTAACACCTGAAATGGAACTGAAACGTCCCTCAAAGGTGTGTCTCCCGTTAGACTTGCATACAAAGGGAGACAACTCTGAAGTGGTGTTTGTTCACTGGAAGGAATCAGAGGAAAGTCGAGGGGCAGAGGTGATCTGTAACATCCCGAAGGAAGAACCCAAGAACTCATACAGTGTAGACGTCACATCATTCAGCTCGTACGTATGTATGTCCATGTTGGTATGTCAGCATACGTGTGTCTGAATTCAATGGACATAAATCATTCGTGACCAACTCGTGTTATTCCGAGACAAGCCGAATAGCGACTCGCATGCCCCTCTCATGGCCATTTTTCCGACCAGGTTCCGTCTTAGCGCAAACGGGCATACCTAAAACAATTTTCAACTCGTCGCGTAATGGTTCACACATTTTCCCATATATTATATTTATTTCAGATGCAATTGAAAGCACATCTGGACATGCGGAATTTAACTGTGTCTTGGGTATATTTTTAGATGTAAGACATATGTAAAATCAAAAATTATTTCTGAGGGATTCTTTGACGAAGAATTTGAAATCATTCGGGCATTCTGATTTGTTTGTCGTATTTTCGCACATAACATTCATCGATAGGGGGCCGAGTCTTCTTGCAGGTTACGGAAAGGGGCGAGTGGTGTCGAATGGGACATAAATATGACTACAGTGTTAAACATGAAAGTCGCTCTGATTGTGATTCTATGGTTTTCAGTACCACACCTGGGTTTCACCAAAGTGGTAAACGTCTGAAACCTGCATCAATTTCAGTGGTCTAAAGGATGGAGCGTCTGCCCGGAGAGCGGAAGGTCGGTGGTTCGAACCCCGACCGCGTCATTCTAAATGACGTTAAGAGATGGCGCTCGGCATCAGGGGGGCTTAAACAAGGACTGGTTGGCTCGGAGTCAGTATACTGTGTCAGAGTGGGGTATTAATATTAAACTGCGGCATGGTATCTCAGTGGGCTAGCACTGTATTACCGGCATCAGCCCGGACTAGTACAAGCAGCCACACACACACACATACACGTGCATGCACGTCGCTATATAAGTGCAACAATCTTGGACCCCATTTCACCTCACCTCACCGGACCAGTACAAGCAGCCACACACACGTACTCGCATGTCGCTATTGTGCAATAATCGTTATCGACGTTGAACCAATTTCACCCACTTTGTTCCCATATATTTGTAACAATGTGTATCAAATCCTACCAACAATCCCATTCCAGGTACGCCCCCGTGTGTGTTCCCAAAAAGACATCCCTCGAAGACATCGCCACATCAGTTGAGTTCATCTCTGGAAAGAGAAGCATGTGCAATATTCTCACCCTCATCAGCTATGATACAAAGTACAAGATGCACCGACTGTTGATGGACTGTGTAGACTTCTATAAAGTAAACAGCGTTATAGAGAGGCATCAACAAGATGGTATGAGAGAAATCGAGATGAGTCGATCAAGGGACATTCAACTGAAGAGAAAAACACGAATTAAAGTTTCCCTGGAAGGGAATCTGACATACTTAGATAAAAATCTGAAAGTGAATTCTCTAAAGTATGACTGCTATGCTCGAACAAACAAAATAACCATGCCGGTCCAATCCAATGGACGTTCTATGAGCATTGTGCGGTATTCGTGGGAACGAGAGAATCACCAGGTCTTCTTTTTCTTGGACAAACAAACCTTGGGTTCCTCATCGAGAAGCAAGGCCCAACACAGAAAGTCCAGTCAAAGTAGTTGTGGGAGCAGCACATTAACTTCCAGGAATATTGGTAACAATGGCGCGTCTTCAGAAGAGAATGTCTCCTCCACATCACCATTAGACCTCCATCAACGTGACGTCACTGGCAGTCAGAATCATCGATTAGGTATGTAGTAGATCGAACACTGCTGAGTATAACACTTTGACCACAACATGATTTGAACGATTCCCAGTATCACGAGAATGTGTTTATGCATCACTATCAAACAGTGATGAGACCAGGTGTTCGCGAAAAGGTGAGCGTATCCATCACAAACACATGCAAAGGCAAGTCAATGTTTCGCCTACGTATATGTTATGAGTGAGTGGGTAAGGTGTAACGCCGCTTACAGCAATATTCCAGCAATATATCGCAGCTGCGGACACCAGAAATGGGCTTCCCACTTTGTGCCCATGTGGGAATCGAACCCGGGTCTTCAGCTTGACGAACGAACGATTTAACCACAAAGTGACCCCACCGTCCCATATCCTAAATGTCAAACTTAGGGAATTGCATAGGTCATTATTTTGGTCACTGATGCGTAAAATTAATTAAGAAATGTCCTCCACAGTCAACCATAACACATTTTGAAAACTTAACTGAGGCCTTGAATGCTGTAACCATCATCTCACAACGTTGTGTGAAGCCTATGTCTGGTGTCCTCCCACCCGCCCGCCGCAGTATGGCAGGAATATTGCTGAAAGCCGACTTACTTAAGCTGTGTATTCGTGATATCTTTAGCGCCAAAAATCTCAACGTGTGTGTCTGTGTGTGTTGGTAAGCTATGTGTTACCCACAATGATAAATATATACAACTTCGCAGACTTGATATCAATATGGTAAACGTAATGCCAGAGAATAACCAGTCCCAATTATTTATCCACTGAAATATATTCCATTGGGTTGAAAAGGCAAAATAGCAGTGAAAATGATTTGAATGGATCAACGCATGTACGCGTTTAAAATTTAACCAGTTTTTATAAGTAGTGATGCCTGTTCGTTGACTGTATTGTACTCATGGGCCAGGTGTCATGTCAAGGAACTTCAACATAATTGTCGTTACTATGGAATACTTTAAGGGACATTCTCGCGATCTCGCATTCTCGCGATCTCGACCTTTGGAAACGAGGTAAATATGCCCAAAACACGAGAATGCGAGAACGCGAGATTTGGCCCAAATGTTTTGGGCATATTTACCTCGTTTCCAAAGGTCGAGATCGCGAGAATGTCCCTTACAGTATTCCATACGTTACATATACATATGTCAGACTTGTACGAACTATTGAACATGGTAGGAGTGAGTGAGTTGGGTGTAACGCCGCTTTGAACAGTATTCCTGTTGTATCACGGCGTGTCAGCTTAATGTAGAAGGAAAGCCTTGGTGACGCAGGTCTCAGATGATTATTACTTCGGTGAAAACCACGAGCAAGGGTATGGTGCTGACATCCCTGAAACATTCTAGTAACCGGGGCGAGCCGGGAATCGAACCCATGATCATAGGTTTCTGGTGTGCCCACGGGACGCAACTCTACACAGAGAATTGCGGCGCCTCAGACGACTGGGTCACCCGTACCCCTCCAAATTATTCTATCCTTTAGATACTGTATGAAAAGTGTAATATTGTCGCTACATGCATTTCAGTCAATCCGGTTCTGTCAGACAAGAGTCTCTCGGCGCTCAGCGATTCTCTTCCCCAGGTAGTCTGGAGAAGCATGGGGTTAGAGCTGAACTTCACCAGTGATGAAATATGTTCGATATTTGAGAAGGCCGAGCGACGGAAGTCCGACCCGAGGTTTGAACTCCTCAGGGAGTGGAAGAGCATCAGTCGCGGGACATCTGAGAGCCTCATCAATGACCTTGTGGCTGCACTGGAGGAGATAGGACGCCACGACGTGGCAGAGATGTTGCGACTAGTGGCGGGGGAGCGGCGCGAGATCCGGAGAAATGACTTCAATGGACGTGCTGGTCGGCAAAAAGCAGTGATGCGGCTTCCGACGGTTCGGGATGGACATTTTATTTATCCTGTTTTGAGCTAGTGCCGATCATACCCGGACCACCCATCGTCTTCCTTCCACCCACCCCACCCCACCCCTACCTCACCCAGCCCACCCGACCCCCTCCCAATATTATTTCGCGGTTGTAGCTCTAGTACTTGCCTTGTGCCACTAGACCTTGATAAATAATACCCAGGGAAGTAATAAGGTGTACGTACTCAGTGCTGAGAGTATGTATTAAAACTACTAGATAAAAATACTGCTGAATTCCCAATGGTGATATTTTGAGTGCTTCTGTGACTTATCGCTTGGAGATGTTGAAGTTCATGTTCTAGCTCTGATTGTTCCTGAACGAGTACACTGTCGTACTATTTTTAGCGTCATTGTTTTCTACCCATACGTATTTGGGCATGACGTTTATAAACAAGCACCGGTGTCCTATATATATAGAATCTTACCGTGTGTCTTTTGAGATATATCAACACACACTTCCAACTTCTTCAGTCTGTAAACAGTAATAACCAGTGTATAGTATACTACAACTGACCAGCTTCAGCAGCAGAGTATTTAGTGATGTCATTTGATTTTGATGTCATGGTAACGGGTGACAATGATCTGCAAAGCATTGTGATGAAATTCCATTGTAATGATATCTACTGTGGATGATTGTAAGTTGTTTCACGCCACATGCAGCAATATTCCAGCTATATAACGTCGGTCTGTAAATAATCGAATCTTAATCAGACAATCCTGTGATTGACATCATGAGCATCGATCTACGCAAACGGGGCACGATGACATGCACCAATCAAGTCAACGAGCCTGACCACCCGATCCCATTAGTCACCTTTTACGACAAGCTCGCTGAATACCAATTCTAAACCGGATCTTCACTTGGGGGATGATGTTCTGAGCTCATTGTCCGTGAATTGTGCATCTAAGGACAATGAACAGTCAATGGCGTTATCGGTATTTGATGAAAACTGTATTCTTGTCAGCCATTGTACGAATAAACTGCCTGGAACCTTTTTAAAGAACATTGTTTGAGTAAGTGAGTTATGTTTAACGCCGCTTTTAACAACATTCCAGTTATATAAATGCTTGTCAGCTATTTTGGGGAAAAGCCCGAAGTGATGCAGGTCTAAGACGTTAAAACTATATGACGCAGCAGTTGGTTTGACCTTGAGATTAATCTATCTACATAAGATGAAATGATTACTGAAAGCATATTGCTTAATGTCACTTTATTGCCTGACATCATATCGGCATCTTTTATACACCGATAGTGATATATTGTCTCTATACATGCAGATAAATATCATTTGTATACATTTGTCTTTATGCAAGACACATACATACACCCCCGTTGTAACGCGCATATATAATATCCCTATTCATTCGACACAGATATTTTCGCAATGGTTTGTCACCTGATAGAAATTACTAAATATATTCTCATGCGGAAAATTTCTGGTCAGAATAGATCTGGAGAAACCAATACTTGTCGAAAGACTAAAAGGTCAGACACGGTGACATGCTTGTTGGCGTATTATCAAACCCCGCAGGGATATATCTGGAATATTTCGGACTGTAGCGTTAAACAACAACACTAACAACCAACAGTAGTTGTGTTAACAAATCGGGGAGATTCTGTTAGATTCTACGCCACTTTTAACAGTATTCCAGTTATATCACTACTTGTCAGCTATTTTGTCGGAAAGCTCGAAGTGATGCAGGTCTCAGATATTTACCACTTTGGTGAGCCCAACGAGCATGGGTATGGTGCTGACAAACCTAGAAACATTATCAGGGCGAACCGGGATTCGAACCCACAATCTTGGGATACTGGCGTGCCCAAGGGACGCAACTCTGCACAGCGAATTGCGGTGCCTTAGACGACTGGGCCACCCCTGGCCCCGATTCTGCCAGATTTTTGGAACGTAACGCGGTACAGCGACCATTGTGGTGCCACAATGACCCTTTCGGGGTTTGAAAGTTTTTATTGAAGTTTAATAAGGATCTAAATTTGTTTTTACTGTGCCATAAGTAGCTACAATAACTTCTCAGAAAATTTATAGTATGTACACCTGTTACCGTATCTAGGACGCATGTCGAAGAAATTGACACATATTGCGTACAACTTAAGTTGTTTTTTTACAAGTGAGTAACAACCTGTTGACACAATACAACTGCACTTAAGCCATAAACGAGGTCCTTATCTCAAAAGCTGCGGGATTTTGCCAGAAGCTGTCAGCTCTTCCAGTAAAATAATGATTAATTGGAACCGTGGATCGATCTTGAATGCCGAAATCGATAAGGTTTATTGATTTCGGATATCTCTAAGGCCACTCTCTTTTTACTTGCTTTACGGATTTTTTTACATGAAAATACCTGTGGCCAGGTGGGGAAAACAGCAATTTACTTGGTAGTTTTCTCCTCCTCTACATGTTGGCTGGTGTAAAAAATAAAAATGGTTTAATTTAGGAGGAGAGCCTGCAACACAGATGTTGCTTTAATAATAATAATAATAATAATAATAATAATAGTAATAAAAAAAATATAAAAAATAAGATAATAATAAGCAGAAGAACATAAGAAGAAGAAGATGCGAGAAAACCCATATCCAATAGATTCCAACTATATCATGAGGATGTGTTTATGAATCGCTCTCAAATAGTAAAAATATCAGGTGTTCGCGGAAAGGTGAGCGTGTCATGCCCCTTGCAGGAACAAGAAACTTTGTTTTGACTCCCATGTTAATATATGTCAACTTCAGTGTGCCCTTGTTTGGAAAATTAATTCTTATGTGCAATATACTATCAGCTCATCGGCGGGATAAACAAAAAAAAAGCAAATTCCGATTTTTATTCCATTTTATTCCGACATAATTTACAGTCGCGGACCCGTTAAGCAAGTAAACTAGTGCGGCCTAAGTGGATACTCGGTAGGCAAACATGAAACCTTCTGAGAGGCATTTGATAAGAACAAACATAAAGTTTGCAGTGGAGGCCACGCGAGGAGAGAGTGCCTCGTTACAATCTGGACACTTGTCAGGTATGTGCAACTGTTTACTGCTCCGGGTTTTTAGGTATACTTTGATATTAAGTGAATCATTAAACATAAACTTTAATAGGTAACCATATAAATGCGCTTATAGTGCCATAAATGTCGACAACTTCTAAAATGTTGTTGTTTTGGATGTTGTTTTTTGTTCCGCCAAAACCTGCAAACTTTTAATACAGAAGCGGAGACAGGTTTTATATTGTAATCGGTAATGGTTGTATTTTGTGTATATTTTATGATATTTCAATGGTATATTTTCTATGTTCTTAGTTTTTTTTAGTGATAACCTTTTATGTGTATATAGTTTTATGTTTTGTGCAGTTTTAGTTCATATATAGTCTCTCGTAACCCTTAAAGGGTGGCTCACTTTTTATTGTATTTTGTATAGCATATTTTTAAACTGTACTTGTGAGGTGAGACTTAAATAAATTATCTGTCTGGCTGTCTGGCTGTCTAAAATGTGATTAAAAAATTACTTATGGACGAACGGACCAGGAAGTTGATTGAATGCACATGTCGTTAACCTGAAAGGGATATATTTCTTCCTCTGTCTTCACCATCCTTTAAGCAACTGTCCAGCCACATCCCAGGTATTTCAGTTTAGGATAGAGGCACCACATATTGCATCCTTGTGGGGAATCGAACCGGGGCTTTGTTGCAACTGGCGATTGCTTTAGCTATCCGGCTACATCTCCTACCACTACATACGGTACATGACATGTCACTTCTGTAAAACAATGAAACATTGTTTGATTTTTCGTGTCAATTTTAAGTTTATAAGTTATTCACTTTCTCGTATATTTAAAGAATAACTTCAAAGCGTACATTGTCTTAAATTCTACATTTACGTTAACAATGAGTGAGTGAGTGAGTTGGGGTTTAACGCCGCTTTTTAACAGTATTCCAGTTATTTACAACGGTTATTTACAAACCGCCGTCATATAGCTGGAATATTGCAGAGTGCGGAGTTAAACAACAAACAAAAACACAAGCAAACATGCATACATACATACATACATACATACATACATACATACATACATACATACATACATAACATACATACATACATACATACATACATACATACATACATACATACATAACAATAACTTAACATTTCCGACTTATTATGCTGTGCACAAACCTTTTTTTGACTGATTGTCGTTTCTATATGTTAGGGCAGAAATACTGGCGCAAGACCTGAAAACATCAACCATGGCGAGTGACGAGTAAGTATCCTCTTTCTGACTCATTTGAAACCTTAAACCATTTGAAACCTTAAACAATTTGCTACCTTAAATCATTTGATACCTTAAACCTTTTGACACCTTAAACCATTTGATACCTTAAACCACTTGATACCTTTTATTCTTGTCGTGGAAATGTGTGGTGATTGAACTGGGACACAAGATCAGTTCTCACAGTGGTATTCTAACTTCTTTAGTGTTGTATGTTCCTGATTTTGTTGGTCGTTGTTTATCATTTAAAGGTAGTCATCGACCGCTCATTGTAAACGCTACTTATGGCCAAAACGAGGCTCTATTTCTACACAAAAATCCTACCTTATAGTGAGAACACGAGTGTCGTGTGCAGTAAGAGAAATCCACTAAAGACACGTGTTAAATTAAATCTTCCAGCCTTTTGACATTGCTCCATGTATTCCTTTTAATCACATGTTAATACTATAACTACAATCAATATTCCTGACAACCACACAAAGACTAATTTCTATGATCCTCTGTTTGCCATTTAGCTTATCCGTCTAAATGTTGCTTAATTATGGATCTTCCCCTAATATAGATCATATTTCAGTCCTCACTGACAATCATAACCGTTTGGCCGAATTACAAAAAGGACCTGGGACACAATCTAAGCGTAGCTCTTTACGATAGAGTTACCTGCCCTTGGTTTAAGATCCTGACTAAGAGCCAGAGACGGTGATTGAAAGTGAGACGGAGAACACAAAGAATTGTTTCCCTGTTCTGTGTGTACCTATATTGTTAAATTAATATTCATGTTTATCATAAAACTTCATTTAGCATTGTGGCTTATACCTTGCAATGTGTTCCTCCCTGACGACACTTTTGCCTCGCTATCTGCCGTTTTCTTGGACTCTAATAATGACCCGTACATTATGAGTTGAAGGTCGTACTTCAACACTTTTCCTTAAGATAATAGTACTATGGTACTCTCACATCTTTCAATACTCGCAAGTACGGAAAGTTCGTGGGTGGGCTTAGCCAAAGTAAACTATGAAATCACAATTTTGTTACATGCAAATAGTTATTAAGTTACAGTAACATACTGTCACATTATTATTTGAAATATAAAACGTCGACGCCAGAGAATAACCAGTTTCGATTACCTGACGAAACAGATTCCATTGGGCGTAAAAGGCAAACTAGCGTTGAAAATTATTTGAATGGATCACTAAAAACCAGTACAAAGGGTAAGCATACACTACCCTACCGGTAGCACCCGCATTAAACCTATGTCTGACACCGCACAGCACTACTCCAGAAATATGCTCCAGACATTGAATCTACCCCAGATATTCGTATTCTGTTTTGTCACGACCGCCTCCGTGGTCTAGTGGTAGAGCGTCCACCCGGAGAGCGGAAGGTCCGGGCTTCGATCCCCGGCCGCGTCATATCAAAAGACGTTAAAAGATGGTACTTGTTGTTACCCTGTCTGGCGCTCGGCATTAAGGGGCTAAAACAAGGACTGGTCGGCTCGGAGTCAGTATACTGTGTCTGAGTGGGGTATTCATGCGGCATTGTATCTCAGTGAGCTAGCACTATCAATCGGCATCAGTCCGGACTAGTACAAGCAACCACACAAACACACACACGTACATGCATGTCGCTATATATAAGTGCAATAATCTTGGACGCGACGTTAAACCCCATTTCACCTCACCTCACCTCACCTCACCTCACCTCACCTCACCTCACCTCACCTCTGTTTTGTCACGATCTCACCTATCACACTCAAAAACATTTTCCTTAAACGCAATTTCATCTTCACAAACATGACACTGTATTATACCAGTTGCTGAATGCCTGTTATTTCATACTCAGAGATGTGACGAAATTAGACCTGATTGGTCAGACCGAGGAAAAGCAAGGTTTGTTCTCTCAGTTCAAAGAACGCTTGAAAACTATCCTCGGTCTTCCAACACAAAGAAAGGACCCTAACGTTGACGTGAAGGTTCTCCACTCCGCGGAACGCGACGAGTGCTTGGATCAGCTGGGGCTCCACCAGGATCAGCTGTTGGTGTCCGATGTGTACAGGGTTGTCCAGAGTCTCCAGACTCTGCCTCCAGATGGGGAGCTGATTGTTCCCCTGGAGATGCCAGAACGATCCATTCCACCCCAAGTGTTGTACACGTTTACGTACTGTATGAAGATTGGCGGACAATGGCACCTGGAACCGGCAGAATACAAGGTTTGTATGCCCTGGTTTGCAATGCCATAGCGTTTAAACATATATTGTATTCCGATGTGACCCATGAAGATCCTGGTTAGAATTGGTCTTCAACAACCAATGCTTTTCGTAAGAAACGACGGGATCGGGTGGTCAGACTTGCTGACTTGATTGATGCATGTCATCGTATCCCAGTTGCTTAGATCGATGCTCATGATATCAATCACTGGATTGTCTGGTCCAGACTCGATTATTTACAGACTGCCGTCATCGGCTGGAATATTGCTACGTGTGGCGTTAAACAATAAAACTGTATTCCGATGTATAAAGCCGCTCTTCAGGGTTGGGTTATAACCATAGAACAGTTAGCTCAAAACACAGTGATGGTAACATGCAGTTCATGTTACGACTATCGTAAGTCTATGTTAAAGCATGAGAGCTATAACTGTCCCAAGTCTATGTTAAAGTATAGGAGTTACGACTAGCTTAAGTCTATGATAAAGTATAGGAGTTACGACTATCGTATGTCTATGTTAAAGTATGGGAGTTACGACAATCGTAAGTCTTTGTTAAAGTATGGGAGTTACGACTATCGTATGTCTATGTTAAAGTATGGGAGTTACGACTATCGTAAGTCTATGCTAAAGTATAGGAGTTACGACTATCGTATGTCTATGTTAAAGTATGGGAGTTACGACTATCGTAAGTCTATGCTAAAGTATAGGAGTTACGACTATCGTATGTCTATGTTAAAGTATGGGAGTTACGACTATCGTAAGTCTATGTTAAAGTATAGGAGCTACGACTATCCTAAGTCTATGTTAAGGTATGAGAATAACAACTATTGTAAGTCTATGTTAAAGTATAGGAGTTAAGATCGCTCTGTGGAAAGGGGCCCTGCCTCATAAGCATGTATCAGTGACATCATTACTCTTGACAGTCTGAACCCATGGTAAAACATACTATCCAGTTAATATACATTCATGGTAGTGTACAGTTCTTGATTCCGTCCTGCAGGAAGGTGGCTGTGTATATGGCAAGCTGACAGAGATGGACGTGTTTTGTGTGACGGCGGAGTTAAAACCGGAATATGCCACAGTGGGGCCGAATGGTCACAAGTTTGTCTCTGAGAAGGACGAGAGAATTGCCATTGACTTCCCAGAAGATTCTTTGAAGAAAGAAACGAAGTTGAAAATTGTTGCAAGTATATTTGTATTTTTGAACCACGTCATTAAACAGATTGAATATATTTCGGAATATACTACTAAATGAAGTTAAGGAACCCCCAATTCCAATGGAGTGTTCCTTAACTTCTTCGAGTAGTATATATCCTCAGACTATAATAAGCGTGGTGTCGTTTCCTACGTGTTAAAGCGTTGGTTCAACACGCAGGAAATAATATGATTGGTATATTGCTAAAAGCGGCGTATAAATTCACTCTCTCTTTTCTGGTCAAAAAGTACAAATATTATTGTTCACAACGTAAATAAGCTGCTGGATATCAGCATAGAATTGAGTTCTGACTTTCCGTAAAACATGGTTGGCAGGCAGAATAATCAGCCTCGTTCCGCAGAAACAGGTTCCATTGGGAACATAGGCAAAATAGCGGTGAAAATGATATGAATGGATCACTGAAACGCAGTGATGACTCCAGGTGTTCACAATAATATAACACATGGTTGTAGCCCGAATAACAAACCTTTCTATGTGTCCAGAAGTAAAATCAAAGTTCACCATTTTGTCATAAATGTATAGACCAGTGAAGATTCCGGGGTAGAATAGGTCTTCAGCAAACCCATGCTTGCCGTAAAAGGTGACTATGCTTGTCGTAAAAGGTGACTAACGGGATCGGGTGGTCAGGCTCGCTGACTTGGTTGATGCATGTCATCGATCCCAATTGCGTGGATCGTTGCTCATGACAGTAATTACTGGATTGTCTGGTCCAGACTTGATTATTTACAGACCGCCGTCATATAGCTGGAATGTTGCTGAGTGCGGCGTTAAACAACCAACCAACCAACCAACCAACCAACATTAATGTATGAATATCTTTCTTCAGACGGACATCGTCGACCAGCAGCGGTTTGAAGAATACAAACGTGATAATGAGAAGTTCCGCTGTATAGTTGGGTTCACCAACATTCTCACAGTGCACCCGCCCATGAAGCTCCACACAGAGGCAAACATACGCCTTCCTCTCGATGGCGACTTTGTGAAGGGGCATGGCAGGGTCATGTTTCTACACTGGAAAAAGAATGAAGACGCCGAGGATGACGAAGACGAAGACGACGTTACCGTCGTTAACGTATCCCCTATGAAACAGGGGGGAAATTCCTACACGATCCCAGTGAAAAGTTTCAGCGGGTACTCTTTAATGCGAATATGTATGCATCCGTTATGTTGATGCTACCTTCGCGATTCTTCACCTTGTTTGTTCTTTGGTTTAGACATACTTATTCACGAGAAGTGAACGGGAATAGGGGCCAAGTTCTTCAACTTAGGTTGCCCTCTCTCTTCATCCTTTTACAGTCATACATATATACCATCCAAGCTTTTCAACGCGCTAAACCCTCATTTTTACACCCTTAGTGGACGTTTACCGACACCAACACATGCATCAACAATCCAAACTTTTCAACACGCTAAACCCTCATTTTTACACCCTTAATGGACGTTTACCGACAGCATCACAAGTATCAACAATCCAAACATTTCAACACGCTAAACCCTCATTTTTACACCCTTAATGGACGTTTACCGACAGCATCACAAGTATCAACAATCCAAACATTTCAACACGCTAAACCCTCATTTTTACACCCTTAATGGACGTTTACCGACAGCATCACAAGTATCAACAATCCAAACATTTCAACACGCTAAACCCTCATTTTTACACCCTTAATGGACGTTTACCGACAGCATCACAAGTATCAACAATCCAAACATTTCAACACGCTATACCCTCATTTTTACACCCTTAATGGACGTTTACCGACAGCATCACAAGTATCAACAATCCAAACATTTCAACACGCTAAACCCTCATTTTTACACCCTTAATGGACGTTTACCGACACCAACACAAGTTTCAACAATCCAAACATTTCAACACGCTAAACCCTCATTTTTACACCCTTAATGGACGTTTACCGACAGCAACACAAGTATCAACAATCCAAACATTTCAACACGCTAAACCCTCATTTTTACACCCTTAATGGACGTTTACCGACAGCATCGCATGCATTGAGTAAGAACACCAGGAAACATCGGACGATTTGTTGTCAGTGACGTTTTTTAGGTGAACAATTGACTTTGCATGTGTTTGTGACGGGTGCCACCGTTGGGCAGGATACGCTCAACTTTCATGCTCATGATATAGTCGGAATCTAGCAGTCGACTCCGCTTCATGCAGATATTTCTATTGGATGTGGAAAGGCTTTTGTCGCTTCATTTACAAATAGAAAGTTGTACCTCCAATCACACGACAAGACAGAAATAGTAGTTCTCTTACGTATCACCAGAGACCATATCTGTTATATGGTCTCTGGTATTACTAATGTGCCTCACTGTGGTAACAGTTAATTCGATACTTCAATAAAGTATGAAGGTTGATTGATAGGTTCTCATGGTCACACAGAAGGAAATGCACCATAGTGTATTGTGGGCATTACATGTTGCCGTGGAGGCATATCCACAAAATCTTGAGTCAGATGAGTACATTGTTTCGCTGTGAGGTGAGGTGAAATGGGGTTTAACGTCGCGTCCAAGATTATTGCACTTATATAGCGACGTGCATGTACGTTTCTGTGTTTGCGTGGCTGCTTGTACTAGTCCGGACTGATGCCGATTTATAGTGCTAGCTCACTGAGTTACGATGCTGCAGTTTAACATAAATACCCTACTCAGGCACAGTATACTCCGAGCCGACCAGTCCTTGTTTCAGCCCCTTAATGCCGAGCTCCAGACAGGGTAACAACAAGTACCAGCTTTTAGCGTCTTTTGGTCTGACGCGGCCGGAGATCGTACCCCGGACCTTCCGCTCTCCGGGCGGACGCTCTACCACTAGACCACAGAGGCGGTCTTTTGGTACATGGACAAATTTGAGGGACTAAAACTCGACAGACAGCAAGAAGACTATTGTTACACGAGGGTTGATTGGGAACTTCTAAACCTCACACTGAAGGCATTGCGTACTAGTAAACTCTTTTTTTCTTGACAATACATGATGACATAGAGGTATCCCCACAAAAAGCTGAACCCATTGACTTGTCACAGCGAAATAATTTGCTCGAATGACACACAAGTATGGATATTCCTCTGTTTGACACCATGGTATGTCGACAACAAAAATTTCACTATCACTCAATTCCTTCCATGTGAGGATTAGCACTTACCAACCACCCAACGCCAAGTACATAACACTTCCTTCGAAAGGCAGACAGCTATTTCGACGCATGACCTTCCCACTGCTGGTGGGTTAAATCATAAGATAGACACAATTTTTATGGATAACAACTTCTTTAATACTGTAAAAAGGCGACGTTTCGGTATAGATCCTTATACCGTTGTCAAGCAAGACTGATAAGGATCTATACCGAAACGTCGCCTTTTTACAGTATTAAAGAAGTTGTTATCCATAAAAATTGTGTCTATCTTGTCATCCGTCAACTTCTTAGTAATGCCTATCAAACAGGGTTAAATCATGTCTTTCATTTCGGCGGGTAGCGACTCGCGTCTTAGTATGTACAAAAGTCAACAACCTCGATGGTTTTGACTTGGTCCTTATCCGTTCCCAGTTGCAAATACTACTCAACAGGTGCACCCACGATCAACCCACCTGGGCTAACACGTGACATCTCCTTTGAAACTGCTTGAAGGGGAAAGAATGTTTAACTGATTTTATTGCGTTAGGTGATCGGAGCATTAAGAAAGGTTGTTCAAGGTTGTAAATTAAGCTATATAACTCTTAAGGGAAACGTTATTACAATCGCATTGTTTATTCAAACTTTCTATTAAAGCACTTAACCTATCAGGCAAACCAAAGAAAAACATGTGATCAGAAACATAGAAATGAGTATGTTATTTGTCTATATTACACTAAGATTACTGGGCTGACTACGAGTCGATAATGTATTGAGCAAACGACGAGTAAGCGGCAGCTGGATTGCAGGTATGTCAATCCAGCGAATAGTTTCAGAGTGCAAAGTCTACTCATGTTTATCGTATTCGATATTGTGTGTGCAAAACAGACAAAAGTATACACATTTCTATTTTTATAATCACAAAAGTTTTTCTTTGGTAGGTCTAGCCTCTCCCTGAATACCAAACGTTGCATTGTGTTTGTATATACAGCTTGCTTTTAAATATTATTTATGTCTTGTTTTACGATTTTATTTTGAATTTTGAAAAATTGTGTATTGACTTTACAAACAACATAAAATAGTATCTGTATATGTTTACTATGGGATCGACCATTATTTGATATTAGGGGTGGGGCGTGGTGTTTGGGGTGGGGATAAGGGTGGTGGTGGGGGTGGGGGGGGGGGGGGGGGGTCATGGGAGGGGGATTTTATCGAAAAAATATATTGTCTCGCTAATTCTTGAAAAATGATGCTTCAGACTGTTGAAAAAACGAATTGACACAAAAAATACATTGCAGCATGGTGTTTTATATTCAGGCTCATAATCTTAATTATCAAAGTATCTGGGTTTTGCACCTGTAGTTGAAAAGGTATCTAATCTTCAAACAAAATCCTTGCCCCAAGCCTTGCCCCTAGCCCCAGGAATATCGAAAGGGTCTGTCCCTTATAATTACAACGTAGGAGCAGGCAGGAGGGTTGTCTAGTTAGACATTGTTGGTTACTCTTATGTTCACAATCACTGTCACTCTTTCATTCCTCAACCTGTAATAGTAGGATTCCCTTTACAGAGTTGCCTCCCTCAGCCGTGCCTGGATCCTGGATCGCATCGACTATGACCATAGCGATACCCATCACAACCCCCATAAACGCCCTGAAATATTTTTAAAAGAGGCGTCAAGGTCAACTAACTCATAATCACTGGTGCATGGACCCATACGACAGGGGTGGCCAAGATGACTCTCGCGCCGCATTCCATTTTGCAGAGTTGCGTCCCTTGAACATGCCAGGAACCCATGATCCTTGACTGTATATAACGTCGTGTCTCTGATGTTTCAGGTATTGCTGTGTCGCCGTCCAACCACACAGTCCTATCAGAGAGATAGTCAGAGCGGCCAAACATGCCATCGGGAAGCTGAATCTGTGTGTCCTCCTCACCTTCCTTGACTATGATCAGCATCTGAGGGTCAACTACATCCTAGTTGACTGCGTGGAGTTCACCAAGGTGGACCGAGCTGTCGAACTACACACCAACGATGGCATGACGGAAATCAAGCACAGCAGATCAAGGGACATCGAACTCAGGGACAGAACTAAAATCAAACTAGCTCTGGGTGGATGCATTAAGCTTCACGACAAGGCATTTGCAACAAATTCTTTTTATTTCAACCAGATGTCCAGAACCAATAAAGTGGTCATCCCCTTCACGTCCACGGGGGAGGATGGCAGCTTGCGGTTCTACTGGGGCCAGCATGATCACAAGGTACATTTTCCCCTGGAGTGGAAGAAAGCCGTCAACAAGAAGCCATCCACGAGGCAAAGGCCCACCAAGAAGACCCAACGTTCTATGAGTGCCATAGGCCACCACCGTGGTACAGAAGTTTCTTCCAGAGAGAGAAAACATTCCCACACACTGGAACCTTCGATGGAGGCTACAATTCCACGGAAACCCTCAGGTATTGCATTATATTCCTTGACCTTATCACACTTTGGCTATACATTTTTATTCAATGATTTTATAAATGATTCGCTAATCAATTAGCTTAGGTAAATGTTATGTAACTCAAAAATGTTTTCGGGGCAGTCGGGTAGCCTAGTGGTTAAAGCACTCGCTCGTCACGACGAAGACCCGGGTTCGATTCCCGACATGGGTACAATGTGTGAAGCCCATTTCTGGTGTCTCCCGTCGTGATATTGCTGGAATATTGCTAAAAGCGGCGTAAAACCATACTCACTCACTCAAAAAATAAATAAATTTGATTTAAATTTGTTTGGGTCGGACGTATTATTGAACAAATTCAGTTCAGTTCTTTTTTATTTTTTGTCTTTAGAAGGTGAATTTCAGTGGCCGGATACTATCTACACTTTGTGTAATCAATTACCATAAAACACAGTTACTTTTTCTTTGATAGGGATAAGAGGTAGGCCAATAACAATAAATTACGCTATGTCTATATCGGTTTCACATTGTGACGGGGTGTCGTATTATTTTGACTTGTCATCACGTTTACACTGACAGAATTAGACACGTATTTTGGTATCAAGTTGTTTTTGATTAGAATTTATTCATGAACATGGATTCAAAATATAACAACATAGATTTAACAATGGAGATAGTTCTGGGATAATACAACTTCTTTATTACAATGAAAGCGACGTTTCGATGTGGATACCAACACCGTTATTAAACAAGTGACGTGTTAGTATGAGTATCTACACCGAAACGTCGCATTTGTTGTAATATAGAGGTGAGGTGAGGTGAAATGGGGTTTAACGTCGCGTCCAAGATTATTGCACATATATAACGTGTGTGGGGTGGGGGTGGGGGTGGGGGTGGGGGGTGGGGTAGGGGGGGGGGGCTGCTTGTACTAGTCCGGACTGATGCCGATTTAAAGTGCTAGCTTACTGAGATACCATACCGCAGTTTACCATGAATACCCCACTCAGACACAGTATACTGACTCCGAGCCGACCAGTCCTTGTTTTAGCCCCTTAATGCCGAGCGCCAGGCAGGGTAACAACAAGTACCATTTTTTAACGTCTTTTGGTATGACGCGGTCTGGGATCGAACCCCGGACCTTCCGCTCTCCGGGCGAACGCTCTACCACTAGACCACGGAGTGTAATAAAGAAGTTGTACATTCATATAACCATCTCCCTTCTTTATCATACCAACTGCCATACGCCCCTTAAAGAAATATAGATTCAATATTAGCAACATCAAAATACTGATTTATGCAAGTGCTAATTCTTACAACATAACATTTTTCGAACTATGATTTAAATGTTTTTTGTTTTGTTTATGTATTTGTTGTTTAACGCCGCACTTAACAATTTTCCAGTTATTTGAAGGCGGTCTGTAAATAATCGAGTCTGGACAAGACAACCCAGTGAATGACATCATGAGCATCGGTCCACGCAATTGGGATACGATGACATGCAATCAACCAAGTCAGTGAGCCTGACCACACGATTCCGTTAGTCGCCTCTCACGACAAGCTTAGGCACCTTAAGAATTAACCATGTGAATCCCCTATATGTAACAAATGCGTCTGTCATTGCAGTTATTGCCAAGCATCCCCTTCTAACGGATAAAAGTCTGGCAGCATTGGCAGATACCTTACCGTATTCAGAATGGCGAAATGTTGGCCTCGAACTTAACTTTCCCACAGACGCTATCACCACCATATTCGACAGGGCTGACAAGATTCGGTCCAATCCAGGACTCGAGCTTCTCACTGAGTGGAGACGGAGGAATACAGATAGGGACACCGACAAGCTCATCGATGACCTAACTGATGCATTTTCGGAACTCAAGCGGAACGACATCGCGGAAGTTGTTGCAGCAGCAAGACAACAAGTGCGTCCCATACGAAGAAGTGACCTGGACTGTATTCTGGCTCCTCCTCGTTCACCAATGAGTCCAATGTCGACCTTCGGGTCTGAGGTGTCATTTACCAGCGATGAGACTGACAGTGTCTTCCAATCGGGTCGTTGGTCGTCGGCCTCCAATCAAAATCCATTCCTCTCTGGCGTCACTCAGCACGACTCGGGCCAATAGGACCCCGGCGAGCACTGACAGGAATCCATGTTGGATCTGGTTTCGTTCATGTGACTATTACACTGTAGAACACAAACTGGCCGTCATGAACTTTATATGTCTGTTCTAATTATTTCCGTTTACTTTTGTTTTCGAATCAAAGTGTCCGATTTCCGATTCTGTTTAAAAAACGGCTGTCGTGTTAACAACGGATTATCTGCAGCGGGATTTGGCATTACGGGGCTTACAGTGAATTCACTCCTAAATTGATGTCAAGTAGTGGTATTGTAGGTAGCGGAATAAACCGAGAGGACCCGAAGACGAACGGGTAAGAAAGTCATCAGAAGTTGACCTTGAGGAGAATCTAGACTAGGAGCAGCTGACATCATGGTTTAATTCAGGAAAAATGAAAACCCATTGTGTCTGTCTGTGTGTAATCTCTATGTGTCATGATATAAATCTTGAGATTAGTAATGACCACAATCACAAACAAATCCGTCTTACTTTCATACAGGGCATATAACAATCTAGAAGTGTATATTAGAGCTGTGAATGTTATGAATGCGATATACTATGTCTCAAAGTGGTACTATAACATATATATAAGTTTGTATATAAGTTTTTAATATCCGACTGATGATTATACATGGTGCGTGGTTGTATATTGACAAATAATATACCACTGATGATCAGACATTGTGCGCCATTTGTACACACTTTTTAATATCCGACTGATGATTATACATGGTGCGTGGTTGTATATTGACAAATAATATACCGCTGATGATCAGACATTGTGCGCCATTTGTACACACTTTTTAATATCCGACTGATGAGTATACATTGTGCGTGGTTGTATATTGACAAATAATATGCCACTGATGATCAGACAGTGTGCGCTATTTGTATATATCTTTTTAGTATCCGACTGATGATTATACATTGTGCATGGTTGTATATTGACAAATAATATACCGCTGATGATCAGACAGTGTGCCCCATTTCTATATATCTTTTTAATGTCCGACTGATGATAATACATTGTGCGTGGTTGTATATTGACAAATAATATACTGCTGATGATCAGACAGTGTGCGCCATTTGTATATATCTTTTTAGTATCCGACTGATGATTATACATTGTGCATGGTTGTATATTGACAAATAATATACCGCTGATGATCAGACAGTGTGCCCCATTTGTATATATCTTTTTAATGTCCGACTGATGATAATACATTGTGCGTGGTTGTATATTGACAAATAATATACCGCTGATGATCAGACAGTGTGCCCCATTTGTATATATCTTTTTAATGTCCGACTGATGATTATACATTGTTCGTGGTTGTATATTGACAAATATTATACCGCTGATGATCAGACAGTGTGCGCCATTTGTATATATCTTTTTAATGTCTGACTGATGATTATACATTGTGCATGGTTGTATATTGACAAATAATATACCGCTGATGATCAGAGAGTGTGCGCCATTTGTACATATCCTTTTCATGTCTGGCTGATGATAATACATTGTGCGTGGTTGTTTTGACGATTAATGTACAACCTGGTGGATCCGACATTGTGCAAGGTTGAAAACCGACGATTAATATCAGAATTGTGTTCATAGTTATACAGTGATTATTTAACGTTTGTCGCGCTTGAAAACATACAGTAAACTACGTTTATAACGAACACGCTAAAGTCGCTTATAACGAACTGACGGATATAACGAACTTATTTTTACTCCCGGCCATTTTTTGTATATATGCTGTATGTATGCTTATAACGAACTGCGGTTATTACGAACTAAAATTAGTGGTCCCCTCGAGTTCGTTATAACCGTAGTCTACTGTATATAATTATGATTTCCTTGTACTATTTACTATAGGTTTTAGTCCATGCTTGTTGTAGCCCAAGTATTTGGTTTGGTGTTTTGGTCTGTATATGTGTAGTATTTGAACAGCCGCAGTTACCTGTAGTTAGCTCTTATCCTGTCATGGAACAAACTTATGCGTCACTCTTATTTCTTTTTGTAGGGTCATTGGGGTAGCCTAGTGGTTAAAACGTTAGCTTGTAACCTTGAAGACTCGATTCGCAAATCGGAACAATGGGATATTAGCGGAAAACAATATTCACTCTTTTTGTGGCTTACTTAGACAAGAAATTCGTCTTTATGTATACATGTAGCATAATATATAAATCGTAACGTATGATAAGGGCCCTCTGTGGTCTATATGATCTGTACCATTTGAGAAATGAGCAAAACAGACTGCGTGAAGCCTTTACTTCAATAGTTAATTATAAGCATGACTTGGACCGAGGTTGACCTTCTGGGGCCATGTATACAAAGACAATGCTTCACTTCACTTTTTATTTCAGTACTTGTAGGCCACGGGCCTTTTTGTACAGACGAAATACAATTAAGGTGCAAACAGTATAAGATATAATACGCATCTCTTTGCTTTGTTGGGCGGTCGGGTAGCCTAGTGGTTAAAGCGTTCGCTTGTCACGCCTAAGACCCGGGTTCGATTCCCGACATGGGTACATTGTGTGAAGCCCATTTCTGGTGTCCCCCGCCGTGATATTGCTGGGATATTGCTAAAAGCGGCGTAAAACCATACTCACTCACCCACTCACTCCCTTTGCTTTGTAACAAAAGCAGTTTTAACATAATTGCACATTTTACATGTTGGCGTATTTGTGTTCTTACAGCATTGGCATAAAACAAGTACTTTGCTGTATTCATATTGATGATAGGGTCTTGCGATGACAGTAGTGTATTAAACTTCAGAATATTATGTATTTAAGACAATACAAACATATGGTAACATGGCCATTAATGTTGGCATTGCCATTCGGCCTGCAACGGCTCTGGTGATACGCCCTTTCATGATAAAGGGTACACTGTTGCGGAGAGTGTACAGTTGACCACCGGTATTGCTTACGCATGGGGTGCGGTCGGGTAGCCTAGTGGTTAAAGCGTTCGCTCGTAACGCCGAAGACCCGGGTTCGATTCCCGACATGGGTACAATGTGTGAAGCCCATTTCTGGTGTCCCCCGCCGTGATATTGCTGGAATATTGCTAAAAGCGGCATAAAACCAAACTCACTCACTTACTCACTCACGCTTAAGCATGACATGTATGTCTTCACTGTGGCAGTGAGTAGTGAGATTGTAAACAGGTTGACTATCATCATAGTAAAAATACATCATAAATAAACAATATATCCACTTAATAACGCTTGTGTGTTTTTTATTTGGAACTCGTCTTGTAATCACGTCTTCCAAATCCATAGTCCATGTAAATTCTTTATATTCAGATATCGTTGCTTGCATTTGTAAGTTAATAAAATATAACGCGACAAAACCCATTCATAAGCATTAGAAATCCTTACTGAAACAAGAGTCAATTACTTATCTTTCTTTGCCCTTGTATGGCCATTCTGATTAACATGAAATATGATTAAGAGAAAATATGATGAGCTATATTGTCTTGTTCTGTTGGTATTACATAATTATTCCACCACAAATTTCGATTTTTTTTATTGTGATTGGTCAATCAGAGGTAGTTATGGTGATTTGAACCTCCAATTCAAACCTAGAAATGTCATTTTAATTTTACATTAAACAATCCATGTCCAGAAAAAGCTGAAAAATATTTTTTAATAATAAAGATGTGCTTTGACTGAAAGTTTGAACATTTCATTATAGGCCGCATCAATTGAACCATATCTATACAAAAAACTGTTCGCCAATGTATATATCAAAGGGAGTTAGATTTGTCCACGATGCCATATGCTACGATGGAGGGACTATGTTATTTATCACACCATCCAGGAGTCATTATCTTCAACTGGCTGTACTCTGAGGACATTGGTGTGCTCTTAACAAACGGAACAGATATATTCATGTGGTGGTGTAATCTCCCAATGAGCTGTTCAACAATGTCAGGGAAGTCCTCTGAAATGTCATGTTCCTCCAGGGGATCTTTATGGAGATTGAAGAGACCATACTTCTTTGATATCGGTTTTCCAAACTTGGTCTTGAGCGTCCCAATGTCCTGTGGGGCTATCCAGCCGTTCGCCATCTTTCTAGCCCGACCTATGAAATCAAACACAGGCTGGTGTTCACTTAACTGGAAACCAGGATCTCCCTTTATGAGTTTGTATTCCCCAACACGAATAGCAGCCCTTCCTTCAATGTTATACACGTGCTCAGACCTTACTGGCTTAGCTCCCTTGCTGATGACGTCCCATTGGTTTACGCCATCCATGTCAAGGTCGACGTCTTTGCTTCCGGCAGCTGCCAGAAAGGTTGGAAACCAGTCGGCTGCGTTCATCAGATGATTGCTCACAGAACTTGTCTCTTTCAGGAGGGTTTTACTGTAGACAAAGTTCACTGCCCTCGTCCCCCCTTCCCATAATGTATTCTTGATTCCGCGTAGGGGCCAGTTATATCCACCTTTTATTGGCCGCCCGCCATTATCGCTGAGGAAGACCAACAACATGTTGTCTGAGAGTCCCCGTTGTTCTAGTGCATTAACTACGTCGCCGATTGCTTTATCCATGGCTGTTACCATTCCACTATAGGTAGCTCTGTCATGATGTAGATGGGAATACATCTTCGAGTATTCACGTGGTACCGTGAGGGATCCATGGACAGCTTGGAATGGCAGATACAGAAATAATGGCACTGAAGGGTCGTGTTCATTGATTATTTCAACAGCTCGATCACGAAAGAGAAAAGTTGAATACTGCTGTTTTGTGTCATTGAAAACATCTGTGTTAAAGTTCAGATCGTACTTGTTACCTATGCAGTGTGTATAATAGTCCTCTCTCCCGCTGTAATAGCCAAAGAAGGAGTCGAACCCTCTATACGTGGGTGTATGTTTCCAGCTGCATAACCCAAGGTGCCATTTGCCAACCATATGTGTAGCATAACCAAGGTCTTTTAGTTTACGGGGTAAAAGATCAAATGTCAGTGGGAGTGACCTGTCCCCGTAATTGATGACTTGGTACTGGAGTCCTATTCTGTGGGGGTAGTATCCTGTTAGCAACGAGGCTCTTGTGGGCGAGCACCTTGGAGCTACATACGAGTAATTCAGGATCAGTCCACTTCTCGCAAGCTTCTCGAGATTCGGCGTGATGATGTTTGGATTATGCCAGCTGACGTCACTCCATCCGAGGTCGTCAGCGACGATGAAAACGATGTGGGGAGGAGGTGGGTTCTGACCTGACAGTTTTAGCGTGAGAAGCCGCAGCTGTGTGTGGAACCTGTACAAGGTCAAGACCGTCACTACGAGAGAGGCGACGGTTATGATGACAAATAGAACCTTTATTTTAGACTTCATTGTGTCGTTTTCATCGTGAGCTTGGGAAAAAGCGCAACACATGCTTTTCCATATTGCCTAAAAGTAAAAAGGAAAAATATTCATTATAATGGTAATAAAAAAACGTCAAAGCGGTGGGAATATTGATACGGATTTATCTGTGAAATGAAATCTACACTCACGGAGTTAATACATTTAGCTGACATTATAACGCAATAAAAATCCGAAAATGCTTAAAAGGAAAACTAGTTGGCGTTTGTTGCACCGTCTTCAGAACTTCCCTCATGAAGTTGTTCTGTTGTTCTTGTTGTTATTGTTGTTATTGTTGTTAAGAATCAAAATACATTATACTGGTAGCAGACACTACTATAAAATTACAAAGACGATTATATCTCTTGCCAAAATGCTGTGAAATATGGGGAATATGGCAGACTCTCAAGACATCAAAGATGGTCCTATGTACCACGTAAGACTGTTAGCTCCTGTAAATATCTGGGTCAAATGATAACGCCATTGCTGATATTGACTACAGCTTCTAATACCCTCAAAGGGGCACGAGTGGCCCAGTCGTTTGAGGCGCCGCGATTCGCTGTGCAGAGTTGCAACCCTTTGGCACGCCAGAAACCTATGATTGTGGGTTCGAATCCTGGTTCACCCCGATTATGTTTCTAGGTTTGTCAGCACTATACCCGTGCTCGTTGGTTTCACCGAAGTGAGACCTGCATCACTTCAGGCTTTCCTCCCACATTAAGCTGACACGCCGATATATAACTGGAATACTGTTGAAAGCGGCGTGAAACCCAACTCACTTACTCACTTTAATACCCTCGCAGAACAGGCAAGTAAAACACTGCATACCATCAAAACGCTTGTGCATAAATACCCTTTTCATATCTATTAATAATGCCTTTCCAAACTTGACACACAAATAGTACCGATAGTGTTGTATGGTAGTGACTTGTGGAAAATATAGAAATGGTACAAATTCTCCTCTCATATAAGAAATTTGTTGTTTAATTACAGCTCCGGACATGTTTGGATATCCCAGGGAGATGGTCCTGAAGAAGCATGTAACTTTGTCCAGAAAACAACGTATACTCGATTGTGCTAAACAAAACTTGCATTCACGTCTCTAGATATACTAGACAAACGATCACTTGTCATATAACTAACACTGAAATAAGAATGTCCAAAAAATTAATGTACTCAAAAACAGAAAGGTTTGGTTAAAATTTAGAATTGGAAATGATACATTTGGTGTTCAAAACGTACTTAAGATAAATGTTGGTGATGAGGGGTCTCTCTGCTCGCACTGTAAATGTCCATAAGATGAAAAGCACGTTAAGTTTGTATGTCCTCTGTATTCCGATGCACGTACTCGTAGTAATGTTTTAACAACACTATATGATTATATAATTAATGGTAAAAAACTTAACTATATATTTCGTTTATAAAAATATATGTTATTGTATCATAATTAGAACGTAGCCGTAATACCATGATGCATGTCCAAGTGTATAATATACAATATGTAATATGTAATATGGGTCAAATGGCCTTGAAATCAAGAAACTGAATTGAAAATTGAAATGAATAGATAGCTGGAACCGTTAGTTGTATTAACCACTTGCAGAATCGCTTCGGTCCAGTGCAGGGAACACCAGTGAAGACGGATATCACGGGATCCACATAAAATAACTCAGAGTTACTTCCCTTTCAATCTACGTATCAACCCATTTGTGACCAACTCGTGTTATTCCGGGACAAGCCGAATAGCCACTCGTGCCCCTCTCGTGGCCATTTTTGCGACCGGGTTCCGTCTTAGCGCAAACAGGCATACCTTAAACAATTGTCAACTCGTTGCGTAATGGTTCACACATTTTCCCCACATATTATAATATATTTCAGATGCAATTTAAAGCACATCGGGATGTGTGGAATTATATAGTATGATTGAACACATTTAACTGTGTCTTTGGTATATTTTTAGATGCAAGACATGTAAAATTAACAATTATTTCTGAGGGATTTTTTAACGAAGAACTTGAAATCATTCTGAATGGTTTGTCGTATTTTCGCACATAACATTCATCGATAGGGGACGAGTCTTCTTGCAGGTTACGGAAAGGGCCGATGTGCTTTAAATTGCATCTGAAATATATATAATATAGGGGGAAAATGTGTGAACCATTACGCAACGAGTTGACAAATGTTTAGGTATGCCGGTTTGCGCTAAGACGGAACCCGGTCGCAAAAATGGCCACAAGAGGGGCACGAGTCGCTATTCGGCTTGTCCCGGAATAACACGAGTTGGTCACGAATGAGTAGCGGGTCGAATGGTTTCGGACTATAATTAGAGTTATCTACCTTTGCGGTGTTTATGAACATGACAGGCTTGATCGTTCCAGAAGTTTCTGGATTGGACAGTTTCTAAAAGACTGACAGTACCTATACAGGAGCAGCAAGAGGTGATTCGAGGAGTTTGGACCCGACTTGTTTCTGATCTTCTTCGCCAAGTGTAGATTGGACACAATGTTTGGTAGCACCGAATTCCTGTCAGCTTCCAACAGTATTCTCGATTCAAGAACGGAGACAAGCCTCTTTTAATACTTTTATCAGTGACAATAATCTGAACATTCCTGAGTGCACATACATTGATCCTAGGTCCTGTAACGTATTGCTGTTGCCACTAATATTGATTATTCATTGATCTTGTGTTTATTTATTTCAGTGCGTACCTATTTCTGGGTTAAACTTCGCGTTTTAATTTGGAATCATAACACAGTAACAAAAGTGCACTGTTGCTTCACCAACATCTGAAATAGTCCAGTCGAGTCGTCATGACAATGCATAGACCACTGTGACGTTACCATGGCAATGAATGGTCCACTGTCACGTTGTCAACATAATGAATAGTTCAATGTCACGTCAACATAATGAATAGTTCACTGTCACGTCGTCAACATAATGAATAGTCCACTGTCACGTCGTCAACATAATGAATAGTCCACTGTCACGTCGTCAGCATAATGAATAGTCTACTGTCACGTCGTCAACATAATGAATAGTCCACTGTCACGTCGTCAACATAATGAATAGTCCACTGTCACGTCGTCAACATAATGAATAGTCTACTGACACGTCGTCAACATAATGAATAGTCCACTGTCACGTCAACATAATGAATAGTCCACTGTCACGTCGTCAACATAATGAATAGTCCACTGTCACGTCGTCAACATAATGAATAGTCTACTGACACGTCGTCAACATAATAATTAAATTTTCGTTGTGTTCATGGAAATTTCTGCATTCTGATTAGCTGAATTGGTCAGGTGTTATTGCATTCATTTCCCAATGAATGTAAAAAAATAAGCCACGCCCACTGCAGCGCACTACTTTTATTACTGCGGAATGTCGGGGAATCCCAATATTACAGTCGAGGGAATTCCCTTTCTGCTCACGTGTATCGTCATGCACAGGACATTTAGCGACTTTCATGCATATTCATTGTCCAAAATACACTTTGAAACCGAAGGCCGAGAATGAATGAAACAGCAAACGTGCCGCCTCCCTCGCCTGTTTTTTCCCCGCTCGCCCCGGTTCAACTTTCATGTCTTCGGGTTTCATTTATAACTAGCATTTCTCCAACTGTGTTCTACGCGGATTCATACAGTTTGCACATCGGTTTTTCGATTCATACCTCAATGAACCGAAAAAAATACACAGTCAATCCTTAAAATGAATAGTTCAATGTCACGTCAACATAATGTATAGTCTACTGTCACGTCGTCAACATAATGAATAGTCTACTGTCACGTCGTCAACATAATGAATAGTTCAATGTCACGTCAACAAAATGCATAGTCTACTGTCACGTCGTCAACATAATGAATAGTCTACTGTCACGTCGTCAATATAATGAATAGTTCAATGTCATGTCAACAAAATGAATACTCCGCTGTCAAGTCATCACAATGAATAAACATCGTAATATATCGGGGATATTGAGGCTAGACACCGAACACAACGCAACACAACGCACATGTGAAGGTTTCACATCATAAACATATATTGATAGGCTGTAAACACTAACATCAATAGAGAATTGAATAGAAGTTAGATGGGCCATTCCTTCAAGCATATATTCCATACACCTGGTCAAGCATCCTGTGTTACAGGGGTATGTAGGACAACTTACCTCGGACCGGTCAGCCAGTGAGTGAGCAATGTGTTGATGTGGTGTGATATTGATTTCGGGGTGGGTTTTAATATGTCACCTGAATACGTGTTGCCTCTAACGCCGGCGAGGTTTTGTTCCGAGAGAAATTGCAACATCTGTTGTAGACATGCATTGAACTGGAATCGACCTGCGTTACGAACACCACTGAATTCTCCGTGTGTTTTGTCGATGAATTTTAAAGTCAACAAAAACAAATGGCGACTAAACGTTCTTGAACTGAAGCTTTTGTACATGTGACTACGATGCATGGTTCTGAAAATTCCATGACAATTTGTGTGCGTACGTGCGTGCGTGCGTGCGTGCGTACGCGCGTGTACGTGCGCGCGCGCGCGCACAGATTGTATTTTTTTACGCTAGTATATGTAAAAGACCATGGGCGTATGTCCAAAAGACGTGAACATTCTCCCCTTGATACATAACCTTGAATGGGGATAACATTATACGCGTACAGCAGAGCAGTTTGCATTCAAATTGCATTTTCAGCTCCCTGAGGAGAATAGGTCGAAATAGATCAGTGCACCAAGAATGGGGGTGTTATTCTCGTTCATACTGACCTCATCATTAACAGATTTATTTAAAGAAATGAAACACTTTGTCACCTTTCACTGCGCAACATCTGATACACCACGTTGTTTGGAGTATGGTCTTTCTCTTGCCTAGGTTGTCTAACATCTATGGGTTGGTAGATCTATTACCAAGTCTTTATTATCGATAATAATTTCCTTTCATAATTATGCAGCATATTCATTTATCGACCTGCCCTTAAAGTCGACGGTAGGTGTTTAACTGTGTAGACAATATGTACTGTATATGCATTCTTAAAGAGGTAATCTTATTATACAACATGCACGTGCTACAAATGAAGAGTGGTGAGTGAGTGAGTGAGTTGGGTTTAACGCCGCTTTTAACAGTATTCCAGTTATATCACGGCGTGTCAGCTTTACGTAGGTGGAAAGCCCGAAGTAATGCAGGTCTCAGACGTTTATCACTTCAGTGAAACCTACGAGCACGGGTATGGTGCTGACAAACCTAGAAACATAATCGGTATTCGAACCCACAATGATAGGTTTCTTGCGTGCCCAAGGGACGCAACTCTGCAAAGCGAATCGCGGCGCCTTAGACGACTGGGCGACCCGTGCCCCTAAAAATGAAGATGAAGTGAAGGTTTACGACCAAGAATGAGGTCAAGTGGAAAAAGTAAGACCTGAGAGGGATTAGGTCAAAAAGTAAAAAGTATGTCAGAATAAATTGAAAAAATATGTCGAGTATGGAGCAAACACAGGATTGGCTGGATTGCGAACGTTATCTGGCGGATTTGGTACACGGCTTAGACGTCGCACCATTTCATCCCAAACATGATCTATAGTGGAGGCCAAGCCAGTACGTGAACATTGTGCTGTTAAAGAAAAGTCAAGAAAACCCTATCCTATCCTGTTAGAATGTCAATCCTGGGCCATGACGATGAAGAAACGGCTTTGCCACTGGTCCGAGAATCTGATCTCTGTAGCCCACACCTAAGGAGCTCTCTAACGTGCACCTATCCTATCCAAATCATCACAGAACCACACCCAAAGCGATTCCTCCCCATTATACCCTCCCCTAGACGTATGTAGACACCTTGATGTCCGTCACTTTGGGAAATGTTAAATCTGGACTCGTCTGTAAAAACAACAGTCCTCCAACACAACCCAGGTTGACGGACGTGATTTCGGTAACAACTATGACGGTTTTGTCGATGACTTTGCGCCAGTATAGGTCGTAAGAACTGTTTCAACTGAGCTACATGTTTATTAAAAAAGTTTGTAAAAAGACCACCAGAGGGGACCTGGATTTCACCCCTTCATTCACCCGGTTGAATGGGGAAATAAAGATCAGTGTTCATTATACAAATATCAGAAACCTCTAAAAACAATCCAATAACCAGTCAGAATGAGAGAGATTACAATTGGCATTGTTACAGCCATATAGCAATGTCAACCAGAAGAAAACAGTGACATAGTATCATCGGCACTGCAGTTCACCTGGATATGTAGTCAACAATTTAAAATGTCAACAAAGACAGACACCTTCAAAAGTTTCTCAGCATTGATATTCAAATAGTTTCTGCATACATACTGAGGACTGAAAACTAACACTAAATATTAATGATTAGAACAAAATCTGAGGTCTTCATGAGAAACTTGCCAAACTTCAGCTTCCAAAGCTGGCCGATCTGAGGAGTTTACAGAGCCAAAATGCCTTGGAGAGAACTTTAGAGCATGGTCAGAACAAGGTCAAACTATAAACACTACTAGTGAGTGTGTGAGTGAGTGAGTATGATTTTACGCCTCTTTAAGCAATATTCCAGCAATATCACGGCAGGAGACACCTGAAATGGGCTTCACACATTGTACCCATGTCGGGAATCGAACCAGGGTCTTCGGCGTGACGAGCGAACGCTTTAACCACTAGGCTACCCGACCGCCCCATATACTAACTGCACATGTATCAAATTTTATTCCATTTTCAACAAAAATGACTGAGTTTGGGCCAAATGACAGTGGGGTGGCCATAAGTAGCTTTTCAATATGGCTGGCCAGGTGGCCATATTGAAATCAAATCTGAACCTATTCAAAAGATTCAGGTGTCATCACTGTAGGTTTGAGCTGTATTGGTCCAGTGCTTTCCGAGGAGTGAGTGAGTGAGTTGGGTTTAACGCCGCTTTTAACAGTATTCCAGTCATATCACAGCGTGCTGAGAAGAAGACGACAAACAACACAGGATGGACGATGGACAAACAGGCCACGACATAATCTCACTCATCTTCCCGTGTCCGCTAGCCTATATCAAGGCCTAGTTTCTACCCTTGCCACAGCAAGGCCACTCTCTTGGCTCGACCCTGGCGCCACCTTGCGTAGATCATGAGTGCGCCCCTTGTAATGAAAACGCGATATCCAATAAGACCACTGTTCTTATCTTGTATAGCTTCACCAAAAAACATAGGCGATGACCTTGTCGATCAGATAAGAAAATATCCGCGATTTCATCCCTGACACAAAAACATAGGCAATCGTTAGGGGATTTAATAAACGAACAAGACATATTCCTTTCAACAAAGACAGGCAGTCATAAATCACTTTCATACGAAGGTGTACCAGTTGGATGTTGATTTTGTGATAGTCCAATCATATTTAGCTCAGGAAAGTGTGCTTGATGTGGCAAGGGTGGAAACAAGACTTTGATAAAAAAGGCTAGTGGACGCTCTTGCCCAGGGAAGATGAATCTCACTTGGCATACTGTAAGGCGAGCCAAAAACAACATGTTTCACCAACACCTCCAGGCCAGGTAAGAGAAAGAATTCAGTTGACAAACAAGACTCAGTAAAACAGCAAAATACAAAATTTATTATAAAAATAAAATCCATATTACAAATATAACAGGTAATATGTAATGGTATAAAATCTACATCAACGTGATGAAGAATCTTCGTTGTGGGACCGGTGTTTCAGCCCATAGTGATCCTTCCTCCGCAACAACTTTTCTGGTGGGTCAACAACATCAGGCTCATCATATTTTGTTGTTATCAAAGTCTCCGTCCGAATGAACTGCCTCTTAATGTTCTGGGCTCCGAATCGAATGAGTTTCTCACCATGGTACCTGAACAAAACAAAACAGTGGTTAAAATATGAAGAGGTTCCAGGCAATAACTGTTTTGCTGCTTTGGTCTCTCATTGGCCAAGACAGCCTCCGTGGTCTAGTGGTAGAGCATCCGCCCGGAGAGTGGAAGGTTGGACGTTCGATCCCCGGCCGCGTCATACCAAAAGACGTTAAAAGATGGTACTTGTTGTTACCCTGTCTGGTGCTCGGCATTAAGGGGCTAAAACAAGGACTGGTCGGCTCAGAGTCGGCATACTGTGTCTGAGTGGGGTATTCATGTTAAACTGCAGCATGGTATCTCAGTGGGCTAGCACTTTAGATCAGCATCAGCCCGGACTAGTACGAGCAGCCACACACACAGACACACATGTACATGCACTTCGCTCTATAAGTGCAATAATCTTGAACATGACGTTTTATAAGGTATGTTAGGTATAACTGACATTTCCATCCTGTTACGATATACACTCGTTCAGAAGTTTAGAAATGTTTGTTTGTTTTCTTGTTTAAGGGTACAGTCAGCAATATTCCAGCTTATGACGGCGGTCTGTAAAAAATCGAGTCTGGACCAGACAATCCAATGATTGATATCATGAGCATCCATATGCGCATTTGGGATGCGATGACATGCATCAACCAAGTCAGCAAGTCTGACCACTCGATACCGTTAGTCGACTTTTACGACAAGCATGGGTTGCTGAAGACCTATTCTATCCCGGATCTTCTCGGGTAAGAGATGACATGGTACAGACAGACCAATGATGGCAATTGGGGCTGGGATTTGAACCCAAACTGTAGGAAAACGTTACCTGTGCTACTGTAATCAGTTCATCTAACATGTTTAGTGAGTGAGTGAGTAACGCCGCTTTCAACATTATTCCAGTTATATTACAGCGTGTCAGCCTAATGTGGGAAGAAAGCCCGAAGTGATGCAGGTCTCAGACATTTACCACTTCGGTGAAACCCACAAGCACGGGTATGGTGCTGACAAACCTAGGAACATAATCGGGACAAACCGGGTTTCCAACCCACAATCATAGGTGTCTGGTGAGCCCAAGGGTCGCAACTCTGCACAGCGAATGGCGGCGCCTTAGACGACAGGGCCCCCCTACCCCCTCTAACTGTTATATGTACATCCCAACAACATCATCTGAATAAAACAATCTTTATCACATCGTGTCCTGAAACTGCTGATGCTGATACCAGCCACACTAACCCAAATCCCTTCTTGTCCCGAGGGTGTTGACCATCGTTGTCCAGCGCGTCTGATATTCCGGTGATGGTGTTCCCCAACCCTTGACCTTCCTGCCAGCCCTGGCGTTCTAGCACTTTCCGTCCAATGCCCTTTGTATGCTTCTCAAACTTCCCAATGCCCACAGAGAACCTGTCTGTTTCTTCCAGGCCCTCGCGGCGACGCTGTTCCTGACGGAGGGTGATGTAGTCCCTGGCGTCACCGTCCCCAGCACCATCCTCGTAATAACCACTCATGTCAACATTCAGGTCATCCGCTGTCTGCTCATCAAAATCTGAAACATGTATCATATTTGTATCACACTTGTTTCATATTTGTATCACACTTGTTTCATATTTGTATCACACTTGTTTCATATTTATATCATTTCTTTCATATTTCTTTCATATTTGCATCATAATTGTATCATATTTGTATCATCTTTGCATCATATTTGTATCATTTGTACCATGTTTGCTTCATATTTGTATCATATTTGTTTCTTATTTGTATCCCATACTTGAAAGGCTTGCATTTGACATTCAGATAACACAAGAAAAGTGTACACAAACATCGGCAAACACTTTATAACAGAACTGTACACAGTTTTAATCTAGATAAAAAATATTGAATACAGAAAAAGTACACCAGTCCACTGCCACACTACACCAGCCCACTGCCACACTACACCAGCCCACTGCCACACTACACCAGCCCACTGCCACACTACACCAGCCCACTGCCACACTACACCAGTCCACTGCCACACTACACCAGCCCACTGCCACACTACACCAGCCCACTACCACACTACACCAGCCCACTGCCACACTACACCAGCCCACTGCCACACTACACCAGCCCACTGCCACACTACACCAGTCCACTGCCACACTACACCAACCCACTGCCACACTACACCAGCCCACTACCACACTACACCAGCCCACTGCCACACAACACCAGCCCACTGCCACACTACACCAGCCCACTGCCACACTACACCTGCCCAATACCACACTACACCAGCCCACTGCCACACTACACCAGCCCACTGCCACACTACACCAGCCCACTGCCACACTACACCAGCCCACTGCCACACTACACCAGCCACACTACACCAGCCCACTGCCACACTACACCAGCCCACTACCACACTACACCAGCCCACTGCCACACTACACCAGCCCACTGCCACACTACACCAGCCCACTGCCACACTACACCAGCCCACTGCCACACAACACCAGCCCACTGCCACACTACACCAGCCCACTGCCACACTACACCTGCCCAATACCACACTACACCAGCCCACTGCCACACTACACCAGCCCACTGCCACACTACACCAGCCCACTGCCACACTACACCAGCCCACTGCCACACTACACCAGCCACACTACACCAGCCCACTGCCACACTACACCAGCCCACTGCCACACTACACCAGCCCACTGCCACACTACACCAGCCACACTACACCAGCCCACTGCCACACTACACCAGCCCACTGCCACACTACACCAGCCCACTGCCACACTATACCAGCCCACTGCCACACTACTCCAGCCCACTGCCACACTACACCAGTCCACTGCCACACTACACCAGCCCACTGCCACACTACACCAGCCCACTGTCACACTACACCAGCCCACTGCCACACTACACCAGCCCACTGCCACACTACACCAGTCCACTGCCACACTACACCAGCCCACTGCCACACTACACCAGCCCACTGCCACACTACACCAGCCACACTACACCAGCCACACTACACCAGCCCACTGCCACACTACACCAGCCCACTGCCACACTACACCAGCCACACTACACCAGCCCACTGCCACACTACACCAGCCCACTGCCAAACTACACCAGCCCACTGCCACACTACACCAGCCCACTGCCACACTACACCAGCCCACTGCCACACTACACCAGCCCAATACCACACTACACCAGCCCACTGCCACACTACACCAGCCCACTGCCACACTACCTCAGTCCACTGCCACACTACACCAGCCCAATACCACACTACACCAGCCCACTGCCACACTACAACAGCCCAATGCCACACTACACCAGTCCACTGCCACACTACACCAACCCACTGCTACACTACACTAGCCCACTGCCACACTACACCAGCCCACTGCCACACTACACCAGCCCACTGCCACACTACACAAGCCACACTACACCAGCCCACTGCCACACTACACCAGCCCACTGCCACACTACACCTGCCCACTGCCACACTACACCAGCCCACTGCCACACTACACCAGCCCACTGCCACACTACACCAGCCCACTGCCACACTACACCAGCCCACTGCCACACTACACCAGCCCACTGCCACACTACACCAGCCCACTGCCACACTACACCAACCCACTGCCACACTACACCAGTCCACTGCCACACTACACCAGCCCACTGCCACACTACACCAGCCCACTGCCACACTACACCAGTCCACTGCCACACTACACCAGCCCACTGCCACACTACACCAACCCACTGCCACACTACACTAGCCCACTGCCACACTACACCAGTCCACTACCACACTACACCTGCTCACTGCCACACTACACCAGCCCACTGCCACACTACACCAACCCACTGCCACACTACACCAGCCCACTGCCACACTACACTAGCCCAATACCACACTACACCAGTCCACTGCCACACTACACCAGTCCACTGCCACACTACACCAGTCCACTGCCACACTACACCAGCCCACTGCCACACTACACCAGCCCACTGCCACACTACACCTGCTCACTGCCACACTACACCTGCCCACTGCCACACTACACCAGCCCACTGCCACACTACACCAACCCACTACCACACTACACCAGCCCACTGCCACACTACACCAGCCACACTACACCTGCCCACTGCCACACTACACCAACCCACTACCACACTACACCAGCCCACTGCCACACCAGCCCACTGCCACACTACACCAGCCCACTGCCACACTACACCAGCCCACTGCCACACTACACCAGCCCAATACCACACTACACCAGCCCAATACCACACTACACCAGCCCACTGCCACACTACACCAGCCCACTACCACACTACACCAGCCCACTGCCACACTACACCAGTCCACTGCCAAACTACACCAGCCCACTGCCACACTACACCAGCCCACTGCCACACTACACCAGCCCACTGCCACACTACACTAGCCCACTGCCACACTACACCAGTCCACTGCCACACTACACCTGCTCACTGCCACACTACACCAGTCCACTGCCACACTACACCAGCCCACTGCCACACTACACCAGCCCACTGCCACACTACACCAGTCCACTGCCACACTACACCTGCTCACTGCCACACTACACCTGCCCACTGCCACACTACACCAGCCCACTGCCACACTACACCAACCCACTACCACACTACACCAGCCCACTGCCACACTACACCAGCCACACTACACCTGCCCACTGCCACACTACACCAACCCACTACCACACTACACCAGCCCACTGCCACACCAGCCCACTGCCACACTACACCAGCCCAATACCACACTACACCAGCCCAATACCACACTACACCAGCCCACTGCCACACTAAACCAGCCCACTGCCAAACTACACCTGCCCACTGCCACACTACACCCTCCACCTACCTCCCTCCTTCTCCTGCCAGTACTGGGCATCAGTGTAGAAGACCAGCCCACTGCCACACTACACCAGCCCAATACCACACTACACCAGCCCACTGTCACACTACACCAGCCCACTGCCACACTACACCAGCCCACTGCCACACTACACCAGCCCACTGCCACACTACACCAGCCAACTGCCACACTACACCAGCCCACTGCCACACTACACCAGCCCACTACCACACTACACCAACCCACTGCCACACTACACTAGCCCACTGCCACACTACACCAGCCAACTGCCACACTACACCAGCCCACTGCCACACTACACCAGCCCACTACCACACTACACCAGTCCACTGCCACACTACACCAGCCCACTGCCACACTACACCAGCCCACTACCACACTACACCTGCCCACTGCCACACTACACCAGCCCACTGCCACACTACACCAGCCCACTACCACACTACACCTGCCCACTGCCACACTACACCCTCCACCTACCTCCCTCCTTCTCCTGCCAGTACTGGGCGTCAGTGTAGAACACCAGCCCACTGCCTCCCTTCTCCCACTTTAGTTCAATCTCCTCCTCAAACAGCCTCTCCTTCAGTCTTTCCTGGTTGTCAGGGTCGTCCGTGACGGCTTCATGCCTCTCCCACTCCTCGCAGGAATCGTTGTCCTGGAAACATACACATGTTCAAGTTTCGGCAATTACGACAATAACCATTTTCTTTCACAGTATTCAACCATTACAACAGCAAGGATCACTAAGAAAGAACTTCAAATGAAGCACCATGAACTACTCAGCACCTTCTCACCACTCTATAGGACTTGTAGAATCTAGTACTTGGTCTTTCAGCACCAGTGTTCTGACACAGTTAAGGCCCAGCCCCATATACTTTCTTGTTGCAAATGCACCCATGTTTAAAAAGAAAGAGAAAGAAGATGCATGTCTGTGTTTAGTACTTGGGAATATGCTTTTCTTAAAAATCATTTTTGTGGCATTTATGGTAAAGTTTATATTTTAAGATGCTTTCCTAAAGAAAATAACCTTCGATCAACTCTGGCATTTTCTAGTTTTCCTTCCACCTCTCGACATACTGAATGGGTGAATAAGTTGGGTTTTACACTGCTTTGAACAATAATCAAGTTACATTATAGCACATCGGCTTAATGTGGGAGGAAACCCCTAAGTGATGCAGGTCTCAGATGTTTACCACTGGGTGAGACCCATGAGCACGGGTAAGGCGCTGACAAACCAGGAAATATGATCGTAGCCAATCTCGGGATTTGAACACACAATCACAGCTTTCTGCCATGCCCAAGGGACACAACTCTGTATATCGAATTGGGGCACCTAAGACGACTGGACTATCCATGCCCCCCTATTAACATATTGACAAAGAACATTTGTAAACAAGAATTCAAATTGGACTGACTAAAATTAAAAATTTCACGTTTACATTTTCAATGACACGATTCTTAAGTCACCTCATTTGAATCTTCATGCTGCATCATCATTTTCTCCTCTATCTTTTCATCCATCAACTTCTTTGTTTTCTTTCTCTCCTGTTTCTTCCTCGCTTTCTTCTCCTTCCTCGTCAACTCCTTTTCTTCATCTTTCCTCTGCTCCCCGTCCTGTACCAAAGTGGACTCTTCCATGTTCCCTACAATCGACCCATCAACACTGACAAGTTCATGACCCTCTCCCGTGTAAACTGTCCAATCAGCTTCCTCTTCATCATATTCGTTACCATGGTTACGATAAGACCTAGGTCCAGCATACTCATAAGGAACACTACCATATTTCCGGTTTGTGCGGGTTTTGGGGAAGGAAAGGCCGAGTTTCTTTATCACTGATGGAGGGAGTCGACACTCTTTGATAAAGTCAAGAAAGTCCTTTGTGGGTGTGCCAACGTTTCCATGTGGCATGATGTCGGGAGGATGCAACTCCGGCAAGTTGAGGAGATCGGAGGATGTGAAATCTCGGCTGTCAGAGGGAGTCAGTTTTATTTCGGATCTAGTTTTGTATACTTGTTCTCTCTGTTGGTCAACTGAAACTGAATAGATATGGTGCGTTAATGAATCACACGTAGCAGATTTTTCAGTTTGATACTTTGAAGTTTTGCAAAATAACTACTCTGTACTTCGCATAATCTTACTACCCATCATAAAATTAAATGCTTAATTTGATTACATAAGGCAAATTTATTTTTTTAAAATTGGTTCTCAGGCAATGAAAATAAAGTGCGGGCGGTGTTTTTTGGTTTTTCGGCTTGTTCAAACTAGTATGTAACAAAATAAACAAGCAAGTATAAATAGGCATCCAAACTCCTATTGCCGCCATGACCAGTAAAGCAGTGCGCATGTAAAGGGAAGTAACTGCATGCTATATTGGATTGCATTGTTTTTAAGTATTAAGATTTTTATATTCTCTTCAAAATGGAAACAAAAAACGAAACGTGCGGCAGACATTTGATGATGTGGGAGGAGTCTGAGAACCAAGAATATTTTTGTTTTTAGCCTAAAAATATCAGAAAAAGTCTGACTTAAGCAGTCATGCAAGTTAAACACAAACTGGTTAAAATCAACAACCTCTTGTTATAACTTGGATCACATTGAACAGGGAGAATTACATGCAAAAAAGGGGCAAATTAGATCTCAGGCACCGCCTGCATCATCATAAAGTCTGATGCATGTTTTGTTTTTATTTCCATTTTAAAAAAGATAGAAAAAGTCCTAATACTTAAAAAATATGTTATCCAATACAGCACACAGTTACTTCCCTTAACATGCGCACTGCTTTACTGTGCATCTCGTGTTATGGTCATGGCGGCAATAGGAGTTTGTATGCTTGTTTATGTAGAGAGGCCCTTTCCCAGGTTGATGGTACAACTGTTTATTTGGTTACATACTGGTTTGAACAAGCTTTATAAACCTATTCATTGGGATCTCTATTAAGTAAGAGAGTTCTTTCTATAGGCATTAAGACCTATTGTGAGGTTTTACTTTGAAAGTAAAACCTATTATGCATGCCCTGGGTCTTGAACAAACGTGCTCTGTCTACCAAAACCTCGTAAGCGTGTTTTCTCCAATACACAAAAAAAACAAAACTTTCAAAGTCATTGCCTGAGAACCAATTCTTTATTTTTTTAAAGCCTTAGGTATCTCTATTCATATTGCATCATGACTCTCAAGTATCGCATTATGGATCGATATGTGAGTTAAGCACATCAGGTCAGCCCTAAGCCCTTCTGTTAGCTGTGTACCTGATCTTGAAATTTGAAACTTGCATGAATCAAAGTGAGGGTGCCTCTTATAGGACCAGGGTCGGTCGGGTAGCCTAGTGGTTAAAGCGTTCGCTCGTCACGCCGAAGACCCGGGTTCGATTCCCGACATGGGTACAGTGTGTGAAGCCCATTTCTGGTGTCCCCCGCCGTGATATTCCTGGAATATTGCTAAAAGCGGCGTAAAACCATACTTACTCACTCACTCACTCACTCTTATAGGGCCAAATTTACCATCTCGGTACCCGACCCCCTATTACCCAACCCTTCCCAGGTACTCGCTGTAGATTTCAAGAGTTGGGAACAAAATGTCCGATTTGAAATTGGTTTACTTGAACCCTGGCAAAAACTATCTACTATTGATCATTCATACACTGAAGCTGATTGAAGCTTTGTCTTTACTCAAACATATAGAAAAGTCAGAAGGAATGGGTGCATAGTCAGACATATATTCAAACATTAGCAACTTGCAGTGTAATCATGGAGTTTTATTTTTATTGTCATTAAACAATATATCATGTAATTAACCAGGGGTCAGGGTTGTCATGTGGGAATCCGGGTCCTACTCAGGACCCACAGGACCCAAATCATAGGCAGATACGCAGGGGGGTCCTGGGGGTCCTCTTCCTTTTAAAAATGCTGGATCTGCCCTTGCAAGTGACACTTCCTGAAGTGAGGACAAGGTGGATAGAATGGGGGGTGAGAGTTTCAATGTGCCCCGAAGTCGTTAATCGTTGCTCATGCCTTCAACCACTGGTTTAAATAAACTTGTTTATTTACTGGCTGCCTTGGTATATCTGGACTGCTGGATGTGGTATAAAAAAAGATTCACCAACTCTAATGCTGTGACTTGTCAGCAGGTAGCTCTACAACCAAACTGTCATTTTCACTACCGACTTACCGTCTTCTGTAAGCTTAATCTTTGTAATATGGCAATAACTTGAGATAGAATCGCCATTCCTGTCCAGCCAATGTTTTCTGTGATACATTTTGAGAAGTGTCACTAAGTTGTCGGCTTTGAGTCGGACAACACAACATGTTGTGCCCCTCCGAACCGGATCACTGGTACCTGCACGACTGATCGGGGATTTCACTTCATCGCCAGTCTCTTTTTCCGGAACTTTCTTCGCTTGTGTTTCTGGCCGATGACGGAAATGAAAACAATCAAAACCACGGGTTTCAATAAATTGTGAAAAATAGTTCCTGATGTCTTTGGAATGGTAATCTGGAGGTATGTTGTTGATAATTGCGTACACCATGCTGTCACTCTGTTTATGTTTCTCTTTGGCTGCCATTTTTCTATACGGTGATGAATGAATTTCCTCCCTGCGTATTACAAGGACACTTTGGAGAAACACTACGTCTGGTTGTAAGCTTAATGAAACTTTACGTCGACTGGTATGCTCTATATATCTATTTAGCCTGATCCTTTACACTTAATGATGGAAATGAGGTTATAAATTATATACGTGCAGAAAAAATTCAAGCAATCGTAAAATAAAATTAACTGGTATACGTTTTCATTTAACACCGTTCAGGGGAAAACCCTACGTCTGACATACGTCACAGGAGGATTATTTTTAGAACAGGAACTTCCATTTTGAGAATAACTGATTTTGACCTAGTGTCGTGCGGCTTAAGTCGATATGGATAAATCCAAATGCCTTTATATCCAAATTATACAATGAATCTATTATTTGTAGAGTAAAATAAACTAAACACTAAAACTGCATGTCCGTTACAATGGCTTGTTAAATTTTAAATGGTACTTGCTACCCCTGCAGGTAAAACTATGAGTCCGCCCCACTGGAAAAGTATCTTCTAAACAACTAGTGTCATATCGTACAGGCGTTCTCTGTCGAAACAGAAAACAACAACAAAAAGATTGTTTCCCTGATCATATTACCTGAGAGTAAACTGCATGGTCTAATGATTCAACGGGAAATTTTCCCGAAAACATTTTAACTTAGCGAGAAACGATACGAAAACCATGCTTTGGCTATTACGTAATTATGCACAATTTTCCGTTGAAACACTCTCCGTTTTATTGACCCCATGCAGCAAGTTTTATTGATAGTTTCGTAGCTCCAGTTTATGAATGACATATTTCAATCTTGTAAAAACACAAGTCTCTTCTGATATAGAGTGATGTCCCGATACTGACACCACGTACTATTCCGATTTGACGTAAAATGTTAATGTTTAAACCAATAACTTACAACTTTTAAATGAATCTACACAAATATGAAAACCAATATTTATGGAATTATTTTGACCCGGTTTTATAAACATTTGATTTGCGAATAACTGAAATGTGAAAACGTAAATAAAAAGCTGTGTCTTTTTTTCCCGCCGACCAGAAATAAGTTAAATGTTAAAAACAAGAACACACTAACTGTCGCTATCATTAAAGATCAATTATAAAGTACTAAATATTCCGTTGCAAATCTATCTTAAAATCAATATTTTCGTGTGTTTTTTTCCATCTGCTCGAATTCACATTTGGAGGAAATACAAAAATATGTTTGCAAATCGGAAATATACATTTTGGGACAAACCAAGTATATATTTGTGTTGTGCGTCTGTATGATTGTGTGTGAGCGTGCAAATTATGTGCTCGTGCTCGTGCGTGTGCGTGTGCGTGTGCGTGTTTAATGGATCCAAGCCACACTAAGGAAATAGTGAGGTGATATCAATAGCAACCCGATTTGAACTTGTCATTGATGTTTGTGGTACGGATATATTTTAAGAATGGAAGATCTGGTTTAAAGTTGAACATCATTAATCCCACCAGTTAAAAAACTTAACCACAAACACATATCTATCAGAACATTCATTGTTAAAAGGATAAAATAATTTCGAAGAATGTGTTTGTATTTCAATGACATTTTTTTCTGTGAAACCCGTTAGTTCCAAAAAAACTAAAGACTATTTGTGGGAACGCCCATAAATGTACAAAAGGAAACTATCTATACCAATGATCGAGAAAATAGATAATCTCTATATTAGTAGAATCTCTACATATAGTACCGTCGGGTTAAAGCTAAGGTGTGTTGATTTACATTATTGGTCACTGATCACAATAAAACATTTGTCGAATTTAATTTTAAGCAAGGGTCAATACAAGAGAGATGGTTTCTATCGTCAATTTATTCAATTGGTTGCAGGCGGGGTGGATTATCAATTTTCAATATGTGATCGCGATGTGGATTTTTCAGTCTGACTGTACAACAGAGTACCTTATAAAAAAAGAAATATCATCAGTTTCCAGGAAAATACAATGCTAGGATTAGTTTAAGTCACGTGGTCTCTGTGAGTCAGATTCCCGGCAAATTAACGAACGAAGCACTGTCACTGTTGAGGTATACAGCCACGACAACCCGGAACTGAATACATCAGTGGCAGCGTGACATTCAGATATCAACGTGTTAATTGGATTATTCTTGACAGGTAAGCTTCATTGATTGTAAAGAATAACCCGATTGTAGTCTGAGAATTCTCGTGTCGGCCCGGGACAGCTTGGTGATATTTGACAGCACCAGTTGCATGTTCCCGAACACCAAGCAAACTTCGCCGGCAAGATGAAGTGCACGATCAAATATTGACTTACTGCACTGAGCGGTTTAGAAAACTGCCTGTTCTCTAAGAATAACGACTGTCGAGAAGCAGTATACATGACACACGTGGATGTGTCATCCGCCAGTCATCCTTGCCAATGTCGGAACACATTTTTACTAGAATACGATAATGCCTACAGATCAATGACGGAAATCTTAAATCAATTCCTTTTAAATCGAAACTGTCAAATCGGAGCCATTAGTTTGATGATTGTGAGCTTATTTCCATTGAAATAGGAATTCGGATATTATAATACTCATAATAATTTATTTTTAATATATCATTTTCGGCAATTTCATTTAAGACTTATAATATTTAGCCCTGAATTAAAGATTTTATGGCATTATGAATCATTAAAAAAGCACTATAATATTATATATCAAACATTTGAATGTATGATTTTAGCATATATATGCTGTTCCTTCATCAAATCCAAATTCATATATTTCATCATCTTGTTACATACCAGTAGTACATATAGATCTGTGATTGAAAAAAATATAGTATATTATATCTATATGTAAAAAATGTTTTGGTAATGATCATATGGTTGTCAACTGAACATGTTGTTTAACGCAGCACTCAGCAATATTCCAGCTATATGACGGCGGACTGTAAATAATCGAGTCTGGCCCAGACAATCCAGTGATGAATATCATGAACATCGATCCACACAATTGGGATACAATGACATGCATTAACCAAGTCAGCAAGTCTGACCACCCAGTCCCATTAGTTGCCTATTACGACAAGCATGGGTTGCTGAAGAGGTATTCTACTCCGGCTCTTCACGGATCGAACATGTTTTGAATATATCGTAGGTGGTTGTGTTATTGAATACTGCTTAAACAGATTATATTCAACCAAACCCACCACTGTCAAGTATATCAAATGCTCTGTTCTTGTGTTGGTTCATTGTCGTTTTCAATTACAGCCTTATGGAATTGGTCGATTGCGATAGTAGCGATTGGCACATTTGGATTATGCTAACAGTTTAGTTTTCATGTAACCATGGAGACCACATGCACCGCTACAGCTTTCAACATGGAATAATTCTGTAGTATTACAATGTAATCATTCTTACATTTCATGAATCGGTTTACAGTGCTACCAGTATCATACAAACATGAATGTCACAATGTTCTATGCAAGCCAATCAATGTGAAAGGTTTTTAGCTTAATGGAGATTGCATTTGGGTTTTACTAGAATGGTTGCAATTTCAGCTGGAGTAGAAAAATGTCAGTAACTTGGTCAAGACTACAAGACTTTTATCATGCCTATGTGGTTTGTAATGATAACAATAAAATCAATTTAATTTGAAATCAATACTTTTTATATGATATTCATCAGATACTAGGGCTGGCTAAAACGTTTGATAATCCGAATCATCGTCGATGTAATGAATTATTAATGATTATTGATATGAAAATTGTGTCATCGATAATATCTGACATAAATAATTATGATGAAATAAAGTTTAGTTTTACCGAAACAGACTTTGCCAAAGATGGAAAGCAAATGTTTTTGTATTAACTTAGATGTCCTCAAAGTAATCCATGCATAAATGTGTCACCACTCACCAGCATAGAGTAGTGTTGATTTCTTTCAGACTTTATTGCATATTTGCTCAAAGTTACTTCTCCGTTTTTTATCGATAATTGATCGATATTTAGTTAACAATTATCGATCTCTGTAATCTGTGTGTTTTACGATTCCCTTTCTGTTCCATTGACATGATAAAGTATATACATATGGATAAAATGAGTGAAAGTGTCAATTAGTTCAATTTTTTTTAGAAAATATAACTATAGTAAGTCCATTACCCAAGATGAATTTTTAACCACAATTTTATAATGTCTTTAACAACATCTACAGAGAAATTAAGCCTGAGTTAAAAACTTGATGTTCAAATATCAGAAAAACGCTTCCAGAAAATCTAAATTCAGCCGTTGTATTTTTTAGCCCTTTCACCACATTTTGTGTTTTGAATCCAAACATGAATGTGTTGACAACGAAAAGGTTTCATGTTCATTCATTGTAACACATCTGATGACTTTCATAACGATTTCTAAAATGTCGGCTCAGTATACCATATTTGATGTAATAAGCGCCTAGGGCGCTCTCAAAATTAGAAATAGGGGGCTCTTATTAGAATATGATTTTGGTGGAAAAAAACAGAGTTGAAAGATAAATTTTGTGGTTTATGTTGACAGACTGAGATGTAATATGCGTCAGATATATTTTTTCCAGAATTCAATTGCCCATATTTAAGCGCATGAAATAGCACATATAGCACATGAATGCGTATTATATGCGAATAAATAATTCTTGTGTACATTGATCAATCGGAAGGGGTGCTAATTGGGATTGTTCACTACCCAGTAACGTCACGCTGAAGACCCGGGTTCGATTCCCGACATGGGTACAATGTGTGAAGCCCATTTCTGGTGTCCCCCCGCCGTGATATTGCTGGAATATTGCTAAAAGCGGCGTAAAACCTTACTCACTCACTCACTACCCAGTAAATTTTTTTTTTTTTTATAAATGTTTTTATTGTTCACTACCCAGTAAATTAGCAAATATCGCCGTGGGTGCTTATTAGAGCGGGGCGCTTATTACCTCGAATATGGTATTAATAATGCAGATCCTGTTGGCCAAACAGGGTGACCTTTTCATACCTTGTCCTTTCATGGTGGGCTGTGAAATATTTTGGTTTCCATTTCTTATTGAAATATTGTTTGTTGAAAGGCTTGTTTACAGCTTGGCTACAACTGCCATATTTGCCTTGCAAGAAGATTGATGACAGAAATAAAATGCTGGTTAAGACGGCAAATATTCCTCCACGGAAGTGAAATTTTTATGTCACACTTTGGACCGGAAGAAATGATCAGTATGTTGTAAGAATATTGGGATTATTTTGGTTTTTATGACAAATTGTATTTAAAAATCCTAGTTTGCCTTGATTATGTTGCCAGGTTTGTTTGTACAATTATACCCGTGCATGTCGGTTTTACCAGCACGGTAAATGCCTGAGGCCTGCATCACTTCTGGCTTTCCTCCCACGACAAGCTGCCAATTGCCATGATATAACTGAAATACTGCGTTGTTAAACCCAACTCACTCACTCACTCACTGACTATGACAAGTTGATTGGACTGCCTCCGTGGTCTATTGGTAGAGCATCTGCTTGGAGAGCGGAAGATCCAGGGATCCTGTGAATGGACAATCAGTTCAATTGTTATATGACGTTATGCTTGAGATGACATCATCATGATCATGACTCCTTGCCTGTGATGACATCATGTAAGTCTAACGTCCTTTACCGATAGACACAGCGATCAGTCAAAAGCGATGGATCTGGACAGGTTTTCTTATTGGGGATTCATGCCGGTATCGAAAGAAACCAGTATCGAAAGACCTCAAAGATGAATCATTTTCAAATGACTTTTTAAAAATCCAAGATTTTTCTTCCAAAACATTTAGCTTCCACAGGAGATATGGCTTGTGTGAGATCAAGTGTCATCTCCTGGGCCATATCACATTCCTTTGAGGGGGGCACGGGTGGCCCAGTCTAAAGCGCCGCGATTCGCTGTGCAGAGTTGCGTCCCTTGGGCATGCTAGAAACCTATGATTGTGGGTTCGAATCCTGGTTCGCCGCGATTATGTTTCTAGGTTTGTCAGCACCATACCCGTGCTCGTGGGTTTCACCGAAGTGGTAAACGTCTGAGATCTGCATCACTTGGGGCTTTCCTCCCATATTAAGCTGACAGGCTGTGATATAACTGGAATACTGTTAAAAGCGGTGTTAAACCCAACTCACTCACTCACTCACTCACACAGTCCTTTGCAGAACATTGTGGCGTCATCGGTTAGCATGATATCACATTCAAATAACATCAGACACTAATCTCACTGCCACTGAAGCTGGTTGAAACTCAAGACACTGATAACTGCTATTTACAAACTGAAAGTGTCAGAAGAAAGATTTCGGATGATGGCGTCTCAACCTCATGTCTTCCAAGCACAAATATATCTAGACTTGTTGTTTGAGGTAAAATTAACCTTGGCAAGCCTCAGATACTTGTAACCTATGAACTAGCCTTGATATATTTGATGTTGGAAGACACTCGGATGAGATTCACTACAAACCTTCAGTACCCACTGGCTAATCAAAGGTTGCTAATTCCTTGTCCAGACAGACAGATTTTGGTATTGGGTTGCTGTCACTCACATTCTACCTGTATGCTTCTTCCCAAGGCAAGGGAGTTAGCTCACTATAAAAGTCACAGTTTGCACCCTTGCCAAACTAAGCTGGAGTTATGAAGTTATGTTTTGGCTCAACTAACAAGTCTTTGCCTGGGCCAATCAAAATCGCGCAACGAAATCGAAATCAGGTCAACGTCAACAGATACTTTCCAAATCCTCTGATGTTTTTAATCAAGGTGCTCAAGCGATTGGATGCACTTCGTGAAGTAAGACCTGTTTTATCACAATAAATATTTTGATTATTGATCAGATCGTCTTGTCTGAGCTGGGCCTTGCCATTTTGTTTAAAGCAAATGCAAGTGATATAGGTTGAATCTGATTGGTCTGTAGGAGGGACTTAGAAGGGACATAACTCATAATAGCCACTTGTGGCGCTAAGATCGAGTCTGGAAATTCCATCCTCAGTAAGTTCGGCAAAAGTGGAAACTGGACCTTTACAGTCAGTTAACTCCCTTGCCTCAGGAAGATCACCTGGAAGGCAATAAGTAGTCGACTTGTACAGGTAATCTAGCATTAAGTAAATGCAGGTAAGACTAAGGATCAGTCCTGATGCGTTGTCCATGAGATTCTGTCTGCACTGTCAGTTGGTCAAAACCTGGATTAACGAGGCAACAATACCCATGCTAATGAGCTTACAGGTGAGATAGCAAGGTGAATGGATGACAGGTGTAAAGTTAATCAATAGATGATGAAGTGATTTTCTAAATTGATATCACTAATTAGTAATGAGGTGTTGTATTGAATGTTTCATCTGAAAGTCATTGCCCCTTGAGGAGTTAATGACATTGGATTTATCTGATGCTAGATCACCAACATCCCATGCTTATAGTAGGGGACCTAGCGAAGCTGAAACAATTCAGTGGTGTGGTGTAATATTGATCTCATCTACCAGAAGGTGTTCCAGAACTGTGCCCACTTTTATTTTTAATCTTGTTTGTTTCTTGTTTAACGCAATATTCAAAATTCCAACTATATGACAATGGTTTGTAAATAATCGAGTCTGGACCAGACTGTCCAATGATTGACATCATGAGCATCGATCTAGGCAATTGAGAAAATGACATGCATCGACCAAGTCAGTAAGTCTAACCATCATCAGTCGCCTCATGTTCAATGCAATGTCATCTCTGCAATAACATAGTTAGATCTACACGTCATTCACACAAAGTTCAGTCACAATTTTCGCTCATTATTTCGAGACAAAGTCGCTACAAATATTTAACCTTGAAGCAAGGCAAAATGTTATTTCCTACCACTTAAAGTAGACAAGGGGAAACCCAGATGGTATCATGGTAACAGACAAGCTGATTTTGTATGAAAAGATTTGAACATTGCTTATGTTTTGTTCAACAACAAAGATTTATAAGGTATTTTATTTGCCGGTCCACAGGGACTGGCAGTCACATGAATTACTGGTCCGAGCCTAATTTTACCTGTTAAAAACGGGTAATTACCGGTAAACGGGAACACTGACTATACATTACTTCTTTGGAGACCAGATGGTTCCTTTAGTATATGCCCTATGCAAGGGTGGCCCAGTCGTCTAAGGCGCTGTGATTCGCTGTGCAGAGTTGCATCCCTTGGGCACGCCAGAAACCTATGATTGTGGGTTTGAATCCCGGTTCACCCCAATTATGTTTCTAGGTTTGTCAGCACCATACCCGTGCTCGTGAGTTTCACCGAAGTGGTAAATGTCTGAGACCTGCATCACTTCGGGCTTTCCTCCCACATTAAGCTGACACGCCGCGATATGACTGGAATACTATTAAAAGCGGCGTTAAACCCAACTCACTCACACTATCACCAGACAATAAACAGTCACCCTACGCCCCAACTATACACAACACATTACTTGACTGAATCTATTGGCCTACTAATCCGAACTTGGCATTGTTTTCAGTAGATATCAATCATAATAATACTGAATATAATAAATAAATAAATCAAAATTAAAAACATAATGGCAATATACATTTTCAGCTGAGCTTCATTTAAGTCAGTGTAGATAGAGGTTATCACGTGAGAGTGTTTGGGGATGGTAAATATCCTGCAATAGGAATAAACATTGTATTTAGCGAGCCATGGCGAGCTAAATACATAGTGTTTATTCCTAATACAGGATATTTACCATCCCTAAACACACAAGCGTGATAACCTCTTTATCATTTTATGTCATTCTTCAATTCTGTGCTTGAAAATCGCTTCCCCTCACTCACAAACATTACCTAAACATTGCGAGTTTTCCTGGAATGTGCGCATTAATATTTATTATGTCACAGGGTAAGTGATGTGTCAGTCGGACAGTGACAGTAGCCAATATATTTCAAACTGAAATCTGTTTCGTATACAGTGGCGAAGCAACATATACGCAAAACAACAATTGTTTTTACTTGCCTTTCGCGACAATCCATCGGTCTGTCCGCTAGAGTAACTGCCCTTTGTCAAAGGGAAGCTACTCTAACCCTAGTCTATGAGACATCACGGCCAGTGATTGTTCACAGTCGGCCTGTTCTGTCATAACGTCAAGATGTGTCGTCAGATGTACACACAGCGCCAAAACGAAACAAGGTAACAATTCATACATATTTCGCCTAAACCCAACTATTTTTATTTGTGGAAAAGGTTTCAAGCCGCAGAGGTCTACAAGCACAGATATGGCTTCTGATCCCGCTTGGCTAAGCCTAGTGCCCTCGCAAAATTGTTTCGAAATTTATATCTCCAAAGTTGTCAAAACTTATAAAATGCCTTAGTTACGTCGCTGTTCGACACTAACTTTCAGTATATAAGACTGGTTTTTTTAATAATTGTATCACTTATCCCTGTAGTTTATCCAGATTCACGATGGTTAATTCTGACTCGATCGCCGAATGACAAGTGCGACGCCATGTTTGTTTATAAACACTGAAAGTAGTCCCTACTTGACCTTTGATATTTGCATCTCTATCAGCATATGACACCAATGGATATCCGGATATCCGTTGGCTTTATCCTGCCGAGAAACCTACCCATTATATGATAAAGAGGGTTTATTAGACTTTAGGTTTTTATCAAAGATAACCCAAGTGATTTTATTATAAACATATTACGAGGCAGCTCAGGGCTAAAACAATCTGGCCATTAATGTTAAGATTCCTATGTGCAAGGAGAAGTTTCCTGTTTCCAACAGTGTGCTTATAGCTTATGATTAGTCTGACAAGTGCTAACAATATGTTCCAGTTGCAGTTTATGGCAATATAGTTAGTAAACAGTCAAATAAACAGGTGGCAATATACTTAGTAAACAGTCAAATAAACAGGTGGCAATATACTTAGTAAACAGTCAAATAAACAGGTGGCAGTATACTTAGTAAACAGTCAAATAAACAGATGGCAATATACTTAGTAAACAGTCAAATAAACAGGTGGCAATATACTTAGTAAACAGTCAAATAAACAGGTGGCAATATACTTAGTAAACAGTCAAATAAACAGGTGGCAGTATACTTAGTAAACAGTCAAATAAACAGATGGCAATATACTTAGTAAACAGTCAAATAAACAGGTGGCAATATAGTTAGTAAACAGTCAAATAAACAGATGGCAATATAGTTAGTAAACACTCAAATAAACACTTGTAGAATCAGTTGTATATAATACTTGTGATTGTTTGAGATGGTCCCTCTCTGTACCATGAGGTGACTGTATTGTTTAATGCATGTTTATATCCCAGAGAGGATATATAGACGTATTGTAACACACGGGATGTATGTGGCAATGTGCCCCAGGACGTGATGTATGTGGCAATGTGCCCCAGGACGTGATGTATGTGGCAAAGTGCCCCAGGACGTGATGTATGTGGCAATGTGCCCCAGGATGTGATGTATGTGGCAAAGTGCCCCAGGATGTGATGTATGTGGCAATGTGCCCCAGGACGTGATGTATGTGGCAATGTGCCCCGGGACGTGATGTATGTGGCAAAGTGCCCCAGGATGTGATGCATGTGGCAATGTGCCCCAGGATATGATGTATGTGGCAAAGTTCCCTTTAGACTTACAGGATGATATCCAATATGTTATCATATCTGTTCCTGCTGTGTCTTGTAAGAGATGGCTAAATTAGATTAGTGATCTGTGACTTGGCTCCGTGCATGTCGTTATACCCAGGTAGTGTGGGATAAGAAACCAATGGATGATGTCATGAGGACTGTTGACAGGTACTGTAACATCAATCAACCATATCGACTGGCCTGATCACGTGATCCAACTTCAATCATAAGTTGCCTCTAGCACCACAAGCAATGGAGAGCAGGCACATGACTGCTGATCTATTCTAATTATACCCCCGACAAAATGAAGTGGATTCATCTCAAACTTAGTACATATAATCTGTGTCATATGGAGGGGTGCAGTCAAAAGAAAAAAAATGTTTTTGATAATTTTCCATTTTTTTTATGAATTTTTCAAACCCTAACATCCGTCCGAAAACTTTGTCCGCGCGATTTCTCTTAAACTATGTAGTGGATTCATCTCAAACTTAGTACATGTAATCGGTATCATATGGAAGGGTGCAGTCAAAAGAAAAAAATTGTTTTTATTATTTTTCCATTTTTTTATGAATTTTTCAAACCCTAACCCTATCCTCTCTTTTAAATTTGAAACTACTGACACACTAGGTGGGTCGCGGGTATTAGTGAGCCACGCTCACGTTTTTTTCTTGTTATTGATTACATTTACACTCAGTCTGATTGTGTAATGCTAGGAGGCCATACTTAAGCTTTTAGCATGATATAGACTCGTAAAGCAGGGCAGATATATTGACAGAGCTAGACCTGTGTCGTGACATGCTGGGATGAGAAATGGGAAGGTTCTCCTGTTCAACACATTGCCACGGTAAATGCTAGGCTGCAGGAGCGTTTGATTGACTGTATTCAACGTAATAAGCCCCAATGATGATATTTGCTTATATAATGGCAAGTAAACAATCCGAATAAGCGCCCTTGCTATTGATCAGTGTACTCAAAACTTATTTATTCGTGTATAATACACACTCGTAAAATATAACTTAAGCCATAAATGCAAACAAACAAGTGTCCAGAATAGGCTTCTATTCAATCAAGGAGACTTTCAATAATTTTAATATTCAAATCAGTCAACGAATCTTTAAACAAATATTTATTTTTATAAGTTTATGACAAATTCATCTAATAGGCAAGGAAAAGGGTTCTGGTCTAACAATCGTTATGTGGTTGGTAAATGATTGATATATTTTCCCAAATCAGCCACTTTGCATTGCTATGGTTGGTGTTGGTAACAGCACCACATGTCAAGTGTTTGACAACAATCCGCATTGTCGGTATATAATCATGATAATATTTCCCCTACACTGTGCAGCCTTGATAACAGTGAAATGTAAGGAGCCTTGTATCAGTGCTTCCTGCTTCCTGCCGCCCACAAAGTGGGTGTGGCACAACATTATTGATGCTATAGTTAGCATGGGACCTGTTGGGAGGCCTTTGTAATTTAATTATTTGTTCCTTGAGAGGCCTCTACCTTATGATAGTGGTGGGACAGTACACCGACACATTTTTTAGTTCCCGATATATTGTATCAATCAGCCACACACTTAAGTAAAGAAATTTGGATCTTACCTTAAATAATTGCTAAGGTAACTGTTACACCAAACAAACGCAAATAAGTTGTAAAAATGTAAATGTACCCGGTATTTGACCATCTTGTCGATGAAAAACATGTACAGACCACAGATAAGAGCACATGGAACTATTGTGATACGTATCGGTTCATGATCAAGGTATCGTGATATGTATCAGATCACACAGTTCGTGTATCATCCCTACTTTGTGATCTGGTTGTGGTGCCAACGTTTTTTCTATAGATTGTCTTCATGCATCTAGTAACCATGGTAACCATGTTAATCCCGAAAGCCTTGTCTTATCCCTTACTGCAAGGCAGGGTAACAACAAGTCCCATTTTACATGGGTAACATGAGTAACATGACAAATGAAGTAAATTTTGAATATGAATTATCATGATTATCATCATATTTTTTTTCGTTTTTGTTGACAATAGGGTCGGGCATCATTAGGACCAGTCTCCATTGAACAACACACAAATGCCAAGAATAGTTTATTTTGGCCTCAGACGTTACACATGCTGCCATGGTTTTGTCAAACGGAAACATGTGTTGTCTGTGTAATGGCATGAGGTGGCTTTTGTCATGTTATGTGTCTCGTGTTGATTGTTGAGCCGGAGTGGTTAATGGTGGTTTTAACATCTTGTGGACTTGCAAATGTTAGGTGTGTTGTCAAACAAAATTCAGTGTTGATGGAATTCCCAATCTGCAATTGAAGAAGATTCCGAGATGAGAATGTATTGTTTGATTAATTCTGGTTTGGGATAATGTTTATAGATGTGGAATGGCAAATAATTTGTTTGGATGAAATTAAATGTTTGTGAATTGCTTCAACCTCGGATGTAAAATACCTAGTGGTTCCATGCCCTGTACTTCTAGCCTGACACTTGGGCAAGAGAAGGACTCATTGAAGGCTCTGAAGTTGTAAGTACCTGATTGAAACATGGACAATTGTGTTAAGATTTTTTGAGGAACATTGAATGTGGGCTTAACATGTTTAAAGCACTTTACGTGATATTCCAGAATTATCGGGGGGCACGGTTGGCCCAGTCATCTAAGGCGCGGCGATTCACTGTGCAAAGTTGCGTCCCTTGGCACGCCAGAAACCTGTGATCGTGGGTTTGAATCCCGTTTCGCCCCGATTATGTTTCTAGGTTTGTCAGCACCATACCCGTGCTTGTGGGTTTCACAAAAGTGGTAAACGTCTGAGACCTGCATTACTTTTGGCTTTCCTCCCACATTAAGCTGACACGCTGCGATATAACTGGAATACTGTTAAAAGCGGCGTTAAACCCAACTTACTCACTCACTCCGGCATTATCACAGTAGGAGACGACAGAAATTAACTCTACACATTTTACCATTTTTGTTGGGAATCGAAACCCAAACTTTCGATGTGATTAGCGAACGCTTTAACCATGAGGCTACCCCACAGCTCTTAACTTAAACAAAGTTTATATAATTGCAGTGAATATGATTTGCGTGTATTCTTTATTTCAAACATAGAGGATGCAATATTTTGCTTGCATAACAGTATCCATTACCGGATAATGTTGCATTTTAAAAATATATGTGTATCATGGATGAACAGTTTATGCCAAAACCACAGCAGCTTGATAAGTTTAGGGATCTTGGTTGCCTGAAATGTGTGACAATGAACAATCGGCTAGTTATTACCTGCATGTACGGGACGCATGGCTGATTCTTGCAACAGTCTGTCGCTATTTTGTCAGTCCCAGGTTAAATCAATGTGTGCTGTGTCATGTGGAGTGTTTTGTTACGGGAGTCATAAGTGGTAAAGCAGGTTTAACATAAAAATGACAAAGATCACAAAGCAGGACCAGATTGAAATATCGTGTGTAAGCATGAGTTTTGACAAGGAGATTTTTTTAAATGCACGTCATGCCTAACGATCTTGTTAAGCTTCATATTTTTTGCCTGATATACAGATCGCATGCAGCCCTTAGGACTAGAAAAATCCAAAGAAACAGCATCGGAATGACAAAATATTTTCTATACCACTGACAGTGAAGATTGCTTTGGAAATAAAATAATCCAAGGGCCAAAAAGAGAATATTTCCGACAATAAATTGTCTTTACATTTCATGCTAAGATTACTACTTTCTGATCACCTGATCATCTGATAACCAATCAAATCTGTCAATCCTGTACAATGTATTTTTTTCTTCTTTATGTTATTGTGACTATATCATAGTGGTCTGTAATAGGGCTGGGACGAGTCCAAATTTACTACCCGGGTACCCACCCCCATACTACCCGACCCTACCCGGGTACCCGCTGTAGGTCTCAAGAGAAAGGTTCAAAATGTCCGATTGGGAAACGTTTGACCGTACTCCTGTCCAAATACACTGAAGTTGACTGATGTTTTATCATTTTGCAAACATATAAAGTCAGAAGGAATGTGTGGAATCACTCATAGTGTAACCTTAGAGTTCTAGATAATTTTTGCCATTAAACAATATAATAACGTGACTAAACACGGGTCCGGGTAGTCCTATGGGTAACCGGGTCCTACTCAGTACCCACCCGACCCGGGTACCCGAGTTACCCGTCCCAGCCCTAATCTGTAACCATGTTGTAAATGGTTCAGTGTAAGGTTCACAGGCCACAAATCAAGCGAAGTCCTTCAGGTGACTGTTTGGCAGCTTGGCTTGTTGGAGTTTCTAGAGCTTTTGTCCTGCCCCACTCTGAAGCACATGTCTAACATGTAGGGGCAGTCGGGTAGCCTATTGGTTAAAGCGTTCGCTCGTCACATCAAAGACCCGGGTTCGATTCCCGACATGGGTACAATGTGTGAGGCCCATTTCTGGTGTCCCAAGCCGTGATATTGCTTGAATATTGCTAAAAGCGGCGTAAAACCATACTCACTCACTCACTAACATGTGGTGTCTCCTCAGGAAAGTGACTTTGTTCAAAATATGCCTGTGTCTGCCCAGCTGTAAATGGGTACCTGGTAGGATGATTTCTTTCCTGCTTTCTTTCTGCCACTGCCACTGTCCCCTGTAGGACCCTCACAAGCCTACAATTAACAATATGGCTTCTTATTCTCTATATATGATACCTGTGAGGCCATTATTTTCAAGACCCAAGGGTAGAATAGGTCTTCAGCAACCCATGCTTGCCGTAAAAGGTGAAGATGCTTGTCGTAAAAGGCGACTAACGGGATCGGGTGGTCAGACTCGCTGACTTGGTTGATACATGTCATCGATCCCAATTGCGTGGATCGATGCTCATGATATTAATCACTGGATTCTCTGGTCCAGACTCGATTATTTACAGACTGCCATCATATAGCTGGAATATTGCTGAGTGCGGCGTTAAACAACAAACCAAACCAACTATCATTTTCAAATTAATAGGACCCACAATCATTCACATCTATCTCTGTTCATGATATTATTGGTGTCAGGGTAAAATATGTAAACAGGGTTTTTTGCAGTACTTTGTGTGAATTTTGAACTGGTTATTTCTGTAGACGACCTAAGATAGAAGCCATGTTCCCTGCTTCCAATGAACAAATATAGAGGACCAGAAATAGCTGCCAGTATTGATGTCAGTCATTGCGTAATTAACACAAGTGTTGACAAATCAGTCTGTGACAAGGTAGCAGTTGACAGAAGTAATTAGTGCTGTTGACAGAAACTAAGCTTAAAGGAAGTTGCCTATAGTCCCAGGAAATCAAATTGAAACACACCCCAACACACCTTTAAGATGTAATTTGGTGTTTTCAGCAGTTTTTGTTTTGGGTCAGTAAGTAAGTTATGCTTCTTGCAGTTTTTTGTGTGCAGGTTTTCGGGGTTAGACTTATCATTCTCAGCAACATAATAATGCACGTATAAGGCAACTTGATGGATATGGGGGTCAGGCTTGGTTAATTGGTTGATCAATCGCTGCTCATAAGTATGGCTTGTCTTGTCCAGACTGCAGTGTGGCATCATATAGCTGAAATGTTGCACTCACTCACTCACTCACTCATAAATAAGCTGAAAGAAAATTGAATGCTCACTCACTCACTCATAAAAGAAAATTAAATGCTCTCACTCACTCACCCAAACATCCACTCACTCACTCACTTGTGAATAACCTGAAAGAAAATTGAATGCTCACTCACTCACTCACTCGTAAATAAGCTCAAAGAAAATTAAAGGCTCTCACTCACTCACCCAAACATCCACTCACTCACTCACTCACTCACTCGTAAATAACCTGAAAGAAAATTGAATGCTCACTCACTCATAACCTGAAAGAAAATTGAATAGTGATCAGTTGTCAAGTGTTGTATAAAGCCTACATATCCTGTGTCCTACAAGATTGCAGCCTACATCAAGCAGTGCTGACAGTGGTAAGCCATTGGGTCTGCTGAATCACATTCATTATGTACATGCAGTGTCTCAAAGGTCAGGGCTTGTAGAACCTTCACATGCCCTTATTGTTGCACAGGTGTGCAATAAATGTTAACGAGTGTCATAAACCCTCAAATGTGTTGGTCAACCGGAGAACCAATGCCTCGCGTCGCGCTGACCAAAACTAAACATTGAACTGACCAGCTCACGATGTTTGCCAGGTCAGTGAACTCCACACACGCACAGGATATCTTCGTGTTCTCAGAAGTGACACATTTGTGTTTACCTTGAATTTATTGTCTGGGTTTTCGAGGATAAACATTTGATATTGAGCCCTGTTTGATCTGTGTTGAGAAGATTATTTGTAAATCATGTTTCGGTTCTTTAAGATAATCTGTAAGGTTGAATGATGTGTTGGAAACGTGATCCTCTTGAATGAGTTATTAATCTGTGATTAAGCAGAGTAAACATTTGACATTGTTATCATAATTTGTAGCTCAAGGACTTTCAGTGTGGTCAATACTAATTTAGTTCAAACATTTAAGCTTTTATGAACTGATTTAAATATTTGCAGAAGTCCTTGTTTAAGACGGCTGTTAAACCATTATCTTCTATCATTGTCTATTCCATAACTGTTATCATATTTAGGTACATCTTTATGAATATGTACCAGGAATATTTTTTGGCAATAGTACAGTATGTGAAATAATCTCAAACTATTGCAGTCAAAGTGGACTAACTGGCCTTAAAAGACACTAGTCAGTTTCAAATTTCACAACCCTAAATATGCTAATTAACCCAATTTTCAAATCATAAGTCAAATATTATGAAGGGGTTAACTTTGATAATTCAACCTAAATTAATTGCAGATATTAATTTAATGTTGGGTTTTTGATGGTCATATGTTGGGCAGGTGGCTATTTGCACACTGCACTAGCACGCCGGCCCAAAATATGCCATATACATACTTCATAAACATCATGATTATGCGTCACGTGAATCACATCTGTTGACAGTTCATGTACGCAGATGCATTGAACAGTTTGTGTAAACAATTAAATCGAAAAATATTTAATTCAAATTTAAAAATAAATTATGTGAAAATCGAATTACTTATTCGTTGTTGTCCAGGGCTCGATTAAGCTGTGTAAAGCATCAAAATTTTTAAAAACGCAACCTAATAAGTATATGTACATACACCAACTGCATGTGAAATAAATTCAAATTTATGTCAGTCTAACCCTTACTGGAACATACAACATCAATATTTGAACATAATGCCTGGAAGCTTTATTTACTATACTATATAACACTACACCTTGTGCTATGTGTAATTTGTCTTGCTTTCTTGGGCGTGATGTCATCAAACTGAAGACACTTCAAGATTATGTGCACATGATTCGGGCCTCAAAGTTTAAATTTTTACCAAGTAGCCAGGTGGCTACAAGAATGTTTTTCCAGGTAGCCAGTGGTAAAATGAAGAAGTCAAGCCAATATTGTAGGTAGCCAAAAGCATTTGAAATTATCTTTATCAAATAACTAATAATATGAACAAGTTACAGCAGTCTTGAGATTGTATCTTTTGGAAACTGTACTTGAATTTTGTTACTTGTGTCTTGGACAATGATGCAATTTATGTTACTAGATTATATAGGTATATCCTCGCTTATCCAATGAGCAATGTCAAATAAAATAAAATACAAATTACATTAATTTTATGTATTTTGGTTCATTGTCGACATTAGAAGGAATTATTTGTGAGTACAATTATTAGCGGACATGTTTTCCAATATCAGCTGTTATTTATTTTTGTGTCTACAGATGTGTAGCAATAGAATCTAGTCACCATAAGATATTTTTCTAGGTAGTCATTTGGCTACCTCTGAATTTTAGACAGAAAACAAACTGGAATTAGGTCACATTGGCGACAACTTTGAGGCCTGCTGATTCTATGATGTTTTCAGTCAGCAATATATCATTAAGGTATGTGACACTGCCAGCAGACAGGCCTATGTTTCAACTTTGATACATTTATGGGACCAGGGTGCAACCAGGTTGTGTCTGTTGCAATCTGGATTTCATGTCAACATGGGCCTTGTACAAATGAAATCCAGTACCTTAAATCGAGAAAGGGGCGGTCAGGTAGCCTAGTGGTTAAAGTGTTCGCTCGTCACGCCCCGACTTTTGTAAGTCAATCCTGATAAATGGAATAACTCCCCATGACCACCTGATTAAACTGATCCGTTACAGCCAAAGAAATTAACCTTGAACAATTGATTAACTCTAAAGAATAGGCAGAGACGAAGACACTCGCAGACACATCTTTGTTCAAGATACGCCCTTATTATTAGAAGCAAGCTTCAGTGCCAATTTCTTGTAAGACAAGGGGTGGTCGGGTAACCTAGTGGTTAAAGCGTTCGCTCATCACGCCGAAGACCGGGGTTCGATTCCCGACATGGGTACAATGTTTGAAGCCCATTTCTGGTGTCCCCCGCCGTGATATTGCTGGAATATTGCTAAAAGCGGCGTAAAATCATACTCACTCACTCCTTAAATCGAGCAGAGCTTACAGTGGCCATGTAAGCAATTAGCCTTTCAGCAATGTTCAAGTGTAATCAGTTTTGTAATTTTGTACAAACACAAAATTCCATTCCATTCCTAAATGTCAAGAGCCTGATACAAGCATGTCCCCCCAGATGAGCATTCCTTGTACATGTTGTATATTAATGACGCTATCACTTGATGTCAGACTGAGGCTGTGGGCAGCAGGAGAGAGGAACTGGGATATTGCAGTTCCATCAGATACGGAAGTTAGTTAGAATTTTTGACATGGAAGACTTTCTGTTTCTGCACTGATATAGCACTTCAAGATACAATCAGATTTCTTGTTTTTGTTGTTTGTTTAAAAGATGTATGATTCGGATCATGCTGATTGTGTCTGAAAGTGCTGTTCGTGTTTTGATTTCTGGTTTCAGTTGGTTTTATCATTAAGATTAAGTTTTTATTTTTCTCTTTGGTGTTGGGATGACCTAGAAGTTGAAGAATCAGCTAAATGTCACATGGAAGTCTCCTATGATATACAATTGATTCCCCACACGGATCTGATTTCTGGTTTCATGTGGTTTTGTTAAAAGATTCACGATTCTTGTATCTTTGGGGATGGGGTAGCCTTGTGGTTAAGGTGTTTGCTCATCGAGCCAAAGCCCAGGTTTGATTCCCCAAATGGATCTATTTTATCATTTTTGTTTTCATCTGGTTTGAGTAAGATTCAGGATTCTTGTATCTTTGGTGATGGGCTAGCCGTGTGGTTAAGGTGTTTGCTCATCGAACCAAAGCCCAGGTTTGATTCCCAAAATGGATCTGATTATGTTTTTTTTTCTTTTGGTTTTGTTAAAAGATTCAGGATTCTTGTATCTTTGGTGATAGAGTAGCCTACAGGATAAAGTGATCGCTCCTCAATTGAAGGCCCAGGTTTGATTTCCCCACAGTTCTAGCGTGCTTGCTGTAATGTTGATGAGATACCCTGAAAGTGTCATGATCCAGTGATTGACATCATGAGCATTGATCCATGCAATTGGGATCAATGACATGCATCAACCAAGTCAGCAAGCCTGTTAGTCGCCTCTTATGACAAGCAGAGTCGCTTTTTACATCAAGCGTGGGTTGCTGAAGACCTATTCTAACCCAGATCTTCACGGGTCAGAACTCTTAGTAACAAGCCTTATCAAACAAGACATTCTAATTTTGAAGTCTTATATATCCTGATAGAGGTGTAACGATACAGTGGGGTTGCGGTACAACTGTATCCTGATACTTTATGATGGTGTGATATGATTCATATGCTGATGGGGGCACGGGTTGCCCGGTCATCTAAGGCGCCGCGATTCGCTGTGCAGAGTTGCGTCCCCTGGACACGCCAGAAACCTATGATTGTGGGTTCGAATCCCGGTTCGCCTCAATTATGTTTCTAGGTTTGTTAGCACCATACCCGTGCTCGTGGGTTTCACGGAAGTGGTAAACGTCTGAGACCTGCATCACTTCGGGCTTTCCTCCCACATTAAGCAGACACTCCGTGATATAACTGGAATAATGGTAAAAGCGGCGTTAAACCCAACTCACTCACTCACTCACTCATATGCCGATACAGTATTTTTATGTCATCATTATATTTTCCTCATTGCAGGTGAATCACAATCCTGAATCAATTGTTTTTAAATTTCAGAGATCAAAGATGGGATATTGTAGGGCCAAAATAAATTTAGGCTAGAGGACAGTGAATGTTACGTTGTTTAGTATAGCCAACCAAGAAATACTAAAGAATCTGGGTATGCTGGTTGAACAGTTTCTGTTATTATTGCCATGTTTTTAAACCATTATAACTTGAAAGGTAATGTATCCTATGTATTGTGATACAGGGTTGTAAATTGTATTGTATCATGGGCCTCGTATCGGGATACAATACTGTATCCCTGTATCGCTACACCAGGACTGTTCACTGATATCGTGATGTGAGCATCTTGGCATGACCCCCGCCTCAAGCATTGCACAGTCATTTGATGTTTAACTATTATCATCTCAAGATCAACGATAAAAAAACTATCAGTAATTAGCAAGATTTTTTATTGATTTCTGCAAATTTCAGCAGCCATGAAGTGAACACTACAAAGTGATGTCTTATTTCAGACTTGCCACTGGTGTATATCTCCAGGAATGTCAGCTCCTTGTTAGACCCTCTTTAGATCCTCGTTAGATCCTCGTTAGATCCTTGTCCCAGATGGGTTGCAGTTATCAAACACTCCTATTCCCTTTGAAGCTGAGATTAGATTTTTCAGAAAAAAATATTTAAGGTCCAATGTTGATGTTTATGCTTATTTGTTATTTCTGCAGCAGTCAGCCATACTCAAGATTTATCTCTGCAGCTTCACTGCTTGTAAATAATCATCCCGTGAAGATGCCAGATTTGAATTGATCTTCAGCAGCCCATGCTTGTCTTAAAAGAGGACAATGCTTGTCGTAAGAGGCGACTAACGGTATCGGGTGGTCAGACTCGCTGACTTGGTTGATGCATGTCATTGTATCCCAATTGTGTAGATCGATGCTCATGATGTCAATCACTGGATTGTCTGTTCCAGACCCGATTATTTACAGACTGCCTTCATATAGCTGGAATATTGCTAAGTGCGGCGTTAAACAACAAACAAACAAAACAAACTGTAATTAATCAACTCTGGGGTAAACAAAGGGTGGTTGATAGCATGATCAACATTAACATGATTAAGTGAGGGAGTTGGGTTTAACGCCGCTTTTAACAGTATTCGAGTATATGACAGGGTGTCCAAGCTTAATGTGGGTGGAAAGCCCGAAGTGATGCAGGTCTCCTCCCACATTAAACTGACACACCGTGATATAACTGGAATTCTGTTAAAAGCGGTGTTAAACCCAACTCACTCACTCACTCACTATGCAGGTCGTGACTCGTAAGAGGCGACCAAATGGGTACTTTGTTGGTGGCATGTCGTTGTACCTCGATGGTGTGAATCGCACTTCACAATACGAATCACTGGATTGTCTGATTATTTGAGGTTACCGTCATTAAATGGCAGGCTTTTACGCGACTCACAAATGTAGAGAATGGATGCAGAAACAGAATATAATGCGTCTCTTGAGAAGCACAATAATACTCACTCACCATACTCACTCACTCACTCTAAAGTATCAAAACACACAGTGCACAAGACCATTTCATTACTTTACAGGACCCTTATTTTGCCTTTAATGACGCTTAAGACTAATTATTTGGGGGGCCGCTGGACCCCCCACTTTTGTAAGTCAATCCTGATAATTGAAATTAACCTTGAACAATTGATTAACTCTAAAGAATAGGCAGAGACGAAGACCCCCTCAGACACATCTTTTGTTCAAGATACGCCCTTATTACTAGAAGCAAGCTACAGTGCCATTTTCTTGTAAGACAAGGGGCGGTCGGGTAGCCTAGTGGTTAAAGCGTTCACTCGTCATGCCGAAGACCGGGGTTGAGTCCCGACATGGGTACAATGTGTGAAGCCCATTTCTGTTTTCTTCTTGTGCATGATATGACCCCTGGTAAGGAGACGACACTGTGGGATATTTTCTTCTTGTACATGATATAACCCATGGTAAGGAGACGACACTGTGGGATATTTTCTTCTTGTACATGATATGACCAATGGTAAGGAGACGACACTGTGGGATATTTTCTTCTTGTACATGATATGACCCATGGTAAGGAGACGACACTGTGGGATATTTTCTTCTTGTACATATGACCCATGGTAAGGAGATGACACTGTGGGATATTTTCTTCTTGTACATGATATGACCCATGGTAAGGAGACAACACTGTGGGATATTTTCTTCTTCTACATGATATGACCCATGGTAAGGAGACGACACTGTGGGATATTTTCTTCTTGTACATATGACCCATGGTAAGGAGATGACACTGTGGGATATTTTCTTCTTGTACATGATATAACCCATGGTAAGGAGACGACACTGTGGGATATTTTCTTCTTGTGCATGATATGACCCATGGTAAGGAGACGACACTGTGGGATATTTTCTTCTTGTACATGATATGACCCATGGTAAGGAGACGACACTGTGGGATATTTTCTTCTTGTACATATGACCCATGGTAAGGAGATGACACTGTGGGATATTTTCTTCTTGTGCATGATATGACCCATGGTAAGGAGACGACACTGTGGGATATTTTCTTCTTGTACATATGACCCATGGTAAGGAGACGACACTGTGGGATATTTTCTTCTTGTACATGATATGACCCATGGTAAGGAGACGACACTGTGGGATATTTTCCTCTTGTACATGATATGACCCATGGTAAGGAGGCGACACTGTGGGATATTTTCCTCTTGTACATGATATGACCCATGGTAAGCAGGACAGAATTGCGTGTGTAGTTATTGTGGCCTGATCACTCACAGGCTGAGTGGAAGAACAACGCTGTGTAATGTTTAACGAGTTGATGGCGTCAACAGTTGACCTATACCATACGACACGGAGGGCCACACCCGGCTTGTGAGGTCACCTGAAGCATGCTTCAAGATTTCTGCTGAATATCACCCTAGAGCCTCCTCCCGCATCCTGCACCATGACTGGAATATATTTATTTTATGAAAAAATAATAATCTAGAAACATATACAAAAGCAAGTCTAGCCTGTAGCTCTATTCCTACAGCATAGGGAAAATTATTTTTTATATTTTTAAAGCCGGGAAGGGCTTTGTGTAACCATGGTAACATTTCATAGACTAAATGCTAGTCTACCTCCTCCCCAGAATGAAGTGTTCCAGTGGCCATAGACTTTCATAAGTCATTGACATGTGTTAGGAAGATACTGTTAAATAACAAGTTTCAAATCTGATTTTTTTAAGAAAATCAATTTATTAATGGTTTCTATGAAAGTCTGGCATCTTTTAGTACGGTCAGCCTTACTAGACTTGCTAAAGGAGAAGCTCCAAAGTCGGATACAAGGTGGAATTCTTTTTTAGAGTTTAGGAGGTGGTAACCATGGTAACAGTTCTGCAAGTTTTCCATACCATAAAATCAACTTTACAGGGTTTTCATAGTATGTTTAGCAGCACTGATTGTCATCCTTATACTCTGAAAATGAACAGCAGCACCGTTGGAGGTAGAACAAGATGAAATACCAGAACACGTTTGTGTTGATATAATGTGATGCATTCACATAATTATTTCTGTTTATTTGTTTGTGTTTTTGAGAAAAATCTTTTTGAGAATGTCCACATTTTAACTTCTAGGCCGGCTGTATGTGAATTTATCTGACCTCAAACTTTTGAAACCAGAATGAATGGTTTTTCTTCGAACTATGACCACCTCATGGTCAATTGAATAGAGCATCAGCCTGGAGAGAGGAAGGTCGATGGTTCGATCCTCGTCCATGTCATACCAGACAGCGTTAAAAGATGATACTTGTTGTCACCCTGCCTGACGCTCGCCTTCGAGGGGATAAGATAAGGACTGGTCGGCCCGGAGTCGGTATTCTACATCTGAATGCGGTATCCATGTTTAACTGCGGCATTATAAGTATCTCATGAAAGCGATGTTAACCCCCAGTTTACCTCACATTCAGACAGCTGTAATCCACACAGTATGTCTACAATGGCTGGTCAGCGGGGCTGGGTAGAGAAGTGAGGCTATTTGTGTTGTTTATTCAAGATTAGACGTGGCGAGACTCTCAATACTGGACACAGCCGGCACAGGGCTCAGAGTGTGTCTTAACAGTGAATTAGGGGCAAGGAAAACACTACCTAATCATGGATGAATAAGGTTACTCTTTGTGATGCGAAAACTAGCCTGTCATACGAAGGTGTCATATTGAAACTTCTGACATTCTGGGTACTTACGCATAGTAATGTTATACCATTTTTGACATTTTTCATGTGTAATTGTAGGTAGGCTAGACTAATTGGATAATGGGGATTAATATTGCATATGCCGTATTCAACATAATCAGTGCCCGGGGGGCTTTCAAAAATAGAAATAGGGGGCTCTTATTAGAATATTGTTTTGGTGAAAAACCACAGGGTTGAAAGATCGTAAATTTCGTGGTTTATGCTGACAGCCTGAAATGTTTATATACGACAGATATATTTTTCCAGAATTTAATTTCCCATAATTAAGGATGCATATAACACACATATTTTACACGAATAAATAAATCTTGATCATTTGGAAGGGGTGCTAATTGGGATTGTTCACTAGCCAATATATTCGCACATATCGCCGTGGGCGCTTATAAGAGAGCAGGCGCTTATTGCGTCAAATACGGTATTATGCAAATATTCAGCTTATCTGGAACTCGGAGTACCATTGAATAAATTAGGGTTGGGAGGGGTCAATAATGAGAACCACATTTCTTTTTTTGGGCCCAAGTCTGTGAAAATAACTAATTACATTCTCCAGCCTGTAAATAACACAACAGATGTACATCTCTAGACATTATCAGCTTGAGAATTTCAATATATCTTAAAGTGTTACCTAAAAGTGGCCGTAGGGTAGCCTAATGGTTAAAGGGTTCACTCATCACGCTGAATACTCAGATGTGATTCCCATTGTACATGGTTACAATGTGTGAAGCCCAATTTCTGGTGTCACCTGTTGTGATATTGCTGGAATATTGTTAAGAGCAGCGTAAAACCTCACTCACTCACTCAGTGTTGTTATAATTATATCTACAATACTGATCAAAGTGATATTAAACTCAACTCTTCACACATCTTCCCAAGGCAAGTGAATTAACTGACTATAAAGACCAGTTTCCACCCTTGCCAAACTAGGCTGGTATTATGGAGTTACATTTTGGCTGGACTAACGAGTCTATGCATACTCCAATCAAAATCTCGCAACGAAGTCGAAAACTGTCATGCAGATTTTGGTCGATTGCAGGATTTGCAAAGCATGTGCACCGCTAACTCTTTGTCAACAGATATTTTCTAAATCTTTTCATGTTTTTAATCAAGGTGCTCACGTGATTTGATGCACTTTGCGATGTAAGACTCTTTTTATCACAATATGTAGATTTTGATTATCGATCAGATCGTCTTGACTGGGCTCCGCCGTTTTGTTTGAAGCAAATGCATGTGATACGAGGGGTGGAATCTGATTGGTCCATAGGAGAGGCATAGAAGGGTCATAACTCGTAATAGCCACTGGTGGCGCTACGATTGAGCTCAGGAATTCCAGCATTATTAGTTCGGCAAGGGTGAAAACTGGACTTTTAAAGTCGGTTAACTCTCTTGCCTTGCTCTGCTCTTCACACTGAATACTAAACATGAAATTGTAAAATGAGAACTGATGCTTGCAATTTTACTGCTGAAGTAGTTCATCTTAAAGCTTCAAAGATACACATTCAACTGAGGTCCGCAAACAAATATCATAGCAGCAATTATAATTCTATCCTGCAGGCTTTAATAAAAAAGCCCTATCCTTGCCAAGCTGAAGTGGTTTCAGCTAAAAATATTTACAACTGCAAGCTACTTAGTCATGTTAGTGGTTTAATTTCTTCAAGATGCAACATCAGCTAGATTTTTCTCGTTTTGACTCTTCTATTTGAAATTTCAAACCAAATTGCAGAATATAGCATTAATTACTCCTAGATGTGTAAAGATTTGCAATCAATTGAACATAAAATCCCTGTCAGTCAACAGCTGATTATAAATTTGTCAGAAATGAATTGGACAGAGGTTATGTAACAGTTGCAAATAAAAGCGAAATCCCAACAGCGTTATCAGCTAAATATAGATTTATAACTGATTAGATAACTGATGTTAAAACAGTTGTAAATTAAAAGAAATCCCAAATGTACATCATCAATCTATGGTCACAGAACGCATACAAAAGCAGGGTCTTTAAGAAGGGCTCCATTGCAGTGCTTGACACAGTTATGTTCTTAATAGGGAGATGTCACTGTAAGGAGCTTGGGTAGCATCAGTGGTATACAAATGAACGAGGTAGGGTGTATATCTCTGTGTTTCTGTTTACCGGATAATTGTTAGTAATTTACCGGTAAAATAGTCGATGTACCGGAAAATTTAACCCTCAAATCAGTCAAACATATTGAATGTGCCGGCCACATCATTTTGAATTGCTGTGGGTCATTGAACCGGTCCATTTAGTCCTGAATGGAAACAGTATAATTGTAAATATTTATTTTTTTATACTTTCTAGTCTTTTGAGAGGCATTTATCATACTTTTTGTTTTTTAATTTTATTCATGCTTAAACAGAATATGTAGAAAATAATGGGGTATGGATCCAAACGTAGATGCGATCTTGTACCTTCAATGAGCCTGCACCAGCCAGCCAGCCAGCCAGCCATGTAGACTGAGAATGTATCAACAACGACATTGTTTAGTGGTGAGGTGGATCGGAATGTCCGAGGGAGGATGGGGGAAGGCTGTAGTTAATTAATACGACAAAGACCTGGGAACGGTTGAAACTGACAGGTTTTCTCATGATCTCGAAAGATATTGCAGGTGATATTCAAGACACAGTCAATTCTATAAATGTCCATTCATTTTGAAACAAGTTGAATACATGGGCAAAAATATTCATAAAGACATTAACAAATGCAGCACAGACGTTTGAAAGATAACCTTATTGACTAAAATGATTATTCTGAGGTGAGGTGAAATGGGGTGTATCGTCGCATCCAAGATTTTTACACTTATATAGCGACGTGCAGGCATGGGTGTGTGGCTGTATGTACTATTCCAGACTGATGCCGATTTATAGTGCTAGCCCACTGAGATACCATGCTGCATTTTAACCTGAATACCCCACTCAGACACAGTATACTGACTCTGAGCCGACCAGTCCTTGTTTTAGCCCCTTAATAGCGAGAGCCAGACAGGGTAACAACAAGTACCATCTTTTAACATCTTTTGGTATGACGCGGCCAGGAATCGAACCCCGGACTTCCTCCTAAGGCGGAGGCACCAGCTTACTGGTTTGACTTATACTTATTAAACATGTTTGACTGTATAATACATGTTTGACTCACCCCATGGGATTCTGGGTTAGGATGGTTCCCATCAAACTTATGCTGGTCGTAAGAGGTGATTAAATGGATCAGGTGGTCTGGCTCGTAGCCCAGCAACATGGATCAATGCTCATAATATCAATCACTGGATACTCGGGTATTTACTGGCCACCTTCATATAGCTGCAATATTGTAGACGGTGGTGTTAAACAACAAACATGTTTGACTAAAAATCATGAAAAATAGTGTGTAGGTGTCGAGTACACAGAATACAGCACTGTTTATAATGAAGTGCATGCGACGGGGATTATTATTATTAATATAATACTCAACTTTTGATAGGGATATTTGTATCTTTCCATGTAACACAATAGAATGACATCTGATTTATGATGACCTTAATCCAAAGTTGAGTAGTATATATTAAAAATGTTACCGTATTCAACGTAATAAGCGCCCCACTCTTATAAGCACCCATGGCGATATTTGCTAATATATTGGCAAGTGAACAATCCAAATTAGCACCCCTTCCGATTGATCAATGTGCACAAGACATATTCATTTGTGTACAATTTGCACTTGTGTGTTATATGCATCCTTAAGTATGGGCAATTAAATTCTGGAAAAATATATCTGTCGGTATAATACGCACAGACTTTTCTTTTGTATCATTTCAGGCTGTTGGCATTAACCACGAAACTAACGATCTTTTGACTCTTTCACGAAAATTATATTCTAATAAGAGCCCCTTATTTCTAATTTTGAGAGCGCCCTGGGTGCTTATTACGTCGAATACGGTATGCACTTTAGGATATTGTATAATTTACAGCGTCAGAAACTAACAGTTTTCGTCCACTAGTCCTTATAATGATAACATATAGCAAAACCCTTAAACATGGCAATTTTCTACTAGTCCTTATGATACCTTTACCATTGGGCAGTTTGGCAAGGACTACAGGACTAGTGCCAATTTCTAACCCTGCTTTAGGTGTTATAATAAATCATTTGTCCAGAATTTGTTTCAATGTAAGGTTTCCGAAAGACAGCTTCGCCATGACTGGAATTTATTTATATATTTATTATATTTTTACTAAAAGCCTATGTAAGTCTATATCTAACTAAACCAAGTCTAGTTCCAGTGATTCCATGTATATAAGAACAGCAGAGGAGAAAAGATATTTCAAAGAAATATTTTCGTAGACTCAGTGTTAATCTAGGTTTCTGGTGAAGGGCTGCAAGTTTTAAACAAATTGATATGCACTCTGTGCTTACCAATTACACTGACAGCTACCGTTACTATCAATCAATACCACATGGTTCTTGAAGGTGGAGATATTGATATATACTTATGTCTTTCATCTATCTATATGTCATCAAAATTGACCAAATTGGATTATCAGTGAAAACTTCAATATGTGAACAGCGGTAGAAACTAACATTTTTAGTCCACTAGCCCATACAATGATAACATAGAGCAAAGCCCTCAAAATGGCAAATGTCTACTAGTCCTTATGATACCTTAACTATTGAGCAGTTTGGCAAGGACTACAGGACAAGTGCCAATTTCTAACGGTGTGTGAAGGTTCTTTTCTTTGTAAAGTCAGCCTAATTTTATCGTTTTACAGGTTTTTTTATCCCCCCAAAATGGAGGCTGATGAGGGGAAAATTCGAAAACTTTATGAAACATGTTGACGAAACATAAACTAAAAGAAAATCTGATCTTGCTATTATTTTCTTATTGTGCTAGTTGCAGTATGTTGTTTTTGGAATTGATTTTTAGGGGATGGAAATGGGATGTTTTCACTTCAGGTGATATATTTCTATTTGAGGAGTGGATGAGAGATAACCAACCGTGAAAATGGCAATGTAACTGTACCTTTTGAAGACTACCAGGAAGTATTGGTACCCTTTATGGAACCTTTGGCTCTTTTGGATGGCTTAACCATTACCATGGTAACAGGTGGATCTAAAAAACAAGTAATTATACTGGTTTGGCCACACTGATGACACTAGGCAGCATTCGCTCATTCACTGTTAATAAGATAATACTATTTCTGTGATATTGTAGCTCCCATACTTTAACATAGTCAGTCTTCAGTGCTTAAGATTGTAACTCCCATACTCACTCACTCACTCACCTACTCACTCACTCACTCACTCACTCACTCACAAATAACCTGAAAGAAATTGAAAGCTCTCACTCACACTCACTCACTCACTCACTCACTCACTAATAACCTGAAAGAAAATTGAATGCTCGCTCACTCACTCACTCACTCACTCACACATACAATAGTCCCATACTTTACCGTGCATGTACTTACAATAGTTGCATCTAAGATTGTTTTGTGCAGGTGGGCCTACAGGTCAGTATTTTTTGCTTTCTGAATGTATGGGAAAAGTTAGCCTCTTCAAATGACAAGGTATGTTCTGTTTACTGGGAAACATGGGCGTCCAGTTGTTAAAGGGGTGGAAGATTACAGGGTGTCAGTACGGAAGGCTGTGTGTACTTTGAGGGTAGACGGATGTGAGACTCCCGAACTAAAGAGCTCTACTCATACCACGGTTGCAAGATGTAAACAAGACCTAGCATGTAACCTGCGTCACTGATAAGGCAGCAGAGAGGTCGACTTGTCTTGCACCGTGATCCCTGTATAGGTGAGTGTCTTTTTTACACTTCAGTGTTGGGTGTATGTTCTGGGTCAGGATGGGTACCATACAGACAACCTGCATCTGCTATATGTCGGCTGTGTCTTAATTACGGGCAAGGACTTGTCAGGTGTGATATAATTGTATTAGTACAGAATTGTTTCAAGTGATCGTTTTGTGAAGAAACTGAATTGGGGATGTGGTAATTGCAGTGCTTTAAATTGTTTATGAATGTATGGCTCGTTGGAAGATCTTGAATGTAACCAGGCCGATGTGGTGAGTCATTCTGTGGCTTACAATGTTGCTGTTTATGAATGTATGGCTCGTTGGAAGATCTCGAATGTAACCAGGCCGATGTGGTGAGTCATTCTGTGGCTTACAATGTTGCTGTTTATGAATGTATGGCTCGTTGGAAGATCTTGAATGTAACCAGGCCGATGTGGTGAGTCATTCTGTGGGTTACAATGTTGCTGTTTATGAATGCATGGCTCGTTGGAAGATCTCGAATGTAACCAGGCTGATATTGTGAATCATTCTGTGGGTTACAATGTTGCTGTTTATGAATGTATGGCTCGTTGGAAGATCTTGAATGTAACCAGGCCGATGTGGTGAGTCATTCTGTGGCTTACAATGTTGCTGTTTATGAATGTATGGCTCGTTGGAAGATCTCGAATGTAACCTGGCTGAACTGTGAATCATTGTGTGGGTTACAATGTTGCTGTTTATGAATGTATGGCTCGTTGGAAGATCTGGAATGTAACCAGGCCGATGTGGTGGGTCATTCTGTGGGTTACAATGTTGCTGTTTATGAATGTATGGCTCGTTGGAAGATCTCGAATGTAACCAGGCCGATATGGTGAGTCATTCTGTGGGTTACAATGTTGCTGTTTATGAATGTATGGCTCGTTGGAAGATCTCGAATGTAACCAGGCCGATGTGGTGAGTCATTCTGTGGCTTACAATGTTGCTGTTTATGAATGTATGGCTCGTTAGAAGATCTCGAATGTAACCAGGCCGATGTGGTGATTCATTCTGTGGCTTACAATGTTGCTGTTTATGAATGCATGGCTCGTTAGAAGATCTCGAATGTAACCAGGCCGATGTGGTGATTCATTCTGTGGCTTACAATGTTGCTGTTCATGAATGTATGGCTCGTTGGAAGATCTCGAATGTAACCAGGCCGATGTGGTGAGTCATTCTGTGGCTTACAATGTTGCTGTTTATGAATGTATGGCTCGTTGGAAGATCTCGAATGTAACCAGACCGATGTGGTGAGTCATTCAGTGGTTTACAATGTTGCTGTTTATGAATGTATGGCTCGTTAGAAGACCTCGAATGTAACCAGGCCGATGTGGTGAGTCATTCTGTGGCTTACAATGTTGCTGTTTATGAATGTATGGCTCGTTAGAAGATCTCGAATGTAACCAGGCCGATGTGGTGAGTCATTCTGTGGGTTACAATGTTGCTGTTTATGAATGTATGGCTGGTTGGAAGATCACCAGCTAAGTAGAAAATGAGGACCCTACTATTTAAATCATATTTCATCCAAACCTTGGTGATATATCACACTTAGGGTGGTGACATAAACAGATTGAAGGCACTTAAGAAAGAATATCAACATAAATTGTGACCCATCTCTCCCTTTCTCCCCCTTCCATTCACACTTTTGGCACTCCTCCCTTCACTGACGTCCCCCCTCGCAGACCTAACCCTTCACGGACCTCCCCCTTTCACTGCCGTCCCCCCTCACGACCCTCCCCCCTTGCAACCCTCTCCCTTCACGCCTCTCTCCCTTCACGGCCCTCCCCTCTCACAGCCCTCCCCCCTTGCGACCCTCTCCCTTCACGGCCCTCCCTTCTCACAGCCCTCCCCCCTTGCGACTCTCTCCCTTCGCACTCGCCCCTCACGGCCCTCCCCTCTTGCGACCCTCTCCCTTCACGGCCCTCACCCCTCACGGACCTCCCCCCTTGTGACCCTCTCCCTTCACTGCCCTCCCCTCTCACGGCCCTCGCCCCTTGCGACCCGCTTCCCTCATGGCCCTCTCCTTTCATGGCCCTCCCCTCTCATGACCCTCCCCCCTTGCAACCCTCTCCCTTCACGGACCTCCCCCTTCATGGCCCTCCCCTCTCACAGTACCTGGTAAAAACAGGTTCAGATTCAACACGGAAGTGATATAGAAATCAAGGCCAGGCAATACCTGAATAAGTTAGGGTACATTATAGGTAGGTTATTGTGCATACAGGCTGCAGAGTCATGAACACTATAAGTGCACGCACGCACGCACGCACGCACGCACGCACGCACGCACGCACGCACGCACAATGTTCATATCATAATAAATGTTTCAGACTTGTTTGAATCAGTTCTTTTCCTGTCTGTAAACATGGTAAAACTCCCTGTTGTTTCATTGTCACAATATTTATGTTTTGATAGTATATTTTACATACAGGAACATGTTGGTTGGTTTGTTTGTTTGTTGTTTTACACTGCACTCAGCAATATTCCAGCTATATGATGGCGGTCTGTAAATAATCAAGTCTGGACCAGACAATCCAGTGATTGACATCATGAATATCGATCTACGCAATTGGGATCGATGCCATGCATCAACCAAGTCAGTGAGCCTGACCACCCAATTCCGTTAGTCGCCTCTTACGACAAGCATAGTTGCTTTTAAACCAAAGTCTTCTGAAACTACATTATGGGTAAGGAGACTCAAAGTGTTTTGCTCAGACTGATCTGATGGTCTGTCATACAGACCCTGAATTTGAAACAAATATATCCAATACAGCCCATGCAAGGCTGTAAGTATTAGCAAGTATAATGTTTGGCAAGTCTTGATTACTGCAGTATCTTGAAAATGAAGAAAGTCTCTGGGATGCTTTTATATTATATTCTATAACTATAATTTAACAACTATTTCTTATCTGTAAATATGTTAATTTCAGAGACTAGATGTTAGTCTAGCTGTATAGCTAAAATGTTTAGAGCTCTCAGTGTCATGTGTACCTTGGGAGAAATATCTACCTGACCCAGTATCTGGCTTGTGTGTCTAATAAAGTTTGTGAGCTCTCAGTGCTTGAGATTCAAACAAAACGTGGCCCCTGGTCCATGTAGCATCTCGGAGGTGCGACTGTTGTATGTCTATGTTAAAGTATGGGAGTTACGGTCGTCTTAGCACTAAGATGGAATACCCAGTCATTAATCACTGTAGGATCGACTAGAGAGTGTCGGGAGATGTCACATGCCTGACTTTGAGTGCAGGGATCCACAGGTGAGGTCACATGGGTTGCAGGGATCCACAGGAGAGGTCACATGGGGTGCAGAGATCCACAGGAGAGGTCACATGGGTACAGGGATCCAGAGGAGAGGTCACATGGGGTGCAGAGATCCACAGGAGAGGTCACATGGGGTCAGGGATCCACAGGAGAGGTCACATGGGGTGCAGGAATCCACAGGAGAGGTCACATGTGTTGCAGGGATCCAAAGGAGAGGTCACATGGTTTGCAGGGATCCACAGGAGAGGTCACATGGGTACAGGGATCCAGAGGAGAAGTCACATGGGTACAGGGATCCAGAGGAGAGGTTACATGGTTTGCAGAAATCAACAGGAGAGGTCACATGGGGTCAGGGATCCAGAGGAGAGGTCACATGGGGTGCAGGAATCCACAGGAGAGGTCACATGTGTTGCAGGGATCCACTGGAGAGGTCACATGGGGTGCAGGAATCCACAGGAGAGGTCACATGGGTTGCAGCGATCCACAGGAGAGGTCACATGGGTTGCAGCAATCCACAGGAGAGGTTACATGGGTTGCAGCGATCCACAGGAGAGGTCACATGGGTTGCAGCAATCCACAGGAGAGGTCACATGGGGTCAGGGATCCACAGGAGAGGTCACATGCCTGACTTGGGGTGCAGGAATCCACATAGTCTTTGACTTCTGAGAATATTCATAACTCGTATTTGGTTCAGGAGTGATCAGAAACATTTGGGAGTCATGACATTTTGACAGAAAACTGAAACTAAAACTTCTCCTTGCAGTATAAATTATTTCAGATTGAATGGCTCACATGAGTTATTACCGACACTGACCTGAAAGCATCCTCAGAATAATTATCAGTAAAATGATAATTGAAATTGAAATGAAATTATGAGAATTATCAGTAACCATGGTAACTTTCAGTTTCGTTTTCAATTCCTAAATCTAATTTGTAAAGCTATGTATTATTGTGACTGTGGTTAAAGCCAGTAATGGATGAGGAAGAAAACAATAAAACTATGACCACTTCATTTTAATTGGGTGGTCCGAGTTCACAGAGGGTCACATGCAGGGTTAGAACTTAACACTTGGCATCATTAAGCCCGGGGCTAAAACATATTTCCAAATTTCCCCTGTTTTTTAACCATTACAAGGGCATTAAATTGATCAGACCTGTCAACCCCTCATCATGACAATGTGGGAGATTTGAATAAAAAAAATTATTTTATCTTTACAACCCCCACCTCAGTAAAGCCATTATGACCTTGTTTTTTTTGTTTTTTAGATGTTGACAGAGAAAGGTATAAATCAGAGTAAAAGATATGATTTTAGTGAGACTGTTTTGCTCTGTTTCAAAACGACAAGTACCATGCTTTTTTCTGACAAGGTAAGGCCTCATGTGCCTTCCGAGGCTGCCTCATGTGCCTTCCAAGGCCGCCTCATGTGCCTTCCGAGGCCGCCTCATGTGCCTTCCGAGGCCGCCTCATGTGCCTTCCAAGGCCGCCTCATGTGCCTTCCGAGGTCGCCTCATGTGCCTTCCGAGGCCGCCTCATGTGCCTTCCGAGGCCGCCTCATGTGCCTTCCGAGGCCGCCTCATGTGCCTTCCAAGGCCGCCTCATGTGCCTTCCGAGGTCGCCTCATGTGCCTTCCGAGGCCGCCTCATGTGCCTTCCAAGGCCGCCTCATGTGCCTTCCGAGGCCGCCTCATGTGCCTTCCGAGGCCGTCTCATGTGCCTTCCGAGGCCGCCTCATGTGCCTTCCGAGGTCGCCTCATGTGCCTTCCAAGGCCGCCTCATGTGCCTTCCAAGGCCGCCTCATGTGTCCCGTGAGAGTCGGCAATGTGTGCCAGATTACCACACAGGATAACAAGACATATTTTCCTATGTCACCAACCTAATATTGTGCATCATCCATGTTAGTTGTCTCAATATTTACTTTTCTAATCCCAACACTCCAGGCTCTAAGATATTTTAAACACAATTATTTGACATAGATGTACTTTGTAAACCACCCAGGACTACTCATAAACACACTTGTGTCCTGGTGACTTCCAAACCAAACAGCCCCACTGCAGGGAGACTGAAGGTTTAGGCTGCAACAAATTAATGACTCGATTGTCGGCTAGTATTCCTTCGATAGCCCTACATCTATTTCATCATGGCCATCAATCACACTATGAAGCTCAGGGGTGGAATAGGTCTTCAGCAACCCATGCTTTGTGTAATAGGTAACTATGCTTGTCGTAAAAGGCGACTACGCTTGTCGTAAGAGGCGACTAACGGGACTGGGTGGTCATGCTTGTTTACTTTGTGGATGCATGTTGTCGTATCCAAATTGTGTAGATTGATGCTCATGATGTCAATCACTGGATTGTCTGTCCAGACTCGATTATTTAAAGACCGCCGTCATATAGCTGGAATATTGCTGTGTGCGGCGTTAAATAACAAACAAACACACAAAAATAAAATCTTCTGTTTCTGTCCGATGCAAGGAGTATATTAAACTGGCATAAAAATGTTTTATGAAATTGTGAAATAATATACTTTCTCTGTGATACTTATTTCCTTGTCAGAATTTCATGGAGAAATGTTATGAAGCTCTTCTTATATATTACCGTCATGTAGTCACTGGATGAGAAAACTGAAAAGAAATTTGATTAATTTTCCTTTTCACCTACCCACAGTCATCTGGGAAGCAAGCAATCTCATTAAAATCAGATTTAAGTTCTCGCTGCCGCAAAAACAAAGATCTGGGGACATCCCATTACGGGTCACGTCAGAACGACCTTTCATCCAACCAATCAGAGCGTCGCTTACCAGATCATGAAATTGACAGTCGGAATGTGTTTTCTAATCATGCAACCACGAAATATTTAACACGGGGTATTCCGAACGACAATTACGGGTTTTATGATTATATCCATACAATCTAGGCCATCTATAAGTTATTCCAGAATGTTCTTCTTATCAGTTTTAACAGAAATTTGAATGCCCAGGTAGAATTACTGATACCCAATGATTTTAAAATGCATGGGTAAAATACCCACAACACCAAAAGCTTATCTTGAGCTCTGATGTTACAGTGAATTTTGAACAAACTTTGTGTTAAAGGGTGGCCTTCATCTTTTGTTGATGTAGGTGTGGAAAACTACGCAATAAAATTTTGAAAATAGCTAGGTGCCGTCTGAGTTATGCAGAGAAAGTGTCTTGCTATTTGTGTTAGTCAACCTTCACTTAGAAGATCTGCACTGAACCATAACATTGCACATGCTAGTTTATACTGCAAAGCACTGTGATAAAATTCCATTGTAATCATATCTCCTGGGGATATTTGTAAGTTGTTTAACGCCACACGCAGCAATATTCCAGCTATATAACGTAGGTCTGTATATGATAGAATCTTAATCAGACAATCTTGTGATTGACATCATGACCATCGATCTATGCAAACGGGTTACGATGACATGCATCAACCAAGTCAGCGAACCTAACCACCCAATCCCATTAGTCGCCTCGACAAGCATTATTCACCTTTTATCCCAAGCATGGGTTGCTGAAGATGTATTCTACCCCAGGTCTTCATGGGTCTATTTTGCTCATTCTGCTAATAAAATCAGCCATTTCTAAAACGAATTGGAAATAGTTTAAATTGAATTTAAAAAGTTCTGAAACTTTAAACCCCAAAACTTGTTCATGACAAACCAATGATCATGATGATCGTGTGTTTCGTTATCACTGCATCAAAGAGGCTTGGGACTGTTGTTTTTTAACCGGATGAAAAATGAGATCCTGTTATCCAGGTGATCAGACACGATAATATTTCTTTACCATGACTTCACTTAGTTGATATCTTGGAACAAACTGGATATGTCAGTGTCTGAAAGGTCATGAAGTACAGTTCATCTTATGTTGTATTAGTGTCCCATGAATCGTTTTTAAATGTTTCTCTTATTGAGGGACATTTATTTCCAATTTTCATTTTAGATCTACCTGGTATGAATGTCTAGATTGTCTAGATTATAGCCTTGCTCCAAGTCTGTATGGAATGATAAGTACATGGATGTATACTCACTTCAATCCTTATAATAGGCAAGTCTAGAAAAATGAACAGCACCAAAACACGAGTCTTATGAGGGCAACTTATTCTTATTATTTAGATAATCAAAGAATTATGATTTCTACTAATAATCGTTTCTGTAGAGACTTCTGCGAGTCTATATGGATTAAAACTCAAAGAGTTACCTGCTCTTCTCTAAACAATGGTGGCTCACGAGTTTAACTGCGAAAAAGAAAGACGGCAAAAGCCTGAGGGCAAGGGCGCTTAAAATAACCTGCAAGAAACATATTTTTCATGGCTTAAGAACTTAGTAATTTAATATCTCGGCACAAATACATATTTCTTAGCATCAATAAGGAGTCATCAAGTTCAATAAGCCTAATTTTTTTCCCCAGCAGTTCCTGGTTATCCAGACCTAAGCGGAGAGATGGACCTGAGGGTCTATAAAATCGTGACACCCTACACCTGAGCCACGTAGATGTGTCTGATTTTCATCACATATCAACCTGGTTGGCCACGCAAACTCCATCAAATCTGTTGATGTGAAGGAGGCGACAACATGTAATTGACGTATTGATGTTGTAATCATAAACATTATGATGCCATTTCCATGGCAACTCATAGATTTGGCAGTCTTCGTTTATGAGGGTTGTACAGCCCTAATATCATATTTTCCACTTTGGCGATTGCTATTATCAATTAACGGAGGAGCAGTCAAGTAATAATAATAATACTTTGTGACATGTGGCTTATATTGCATATTGACATAACAAGGTGTGGCTGGAGGTTTCTGAAAGTCAGGCTATGATTGTCCTTATGGATGCAGGTAGGAGGGTGCAGCACGACAAAACTCTAAACAAACCTGCTCAGCTTGGGGATGCTGGTGAATATACCTTGTATTTGTATTGTCAGTGTTTGATTTCTTGAGTTAGGCATGACTGTTTGGGCTATTTTTAAAATTGCGATAGTATCAAATCAACTTGATCATTATATTAATCAATGTAATATAACTGAATAAAGTATTGATGATAATGTCGGCCATTTTCCTTCATGTCACTACTCGAGAATAAGGGAAGTAACTCTAATCAGAAGCTGTAGTATTTGTTGCTAAGCAACACAAGCGGGTTTGAAACTTGACCATAATTTATGCTTTTTTTTGTAACTTAATTGCGATTTTTGAAACTATTGATTGTTTTGTGTGGTATTGACAATATATTGGTGTTTTTAGATTGCTATTGATATTGTACAATTGTAGGGTAAACAGTTGCAATGCATCAATGTTCGATATATCGTTACACCCCTATTCTTTAGGTGATATAACACAGAATAGTGCATAGAAAATCCTGGTTAGTATTGGTCCCCGAGCAACCCATGTTCGTAAGAGGCGGCTTAGGGATCAGGTTGTCGGACTTGCTGACTGTATGGTTGATGCAGGTCACTGTAACCCAATTGCATAGATCGGTGGTCATGTCAATCACTGGATTGTGTGGTCCAGACATGATTGTTTACAGACCGCGGTCATATAGCTGGAATATTGAGGAGGCTTTAAACAAAAAGCAAACAACAGCATACACAGCACAAGTTTATTTAGAGATCAGATTTCATTCTGAGGCCAGGAATCTTTTGCTCCTGTGAGCATGGTGGGGCTTCAGTCATCACTGTATTGTGGATTCCCTGGATCATTTCTGGTGTTGCTGACATGACTGAGGCCTTCGAGGATGGAGGTTGTCTTCCAGACTCTCCCTGCCATGCTTAAACTCTATGACAGCCCACCTCTTTACGGTGGCGGGGCGGTCGGGTAGCCTGGTGGTTAAAGCGTTCGCTCGTCACGCCACAGACCTGGGTTCAATTCCCAACATGGGTACAGTATGTGAAGCCCATTTCTGGTGTCCCCCGCTGTGATATTGCTGGAATATTGCTAAAAGCGGCGTAAAATCATACTCACTCTCACTCACTCACTCACTCACTCAATCATATGAAAGTGCATCTACATATCTTAATAGATGGCTTTTGGTGATAAGACCTCTCTCTGGAAGCACTTGATCACTGCACATTCCTCAAGTTTGTCCATTTTCCAAAGTCATAGACAGCTGCTTATTTTACGGACTTGTCACAGTGAAAACTAACTTCAAATTTTTGTGGCTACACCTCTGTGACAACATGTTATGTATGCGACAAAGATTTCACTATTCCTTCTATGTGAGGCTCAGATCTTATCAATCAACCCGATGTACCGCATTTGACGTAATAAGCGCACAGGGCGCTCTCCAAATTAGAAATAGGGGGCTCTTATTATAATATAATTTTGAATTTTGAATTTTGAGTTGAAAGATCGTAAACTTCTAGTTTTATGTACCTGAAATGATACAAAAGAAAAGTCTGTGCGTATTATACACAACAGATTTTTTTGAGAATTTTATTAAGGGTGCATGTAACACATGAGTGTGTATTATACACGAATAAATAAGTCATGTGTACATTGATCAATCGGAAGAGGTGCTAATTGGGATTGTTCACTAGCCAATATATTAGCAAATATCACCGTGGGCGCTTATTAGAGCCGGGCGCTTATTACGTCGAATACAGTATATGTGTTATACACCCTTCATCCACTCCATCACCTGACTTTCTACGCTCACTCCCCACTCAGCGTGTAACAGTCGACTAGGCCCAGGTGTGTTATCTAATACAATATTCATTCAGTCCTAAAAAAGCATCACACAAATCTCTGTAGATCTTCCGTACACATATATCAGCTCGGCACTGAGGGCTATTTTTGTCAAAGCCGGTTTATTATAAAAAGATACACTCCCAGTTCCCGGATAACATACTTGCCGGTGTCGGGTGAATAGATTTTCATTCAGCAATGTTAAGAAAGACGTTCAATGGCCAGGCTGCTAAGTTGTGTCAATAGTGAACAAGTACATAATGTTTCTGTGGCCGTCGGTGGTTAGGAAAGAGACCTATTTACCACTTTGACAAATGTGAAAACTTTGTTCAATGTTCAAGTAGACCCAATCCCTAAATTCCCCCTGTCGGATTGATTTTGAATCACGGCAATGTCGCCTACGGCCTGGCGTACAACTTTATTGTGGTATCAGCTGAACTGTATAGGTATTTGTGCCACTGCAATGACTCCTTTACATCTAAAGCTGCTGCAGCAGCCGTTGTCGACACATCGATACATCGATATCACTCAGGCACAAGTCACAGCTGTGTGGTGTTTGAGGTGTGTACACAACAATTGTTACAATGTTCCCATTCGTATGGGTGTATTGTGCAGGCAGTGTCGAGATCTGTTATATATTGTGATGAATGTGAGGGAATTGTGTGAATATTGTAGAGAGCTATTATTTTTTGTGATGCATCTTGTTATGAGGTGTGTGTGTAGTGTGTAGGATTGTAGAAATCTCATTATGTTGTGCTGGATCTTGTAATAAGATGCGTGTAGAGTGTTTAGAATTGTAGAGATCTATTATGTTGTGCTGGATCTTGTAATGAGATGTGGCATGTGTGTAGCTATTGTAGAGATCTATTATTTATTGTGTTGCACCTTGTAATGTTTGTTGTTTAACGCCGCACTCAGCATTATTCCACCTATATGACGGCGGTCTGTAAATGATCAAGTCTGGACCAGACAATCCAGTGATTGACATCATGAGCATCGATCCACGCTATTGGGATACAATGACATGCATCAACCAAGTCGGCGAGTCTGACCAACCGATCGCTTCTTACGACAAGCATAGTCACCGTTTACGGCAAGCGTGGGTTGCTGAAGACCTATTCTACCCTGGATCTTCACAGGTCGCATCTTCTAATGAGGGCAATGCAACTGTACTGATTCCAGGGTTCACATGAACAAAGCGGTCTCACACATATTGTGTTCGTATCTCCCTTACTTTAACATAGACTTATGATAGTCATAGCACTAAGATTGGTTTGTGCACGTGGGCCTTGGGATCTGATAAAGCTGTACAACGTGGTAGAGGTGGAAACCTGTTGCCATCTCGGTAGGACAGGCCTCATATATCTGGTGATACTATAAAGTGCTGACGAAGTTTGAAAAGTATTCTTCCACATCGCAGAATTCCTTACGCACATGTTTATGGCATCATCAACACGTGCATGTACGTCGCTGTATAAGTGCAATAATCTTGGATGCGACGTTAAACCCCATTTCACCTCACCTATAACTCTTATTAACTCATGAAAATGTAAATTAGCAATATATGGCAACACGTATCACAATACAGGTTAACGTAGTGCAATATATTGCCAGGTCAGTCCTAATTGACAGGGCCCTGAACTGACATGCCATCTGTCTGACCTGATGCATGCTTAACTTAGGGTTATCATGATAGTTTAGCAATTAAAACATCTCCTGACATTCAGACAGACAAATATGCATTAATGAAAAATAAAATGTCAAAGGCTTTTCATAACCATTCCAAATATGTCTCTGAAGAGGCTGCTACTTGTATAGTGCCCTTTAATTGATGCCAGTGGCTAATCCCTAAAACCGTTTTGTAAACCGTTTTGTTAAACCCTTGTCAGCATCTTAATCTGTTTATCCTGTCTGAGACCAAACAGAACTGCCACACGCCATTAACGTTCACGAAGGATCTTTTTAATCAGTCATGTGACAGGGTGTTTAAACAGGCAAGAGAGACTCTGCATGTTAACTTCTGTCGGTATGAGGAAACAATTTACCCAGGTCCAGCATTGTGGCGATAATGAAAAGGTTATGTGTAACTGACTACATATTTTGTCATAATGCTATAAATTATAGATATTCTATAAATTATGAATATATATATGGGATTAAGGTTCATTTATCATGTTTATTATCATTATCAAAAGGTTTTAAGATAACTTTAATTGGTGTCAATTATTATCATTATCATATGACTAGTGAAGTCATTTGCTTAAGTGTGACTGCTAAATTATTGAAAATATGGATATTTGGCTACAATTTGTTATTTATCAATCAAGACCTGTAATTGATTAAGGACAGATAGTATAATCACTTTTCTTCTGATGGCTTAAAATTGACATATACTGAGCAAAAAATGTTGGGGATTATGAATAGTTTTGGGGATATATTTATGAAATCTTTTGCTTAGACTTCACAGCAAAAAAATATCACCAATATTTTCATGATCCATCATTTATTGTTCAGTATATATATTCATTTATCTAATTTCATGCATTTAAACCCTGAAACTTTAAACTTTTGCATATATACTTGAATGTGATTGCAGGTGAATTCACATAACCACTAGGTAGACACAATTTTATGGATGACAACTTCTTTATACTGTGAAAAGCGACGTACGTGACAGTGGTATAAGGATCTATACCGAAACGTCGCTTTTCACAGTATTAAAGAAGTTGTTATCCATAAAATTGTGTCTGCCTTGTCATCCATCAATTTCTAAGTAATGCCTATCAAACAATTCACATAACCACTGTTCAGTGATAAGCATGAAAATTTCAAGAGGTCCTTTTCGTAACCCTAGTGTTAATAATTAGAGATCTAAGGGTCCCCACATTCATAGTCTGTAGCTGCAAACGTCCTTAAATTCAGACCCCCCTTCACTTCTAACACTTAAACTCCTCCCACACAAACAGTAAAAAGTGCTCACATTTCAAATATTTTCAAAGTCAGAAACTAGACTCTGCAATTTCTATTGTGTTTGTGGTAGGTCTAGCCTTCCCAAGACGGCCTGCCGCCTCAACGACAAGGCTGGGTATTGGGACATGGAGTGACCGGCTGACGGCAGCCCAGAGGTTCTCTTCAGGTCCCCAAATAAACAATGTCTCGGGATGTGGTGTTCCCACACGAGGGTGTCGATTGTTGGCACGTCACACTCATCAGATTGGAGCAGCGGGCTAGTGTGTTCTTGTATTGTAAAAAGTGCCAAGCGTTCCTTGTTGGTTAATAGACAACACATTCCTCGCAGATCACGCTGTGGGGAAGTTGGGACAGTTTTCATAATACCTCACCTCATAATAGGATAGGTTGATGCGGTTCATAAACAATTGTCAATGGATGATGATGATGATGATCGTTACAAGTGGTGGTGGTGGTTCTGATGATGATGATGATGATGATGATTGTTACAAGTGCTGATCGTTGCAAGTGTTAATCGTTACAAGTTATGATCTTTACAAGTGGTGGTGATGGTGGTTCTGATGATGATGATCATCATTACAAGTGCTGATCGTTGCAAGTGTTAATCGTTACAAGTGATGCTCTTTACAAGTGGTGGTGGTGGTGGTTCTGATGATGATGATGATGATGATGATGATGATGATGTGTTAATCCTTACAAGTGTTAATCGTTACAAGTGTTAATCATTACAAGTGATGATCTTTACAACTGGTGGTGGTGGTGGTGATTCTGATGGTGATGATGATGATGATGATGAAGTGTTGATCGTTACAAGTGATGATCTTTACAAGTGGTTGTGGTGGTGGTTCTGATGATGATGATGATGATGAAGTGCTGATCGTTGCAAGTGTTAATCGTTACAAGTGATGATCTTTACAAGTGGTGGTGGTGGTGGTTCTGATGATGATGATGATGATGATGATGATGATGATGATGATGGCTGCTAGTCTTAATTGCATTGGCCGACTTACACTGCCTTTTTCCAGGCATATATTACAGAACAAACCATGGTCATTATTACACAACCTGTAGATGGAGAAAAGTAAAAGTTAAAATGAAGATGTTTGATAAGGATAATTAATGATGCTTTTAATGACAGGTTGATTAAGGTTCTTTAAAATAAGTGAGAATAACTTGTTTTGGGATTGAAAAACAGCCTCCAAAATAACTTCCTCATATCAACTTAATTCTCAACCATACTGTATGTTATCATGGTGGTGATATCGACTTATGGCAGTATGCAATAATATATGGAGTACACATATAACACTTCATATTTTTTAAGTTAAACATTATTTCAATCATGTTTAAGCCATTTAGAGTTCCATTTGCAGAAGGAAAATAGCACAACTTGTGTGTTATCTATTGTTAGCAACAGGATGTCATTTTTCTGCTGCTACTGCACAAGGAAATGTTGAAACCGCAGGGCTTGTGATGCAGTTTAGTGTATTTCTTAGTAGAGGATGACATGTTTTTTCCCTGTTTCCTGTTCTGGGCTCAAAATAATGAATCTCTCTGTGGAAGCAACACATTAAGAAATTTGTGCAGCAGGTATTTTCGTTTGTTGTTTACCGCCACACTCGGCTATATTCTAGGAATAGCAGACAGCGTTCTGTAAATAATCAAATCTGGACTAGACAATCCAGTGATTGACATCACAAGCATTGATCATTCAATTGGGATGCGATAACAAGTCAGTGAATCTGACCAGCCGATACCCTTTGTTCCTCTTACATTGTTAATTGCACGGGTGGCTGAAGTCCCGGTGAGTTATAACCCGGAATCTGTCTGAGAAAAATGTAGTGGAGGACAATTGACAAAGTGAATTAGCATGACATTCCTCAAGGATTGAGGTGTGGGACGTGTTATTGGCAACACACCTGTCGTTAGTGATGAGAGGTAGGAGGTAACGCCAGGTGACCATGACATGGGGAAATATGTTTCTTGTGCATGTCAATGTGACCCGTGAAAATTCCGGGGTAGAATAGGTCTTCAGCAACCCATGCTTGCCGTAAAAGGTGACTATGCTTGTCTTAAAAGGCGACTAACAGGATTGAGTGGTCAGGCTCGCTGACTTGGTTGATGCATGTCATCGATCCCAATTGCGTGGATCGATGCTCATGATGTCAATCACAAGATTGTCTGGTCCAGACTCGATTATTTACAGACCGCCATCATATAACTGGATTATTGCTGAGTGCGGCGTTAAACAAGAAACCAACCAACCTATTGCACGGGTGGCTGAAGTCTAACCCGGAATCTGTCTGAGAAAAATGTAGTGGAGGACAATTGACAAAGTGAGTTAGCATGACATTCCTCAAGGATTGAGGTGTGGGACGTGTTATTGGCAACACACCTGTCGTTAGTGATGAGAGGTAGGAGTTAACGCCAGGTGACCATGACATGGGGAAATATGTTTCTTGTGCATGTCAATGTGGGGGACCATGAACACTGGAGGATTGGCCTGTTGTCAAGATAGTGGTGGTTGGCGTTATCTGAGTCAAGGCAGTCAAGGTGTGACCACCACTTTTATTTCCTCGTCTTTGAAATCAGTGGGTCATCTGATTAGGGGCGGTCAGGTAGCCGAGTGGTTAAAACATTTGCTCGTCACGCTGAAGACCTGGGTTCGATTCCCGATATGGGTACTATGTGTTAAGCCCATTTCTGGTGTCCCCCGCCGTGATATTGTTGGAATATTGCTAAAAGCGGCGTAAAACTTCACTCACTCACTCACTCACTCACTCACTCACTCACTCATGATGCCACTGAACTGTTTCGTGAGTCACTTTGATTATTTTCAGTCATGATGATGGCTTACAACCAACTATAAATTGAAAAGTTACAGAATTTTCAGCACAAAGGATACTATGAGCAAGTCTATGTTAAGCAATGACTTTGTCACCATTTGTATTTACTATCTTTACATCTATCCTTCCTTCGAAAATAAGTTGAGCACAAAATGGTCAAAGAGTTGCGTCCCTTGGGCATGCCAGAAACCTATAATTGTCGGTTCTAATCCCGGTTTGCCCCAATTATGTTTCTAGGTTTGTCAGCACCATACCCGTGCTCGTGGGTTTCACCGAAGTGGTAAACATCGGAGACCTGCATCACTACGGCCTTTCCTCCCACATTAAGCTGGAATACTGTTAAAAGCGGCGTTAAACCCAACTCACTCACTTAATTATAATGAGCCATAGGGGGCGTGTCAAATAGATCACATGGCACATTAGAATCAAGTTTACTTTTAATGATCAATGTAACCCACCAAAGAAATAAGATATAAAAAAAATCCTATCTCAAAAGGTCAAGAGAAAGAATGATATATTTACGTGGTCTTGCCAAGGTACAGAGCTCCCATTTATAATAGGAGTATTGAAACCCCAGGCCATTGTGGTCAGACAGTGTGGACAGTGTCCAGGGAATATGAGGAAGCAATGCTTTCAGGGAGACATGGTGAATCCATTGGTTGAAAGCAATTATCACTGTTTGTTGCCGCGGTTAACATGTGCTATTAGTCAGACCACATATGCTTATGTAAATTTATACAAACATGAGATGAGACTTTTACATGACGCTCTGTTACTAATTTAAACTCTCATCTTCCTGTAATACTATTCCTGAGTCGCAGTGAACACAAGGACGGATAGCAGGAAACCTGTCCCGGTCAGACCTTTTACAAGTAACACACATGCATCCTTCATGTGTTATATAAGGGAAGTGAGCTGAATATTCTGGTCCCAAGTTGTGATTTACGGTAAGATGGTTTCATACAGACTTTATATCGAGCTCCAGTTAAAAACATTGTGGGTTTGAATTCCGGTTCGCCCTGATTATGTTTCTAGGTTTGTCAGCACCATACCCGTGCTCATGGGTTTCACCGAAGTGGTGAACATCTGAGACCTGCATCACTTCAGGCTTTCCTGCCACATTAAGCTGACATGCCGTGATATAACTGGAATACTGTTAAAAGCGGCGTTAAACTTAACTCACTCACTCACTCACTTGATTTGCTTGTGTCATGTGTACTGAGATGAACTTCTTTTAAGAACCCGGAAGTTTGACAGCACTCCGTGTAATTACCCAATTTGACTTGCACAAGACTCGAGGCAATAATTATTAGTTTTAATCATAATTTCTAGATTGTGTAAATAATAAAAATGTTGTCCCTATAAGAGACTGGAGTCCTTTGACTGTCCACATATCTAGACTTGCCTATTACATTGTATTAGGAGGATTGAATTACTACACATTGAGGGGAAGATGCTTGTTGTAAAAGGCGACTAACGGGATTGGGTGGTCAGGCTTGCAGACTTGGTTGAAGCATGTCATCGTATCCCAATTGCGTGGATCAATGCTCATGATGTCAATCACTGGATTGTCTTTACCAGACTCGATTATTTTTCAGACCGCTGTCATATGGCTGGAATATTGAGGAGGCTTTAAACAAAAAGCAAACAATAGCATACATAGCACACGTTTATTTAGAGATCAGATTTCATTATAGGGCCTCTTTTGCTCCTGGGAGCATGGTGAGACTTCAGGGTTAGAATAGTCCTCGGGGAGTAGATGCTTGTCTAACGGCCAGTCTTGGTGTCATCGTGTGTTGGTCATTGCTCACAATATCCATCTAATGATTGGTTTGTCTGGAATGTTGCTGAGTCTGGCGTTAAACAACAAACTAACAGTCCGACCCCTTCGATTATTTCTATTAATCAGAACACAGCGAGTGGTCACTGACAAATACAGATAATGGTCTGGGTGAAAGTGAAGGAGTATGTGTGTGTCAACCTGACCCTGAACACCAGCAGGACGATACAACAGTAGTCTTTGCTACACTACAATGATGGATGGTTGTGTGTTACATGTGAGTGGTCTGTATATCATGGCCTCCCACACTGATGGTCCTCGACCTAAACGACCCCCTCCGTGGTCTAGTGGTAGAGCGTCCGCCCAGAGAGCGGAAGGTCTGGGGTTCGATCCCCAGCCGCGTCATTCCAAAAGACTTTAAAAGATGGTACTTGTTGTTACCCTGTCTGGTGCTCGGCACTAAGGGGCCAAAACTAGGACTGGTCGGCTCGGAGTCAGTATACTGTGTCTGAGTGGGGTATTCATGTTAAACTGCGGCATGGTATCTCAGTGTGCTAGCACTATAAATCGGCATCAGTCCGGACTAGTACAAGCAGCCACACACACACATGTATACACGTGCCTGCACGTCACTATATAAGTGTAATAATCTTGGACGCGACGTTAAACCCCATTTCACCTCACCTCACCTCGACCTACACACTTCATCACCATCAGACAAGGTCAGGAGTGCCACCGTGAAGCCCGGTGATGTACACACTTGTTAACTGTGAGAGGCAGCACCACACTGACCCCTGGCCTACAAACTCGGACCAGCCCACTGACTGCCCCCCCGCATTGTTTCATGGAGGATGGTCAACAAGGTTCATAGTCAGAAGGCTAACATTACACAAATACTTAGTCTATGAAAACATTTCTTTAAAATTGTTATAATTGTTATAGGCTGCTAGAGCTGAAGAGGGGATGAGTATAGGCTGCTAGAGCTGAAGAGGGGATGAGTATAGGCTGCTAGAGCTGAAGTGGAGATGAGTATAGGCTGCTAGAGCTGAAGAGGGGATGAGTATAGGCTGCTAGAGCTGAAGAGGGGATGAGTATAGGCTGCTAGAGCTGAAGAAGGGATGAGTATAGGCTGCTAGAGCTGAAGTGGAGATGAGTATAGGCTGCTAGAGCTGAGAGGTGGATGAGTATAGGCTGCTAGAGCTGAAGAGGGGATGAGTATAGGCTGCTAGAGCTGAAGAGGGGATGAGTATAGGCTGCTAGAACTGAGAAGGGATGAGTATAGGCTGCTAGAGCTGAGAAGGGGATGAGTATAGGCTGCTAGAGCTGAGAGGTGGATGAGCATAGGCTGCTAGAGCTGGGAAGGGATGAGTATAGGCTGCTAGAGCTGAGACGTGGATGAGTACAGGCTGCTAGAGCTGAGAAGGGGATGAGTATAGGCTGCTAGGGCTGAAGTGGAGATGAGTATAGGCTGCTAGAGCTGAGAAGGGGATGAGTATAGGCTGCTAGAACTGAGAGGTGGATGAGTATAGGCTGCTAGAGCTGAGAAGGGGATGAGTATAGGCTGCTAGAACTGAGAAGGGGATGAGTATAGGCTGCTAGAGCTGAAGAGGGGATGAGTACAGGCTGCTAGAGCTGAAGAAGGGATGAGTACAGGCTGCTAGAGCTGAAGAGGGGATGAGTACAGGCTGCTAGAGCTGAAGAGGGGATGAGTATAGGCTGCTAGAGCTGAGAGGTGGATGAGTATAGGCTGCTAGGGCTGAAGTGGGGATGAGTACAGGCTGCTAGAGCTGAGAAGGGGATGAGTATAGGCTGCTAGAGCTGAGAGGTGGATGAGTATAGGCTACTGGAGCTGAAGAAGGGATGAGTATAGGCTGCTAGAGCTGAGAAGGGGATGAGTATAGGCTGCTAGAACTGAGAGGTGGATGAGTACAGGCTGCTAGAGCTGAAGAAGGGATGAGTATAGGCTGCTAGAGCTGAGAGGTGGATGAGTATAGGCTACTGGAGCTGAAGAAGGGATGAGTATAGGCTGCTAGAGCTGAGAAGGGGATGAGTATAGGCTGCTAGAGCTGAGAGGTGGATGAGTATAGGCTGCTAGAGCTGAAGAAGGGATGAGTATAGGCTGCTAGAACTGAGAGATGGATGAGTATAGGCTGCTAGAGCTGAGAAGGGGATGAGTATAGGCTGCTAGAGCTGAGAGATGGATGAGTATAGGCTGCTACAGCTGAAGTGGAGATGAGTATAGGCTGCTAGAGCTGAGAAGGGGATGAGTATAGGCTGCTAGAGCTGAGAGGTGGATGAGTATAGGCTGCTAGAGCTGAGAGATGGATGAGTATAGGCTGCTAGAGCTGAAGTGGAGATGAGTATAGGCTGCTAGAGCTGAGAGATGGATGAGTATAGGCTGCTAGAGCTGAGAGGTGGATGAGTATAGGCTGCTAGAGCTGAAGTGGAGATGAGTATAGGCTGCTAGAGCTGAGAAGGGGATGAGTATAGGCTGCTAGAGCTGAGAAGGGGATGAGTATAGGCTGCTAGAGCTGAGAAGGGGATGAGCATAGGCTGCTACAGCTGAAGTGGAGATGAGTATAGGCTGCTAGAGCTGAGAAGGGGATGAGTATAGGCTGCTAGAGCTGAGAGGTGGATGAGTATAGGCTACTGGAGCTGAGAAGGGATGAGTATAGGCTGCTAGAGCTGAGAAGGGGATGAGTATAGGCTGCTAGAACTGAGAGGTGGATGAGTATAGGCTACTGGAGCTGAAGAAGGGATGAGTATAGGCTGCTAGAGCTGAGAAGGGGATGAGTATAGGCTGCTAGAACTGAGAGGTGGATGAGTACAGGCTGCTAGAGCTGAAGAAGGGATGAGTATAGGCTGCTAGAGCTGAGAGGTGGATGAGTATAGGCTGCTAGAGCTGAAGAAGGGATGAGTATAGGCTGCTAGAACTGAGAGATGGATGAGTATAGGCTGCTAGAGCTGAGAAGGGGATGAGTATAGGCTGCTAGAGCTGAGAGATGGATGAGTATAGGCTGCTACAGCTGAAGTGGAGATGAGTATAGGCTGCTAGAGCTGAGAAGGGGATGAGTATAGGCTGCTAGAGCTGAGAGGTGGATGAGTATAGGCTGCTAGAGCTGAGAGATGGATGAGTATAGGCTGCTAGAGCTGAAGTGGAGATGAGTATAGGCTGCTAGAGCTGAGAGATGGATGAGTATAGGCTGCTAGAGCTGAGAGGTGGATGAGTATAGGCTGCTAGAGCTGAAGTGGAGATGAGTATAGGCTGCTAGAGCTGAGAAGGGGATGAGTATAGGCTGCTAGAGCTGAGAAGGGGATGAGTATAGGCTGCTAGAGCTGAGAAGGGGATGAGTATAGGCTGCTAGAGCTGAGAAGGGGATGAGCATAGGCTGCTACAGCTGAAGTGGAGATGAGTATAGGCTGCTAGAGCTGAGAAGGGGATGAGTATAGGCTGCTAGAGCTGAGAGGTGGATGAGTATAGGCTGCTAGAGCTGAGAAGGGGATGAGCATAGGCTGCTACAGCTGAAGTGGAGATGAGTATAGGCTGCTAGAGCTGAGAAGGGGATGAGTATAGGCTGCTAGAGCTGAGAGATGGATGAGTATAGGCTGCTAGAGCTGAGAGGTGGATGAGTATAGGCTGCTAGAGCTGAGAGGTGGATGAGTATAGGCTGCTGGAACTGAGGAGGGGATGAGTTCAGGTTGCTAGATCTGAGAGAGGGTGAATTATAGGCTGCTAGTGCTATGAAGAGAACGAGAATGGAATGGGCTTGAATGTTTTATTAAGTATATGCTCTGAGACGAGATGGCCGTCTTAATGTAAAGCGTGTTAACATTTTGGGCTTGCTGCATGGTAAAGTGGCAGCTCACCAGCTCGTACAGAACAGCTACTTTATGGCTGCTTCTATGAACATGATTTAGATTTAAAGGATAGATCAAAGAAAGTATTAATATGACTTTAGTATCTTAATTGTAAAAGGATCCTTTGAACAAGCGTTTCCTTCTCACTCACGGAACTCATAAGATTGTGCACGCACTGACACAGTAGCTAGACAGTTTGTCTGAACCAGTTGCCTGACTGGGTTTTGTCAGGTGATGTGATTATTGTGGATTTGGTTTTTTGTGTGAATTGTTTTGAAGATTTCCTCATTTTAAAGGTGAAAAAGCCCCAACAATATTGAATGAGTACCAGGAAATATTTGTATTTTTGTTTATGCTCATATAAAGAGTGTCATGAAAGGCCAATTTTGTTGTTGAACTTGGTTAGATACAGCAGAACTTTGCTAGATCTCATGCTTACATATACATTAAATCATTTTCATGAAACCGAAGTTACAGATAAGCAGCGTATTTGCGTAAAATACCCCCCAAAAAATATACAAAACCCTTAAGTGTGATGAATAGATGAGTGAAAAAATATTAGTTACCCAATGAAAAATGTAATAACCCAATTAAAATCGAAACCCTAGAGTAAAAACTCAGTTGCTCAATTGTTATCTGGAGCTCTGTGAAACATACACTAAATTAGAGCCTTTTTCCACCTGCTATATACCTGGACTTGTCAATACTGCATATTAAACACAATGACGTTACAATGTACCCATGAAGATCCGGGTAAGAACATGTTTTCAGCAACCCATGCTTGACGTTGAAGATGTCTCATAATGCTTTTTGTAAGACTAAAGAGGTGACTAAGAGTTTAGGGTGGCCAGGCATGTTGGCTTAGTTGATGCATGTCATCATATCTCAAAAGAAAGAAAGTGTTCACTGTATTGTAACAAATGTGCTTCATGTTTGCTGGTTCTGGAAGGAAAATATAGACATCTATTTCCAGCTGGTTGACCTTACTCTTTGCAAATGCAGAATATTCATTTTTTACCCTTATCACATTTTAACCTTTGGAAGAGGTCAGTTCCTTGGAATACCTCCTGTTGATTTATTTTTAGATAATTTTGATGTGGTTCATCTGTACTATCACGCATGTCAGAAGTGTCTGCATTCAAGATTTGCACGGATTCGGTTTCAACACTCTCTAACACTTGGCTCTAACATTCTGCGGTATAGGCTGTTTCCGTCATCTGCTGAAAATTTAGTAAAAGTTACAGCGTAGAGGCTTGAAGTAATAAAATATAGTGGAGTTTTTCTGTTTAGACTGTTTCATTTTGACAAATAGTGACCGTCTGCTCGGTTTTTCAAAACGGTCTGTACAACTAACTTCCATTTGAATCACATCACCTACATTTTTAAGGTAGACATGGTTTTATGGATAACAACTTCTTTAATACTGTAAAAAGCGAAGTTTCGGTATAGATCCTTATACCGTTGTCAAGCAAGACTGAGTCTATCTTGTCATCCGTCAGCTTCTAAGTTATGCCTATCAAACAATTTATCTACGTTGTATTCATGATATTCCATCAAAATAAGGAAAGACATGTTAACATTCAAATATATTACGTGCAGTCATGAACATCTCATCAAACGTCTGTATTATAGATACTGTCAATGAACTCCACAAATAATGCTGGTTGATTTTCCAACAGGAAGTCATTTAGCAATAGAGGAACAAACTTCTGCAAATAGGGGGAAATCTGTCATTTCACAGATTAATTCATTCAAGACATAAAATAAAAAATAATCTAAATACTTTTATTGAAAAGGACCATGCCCACAAGGCACTGTACATAAAATTCGAGCATCCCATGTCCTATTTGATGTGTGCTGTGGGCATGGCAGCACTAGTAATTTTAAGCCCTGACATTGATGAGATTCAGAGTTAAATGGAGACTGGTGGAAATCGAGATGTGCTAATTGTTTTCTCCCAAACTCCAGCTTTGTTACAGAAACCACACGTTCCGAACGAAACATTTACAGATCTGTAACACGAACGTAACCGATGAAAGCAAGTCGTATCCACTAGTTGATTGAGTCGATATCTGACCTTTATAAGACCTTTATGACTTATGTGCTAATCGAGATGTGCTAATTGTTTTCCCCAAAACTCCAGTGATGTTACAGAAACCACACGTTCCGAATGAAACATTTACAGATCTGTAACACGAACGTAACCGATGAAAGCAAGACGTATCCACTAGTTGATTGAGTCGATATCTGACCTTTATAAGACCTTTATGACTTATGTGCTAATCGAGATGTGCTAATTGTTTTCCCCCAAACTCCAGCGATGTTACAGAAAGCACACGTTCCTGACGAAACATTTACAGATCTGTAACACAAATGTAACCGATGAAAGCAAGTCGTATCCACTGGTTGATTGAGTCGATATCTGACCTTTATAAGACCTTTATGACTGTTGGTTGTCCAAACATACTTATCATATACACGGTCCTCATGTGGAGTATGGGAGAGGAGACTTGTACCATGACAAGTAGTGCTCCACGTTGCTGGGCACACATCTCACACCTACTGCTATTTAACCAGGTGCCCTCGCAACAACAGGCACACATGCCAATGTATACTTCTGACTTGTGACGTGTGAAAAAAGAATAGTGGTCACACTTAATTTTGAAAAAGTTATCTCATTTGAACTATTGCAATAGGGAGTCTAATGTTTTACCTGTTGAAAAAGATATCTCATTTGGACTAATTTCAATAGGTAGTCTTATGTGTTATCTCGTTTGGACTATTGCAATAGGTGGTCTTACGTGTTATCTCATTTGGACTATTGCAATAGGTAGTCTTACGTTTTATCTCATTTGGACTATTTCAATAGGTAGTCTTATGTGTTATCTCATTTGGACTATTGCAATAGGTAGTCTTACGTGTTATCTCATTTGGACTATTGCAATAGGTAGTCTTACGTTTTATCTCATTTGGACTATTTCAATAGGTAGTCTTGCGTGTTATCTCATTTGGACTATTGCAATAGGTAGTCTAATGTTTAACTGTTGAAAAAGATATCTCATTTGGACTATTTTAATAGATTAATTTTGTGTATAGTTAGAGCTGTTAATTATCAGTGTTCTATAATCTATGAAACTATTATTAGTTATTAATATCTTTTCATAGGGCTGTGGGGTAGTTTCGTGGTTGATGTGCCCACTAGGCTATGCTTTTAAAAGACCCAGGTTCACTCACTCACTCACTCCTTCCTTGTCGTAAAAGGCGACTAACGGGATCGGGTGGTCAGACTCGCTGACTTGGTTGATGCATGTCATCGATCCCAATTGCGTGGTTTGATGCTCATGATATTAATTACTGGATTGTCTGGTCCAGACTGGATTATTTACAGACCGCCATCATATAGCTGGAATATTGCTGAGTGCGGCATTAAACAACAAACCAACCAACCAACCACTCACTCCTTCACTCACTTCTTCACTCACTCACACACTCACTCACTCACTCACTAAAAGTGTCTTTAAAGCCATCTCACCAGTAGTTATACCTTTCAACACTTTGTTATTAAAGAATGTCATGTATCAATATTTAGTAAATAAACTCACAAACTCACTCACACACTCACTCACTCCATCGATAGTTCAATAACACCCCTAAACAGTTCTATACAGTGTTGGTAGTGGCAGTTAGCAGCCTCATGTATCAATATTTAATAGATAAACTCACAAACTCACTCACGCACTCACTCACTCCATCGATAGTTCAATAACACCCCTAAACAGTTCTATACAGTGTTGGTAATGGCAGTTAGCAGCCTGCAGCTCTTGCCAGGCTGGTAAAGGTGTGACAAAGATGTTTGTTCGTGTGCTCTACTGTTAATGTCAGTCATGTCGAAACCTTTACTCATTTCAGCCAAGACATTTACAAGGTCAGCGAGAAATGTTGAAAAGGATCGTTAAAACCTGCTTCAGAAAAATGTTCCTGTTCAAGCAGTCAGACTATGTTACAGAGGTGTAGCTTCTGACAGATTGTGATACAACGTTCATAAAAAATTATTTTTTCTTGAGCTCCTTACCATAACCCTGTTAGAAAAATTAAGATTTAGGTTTATTGGGCCCTTAAAATACTACCCAATATAACGGTGCCCCCCTGGGCCCCTTCTTATCATGCTTATTAGCCCATACAATGTGAAATATGATTTAATCCACATTTATTATGCTTCTTTAAGTGGCATTTAGAATTGGTGTGATGAACAAGGACAATGTCTATGGATGAAACATTGTCCGAAATAACAGCTTGCCTGCCTGCCCGTGGCTGGCAACTTTTCTGTCGGGCTGCATGAAATGTTCCTTCACCTACCCGACTATCTGACAGATAATTTTAAGACTACGTATGTATTCAGGTTTATTATTATTCCTTGTAGATTCTCTAGTAATTGTTTGCATTATTTCAAATGAATCAAGATGTAGTTTGTCTCTAGTTTTTGCGATATTTCAATACAGAGAGTGTCTGAATGAGGGCAGGTAACTCTGAAGATGGAAAGGCAACTCTTGTGGGTCACCTGCGCTGTCGTGTTGGGTATAAAATTATTTCGAACACTGGGCTAAAGAAGTTACAACAATTGAGTTGAAAGTTGATTCTCACACCAAGCAAGTGATAAATGTGTTAGAATCTACACCGAAATGTCCCATCAATTATAGTAACACTATCAAATTTGTTTATCCATAAGAACGCGTCCTTGTTTGTTTTACTTGTTTATTACAAGAACAAGGGATTTTACTTATTTAGAAAACCTGAAGCTATCATAAGGAGTTCAGACAGAACTAAACATTTCCATACAGTAACCAATGTTGGATATATAGAGGTTATCACGCGAGTGTGTTTGGGGATGGTAAATATCCTGCATTAGGAATAAACATTGTATTTAGCCAGCCTTGGCGAGCTTAATACATAGGGTTTATTCCTAATACAGGATATTTACCATCCCCAAACACACAAGCGTGATAACCTCTTTATCATATAATGTCATGCTTTAATTCTGTGCTTTAAAATCGCTATCCCTCTCTCACAAACATTACCAAAACATTGCGAGTTTTCCTGGAATGCGTGCATTAATATTTATTACGTCACAGTTAGACACTGATTTTCAGTATATTAGACTGTTCTTTTGATAATGATAGCAATTATCCCTGTTGTTTATCCAGATTCCCGATGGTTAATTTTGACTCGATCGCCAAATGACGAGGACGACGCCATGTTTGTTTATAAACAGTGAAAGTAGTCCTACTTGACCTTTGATATTTGCATCTCTATCCGCATATGACCCCAACGGATATCGTTTTTATCCATTGGCTTTATCCTGCCGAGAAATCTGCCCATTATATGAATATATATATACCTGGTATGAGACATTGGTGTTGTAATGTTGACCGTGATAAACAATTCATATTCTGTAGATATTTCCCCTCCAAATTTTATTCTTGTCTGGACAGTGTCCATACAATTGGCATTGCTATTAGGGTTACATGACTTTCACATTTGTAACCTTGAGCTCTCCGAGTTCAAGGACGTCACTGTTACACCCAGTTTAACATCAATCCATAACTTAGAGGCTTAACTTTATAACTGCATGTGGTCCTTTGCACAGCGCACAGATCACTAATCAGGTGAAGTTAAGCAACGTCAGTCTCAAAGAGTGGGTGACCACGTTCAGCAGCTTGACTCCTGAGAGTTTCTAGGGCTTCGGTCCTGCCCCACACTGAAGCACATGTACCACATGTGGTGTCTCCATAGGCAAGTGACTTTGTTCGAAATGTGCTTCTGTTCACCCAGCAGTGAGTGGGTACCCAGTAGGATGAGATGGTAATGTGGCTGTTAACCTTTTAGCGCCTCACAGGCAACTTGGGTTGTATACTCCCCAGGGAGCTGAGAAAGAAAATCCAGTGCTCACTGATCAATTGACTGGGGTAATAATGTAAGCGCCATGAGCATACGAGGTGGTATGGAGTTTGGTGCCATACAAATGGATAAATGGAAATTATTATTATTATTATTATTATTATTATTATTATAATACTCTTATGGTTCTCTTTTTCCATTTTAATTTACTTGATTATACTAATCATAAACAAAAAATATTTTAAAAGCTTAAAACCCCCAAAAAGGCATTCCAGTTGAAAAAAACTATTAAAATGTGATGATAATGTTTTAATGTTTTTATTATTCTTATATAAACAGAAAAGTGTTAATATCATGTTTTATTGTTTTTCTTTGTTCCTAGATAAAACAGGTAAATGTTAAAATCCTGGATTGATGCTTTTATCATCTTTCCTCCTTCCTACATTGTCCTATTCTACTGTAATTACACTCAATTAGATGTTGTGTCTGGACACCGCCCCCCTTGTTGTCTGGCGCTCGGGAACCCAAATCTGACCCCTGCTTTCTGTTTGTACAGGCAGCTTACCAGAGGTGTTCAAACAGCCAGACATGATCAGCTGATTCCACACTCCGCTGTTGGAACTGGGCGTGCAGCGATTACGGTAGTCAGTGCTGTCTCTCGGCATCAGGTCTATCTGATGCGTCAACACATCCCAGGGTCGCCAGGTGCAAGATCGTAGCGACAAACGTAAGAAGATGGAGAATGCATTACATAAGCGGGACAGAGTTGGAGTTCAAGACTTTGTGCTCCTGGAAGATTTCACCAATTCCGACGCCTTCAATGAGAATCTGAAGAAAAGATTCCAAGGAAATCTTATCTACGTAAGTGACATGGCTCTCAAATAGATTGCATGACTCTGTAAAGACCTCTAGGAATGTCAAATATTAGACAAGAAAAAACAAGCCCACTTCGCTGTTAGTTCGATGTGACCTTGTTACGTAATTCAATGTTTTCTCAATAGTAAATCTTTCACCGTCTCATTATAAGAAGATACAATAATAGAATGTTATGCATTTTCAAGATATCTGGACTTTAGTGAGTAAGGTTTAAGTAATTATGTAATAATTCAGTTTCTACTGTTTTTTACACAAATCCAGACCCTTATGATCGCTGTGTTAACTTTGAGCTTAAGATAAACATGTGTGACTGAATGTCAAATTAATTCTTTGTCTTTTACATATTAATAACCATTATAGTTGTTACCAGTCTTTCAGAATATTAGCAATTAACCAGATTTGAACATCTAGCCAAACATCAGGCCAAAATCACAAGGTTTTTATTGCTAATATTTTATGAAAACCTTGCATTATTGATCATGGTGAAGATGTTTGACAATGTTACCTGGCCATGTGTAGACGAGGACAGATTATGCGTGGTGGGTCCGAACTCGGAGAGAGTGACAGAATCAGAGTGAGAGATGTGATCCATCACAATAGGTCACACTTCTTTTTTATGTTTACGCAGCTCCTGTGAAGATAAGGGATTGAATAGGTCCCATGCTTGTCATAACGCGACAGTGTGTGATCTGTCTGATTGGATGTTGTTGTACCCGACAGCGTAGATTGTTGTTCATGCTGCCGTGTGACGGCTTGTCTGTTTCACCCAGACTCTATTGTTGAAAGACTGACATGACCGTGTGGGGATTCTGGGTTTAAAGTAGTCCCAAGCTTTCTATGTTTGTCTTGTTTGGGTGGTGATGAGGCTGGGTGACCGTTCACGGCATGCACCATTGCTAATAATATCGCTTTCTGGTTTGTCTGGTCCAGACTCAGTTTTTGGTAGGGTGTCATTATGTTTCTGAAATATTGCCGTTTGTGGCGTTAAGCAACAACCAAAGGAAAGAAGCAGGCTGTTATAGATGGGATAAAACTAACTAACTAACTAACTAACTAACTAACTAACTAACTAACTAACTAACTAACTCACTCTCTCACACTCACTCACTCACTCACTCACTCTCTCTCTCTCTCTCTCTCTCTCACTCTCTCACTCTCTCACTCTCTCTCTCTCTCACTCTCACTCCAAGTGCAATCTTGAATGCAATGTTCAACCCAACCTCACCTCACATCTGATAAGGAAAGCAATTTGGTAAATGATAAGGCTGGGTTTTTTTGTTTTATTTTTTAAATTTTGATGCAAAAGCTTATATCGATAGGTCAAAAAATTAAAATTACAAAAGTTGATTAGTTAATCCTGGAATCATTATCAGATATTAACAAGAGAAACTACTGTCATGAAAGAATTTAGTTGTTGGCAACAGGTACCATTAATCTTGATAACACAGGTAACCATGACAACAGATGCAGATTACCACCTGTCTGACCTTCACCTTGTTATGTAAGTTAATCTTTCGCACCTGTACCCGTGCATGGTCGTCCCACGTTAGAACCAGAAGATAATGACGGAGAAACACGTCCATTCTCCCCTCACAGAGATACAAGATTATTCAGTGATTAATGACACCCTGATAAGCGAGCTTTGAGCTATTCTAGATATTTGGGTTAAGTTTACATCATGTGTTCTGAGAGTGTTCCTTGGCAGTGGTTAATGTGTTTACAGATGATTTAGCATCACCCCGATGGAGGCTCGCTGTCAAGATACATGTCGCGGAGAGTAGGCTGCTATATCTAACCAAATTAATCAGGTTTATCTCTTTGGAATGACATTTGTTACAGGAAATAAATTATCAAATCACTCATTTTTTATTAATTAGTTTTTTGAAACTGTAGCGTCTGTGTGGAATAAAAAAACCTATTAGAATTGCCATTATCAGATAATGTGTAAATTATAATTTTTTCACTACCTTATTCTCAAACACACCTTACCATCATTATTTTGTCCAGATGTACCTACAAATGAGGAGTGAGTGAGTGAGTGAGTTGGGTTTAACACCGCTTTTAACAGTATTCCAGTTATATCACTGGGTGTCAGCTTAATGTGGGAGGGAAGCCCGAAGTGATGCAGGTCTCAGACGTTTACCACTTGGGTGAAACCCACGAGCATGGGTATGGTGCTGACAAACCTAGAAACATGATCGAGGCGAACCGGGATTCGAACCCATAATTCATAGGTTTCTGGCGTGCCCAAGGGACGCAACTCTGCACAGCGAATCGCGGCGTCTTCGACTGGGCCACCCGTGCCCCCTACAAATGAGGAGACTTGTGGTCCCTTCTTTCCTACTTGATGAAATGCTATCTGTATAAGTGGCCGTACCAAACTTCCCTTAGCTCACATCAGTCGACACTTATTACACACAGATGTTTATAATAAAGTAACATATAACATATAAAATACCTCCAGCCTCAGTTACGTTTCAAACAAAAAAATCATTGTGAAACCACCATTTAAAAAAAAATAATTTAAATTAAATTTTTTATTAAAAAAATGGTGGTTTGTGAAAAATGAATTGGAACAACATGAACAAGGGGGTGATTTCTTTTTTCAATAAAGAGTTACTTGCCTTGTCATATTTATCTGCTTTGAATGTTTGTGTGACTGAAATTAACCAACGATAAAACGTTGTTTTGATTCTTAGAGGGTCCATTAACATAGTAACAATTGGGGCTGGACGATGTACCAACAGTGCGATCCGATACGTATCATTGCTCCAGATCCGATACGTATCACGGTACTTGCATGTGCTCTTATCTGTGGTGTGTAAGCCATCTGTGTGATCCGATACGTATCATGATACCTTGCTCCAGATCCGATACGTATCATGGTACATGCATGTGCTCTTATCTGTGGTGTGTAAGCCATCTGTGCAATCCGATACCTATCACGATACCTTGCTCCAGATCCGATACGTATCACGGTACATGCATGTGCTCTTATCTGTGGTGTGTAAGCCATCTGTGTGATCCGATACGTATCACGGTACTTGCATGTGCTCTTATCTGTGGTGTGTAAGCCATCTGTGCAATCCGATACCTATCACGATACCTTGCTCCAGATCCGATACGTAGCACAGTACATGCATGTGCTCTTATCTGTGGTGTGTAAGCCATCTTACATAGATAAGATGGCAAAATACCTGACACACTAACGATTTACAGTTGGCAGTGTCAAATATGGTGCCATGGATGAAAATATTAACGTTTTCACTACTAGTTTTTGCTAGTAATTAATGTTTGGTGTAACGTTTATTGAAGAATACATTTAAGTTAAGATTCATTATTTTTAACTGAGTATATGCGAATGTGCTCGATACTTGTATAGGGAAGTAAAACATCGCGATCCTCCAATGTGTTGGTGTATTGTCTTGCTACTAGTAACCATCAGGATGATATTAAAAACTTTCCTGAACCAGATATGCTGGGCAAATATTGCTTTAAATAATAGTCAAACAATATTTGTCAGCTTTGTCTGATAACAACAGATAAAGTGCATGCCGGCATCAGGTATGTACCCGGTAGGGGATTATGACAGTTTTTTGCCTGGTTTTATTGCAGACATATATCGGGCCAGTGCTGGTATCTGTCAACCCATATCACCAACTGGACATCTACAACGATGACTTTATCCACACCTACCGCAACGTCAACTTCTACGAACTCCCACCACACATGTAAGTAACTCCCTGTCAGGATAATTCCTATGAGTATCCTACCTCATAGCCATTACATCATAGCCACAAGTCCTGCGTTTGGCTGTCATCACACTATAAAATCACCAACACTGTTCCTGGAATAGTAAGGGTGATTTACAGGGTGCTTCTAGTACAGACAATGACAGAAAGATTCTTGATAGATTCTTGGTAAGTGCTGACTGTGTAAGGAAAATACACAGCAAAAGAACAACAAAAGCACTGTCGTGAGCCTTAACATGCAATTACAGGAATTACATAGGTACTGTATTCGACGTAATAAGCGCCCAGGGCGCTCTCAAAATTAGAAATAGGGGGCTCTTATCAGTAGAGGACGTAACGTGTACGCGAGACGGTCTGTCAGTGGACCATGGATTTCTGCATGTTGCACAAAAATGTCTCTACAAGCGTTATTTGTGAAAATAATAAAACAAAATTAAGTACAGTTATTGATTATCCTACTAGTTATTGAATGACATGAAAAAAATGTCATAAGAAAAATAATAAACGGTCAAATTGGGAGAAAAATGTGTAAAAATCGAGCAAAATGTTCTGTTTTTGACAGCGATTATTAGAATATTATTTTGGTGAAAAACAACAGAGTTGAAAGATAAATTTCGTGGTTTATGCTGACAGCCTGAAATGTTTATGTGCAACAAATATATTTTTCCAGAATTAAATTGCCCATAATTAAGGGTGCATATAACACACGAGTGTGTATTATATGCAAATAAATAAGTCTTGTGTACATTGATCAGTTGGAAGGGGTGCTAATTGGGATTGTTCACTAGCCAATATATTAGGAAATATCGCCTTATTGGAGCGGGGCGTTTATTACGTCGAATACGGTAATGCTTTAATATTAATCCCTGACTACCTGCATACATCTTTGATGTCTTCCCATATCAAGCTGACACACCATGATAGAATTGAAATACTGTTCTAATCAGCCTTGCCCCGTGAAGATTTGGGTTAGAATTTGTCTTCAGCAACACATGTTGTAATAGGGGACTAACAGGATTTGGTGGTCAGGCTCATTGACTTATTTGATGCATGTCATTGTATCCCAGTTTCCAGTTGAGTAGATCGATACTCATGGTCTTAATTGTTAGATTGTCTAGGCCAGACTTGATTATTTACACACTGCAATAATATAGCTAGATTATTGTGTCGTTAAACAGCAAACAAACTAAGAAACCAAAAATCAAATCAGCATTAAACCCAACTCATTTTGCCCCTAATATTGCCACTATATTGATGTATGTATATTGATGTATGTGACCTGTGAAGATCCGGGATAGAATAGGTCTACATCAAACCATGCTTGCCGTAAAAAGCGACAATGCTTGTCATAAGAGGCGACTTAATGGGATCGGGTGGTCAGGTTCGCTGACTTGGTAAAAGCATGTCATCGATCCCAATTTGGTGGATCGATGCTCATGATATCAAACACTGGATTGTCTGGTCCAGACTCGATTATTTACAGACAGCCGCCATAAAGATGGAATAAAGCTGAGTGCGGCATTAAACAACAAACAAACAAACAAAATAATGCTGTATGTGATCGTCTGTGTTTCAGCTACGCCATCGCCGACGCGGCGTACCGGTCCATGCGGGGAGAGTCGGTGGACCAGTGTGTCCTCATCTCAGGGGAGTCGGGCGCTGGCAAGACGGAGGCGTCCAAGAAGATCTTACAGTACATCGCCGCCAGTAGCACACATTCCAACGAGGTGGAGAGAGTCAAAGACAGACTCCTTCAGTCCAATCCCATCCTAGAGGTAAAGTGTTGCTTGTCTGGAGGCAGTATGTGGTACAATGTAAGTTGTGGCAGGATCACTCCGGGTACATGGGGTTTTATGCGTCCTGCGTTAGGTTTTAGCTGGAGGCTCGTAGTATAAAACCTAACACGGGATGCATAATACCCCATGCACCCATGTGATCCTGCTACAACAAATTTACCTTACCGACATGTTTTAATATGACATTGTTAAATAATTCAAACAATTTCAAAATTGAAAGAAAACAGCTCTTCAATTGAGCTATGTCACGTGGGGGGCGGCCGGGTAGCCTAGTGGTTAAAGCGGTCGCTTGTCACGCCGAAGACCCGGGTTCAATTCCCAACATGGGTACAATGTGTGAAGCCCATTTCTGGTGTCCCTCGCCGTGATATTGTTGAAATATTGCTAAAAGTGGCGTAAAACCATACTCACTGACTTGGAAAAAGAGTGAGACCTTGCTTTGAAGCGAGGTATGAAGAATTTATTCTGTCTCTCAGAAATCACTGCAGACTGTATTGCTCAAGGCAATGTTTGAGAGATTTATTCCCCTGCTGATGAATTTGTTACCCTCCAAGGTGGGTTATACAGTATTCTATCCAGATCAGATCTCATTTCATTTTGACTTCGTGATATGATAATGGTCCAGCAACACATGCTTCAATAATTCCAATCTGATGTTGACCCGTGAAGATTCCGGGGTAGAATAGGTCTTCAGTAACCCATGCTTGGCGTAAAAGGTGACTGCTTGTCGTAAAAGGCGACTAACGGGATCGGCTGGTCAGGCTTGCTGACTTGGTCGATGCATGTCATCGATCCCAATTGCGTGGATAAATGCTCATGATATTAATCACTGGATTGTCTGGTCCAGACTCGATTGTTTCCAGACCGCCGTCATATAGTTGGAATATTGCTGAGTGCGGCGTTAAACAAAAAACTAACCAACCAAACAACCAATCTGATGTCAAGGGTGGCCAAGAGGTCTAAGGTGCTGCCATTTGCTGTACATGTTTGTACCTTGGCCATGCCATGATGTGTTTAATTCAATGGTTGAGTGGTCTAGAGTGCTGCAATTTGATGTGTAGAGGCCATTCCAGGATCTGCTGTTTGTTGGTTCAAATTCAGTGACTCAGTGGTCTTGGGTGCTGCAATTTGCTGTACAGATTTCTGTGCCTTTCTCGTGCCAGGATCTGCTGTCCATTGGTTCAGATTCACAGATCACCCTGATTATAATGCGTGGTTTGATCAGCACAGTGCTTGTTGGGTTTACCCAGTAGTTACCATCTATGAACTGCATCAAGTTGTGCTTTCCACACAGTTAGCTGACATGCTGTGTTTTGGCTGACATATTGTTCAAAGTGGGGATGTGGTTAAAGCGTTCGCTCGTCACACTGAAGGCCTGGGTTCGATTCCCCACATGGGTACAATGTGTGAAGCCAATTTCTGGTGTCCCCCACTGTGATATTGCTGGAATAATCCTAAAAGCGGAGTAAAACCAATCAATATTTAGTAGATGCTAATAATGCTTTTTTTGTCCCTTAGAGGTTAATTATTGTATATTTTGTTGCAGAATTCACATGTCAGTTGTCCTCACCCACTATGAACATACTAATGAAAGGATATATTTTCTGATATTTCGCTTTTACTCAGAATTATTTTACTGGCTTTGTGTAACAGGTTTAGTTTTGTTATTTCAGGCCTTTGGAAATGCGAAAACAAACAGAAACGACAACTCTAGTCGCTTTGGGAAGTATATGGACATACAGTTTGACTACAAGGTAACAAGATGTGTATTTAATATCTTGTACAAAGTTAGGCCACGCCCACTAACAGACTACTCTTTTCTGATTGGCTTATGAGAGAATGCATTGAGTAATGCATATTTGCACTGAACGATGTCACGGAGTCTGTGAAGTGATTTTTGTTGATATATTTATTTGAATACTGTTAAAAGCGACTTTAAGCCCAACTCTCACTCACTCACTGCTATATGAGAAAAAGTGATGACTAGATTGGCACATTATTAAGTCATCTGATGAATTTCATCAACATAGTTTTAGATTTGGCATCACAATTACATCAGGTAGGAGCAACAAGTCTCATCCCCCACAAAAATAAGGGGAGGTAAGTCTCAGAAAGCCTGCCAAAGTGTGAGATAAAAATGGCTTAAGTTTGAGGGGCAGCTTTCTTCAGTGTGTATTTATGTTACAAGCCAATATTGAAATATTGAATATGAAAATGTGTAATGGTAAATTGTTGAACTTTTTGAACACTTTTACCCAGGGTGCACCTGTCGGGGGTCACATCCTGAACTACCTGCTGGAGAAGTCCCGAGTCATCCATCAGGCGTCGGGAGAGCGCAACTTCCATGTCTTCTACCAGCTCCTCACAGGGGCATCAGAGGACACGCTTCAGCGACTACATCTCACCCGTGACCCACAGAATTACTTCTACCTGTATCAGGTAAATAACGTTCCTCCATCTTTATAGTTAATCCCAAAGGCAGAGCCAGTGGTTTGAGGCACTGAGCAGAGTTACGTCCCTTTGGCTTTCAGGATCAGCTGTTGAGAGTACAGATTTGCCAAAAGTTGTGATTCTTTGCCTGTCTTTGCCATACTGTGGGGTTCCACTGAGGGGTATTCTCGTGAAGATCTGGGTTAGAATTGGTCTTCAGCAACCCATGCTTGTCGTTAGAGGCGAGAATGAGATCGGGTGGTGATGCTCACTGACTTGGTTGAGGCGTGTCATTGTACATCCGAATTGCATAGATCAATGCTCATGATGTCAATCGCTGGAGTGTCTGGTCCAGACTTGAATATTTACGTTCCGCCATCATATAGCTGGAATATTGCTGAATGCAGCGTTAAACAACAAACAAATAGGCGGATCCAGAGGGGTTCCAAGGGGGCAAGGGATCCCCCCCCCCCCCTTTTGAAAACCAAATGTAGTATGTTTATAGGCAGCAAAATTATCCGAGAGAGGATTTTGATATTTTGGAACCCTCCCTTTTGAAAATGCTGGATCTGCCCTTGGACCAAACAGACCACTCGTCATATAACTGGAATATTACTGAATGCAGCGTTAAACCACAAACACACAAAAAACAAACTTTGAGAGGAAGTGATTTAGAATCAATTGTCATGTATTGCATATGTATACCAGATTGTTTGTTTTCTTTTCATATAAGGAATGTAGAGAGGTATTTCTGATTTTACTAACAAGGTTACCAACCCTAGTGGGCCTAATCTGTGTGTAATAGTGCCGAGTGGTATTTTGTTATTTAACTATTGACTCTGTTCCTTTAACTTTTTTAATAAACCTATGGGACCGCCTCCGTGGTCTAGTGGTAGAGCGTCCGCTCGGAGAGCATAAGGTCCGGGGTTTGATCACCGGCCGCGTCATACCAAAAGACGTTAAAAGATGGTACTTGTTGTTACCCTGTCAGGCGCTCAGCATTAAGGGGCTAAAACAAGGACTGGTGGGCTCGGAGTCAGTATACTGTGTCTGAGTGGGGTATTCATGTTAAACTGCGGCATGGTATCTCATTGAGCTAGCTCCATATATCGGCATCAGTCCGGACTAGTACAAGCAGCCACACAAACACATACATACACGTGCATGCACGTCGCTATATAAGTGCAATAATCTTGGACGCGACGTTAAACCCCATTTCACCTCACCTCACCTTATAGACCTATGTGTTTTCTATTGAGAAGAAACTTTATCATTCATAGGAAAAAATATAAGTGACCTTACCAGACACATGAATGTCAGATTCTGATTGGCTGAGACCATTCAATTTTAGTGTACCCCGCTAACATATTAGGTTCCTTTCTTGAGTTACATAAATGTCCAGATAGCTACGATATTTTCCATATGAAATAGATCCAGGTGGAATAACTCTTAAGTGTGTTTTCTGTCGTCCGTCAAATTCGTTGTCCACCCACCCTTCTGGCTCGGGGAAGATAAGATATTGACTCACTAACTCACTACTTGTTTTTGTTTGGAGCCGAGATTTGTTACTGGAATATTGGCAAAGGCGATGTAAAACCATACTCACTCACTCACTCACTCACTCACCTGTCCTTGCTAATGTTTCAGCCAGACTGGATTAATAACTGTTCTTTACTGCCATCGTGAAGGTTTATATTATCAAGATATTTTTATTACAGTAACTTTGATGTATGTTCCTCTACAAGTGATGAACTCGGTTTGTTCTCAGTAGACTATATATTCAGATATTTGGGGATATATTTCATGAAATTGTGTGTGGGGGCACGGGTGGCCCAGTCGTCTAAGGCGCCGCGATTCGCTGTGCAGAGTTGCGTCCTTTGGGCACGCCAGAAACGTATGATTGTGGGTTCGAATCCCGGTTCGCCCTGATTTCTAGGTTTGTCAGCACCATACCCGTGCTCGTGGGTTTCACCGAAGTGGTAAACGTCCTGCATCGTGATGAGACCTGCATCACTTTGGGCTTTCCTCCCACATTAAGCTGATACGCTGTGATATAACTGAAATACTATTAAAAGCGGTGTTAAACCCAAAAAACTCATTTATTCATTTATTCTGTGTATTTAATGTAGTTCTATTTTAAGTCTAAATAACTAACAAATACTATATAGAAACTAAAAAATGTATTCAACGTTTATGCTTTAAATTGTATTTGTATGAAACAGCTTGTAATTTTATACTGTAACTCATATCAATTGAATGTTTACACAGATTGTAATGGCTTACAATATTTCCTTGAGGTAAGCCCCATGTTCTAAGTTAGAATTGATCCCCAACAATCTGTGCTGGTTGTAAGAGGCAAGCAAATGGATCGGGTGGTCAGGCTCGGTGAATTGGTTGGTGACGTGTTATCGCACCCCGACAGCGTGGATTGTTGTTCACAATATCAATCACTGGCCCCTGGATTGTCAGGTGCAGATTTGATTATTTACCGGTTGCCATTGTATAGGTGGAATATTGCTAAGTGGGTTGTTCAACAACAAACAAACAAACAAACAAACAAACAAACAAACACAAAAGATCAAATTGTGTTTTTGTTAGCCACCTTCCAGTTTGTAAAAATCATCCCAAGTTCTCTTCTTCTAATGTTACACTGATAAGCATCACTACCATTGATAGCTGTATTACGACTGTTTATATTAGGGACGTACCAGGACTCAGAAGCTCAGGATGTACCGGTGCCCTACATTGTTACTGAAAATATTTAGCCAGAAACTGATATTTACTGTTGGTATCAATTTGTTAGCCTTTTTTGCTTCTCAATATTGTGTCAAATGGGGATGTGTATTGACCTGGATTTTGTATTGAAATGTATTGCCATACTTTAACCTGTATTGCGATACGTATTGCAATATATTGCCATACTTTAGCCTGTGTTGCGATACGTATTGCAATATATTGCCATACTTTAACCTGTGTTGCGATACGTATTGCAATATATTGCCATACTTTAACCTGTGTTGCGAAACGTATTGCAATATATTGCCATACTTTAACCTGTGTTGCGATACGTATTGCAATATATTGCCATACTTTAGCCTGTGTTGCGATACGTATTGCAGTATATTGCCATACTTTAGCCTGTATTGCGATACGTATTGCAATGTATTGCCATACTTTAACCTGTATTGCGATACGTATTGCAATATATTGCCATACTTTAACCTGTATTGCGATACGTATTGCAATATATTGCCATACTTTAGCCTGTATTGCTATACGTATTGCAATATATTGCCATACTTTAACCTGTGTTGCGATACGTATTGCAATATATTGCCATACTTTAACCTGTATTGCCATACTTTAACCTGTATTGCCATACTTTAGCCTGTATTGCGATACGTATTCCAATATATTGCCAATTTGCAGTTAATCAGAGTTATACCCTGTGTTAATGTCCTTCCCAGCACGTGACACCTTCGTTGTACTCTCGGTATAGAGAGCTCCGCGAACGGGCTATCGCTGTGAGGAGCTTGATAGTCACAATGTGTACACGCTAATTGATAAAAAGATTATCAGCAGCAGGTTGTATCAGAAAGATAATATTTTCCATCTCCATATCGATTAGGAAGACTTATATATACTTATTTATGTTTGCCCCAATATATTGTATATATATATATGTATTGCAATACGTATTGCTGAAGATTTGCACCACAATATACCGGTGTAGCGGTAGTACCCCACCCCCTTAGTGTCAAATGTAGGAATTCTCAGTTTAAAAAAGACCTCTGTGGTCTAGTGGATAGAGTGTCTTGCTGGAGGACAGAGGTTAGTGGTTCGATTCCCGTCAATGTCTTACCAAACGATGGTACTTGTTGTTTGCACTCTGACTCTGTGCCCCTGTGGTTTTATGTTGGATTCAGTGACTATTTACTGTTGCAGGGTGAGAGTGTGATGGCCGAGTCAGTGGATGACAAGAAGAGTTTTAAGATCGTGCAGCAGGCACTCGACATCTGTGACTTCAGCAAGAAGGAGCAGGAGGTGGGTGTCGGGGATGTCTGGTGGGTGTCGGGGATGTCTGGTGGGTGTCGGGGATGTCTGGTAGGTGTCGGGGATGTGATGTGATGTCTGGTGGGTGTCAGGGATGTGATGGGATGTCTGGTGGGTGTCGGGGACGTGATGGGATGTGTGGTTGGTGTCGGGGATGTGATGGGATGTCTTGATGTCTGGTGGGTGTCGGGGATGTGATGGGATGTCTTGATGTCTGGTGGGTGTCGGGAATGTGATGGGATGTCTTGATGCCTGGTGGGTGTCGGGGACGTGATGGGATGTCTTGATGTCTGGTGGGTGTCGGGAATGTGATGGGATGTCTTGATGTCTGGTGGGTGTCGGGAATGTGATGGGATGTCTTGATGTCTGGTGGGTTTCGGGGACGTGATGGGATGTCTTGATGTCTGGTGGGTGTCGGGAATGTGATGGGATATCTTGATGTCTGGTGGGTGTCGGGGACGTGATGGGATATCTTGATGTCTGGTGGGTGTCGGGAATGTGATGGGATATCTTGATGTCTGGTGGGTGTCGGGGACGTGATGGGATGTCTTGATGTCTGGTGGGTGTTGGGGACGTGATGGGATGTCTTGATGTCTGGTGGGTGTCGAGACATGGGTGGCCAGGGCGTGAAGGGATGTCTGGTAGGTGTTGGAGATTTTGTGGGTGTCGGGGATGTGTCGGGATGTCTGGTGGGTGTTGGGGACGTGATGGGACGTGATGGGATGTCTTGATGTCTGGTGGGTGTCGAGACATGGGTGGCCAGGGCGTGAAGGGATGTCTGGTGGGTGTTGGAGATGTGGTGGGTGTCGGGGATGTGGTGGGGTGTCTGGTGGGTGTCGAGACATGGGTGGTCAGGGCGTGATGGGACGTCTGGTGGGTGTCGGGGATGTGGTGTGAAGGACGTGAAGGGAAATCTCAGCTTACAATTCTGCATGTCAACCTAAACTCATTTTTCGGGTTTGTTTGTTTACACTATGTATGAAACATGTACACAAACTAGTGACTCATTACAACATTCTTTTCTTGTGATTTTTATAGGCTCTGTTTTCAATCATCGCATCTGTCCTTCACCTTGGGAACCTAGAGTATCAGACCAGTGATGATGGCCTGGTCAAGATCAAGGATCTAGAGGCAGTGTCACATATAGCAAAGGTAACGAACTGGAGGAGGATTGGGCTACATTGCATTCCCAGCTTGATTGATTGAAGTCATGCTGATTCGTCTTTGTCCGTTTCCTCAAATTTTACAAAACACAGGTGAAAGTGTAGATGTTCTCATCAAGACCCTCATGTTAAAAGTTGATCATTCCATAGATTCAAATGTTGTCGCAGAAAACCTTAAGGACCCCTGGACCCCCCTTAATTCCAAACAGGGAAATATGTTTCTTTCCTCTTTCTATCCGTGGTCTGGTGGATAGAGCGTCTGCCAGGAGAGCGGAAGGTCGGTGGTTCGATCCCCAGCCGCATCATACCAAAAGATGTTAAAAAAGATCGTACTTGTTGTTACCCTGCCTGGCACTTGGCGTGAGGGCCTAAAACAACGACTGGTCGGTTTGGCGTCGGAGTACTGTGTCTGAGTGGGGGATCCCCATTAATGGTATCACAGAGGGCTAGCACTTTACACCTATACGCCCAGGCATGCCACTCTCACACATACATGCACGTCGCTATATAAGTGCAATAATCTTGAACGCAACATCAAACAGTGAAATATTTTTGTCTCCTTTTCCTGTCAAAATTGGAAGGAATCAGAGATGAGTGACTACACATGTTCTTCTTACAGTTGCTGGACTGTCCGGACGATGTCCTCATCTCGTCTCTTAGCAACCGGACCATTGATGCCAGGGGGGAGAGGGTAAGGAGTTACTTTTCGCAGATGATATTTAACAATGCTCATTGCCCAACAACCCATGCTTGTCATGAGAGGCAACTAATTGGATTGAGTGGTCAGGATCAGTGACTTGGGTGATTACATGTCATATTCCAGTTGCATAGATCAATACTCATGATGTCAGTCATTGGATTGTCTGGTTCACATACATTTGCGTAATGGTTCACATACATTTCCCCCATGTAATATTTATGTTTCAGATGCAATTTAAAGCACATCTGGACATGTGGAATTATACAGTATGATTGAACACATTTAACTGTGTCTTGGGTATATAAGACATATGTAAAATCAAAAATTATTTCTGAGGGATTCTTTGACAAAGAACTTGAAATCATATGCGCATTCTGATTGGTTTGTCGTATTTTCGCACAAAACATTCGACGAGTCTTCTTGCAGTTTACGGAAAGGGGCGAGTGGTGGCTAATGAGGGGGACAAGTCTTCTTGCAGGTTGCGGAAAGGGGCGAGTGGTTACGAATGAGGGGGACGAGTCTTCTTGCAGGTTGCGGAAAGGGGCGAGTGGTGACGAATGAGGGGGACAAGTCTTCTTGCAGGTTGCGGAAAGCGGCGATTGGTGACGAATGAGGGGGACAAGTCTTCTTGCAGGTTGCGGAAAGGGGCGAGTGGTGACGAATGGGACTTAGTCTGCATATTTATAGGATTGTGATTCCAAGTTAAACGGATCAGTTAATGGCATCAATAACACCATCCATTACTAAATGAATATAATTGTTTCCATGTAACAGGTAAAGACACCCCTGTCACAAGATCAGGCGCTGTACGCCAAGGATGCGCTGTCTAAAGGCGTGTATGATAGACTCTTTACCTGGATCGTCCATAAAGTCAATTCCTCACTAGCAACCAAGGTCAGTCGCAGTTGTCTCCCTTACACTATCGCATCATTTCAGCTCGCTGGCTTCTCATCTTTAGAGGCTGCATCAGCTTTTCACACATCAGTTCCTATTATCGTACGTCACACATGAATGTCAGATTCTCATTGGCTGAGACACTTTCTATTATTTTCAATATACCACGCTAATTTGTAAGGTGCATTTTCCCCACTTGAGTTGCTGAACTGTTGTCATTACATTTGCAACATACCGTATTCGACGTAATAAGCGCCCCGCTCTGATAAGCGCCAACGGCGATATTTGCTAATATATTGGCTAGTGAACAATCTCAATTAGCACCCCTTCCGATTGATCAATGTACACAAGACTTATTTATTCATGTATAATACGCATTTGTGTGTTACATGCACCCTTAATTATGGGCAATTAAATCCTGCAAATATATATATGTCGTAAATAAATATTTCAGGCTGTCAGAATAAACCACGAAATGTACGAAATCTTTTCACCAAAATAATATTCCAATAAGAGCCCCCTATTTCTAATTTTGAGAGCGCCCTGGGCGCTTATTACGTCGAATACGGTACCAACCACAAATTTGTATCTCAGAATTATGTGAGACTTTATTCTCCGATATTTACAATACTTTACAAATAAAAATTATCTAGGCGCAGTTTGTTTTCTGTCATCTACTATTTTGCCGCCAGTCAAAATGAAATGAACGAAGTGGTCAAATGCCTAACTGTGGTATTCTTACCAATTCCGAATAAAACATGCATGCAATATGATTTGGTGTGTAGTAAGAAACATTTGTTGAACACTTGCTAGTTTTATTATGAATTTTGTTTTTCAATTCATTTTCCTGAAGATGTCCAGTGTCTGTAGCAAGCACTACAACAGTACTGCTTGTGTTTCAGGGCAAGTACCGATGTAATCTAATGGGTCTGCTGGACATCTATGGATTTGAGATATTTGGTGTAAATAGGTAAGTCTTTGAATTTCTGACTGCAGTAAACTACGTTTATAACATAACTGCTTATAATGAACTGACGGATATAACAACTGGGTTTTTGTTCCGGTCATTTGCTGTATGTGCTGTGTGCATGCTTATGATGAACTGACGGATATAACAACTGTATTTTTGTCCCGGTCATTTGCTGTATATGCTGTGTGCATGCTTATGATGAACTGACGGATATAACAACTGTATTTTTGTCCCGGTCATTTGCTGTATATGCTGTGTGCATGCTTATGATGAACTGACGGATATAACAACTGTATTTTTGTCCCGGTCATTTGCTGTATATGCTGTGTGTATGCTTATGATGAACTGACGGATATAACAACTGTATTTTTGTCCCGGTCATTTGCTGTATATGCTGTGTGCATGCTTATGATGAACTGACGGATATAACAACTGTATTTTTGTCCCGGTCATTTGCTGTATATGCTGTTTGTATGCTTATGATGAACTACGGATATAAAAAACTAAAATTAGTGGTCCCTTTGAGTTTGTTTTAACCGTAGTTTACTGTATATCAATTTTGATAAATAGCCAGTTGTGACATTTATGAGCCATCTACAGTTCCAGATAAGCTGCGTATTTGTTTAAAATATGCAAACTTGGTTACCCAATTAATTTTGAATTTCTTGCATATATATGTACTAATGAAATGTTTAAAGCCCCAATAGTGTGACAACTGTCAGTGTATTTACTTAAAGGATCCTTTTCAGCTTGCATACGTGAGTTTATGTACGAATCTTTGTTTATTGATTGAGTGCCGGGATTACACATACTGAACTCTACTGCAGTGAATGATGCGTAAAGAAGGTACTACGTCCAGCTTATTGTTAATTCTACCATGAATTTGGCAATTACTAGATAATGACTGGTCAATCAGAGGCTAATAAATCACAATAAACCCCCTCTGATTGAAACAGCTGGTTTGACGTCCGCATCTCCTGTAGGCATATTTAAATAACGCAACTCTGAACAGCGAATTGCAGCGCCTTTGAAATTTGAAGCTATTTGCCGGTCCACATTACTGGCTGTCACAAGAAATACCGGTCCAAGCCTAATTTTACAGGTAAATGGGGACAGAGGTGGCCTACAATGTCAACTTGATTAACTCCCTGGCCTTGTTGTTCCAGTTTTGAGCAGTTCTGCATCAACTTCTGCAACGAGAAGCTGCAGCAGCTGTTCATCCAGCTGACGCTCAAGTCGGAGCAGGAGGAGTACCAGCGGGAGGGCATCGAGGTAGGTGGCCATCACAAGACATCACAGTCCTGATTTAGGGGAGGCCTGGCTAGACTGGCAGTCCCAGCAACTTGCATCCACCAACATCCACCACAACTAGGAGGGTAACGGGTGTCAGGAACTAATGACACAGTTCAATTTGTTCAAATATTTGTATTTGGGGACTGATCGTTTATAATAGGGAAAGGGGTGGAAAAATATTACATGTGTCTGGGGGAAGATGGAAAAATGTTACAATTGTTTGGGGGAAGATGGAAAAATGTTACAATTGTTTGAGGGAAGGTGAAAATTTTTTACATGTATTTGGGGGGATGGAAAAATGTTACGTGTGTTTGGGGGAAGATGGAAAAATGTTACAATTGTTTGAGGGAAGGTGAAAAAATATTACAATTGTTTGGGGGAAGATGGAAAAATGTTACATGTATTTGGGGGAAGATGGAAAAATGTTACAATTGTTTGGGGGAAGATGGAAAAATGTTACAATTGTTTGAGAGAAGGTGAAAAAATGTTACATGTATTTAGGGGAAGGTGAACAAATGTTACGTGTATTTGGGGGAAGGTGAAAAAATGTTACATTTGTTTGAGGGAAGGTGAAAAAATGTTACATGTATTTAGGGGAAGGTGAACAAATGTTACGTGTATTTGGGGGAAGGTGAAAAAATGTTACATTTGTTTGAGGGAAGGTGAAAAAATGTTACATGTGTTTGGGAGAAGATGGAAAAATGTTACATGAAATGGGGGAGTCAGCAAAACTCTGCCCCTCATCTTTTTTCAAATTTGGGGCGGTTCGGTAGCCTAGTGGTTAAAGCATTCGCTCGTCATGCCGAAGACCCGGGTTCGATTCCCCACATGGGTACAATGTGTGAAGCCCATTTCTGGTGTTTCCGCCGTGATATTGCTGGAATATTGCTTAAAGCGGCGTAAAACCATACTCACTCACTTTTCACATTTGCCCGCTAATGGCTTTTAGTTTGGATTCGTAACTAAATCTCTGAATCTTTATTTATCTTTCGGATTTTTTCACAAATTTAACTCCTTGACTGAAATACCATACAGTTCATTGTTTTTATTTCAGTGGGAAACTGTGCAATATTTCAACAATAAGATAATCTGTGATCTTGTTGAAGGAAAACCCTATGGAATAATAGCAATTATGGTAAGTATGCATCTGTACATTTAATGTGTCCTAACATATCATTCTTTTAAACTGTTGATATAAAATTATGTAAAATGTGTAGACAAACAGTAATTTCCTAGTCCAGTTTCATCAGATCATAGGTTTTCGGACATCATACATTTTCGGACGGAAATTGTGAATACTGAGATTATGGCTTGATTTTCAAATGAAGTCATCTTTTACAAGTGAGTGAGATGTTTTGCAGTTGTTCTTGTGATTAACAAAAATTTACAAATGTTTCTAAAGCGTCCGTGGGGCACGGGTGGCCCAGTCGTCTAAGGCGCCGCGATTCGCTGTGCAGAGTTGCGTCCCTTTGGCATGCCAGAAACCTATGATTGTGGGTTCGAATCCCGGTTCGCCCTGATTATGTTTCTAGGTTTGTCAGCACCAAAGTGGTAAATGTCTGAGACCTGCATCACTTCAGGCTTTCCTCCCACACTAAGCTAACACGCCGTAATATAACTGGAATAATGTTAAAATTGGCGTTAAACCAAACCCACTCACTCACTCACAACGAAGCTGCAGGTTCGATTCCCCACATCAGCGCAATGTGTGAAACTTTACCCGCCGTGGTTTTGATGGAATTTGGCTTAAAGCTAGTTGGTAATTATTTCATATCGTTTTGTTTGTTGCCATGTGGTTTGTTGTTCATTGTTACAGGATGAGGAATGTCTTCGACCCGGAGATCCGACTGACCTGACGTTCCTGGAGAAACTAACGGAGACAATCGGCACCCATCCCCACTTCATTAGTCATAAAACAGCAGACGCCACCACCAGGAAAACCATACAGAGAGATGTAGGTATTCCGCCTCCCACACCACATTCACTGAGTAAACGCTAGACGTTTTGCAGTTGTTGTTCAGTATTTGATACCCGAAAAGTTCATTTGAAACTGGTGGTGATCGGGCTTTAATGGCACTTGTTGTGATTTCATAAGGTGGTTGAATTGTGGTCCAATTGTCTAAGGCACCACATGTGTCTGTGCAGAGTTGTGTCCCTTGTGTAATGGTCCCATGACCTTCGGTTTAAATCGGTTTTGACCTACCGGTAATCATGATGAGTGTGAATAGTTATCTGATTGGATGAACACTGAAGACGTATGTGTAGCTGTGGTGAAGAATTATTTATATATATTTTTTGACCTACCGAATCATTTAGACAAATACCTTTAAAACAAGATAAAATTATGTCTGGTCTCCGTGTAATGTGAGTATGACGAAAGGCATACATTTGACCATCGGTTTCAACCCATGGCTATTCTGGGTAATAATATAGGTCCCAGCAACCTATGCCTGTCATAAGAGGCGACTACATGGATTGGGTGCTCAGACTCTGTGACTTTTGACCGACTTTGTTGTCTGGTGGTAGAGCGTCCTTGGAGACCGGAAGGTCAGGGGTTTGATCCCTGGCCATGTCATACCAAAAGACATGGTACTTGTTGTTACCCTACCTAGAGCTCGGCATTAAAGGGCTAAAATAAGGACTGTCCAGCTCGGAGTCAGTATACTGTGTCTGAGTGGGGTATTTATGTTAAACTGCGGCATGGTATTTTAGTTGGCTAGGACTATAAAATTGGCATCAGTCCGGACTAGTACAAGCAGCCACACACACACACATATGAATGTATGTCACTCTGTCAGTGCAAAGGGGCGGTCGGGTAGCCTGACGGTTAAAGCGTTCGATCGTTACGCCGAAGACCCGGGTTCGATTCCCGACATGGGTACAATGTGTGATGCCCATTTCTGGTGTCCCCCGCCGTGATATTGCTGGAATATTGCTAAAAGCGGCGTAAAACCATACTCACTCACTCACTGTCAGTGCAATAATCCATTTCACCTCACCTCACCTCACCTCACCTCACCTCACCTCACCTCACCTCAGTGACATGATTTCTTGGCTTCAGGAGTTCCGGTTAATCCACTATGCAGGTCATGTGACGTACAACGTGAGAGGGTTTCTGGATAAGAACAACAACCTGCTCTATCGGGATTTAAAAGAGGTGGGTAATCGTCATGGTGACAAACAGATGCAAAGTTTGGTATTAAAGATGTTTGCAGGTCTGTATTCAGAGTATTTTACTTTGAAATGAGCACTGTACTGTGAACACTGAGGTTCGATTCCCCAAATGGTTACAGTGTGTCAGGCCCCCTTATGGTGAGGCTGGATGATGTGGTTGATGACGTGTCATCATACCTCGATGGTGTAGATCGTTTGATTACTGTAAATCTTGATACCAACATGAGCGTGAATTAAATGCGAAAAATGCGAGTGGTCTTTGCTCGCATTATTAAACATCGTATTTATATCAACAATAAGACATTTTGGATAGCAGAAATACCAACTTAGACATACGCGGAAAACAAACAACTATGTATTCCACATCAATGTTTATTGAGCTGCACTTGTTACAAGTATATAAACAATGTCATTCAAACATTAATTACATCGTGTGAATTGTCACTGCTGGGGTCAAGACAAGCGTTCTACTCAATCATGTCATCACTGATCACACCTGCAAGTCCAGACAGACACCACCCAACACGGTGTCTTTGCTCTTTGCGACTGCGTCAAAGGCCGACACGAGCCAGCGCGCACGTATTGTTTTAGCTGAAGTACTCTACTCACTGCTAATAAGCGGTGCTATTTGGTGTGTGATTGGATTAATGTAAGGTTGGATTAAGGTGAGGATTCTCTTGTAAACCTGACAGAGGACATTTTGTTCAGATATAAATCCACTGATGCTTGAGAGGATGGATCCGATCCATCAGAGAGGATGGATCCGATCTCCAACCACACAGGTTTCGAAGTCCACATCGCACAACCAACCAGATATACACAATCCTTTCGACTCCCAAATAACCAATCTATCTTTACAGCAGAGCTAATGGGAATGGCCTCAGCCCTCCATAACCAGCAATCTAAAAAACATAAAAAAATCCTAATACTCACAGACTCACTAAGTGGACTGCAGGCCCTCCAAAATAAAAACACAAAAAAACGCCCCAAACTCATAAACCAAATACTAAAAAGCGCAAACAACTTAACAGAGGCAGGCAAACAAATAGTATTCATCTGGATCCCCGCCCACGTAGGAATATACGGGAACGAAAACGCCGACAAAGCCGCTAAACAATCCCTCAAAATCCCTGAAATAAGCTTAAAGCTACCCATATCCAAATCAGAGATCAAAAGTATCAACAAACGAAAAATCACCCAAAAATGGCATAACCTCTATCTAAAATCAAATAGCCAAATTAAAAAAGTTCTCAAAAAACCCTTAACCAAACCAAAAACCCTTCATTCATCCAAAAAAATCGATAGAATAATCAGTAAACTCCAAACAGGACACACCAACCTAAATAACCACCTCAAAAAAATTAAAAAACACGAAACAGGAAAGTGCCCACACTGCAAACTCCTAGCAACCCCAGAACACGCACTCATACACTGCATCCACTACCAAACACACCGAGCTACACTACAAACAACCCTCAATCTAAATAAGGCTCTTACTCTAGAAGCAATCCTAAACCCACAAAATAAAATAGAAAAATTTAAAGCCCTAGGCGTATACTTAATTAAAACAGACCTAATTAAGCGCATCTAATATCCAACAAACTACCAAAACAAACCACATAAACCAACAATCACACCTTAATCAACTCCCTTGGCATCTATTCCAAATCTTAAAAATTCCAAATTTTTCTATATAAGCAACCACTAAATTCCCCCACTGGGTTGCCAATTTTCTTTTCCCTTTTCGGAAATACACTAAATGGCCCGGCCGGGCCCGTGTGCAAAATACGCTAGAGTCGGAAAGCGCACGTAAAAACTCCAATGTATGTAAGTAAGTAAGAGAGGATGGGGTGTCGCATTCATATTGAGTCAGTTTGCCAGCGGTCGCATTCTTTTGGGGTGCATTAATTTCACGTTTTACAGTATTTACATTCTACTTTCATTCAGCTGGGAAATGTTGCTGAGCGCATCGTTAAACAACAAACAAACGTTAGACCACAATGCAGTGATGATTATTAGATCCACATTTTTCTAAACTGAAGCAGGAGACATGTTGGCCAGTAAACAACAAACAAAGACATTCTCAAGCACTCTCATCTTTTTTTTAACTAGTATTGTTTTTGTTTATAAGGACAATTTTTTCTTTCTTTCAGGCAATGAGTCAAACCGGCAATATAATCACGTCCCAGTGCTTCCCTCTGGAGGAGCTGCAGAGCAAGAAGCGGCCTGATACAGTGAGTCACTTCAGAAAAATCTGCTGTGCAGAGTTGCGTCCCTTGGGCATGCCAGAAACCTATGATTGTGGGGTTGAATCCCGGTTCGCCACGATTATGTTTCTAAGTTTGTCAGCACCATACCCGTGCTCGTGGGTTTCACCGAAGTGGTAAACATCTGAGACCTGCATCACTTCGGGCTTTCCTCCCACATTAAGCTGACACGCCATGATATAACTGGAATAATGTTAAAAGCGGCGTTAAGCCCAACTCATTCACTCATTTCAGAAAAACTCATTTAGTGTATTTCCTAATTCAAATGCAGAGGTTAGCCCAGAACTTGGTTTGCACGGAACTATGTTATGAAATCAGTAAATGACCACACACGATCAATGAATAACCAGTAAATTATATGAAAACACAGAGCTTTAGTTTTACAATTGGAAAGGAAAGGTCAATACAATGGGTCAAATAAGTGTAAGCAGCAGTAAATAACAGGTACCAGAATTTATGTTCGCAAATTTTCATAAAATTGTCACTGATGAATGTTTTTGTATCCATTTTTGAATCTAGAAGTGTTGGAATCAGGGAGGAATTTGGTGTTTCCAAATTGGTATCCAATCCTGACTTAGCATGTAGCTTAGAAACAATATAGGTCGAGAAAAGGCTCCGAATCGCCGCCTTGTCTCTCTTAAGTAGGTACATCCATCCTTCAAGAAACTGTCCGCCTCCATGGTCTTGTTGTAGAGCGTCCGCCTGGAGAGCAGAAGGTCCGGGGTTCGATCCCCGACCGCGTCATACCAAAAGACGTTAAAAGATGGTACTTGTTGCCCTCTCTGGCGCTCGGCATTAAGGGGCTAAAACAAGGACTGGTGGGCTCGGAGTCAGTATACTGTGTCTGAGTGGAGTATTCATGTTAAACTGCGGCATGGTATCTCAGTGAGCTAGCACTATAAATCGGCATCAGCCCAATTATGTAGATCTATGTACATGGTATCAATTACTGGATTGTCTGGTCTCGATTATTTACAGACCGCTGTCATATAGCTTGAATATTGATGAGTAGTGTGTTAAACCACAAACAAACAAACAAACAAACAAACAATGTCTGTTATTTGTATCAGGCAGCGACCCAGTTCAAGACCAGCCTGGCCCAGTTGATGGATATTCTGATGTCTAAGGAACCGTCGTACGTCCGCTGTGTCAAACCTAATGACTTCAAGCAGCCAGGTATATAACTCTTTACACATTTTATCCATAGGTTCATTGATGTTTTTCATAATTTAGTCTTCCCGCTGGCTTTTGAAACTGCCAGTCCTTGGGGACTTGCAACTTTAAAAATTACCAGTCCCCCCTAATTTTTGCCAGTCCCAATTTTTAACTTTCAACAAATAATAGAAAATATGAAAATTATTTGGTTTCAATTCTTTCAACATAATGTTCAGTGCAAAGATGTCATCTCTGAAGTAACTTAGTTAGATCTATACGTCATTCACACTAACTTCAGTCACAATTTTCTCTTCTTCTTTTTTAATATTTCGAGACAAAGTCGCTACAAATGGATATTTAACTTAGAAATAGACAAGGGGAAACCCTGATGGTAACAGACAAGCTGACTTTGTTTGAAAAATGTACTTATATGAATATTGCTGATGTTTTGTTCAACAACAAAAATTTCTAAGGTACTTTATTTGCCGGTCCACAGGGACTGGCAGTCACATGAATTACCGGTTTTCTATTGTTGCTTGAGTATGGAAAAAACCCTTTAAAGGCCTAAATGTAGAGACTGAGTTGTGTGTGTACCATGTTGTGTGTTGGTTGCAGGTGTGTATGACGACCGCATCGTCAGCCACCAGGTGAAGTACCTGGGTCTGATGGAGAACCTCCGAGTCAGGCGAGCTGGCTTCGCCTACAGGAGACCGTACGAGGTATTCCTTAAGAGGTGAGTCTTACTTTGTCTTGATTAAAAGACAGATTAAGCTGTGGCAAACTCTCTGTCCTATCAAGATGGTTGAAGTCCCTCAAACAATACTTTGTTAACTCAAAATATTTCATGTATATATGCATCTTCCTGAGGCAAGGGAATTAACTGACTATAAAAGTCCAGTTTCTACCCTTGCCAAACTAGGCTCGAATGTCTGAGCACCAGAGTTATGAGTTATATCCCTTCTATGTCCCTCCTACTAACCAATCAGATTCCACCTGTCATACCAGTTGCATTTGCTTCAAAAATAGTTGGCCTAAAAAATGCATTGGAAATCCTGCAATCGATGAAAATCTGCACAGCAGTTTATGAAGTGATTTTGATTGCACTTTGCAAAGACTCGTTAGTCCAGCCATAATCTAACTCCATAATTCCAGTCTGGTTCGGCAAGGGTGGAAACTGAACTTTTATAGTCAGATGACGCCCTTGCCTCGGGAAAATGTTAATGAATCCCCAATTGACAAAGTAACAATGCCTGTTTCTCACATGATGCAATTACAATGTCTGATTTAGACAAGAACATGTCCTAGACTGTGGACCTTAGTCATTTAAGAATTTGTACTCTAGGATATGATTCAATATTATATTTGTAATCAAGGAGGTCTTTGTTCATGTTGTGGAATATGGGAAATAACTCTGTCGTGACTTCACTAATTATCTCCCCTTGAATGCATGGAAGACCCACCAAGTAGATATTCATTCTATAATATTTTCTTCATAATCAAAAAGTATTTTGTATTTTGTGTCTAAACATTATGTTATGTTTGATACACATAATGTGTTTTAAGTTAATGTTTTACATTAATTGATCATCACACAAATAATGTCCCCCTTCAACCCTTGCCAGGTATAAGTGCTTGTGTCCCTCCACGTGGCCGACGCATCATGGAACAGCCAAGAATGGAGTAGCGATGCTGGTGCGGTACCTGAAATATGAGGAAGACGACTACAGAATGGGCAAGTACGTACCACAGAGTTTGGTTGGTTGGTTGGTTGGTTGGTTGGTTGGTTGGTTGGATGGATGGATGGATGGATGGATGGTTGGTTGGTTGGTTGGATGGTCTGTTGGTTGGTTGGTTGGTTGGTTGGTTGGTTGGTTGGTTTCTTTCTTTCTTTCTTTCTTTCTTTCTTTCTTTCTTTCTTTCTTTCTTACGCAGCACTCAGAAATATTCCAGCTATGTGATGGTCTGTAAATAATTGAGTCTGGACCGAACAATCCAGTGAATGACATCAATGTTCTATTCATGGTACATAGTGTTTGTTTGTTTGTTTGTTTGTTTGTTTGTTGTTTACCCCCAGCACTCTGTAATGTTCCAGCTGTTTGATTGCTGTCTGTAAATTACCAGGTAAATGGCTGAAACCTTCACCACTTCGGGCTTTCCTTCCTCATTAAGCTGATTTTGATATAACTGGAATGCTGTTCAAAGCCGTGTTAAACCCAACTCACTCTTTCATAATGTTTTGCATTTTTCTCAGGTCAAAACTGTTCATCCGATTCCCCCGTGTCTTATTTGCCACCGAGGATGCCTTTCAAGTCAGAAAACATGACATTGGTAAGAATTAAGCTTATCGCAAACAACAACAAGTGTGAAAAGTTTACAGATAAAGATAGCGTGTTCCCTGTTGTGCTGTTACTGCAGGTGGAAGTGACACAGCAGAGTTGCCTACCCTGACTTCTGGATCTGCTAGTCGTCCAATGAGAGGATTAGTTAAGATTTAAAACCATTAAAAAGCTCAAATATAGATCTATGAAAGTGTTGGATTACTGAGTGCTGTGGAGGATTCTTTAGCCTTGTATGGGGCGGTCGGGTAGCCTAGTGGTTAAAGCGTTCGCTCGTCATGCCGAAGACCCGGGTTCGATTCCCGACATGGGTACAATGTGTGAAGCCCATTTCTGGTGTTCCTGGCTGTGATATTGCTGGAATATTGCTAAAAGCGGCATAAAATCAAACTCACTCACTCACTCATTTAGCCTTCTATAGTGTGGAAGGTAATTTAATGTACCGATGTTCCCTCCCACAGCCACCATCATCCAGTCCAACTACAAAGGCTATGCACAGAGGAAGAAATACCTGCAGTGGAGAGTTAGTGGTGAGTGCCATGTTACAATGTTTTAGTTTTAAATGGAAAGCAGTTTGGAAAATTATTAACCACATTTTCTTCTTCTGTTTTGGGTATATGGAATTTTAACCCCAAATTTTGGTCGGTTGGTTGACATGAAAACAAAAAGTTTTAATTTCAAATGTTTATTTTTTTTCCTCCAGATGTTTAGGTATTGGAAAAAAGGTTGGGGTGGAGAAATAGGGATGAAATATCAACAATTAAATCATCTGGATTGGCTGTTGGATGCAATAATAGGTTCTTGAAACTACACATTTCGAAATCTACTGTTTTCCATTCTTTCCAAGTTCTGGGGCGGTATGGTAGCCAAGTGGTTAAAGAGTTTCGCTCATCACGCCGAAGATGTGGGCTCAACTCCCTCACTCACTCTTCCTATTTTTCAGAGTGTGTTCTTTTTTGACATTTCCCCTTCCCAACATGCATTTTTTTAATACTTGTATGGTTGGTGGAATATCAAAACACCACTGTTTTTAATGTGTTTTTTTCCACCTCACCTCACTCGCTCTCTATTCGCTGTGTTTCAGCCATATTGCTGCAGTGCCACTGGCGCCGTGTGGCGGCACAGAGGCTCCTGCAGAGGAGGAAGTGGGCCGTGCAGGCACTCAGGAAGTGAGTCACCCCCCATCCCAGACCTACTGGCTCACAAATTTTGGCCTTTCTCCTCTACTTTTGAAAAGAATGTGGAATGTTGTTGGAACATACTCAAATAATTACACACAAGTATTGTGGGAATTTTAATTCCCAGTTACAACATTAAATTCGAAAATGTCTGCACTGAACTTCTTTCGTTTAGGCTAAAAAAAATAATAGTCTTGGTTCTCAGGCACCGCTCGCATCATCATAAAGTCTGCCGCACATTTCTTTTTTATTTCCATTTTTAAAAAAAATAATAAAAAAACCTAATACTTAAAAACAATTCAATGTAATATGGCACGCAGTTACTTACTAGTTTGAACAAGCAAAAAAAACCACACAAAAACACCGCCTGATCACACTATGTTTTTTAAAGTCATTGCCTGAGAACCAATTATTTTATTTTTTTAAGCCATAGTGAACTGTGGTCTTCATATTATTCTGCAGAGTTCCAGAGTTTGCATAAAATACAGAGTAGATCATCATGACCCAGTTAATTTTGCCTTGTTTCAGTAAGCAAATATTATTACAACACTGTATACTTACACAATGTATATATCCTTTCCAACTTGCGCATTTCTCTACAGATCTTTACAGTTCAAAGTGGAGTTTAACCCAACTCACTCTCTCACTGTTTCAGATTTATCAAGGGCTTCATTCTCCGCAAGAAGCCAGCATGTGAGGAGAACCGAGACTTCATCAAATACACCAAAGTCAACTATCTGCAGCGCCTACGTCAAACCCTCCCGAAAAATGTCTTGGACAAGAAGTGGCCGCGGCCGCCGGAACTGCTTGTGGAGGTTATACTTGACACTTCTTCCATCTCATCCTCGGTTATCCAGTGTATTATATCTCCATTATATTAAGATAAGAACCCTGGACCCATTCACCTCCATAGCTTTGTTTGGGAAGTGAAGACATCCTCTCCATTTCTTGTATCACTAAATTAACATAGAATTTCGCTTGCTCATGAGTAATACCATATTCGACGTAATAAGCGCCCAGGGCGCTCTCAAAATTAGAAATAGGGAGCTCTTATTAAAATATTATTTTGGGGGTGAAAAAAACAGAGTTGAAAGATAAATTTCATGGTTTATGCTGACAGCCTGAAATGTTTATGTATGGCAGATATATTTTTCCAGAATTTAATTGCCCATAATTAATGGTGCATATAACACAGGGGTGCGTATTATACGCAAATGAATGTCTTGCGTACATTGATCAATCGGAAGGAGTGCTAATTAGGATTGTTCACGTGCCAATATATTAGCAAATATCACCGTGGGTGCTTATTAGAGCGGGGCGCTTATTACGTCGAATACAGTACTTGGACAGCTAATATTAACGTAACAAATGTTATATTTGGGATAACACTTTCTCAGTAAAGTAAGTACAGATTCTAGATTATCTTTTTTTTAAAATATTAACGTGTCATTCAAATTGGTCTCTAAACATTTTATCAACCGTAGTTGTCTGTGTTTCTGAATCATGGAATTTGTCATAACCCTGAAATGATTTATTTTGCAACTTGGATAAAAACCTGTCCACCACTTCTTATTCTTACCGGGTGGTATGGTAGCCTGGTGATTAAAGCATTCGCTTGTCACACTGAAGACCTGGGTTAGAAGACCCGACATGGGTACAATGTGTGAAGCCCATTTCTGGTGTCCCCCACCGTGATATTGCTGGAATATTGCTAAAAGCGGGATAAAACTGTACTCACTCACTCACTCACTGTAATTTTTACAAAATACCATTGGCTTACAGTAGTGTTACTTGATAGTAAAACTTGATCTTACAGTACCACCGTTTTGGGACTTTTTTCATCAAATGATAAGAATTTTGTTCTTTCTCTGTCAGACGTCACAAATCCTAAACAAGCTGTGCATGAGGAACATGGTTCTCAAGTATGTGAAGAAAATCTCAGCGGAGAGGAAATTTCAGGTAATTATATATATATAATGGGTTCCGTCTGTCCGTCCGTCCATCCATCCGTGTGTGTGTGCGTGCGTCCCAAAAACGTTTCCGGAGCGTAACTCGGAAACAGTTAAATATTTCTCTACCAAACTTTGCATATCTCTCAGACTTATGCTGAACTGGTGCCTTTTGCTATTTAGGAATTTTATAAATTTTTATTTTTTATGTTTCCGTGGCAACAAGTTGGATTTAAGTTTTAATATAGGGTGGGTTCACTTATGGAAGATAACATATAAACTGTTAAATATTTTCTTGCCAAACATTGCATGTCTATATATAAAGCACATACTGAACTGGTGACATTTGATATTATGGAGTTTTAGAAATGTTTATTTTAGAATTTCCATTGAAGCTATTTTAACATGGGCTCAGAGAAATGTTGGGTCAGTCACCTGGTTTGGGACCATAACGTGTTAAAATGGGCGGGGGATATAGATGACTTCGTCTACTATACGCTTGTTTTGTTATTGTTTCTTGTAATTTGTCATTTGGTTGCATAAAAAAACCACACAGAAACACACTTGTTTTACTTTCCATTTCATATGGATGCGACCATGGTGGATCTTTTGTGGATAAACAATGTATGCTTCTTCAAGAACATTCAACTCTTGACTCATTACATACAGAATTGCACATTTACTTGTGGTTACTTTACAGACAGCTGCCGGGGGGGATATGTCATCTTTCTGATGACTCTTGTTTAAGTTTTTCTAAACAAACTAGTGTTGGTTTGTTTGTTCATTATCTTTAATGAATTTGGATGACCTATATTGATGAAGGACTTGTCGCTCAGTTCCAGCAGAAGGTGGTGGCAGAGAAGTTGTTCAAGGGAAAGAAGGAGTCGTACCCCTTCAGTGTGAAGGACCCCTTCATTGACAGCCGACTGGGTGAGATATACGTCCATGTATGCCTTTGTTCAGCCAGCAGGGCGGTCGGGTAGCCTAGTGGTTAAAGCGTTCGCTCGTCACGCTGAAGTCCTGGGTTTGATTCCCGACATGTGTGAAGCCCATTTCTGGTGTCCCCCGCCGTGATATTGCTTGAATATTGCTAAAATCGGCGTAAAACCAAACTCACTCACTCAGCCAGCAGTAAAGGGGTACCCGGTAGGATGTTATAGTTATATGCCTGTTAACCTTCTAGCGCCTCACAGGCAGCTTGGGTTGTGTACACTCCCCAGGGAGCTGAGAATGAAATTAGAGTGCAAACTAATCAGATTCATTGTCAAGGTTAATAATGGCATGCTTAAGCATGATATATAGCATGGAACAAGCACAAGACAAATGGATTATTATAATGATTATAAACACCTTGGCCTCTGATAATCAAAAACAATGAACATACAGGCCTCTGACGATGATATACTCTGATATTAATGCCTTGACATATAGTTTACACCACAATATACTGACACCAGATTTGAGAGAACACCAACAAAATAGAGGCTTATTCCTCTAACAAGACTTGCTATGTCTGGGTCTGGTTCCCGACAATGGGTACAATGTGTGAAGACCATTTCTGGCGCCCCCCGCCGTGATATTGCTGGAATATTGCTAAAAGCGGCGTAAAACCAAACTCACTCACTCACTCAGGGCTGTATTAACATGTCACCTCACTTCATCACAAAGCCCTGCCGAGTTGTTGAAAACTGTGATTTACTAATATTTGGTTCATGCAGCTGCCCACCACGAGTCTCTGAAGAGTGGGATGTTCGACATCAACCTGAAGCAGCCCAATGAGACAGTCAGGGTAGGTGGTAGAGATTACCTTTAAAATATCCCTGGCCTCTGGCATCGGTAAAAATAATTCGCATTTCTGCATTTCACAAAACGAATTATTCTGCCATGGCATTTATTCTGACATATTGTGTGTAGCATCTTTTCACACTCGTAATAAGATCCTCTACAGATTCCTAGAAAGTGAAGAATGGAAATTGTTCTGAAATTTTTATTATTTTTTTTTTGTTTAACGCCGCACTCAGCAATATTTCATCTATATGATGGAGGTCTGTAAATAATCTAGTCTGGACCAGACAATCCAGTGACTGACATCATGAGCATCGATCCACGCAATTGGGATACGATGACATGCATCAACCAAGTCAGTGAGCCTGACCACCCGATCCCTTTAGTCACTTTTTACGACAAGCATAGTCGCCTTTTACGGCAAGCATGGGTTGCTGAAGACCTATTCTACCCCGGATCTTCATCTGAAAACTGTAATCACTATACATTAAACACTTTACATATTTCCTGGTAGTTGGTATCAACTTCAATGGCAGACTCCCCGAAACGAAGGTACATATAGGGGACTGTTTCATCTTCACGACAACTAACCATGATAGGTTTTGTGCACTGTAGCTCAGTAGGCCAAGTGCTGACTTGACACCTACGTTTAGATTTCCACTTTTACAAAAACATGGTAACTTTTAACATGAACAAATAGAAGCTGCCTGTTAAAATGTACAATAAACCCTTGGGGATTCCAGGCTAGAATTGACTCCCTCTGTGGTCTAGTGGTTGAACGTCCGCCATGAGAGCGGAAGGTCTAGCCGCGTCATACCAAAAGACGTTAAAAGATGGTACTTGTTGTTACCCTGTCTGGTGCTCGGCATTAAGGGGCTAAAACAAGGACTGGTCGGCGTGGAGTCAGTATACAGTAACAGTATTCATGTTAAACTGAGGCATGGTATCTCAGTGAGCTAGCACTATAAATCGGCATCAGTCCGGACTAGTACAAGCAGCCACACAAACACACACACGTACATGCACGTTGCTATATAAGTGCAATAATCTTGGACGCGTCATTAAAACCCAATTTCACCTCACCTCACCTGGCTAGACTTTGCCTCTAGGAACCGATGCTGGTCGTTAAAGGTGACTTGATGGATCAGGTGGTAGGGCTCAGAGACTTCATTGATGGCTTGTCAACCTAGCCGGATGGCATGAATCGCTGCTCATAACATCAATCACTGGCTTGTCTGGCCCAGACTCGATTAATAACAGGCTGCTGTCCTATATCTGGAATATTGTTGAATGCAGCTTCGAACACACAATCACAAGCACAGTGAAACAGATTCCAAGTACTATTCCCTGTGAAATCATCTTAAGTGTCCAGCAATCGGTCATTGGTGCTTATTAATATTTATTTAGTTTTACAGAGACAAAGGGTTTCAGTGTACACCTTGTTTCCCAGAATATGTGGATTAACCGTGCTTACTCTGGTTCTTGGTGTTCCAGTATTGTGCAGCAGTCAGCAAGTATGATCGTCATGGTTACAAGCAGCGAGCAAGAATCCTCATCGTCACAGACAAGAATGTTTATGTTCTTAACGAGAAGGACTTCAAGGTGAAGGACAAACTGTCCTACTCTCAAATAACAGGTAACGTAACAATCAGTCTTGATTGGTGTTAGAATGACTATATACACTTAGTCCTCCACTGGAGAGACACTGACTCCACTGTCTAGTGGATAGGGCGTCTACCTTGAGACTGCCTCCGTGGTGTAGTGCATAGAGCATCTGCCCTGAGAGAGTCCCATGATCATGTGGATAGAGTGTCTACTTGGAGATTGGAGGGTCGACTGTTCGATCCTTGGCTTCGTCATACCAAAAGACATTAAAAGATGGTACTTGTTACCCTGCCTGGCACTTGGCTTTAAGGGGCTAAAACAAGGACTGGTCGGCTCAGAGTCGGTATGCTGTGTCTGAGTGGATTATCCATGTTAAACTGTGGCATGGTGTCTCAGTGGACGAGCAGTATGGAACGGCAAAACCAAACAAACTTGATGAACACATCAATGTAAATTTTAAAGACATTTTTAGAATAACGAATGGATTCAAATCTTTAAACCAGATATACATGCTATTTCCAGTGTTACATGCAGACGGTAATGTTTAAGAACGTTTTTAAAATTTGAAACTAATTATCTGCGTGTATCATACACATACCCACAGCTGCCAATCTTTTTGGAATGTGTGCTTTATTCACAAGAAGATATGGTTGTTTTTTAATCAGAACATGTAGTATGTCTGTTTCCGCTGCAGGAATCCACGCCAGCCCCTATACTGACGGTTTGTTTGTCGTGGTCGTCTCACTCGCAGAGAACGGGTCAAAGGTAAAACAAATTTGACTTTCTTAAAACAAAAGTTGGGATCTAATTACTCATTTCTCATTAAAATCTTTATATAGATATGAAGTAAATGCCATCGCTGAAAAATTGTTTAGTTTTATCTCTGACAAGTTCTTGTTTCTTGTAGTTGATGCCTCTGTAAGATGGATGTAATGTGTGATGATGATTAATGTGTAGGTGTGCTCCCAGTCCCGTGTGATCCTGCGTACCTATAGATACATAGCATTTGTCTTGTTGCACTTTGTTACAGATGTAGCTTATAAATTGTGACCATTGTTTATAAACAACCAGGGGACACGGGTGGCCCAGTCGTCTAAGGCGTTGCGATTCGCTGTGCAGAGTTGCGTCCCTTGGGCACCCCAGAAACCTATGATTGTGGGTTCGAATCCCGGTTGGCCCCGATTATGTTTCTAGGTTTGTCAGCACCATACCCGTGCTCGTCGGTTTCACCAAAGTGGTAAACGTCTGAGACCTGCATCACTTCGGGCTTTCCATCCACATTAAGCTGACACGCCGTGATATAACTGGAATACTGTTAAAAGCGGCGTTAAATCAACACACTCACTCACTCACTTATAAACAACCAAGTACCATATTCAGCCTGATCAATTGGTCAAGAGTATTCATTTGTTTTAATATCAATATTTAAACATCATATTTAATGAATGACTAGAATCAGTACCAGACCGACTATGTTTATCATCCAAAACTGGCTCCAACAGGACATATCGCTTGGGTGAGATCAAGCAATATCTACATGGTAGATGTCGCTGCAATGAAATTGCATCACATTGTGACGTCAGTGGTTACCATGATGTCACAATCAAATGACATCACTAATGGCTCTGCTACTGAAGCTGTTAGCAGTACTTTTTACACTTAAAGACACTGCATATTACTGTCTACAAACTGAAAAAGTTCGAAGAATGATGTTGGATGATAAATAAAATCTCACCCGAGTGTCTTTTGATGTTAAATATATCAACGCTCGTTCATAGATTCTCTATTTAAATAACATCTTGAAGAAAGAAACATAAAAATCTTTATATTCATTCCGACCTACAGACCCTGAATTTTCACATATTTGTTTGCGAACCAACAAGTGAAAAGAATTGTGTTTGTCTTCATGTTTCATGGCTAAGGGAAGTCGAACATTCCTGCCTAATTATGGTTGTGTATGACAATATTACGATGACAGATGGAATATGGTACTTGTCATCAGTTATCTCCCTTGTTACATTAGCGTGTTATCTGAGGTAGGTTATCGTATAATGTCTTATGGAACTTAGGATAATGTCATTATTTCCTTGGATATTTACAACTTCCATATTTATGTCCTCTAAGTGTGAACCGGAGGACGATGACACGGAGGCCCACAAGGTTTGAGCCACGATATTGTCCAACTAGTGTTGCATGGAGAACGGCCATTGAAAGACATGGAGGCCTAGATTACATGCTGGAATGAACTGCTGCTATATCAGTGTTTATATGGAATTTTAGTTTGGAAATATGTTTAGTTTATTGTTTTATTCTACAATGCCAAATGCCAATGTTGTTTAGTTCAACAGAGTCAATTTGGATACTTTCACAAATACTGTTATATTTTTGTTTGGTTTGGATATGATTTAAGTGTAGAACATTTCTCATCTGATGCTTCATATGTCTGCATGGACTGCTGTAGATAATCTTATTACACCTGCAACATTTGACCTACGCTTATGCCTGCTTGCTTTTGTTTCATTAGCTAAGCTACTCTTGCATGTATGGACCTGGCTTGGAAGATGTTATGTTATTCAACTGCTTTATGTCTTACCGTGCCTGTGGACATGCTTTGTTTCGGCTTTTTTCATGATTCTTTGTTGTCTTTACTACGTCTACTTGTTTTACATCTGTCCTTGCTTGTTCTCTCACCTGTCCCCTCACCTGTCCCCTCACCTGTCCCCTTGCTTGTCCCCTTGCCTGTCCCCTCACCTGTCCCCTCACCTGTCCCCTCACCTGTCCCCTCGCCTGTCCCCTCGCCTGTCCCCTCGCCTGTCCCCTCACCTGTCCCCTCACCTGTCCCCTTGCTTGTCGCCTCACCTGTCCCCTTGCCTGTCCCCTCACCTGTCCCCTCACCTGTTCCCTCACCTGTCCCCTCACCTGTTCCCTCACCTGTCCCCTCACCTGTCCCCTCGCCTGTCCCCTCGCCTGTCCCCTCGCCTGTCCTCTCGCCTGTCCCATCGCCTGTCCCCTCGCCTGTCCCCTCGCCTGTCCCCTGTCCCTCACCTGTCCTCTCACCTGTCCCCTCATCTTTCCCCCCTCACACCTGTCTCATCACCCCACCCCCCACCCACACCCACACACACCTTCATCCCTCATACCTTTCCCCATCACCTTCCCCCACCACACCTGTCCTCAACACCTGTCCCCTAACCTTTCCCCCCTCACTCCTGTCCCCTCACACCTGTCTCCTCACTTCCCCCCTCACACCTGTCCCCTAGCTTTTCCCCCTCACACTTCTTCACACCTGCCTCCACACCACTCCAGTACCTAGGCAGGATTCAGTTATTGGCCACCAATCTTCTTGCACTTGTCCCAGTGTCGTGTCAGCCATGGTTGTTGCATGTTGTAATGTTGGTCTTTCTTCATCCCAGAGAAGAATCAATTCTATTGTTGTCAGTGAAAAGATGTAATGTTTCCATGAGTAGCTGACCTTTGTTAGACACATTGTCATCATTGCCATCTTCAGATTCCGGGTTAGAATTGGCCTTGAGCAATCCATGCTTGTCACAAGAGGCGACTAATGGGATTGGGTAGTCAGGGTCGCCGACTTAGTTGATGCATGTCATCGTATTCCAATTGCTTAGATCAATGCTCATGATGACAATCACTGGATTGTTTGGTTCAGACTCAATTATTTACAAACCGCTGTTATACAGCTGGACTATTGCTGAGTGCAGCATTTAACAACAAACAAACAAATATTGCCATCTTCAGCTACCTATATGCATGTCAGCAGGTTTTCAATTAACATTCTTTCACTTAATCATCTTGGTACTAAGCTTCATAACAATTCTTTCCTGGCAGTTCCTGTCATAAGTGCAAATTAACATTAACACTTTCTTACAATGTATATAAGATTTAGAGCATGTATCACCTGCCTCGAAGTATGGCTGCTTGACCATATATAAGATTCCAATGGATGTATCCGAGCATCACTGAAGCTAATCTTTATGACCCAACCCATTGTTTCTCAGCCACCATTCCCTTCTTCGGTCTCCCAGGGGCGGTCGGGTAGCCTAGTGGTTAAAGCGTTCGCTCGTCAATCCGAAGACCCGGGTTCGATTCCCGACATGGGTACAATGTGTGAAGCCCATTTCTGGTGTCCCCCGCCGTGATATTGTTGGAATATTGCTAAAAGCGGCATAAAACCATATTCACTCACTCGCTCTTCGGTCTCCCAGCCATGTTGTACAGTGATGTGAGATGCCATATTTGTTATAGAGAGTTGTGTTCCTTACCTGTGTCAGGATCCACTGTCCAGGGTTTAAATCCCAGATTTGCCCTGATTGTAATTCTCAGCCTGTTAGCACTGTACAATTCTCCCCATCAAACATTGCCTATCCCCAATTTTCTAATTCCCCCATAAGGAAATACCCCTTGAAGATTTAGGGTTAGTATTGGCCCCCAGCAAGCTATGTGGCTATAAGAGGTGACATATAATTAATGGATTGGCTGTCAGGCACCGTGATTTGGTCATCAGACCCGTATGGCATGGGTTTCTTCCTACAATATGAATCCCTAGAAAGTCTGATCCAGTCGCTGGATTGCCTGGTCCAGACTCAATTATTTACTTGTTTTCAAATGGCTGGGGGGGCGCGGTCGGGTAGCCTAGTGGTTAAAGTGTTAGCTCGTCACGCCGAAGACCCGGGTTCGATTCTCGACATGGGTACAATGTGTGAAGCCCATTTCCGGTGTCCCCCGCCGTGATATTGCTAGAATATTGCTAAAAGCGGCGTAAAACCTCACTCACTCACTCACTCACTCACTCAAATGGCTGGAATAGTTTCAAGTGTGGCATCAATC